>NC_067118.1:8913959-9537365 GCF_021347895.1 Acanthochromis polyacanthus
CTAATTGTCAGTAACAACAACTTCTATCAGTTTCTTTAATTAATCAATTTTTCACTTTTATATAAGGTCAGGCATTTCAAAAGGATTTTTTTTTGGTTGCTTAAATCAAACAGAATCACTTAAATGTGAATCGTACCCACCATTTCTTCAGCAGGCAACAAAACACGTCAAGAATCGTTACAAATCGTATTTTAGACTACAAAATATCATCAAGGATCCTTCTTTTAAATTGCACAGACTCTGATTCCCACAGAGATATCTTACAACTGATTTAATTAAACGGGTCAAATTGCTAAATATTACTTAAAGAAGCATGTATGGTTTGTGAACCTGTTACTTTTATGCAAACATATATAAAAATCAGAGAGATGTCACCACATTAGACCAAGTCCAGATCTAAAACCAATATATGTAGACAGATTAAATCTGGTCTAGACTGTCGTATAGATGCTTAAAATGATTTAAAACACATTTTTATTCATTCTAATTGTGAAAAAGGAAAGGATAAGAGATATTTTTCCACCATATATGTGACAGATGAGTCAAATGTGGTCATGTAGAGGCTAAAAATATGTAAAGTGCTATTTCTTATTTATAAACCTTTAATCTGTTTGTTAAAACGCATAAAATAAAATAGATTTCAGTCTTTTTACAGTCAGTCATCAAGGACATCCATTTTCACTTTAATTCTGATTCCTACAGAGATATCTCAAACTGGACATGAAACTCCTTTGTTTGCTTTCCCCAACAGTTTCACATGATTTAAACTACAACCGAAATGTCCCTAAAAATTAAACTGAAGAAAGACTAACACCTCAGACTAACGACTCACGAATAATGAATGTGAATTTGACTAAACATTAACAGGAGCTGAAGTTCAGTTTGTCGCTTTCAGCAGTTTGTAGGAATCTCTTCTCTAAACTCATTAAATACCTGCAGCATCAACATGCGTCTCCAAAACTTAACAACTTCAATATTCATTTGCAACTATAAATAATTCTCAACATGGAGACAAGATTGATCAGCATCTAACAGAACCAACAATAATAATAATAACCCATAAAAATAAAGACACCAATTTTACGCATCTCATGTCTGAAAAAGGCTTAAAAAATATCTAAGTGTTCTTGCACTAAAACTGTTCCCAATAGGAGTTTTAAAGCACAGATACTGGTTAGATTATTGATTTTAAAACTGTTGAGAAAATAATCATCTGTAAATGTAAACCTTGGACGTTGTTTTAAGTACATTAAAGAAAGCAGATGGAGCTAATGGTTCACAAACACTTTGAAACAAGGGAAAATATTCAGGTTTCAGTCTTACTCTAATATTAAATATTAATTTTTGGTCATACTCACATGAAAGCTTCTTATCCATGAACCTGAAACAGAGAAACAGCGTTAGTTTTGGTCACAGAGGCTCACAGGGGAAACATAAAGTCAGTCATTGACGCTAGCTAATGTTAGCTTGATGCTACTGCAAAACAACGTAGAAGAGTTTCTGTGTTTGTAGCATTTTAGATATTTCCAAACACAAAACATAACAGAAATAAGCGTTTAATTAACACATAAGACTTACTTCTTCAGCTCGGGCGGGTGTGCTTTACTCATTTTGCCGGTATTGTCTGAAAGCGTTCGCTCTTCGTTTCACAAACCCGCGGAAGGAAAGCGTGCGGCGGAGACCCGGAAGTCGAGCAGCGGACTTCCGTCATGCGTCCAAACAGCGCCGCCCCGAGGCCGGGAGGAGATACAGCCGGTCAGCCCATAAGACATTACAGCTGTGGAGCAAATACTTAAAAAAATAATAAAATTTCTGCTTGACCATTTATGATTTTCCTGAACAATTTACAGCATAAAATATAAACATTTAAAAATATTTGTGAAACTACTTTCTACGTGTTGACTCAGTTTCATCATTTTTAAAAAAAAAATCAGACATTGAAAATTGAGGCTATTTGAACATTTCAGAAACTATTCAAGATAAAAGCCTGAAATTTTCACTTCACTTCATTTCTCATCATAGGATTAATCCAGAATCAGCAATATTGAAAAGGTTAATAAAATAGTCTCTGATGTTTGGTGAGTTGAAATATGAAGCTTGTACATCACTATTGACACTTGCATTATATATGGAAATATTTTAGCTATATATCGTGCATTGTATCTGCGCAATATAGATAAAATCTGTGCGACACCAGTTTACTTTATATCGGAATTTCTATTCACGGAAGGAATCATTTTTTTTTGTCTTGATATGTGTGATGTTATTACTTTCTACATCCAGAGGAATTCATACAATCTATACAATATCTACAGTACTTTTGTATATTTTTTGCTTGTATTTATTTATCTACTGATCTTCCTTACACATTTGCATGATCCCCTTTTCTACTGTAACACTGTTGGATTTTTTTAAAAGAAGCTTTTCTTATGTACCTGTAAAATAATCAATATTCTAAAAAAAAAGGGATTTTGTATTACTTATCTGAATATAGACAGTTATCAAAAGTAAAGTACAATATTTGGCTCAGAAATGTTGATGCAGAATTCCACATGAAACGTGCTCAGGATCAGATCTACTGTTACGGGCCCGGGGCCCAGTTTAACAGCATGAAAACGCTCATTAAATCAGATCAGCAGAAAGAACGCAAACGAAACATCTCTTGAGAACAGTTAAGTTTTAATTATGTCATCTACAAAGAGCCATATACTAATTTACAAAAGACCTGGAAAAATGGAAGCTTCAAAACCTGGTAAATCATGTTCCACATTTTCACAGTAGCACTTTGAAAACAGTAGCTGAAAATTGTTTAGAATAAAAAAAAAAAAAAAAAATTCATGTTGATTCTAGTTCACTCCCCAAAGTGCATTTATCAAGCGTCGCAGTCACACCGAGGGGCTGTTATTGATTCATCTGTTTGCATAGCAAGAAAATGACCCGAGTTCATACCAGCCAAAAGACAGGCCTAAATAAAAGGCATTATACTGGGAAGAAGTACCTACGAAAGCCAAGTTTGTTCATTGATCGATTATGGCAACAACTACAACCACCCCACTTGAAACCACTGCATGGAGACGCATGTCCACAGCACTGTGTCGGGACTGGAGAATGGTCTGGCTGCACCTGATTAGCATTCGATACTACGGGTGAAAACACTCATTTGTATTACTTTAATCCAATTACAATTGTTTGATGTTGAGCCCAGGATGCAGCAACAGTGCCCCCTCCAAAGAGTGAAGGATTGAAATGGTGGAATGCCTGCACACAGGGGCTGTCATTTAAAATGGCCAATTCACATAAAAAAACAAACTGGGCTGCAGTATTGCAGGATTCAAATCTGGCAAAATGTGAAATTTAGAAGGGAAGGAAAAATGCTAATTTAAAGTACAACAGAAATATCAGCCCTGAAGTCCACATCTGATGAGTCAGACCAACTCCAAGCAGTGCTGCAGATACCTGGTCAAGTACAAGAGTGAACAAGGAAAACACTGGAGTTCCTGCCAATCTGTGGAGAATCATTGCCAAAACTGGAAGAAAAATTCGTAAAATACAGCCAAAAATATATTTGACTTTAATTAAACGAAGCACTGCAGATTTCTGGTGTGAAAACGGACTGCGGCAAACAAGACGTCAGACAGTGGTTTGGCTAGAATGTAGCTTGTTTCCCAAAAGGCACCTTTAAGACAAATGAATTTAGTTTAAGTCTGATCATCTTTGTTTCATGAGGTGCTTGTGGGAAACGAGGCGCTCGTCAGGATGAAACGACGACGTGTCAGCGGCAGCAGAACGACAACAGATTGGCCAAACTCTGTAAAAGAATCATACTGGGTGTGTTTTCTTCGGTTGTTCAGGCTTTTATAGCTGTCAGTGCATTTTATTCAAGTGTGCAAATCAACATGCAGACAATAGCAATCGATCACATTTTAGCTTTAATCAACATTATGTCATCTTTATGGTGTAATCAAACTAAATGTATCTTAAACTAGGCTGCTTTCTGATGGCCGCTGTGATGGATTTCACTAGAATACTGTCATGTAAAACAATCAAGTGGCTGCAAAGAATGTAGAAAACATCTGAAAATCTGACAGGTACTATGGTGTTCTCTGGAAAGGTCTTATTATAAACACTCCAGTATGGTTCTTTAACAATGCACACGCTTAAACCCTTGACATGTCACCAATAAGTCAACAGCAGATGAATAAAACAAGATGTTCTGAATCAGTGGACCAGTAACTCGACAAGAATTTCACAGAGATTTCATCATCCGAAACCATCCAACCCTTTAAAACAAAAAAAAAAAAAAGGGAAGAAAACAGAAAAGGCAACCATTGATGACATTCAAACTGAAACTTCAGGCTTTGCTGGCCTCCAGGATTCTGTCCTCCTCCACTCTGGCTCTCAGATGCTCCTGACAGTGTTCTAGGAAGGAGTCCAGAGCTGAGAAGCCCTGCTGGCAGGGAACACAGTGGTACAGACGCTGCCTCTTGGAGCTCGGCCATCTGCAGGTGTTCATGTCGCTCTTGCAGACGCTGCAGTGTCGCCTCTTCACCGAGGACTGGTGGAGCTCAACGTGCTCCTTCAGCTGCCACTGCAGAGAGAAAACCTCTGCACAGGACGGGCATGGAAACTCTCTCTCCTCCTCCTCCTCCTCCTCCTCCTCCTCTTCTTCTTCTTCTTCTTCCTCAACCTCCTTCTCTTCCTCTACTTCCTCCTCCTCCTCCTGCTTCACTTCAGGCACTTCTCTACTTACCTGTGATTCATCAGCCTTGGACGCCTTCCTGGCCCTCCCTGGTCCAGCCTTAACAGTCTTATTCCCTGCTACTTTATTTGGTGGGTTTTCTGATAACCTGGAGTCTTTGGTGGGACATTTCACAGACTGTTTGTTCTTCATGGCGGTGAAGCTCCAGGCGGTGTGCTGTCTGTAATGTGCCCCCAGTGATAAATGATGGAAGAAGACTTTGCTGCAGATCTGACATGGATACGTTCCTCCTCTCCTTCGCTTACTGATGACCGGCCTCGTTTCCCTCCTGATCTGCTTCTCTCTGCTGTGCTTCTCTGTTCTGTGCACGTACAGTTTAGAAGTGCTCCTGAAAACCTTGTCACAAGAGCGACAAGTCAGGAGCTTCTTTTGGGATTTAGGACCTTTATTTGGATCTCTGGCTGTCTTGGCGTTCCTTTCTTTCCTTGCCTCTCCGCTGGTGCCGTGTGCTTTGGTGTTTTGTTCCTCCCCAGCATGGCTGATCAGTCTGTGGCGCTGCAGTCCAGCTTCTGTGCGGAACGTCCTGGAACAAGGATGGCACATGTTGACAGCTCTGCCGCTTGGTCCTGGTGTGTCCGGAGAATCAGAGCGAGTGGAGTCCCCCTCGGAAACAGGAGGAGAATCATCTGGAAGGCTACTAGCATCAGCTACATCCAACAGCGGCTCACTACATCCAGCCTGCTGGTGGTGCAGCAGGGCCTGTTTGTGGCTGAAGCCTCTCCCACACGGAGCACATGCATATGGGCTGCTGTCCAGGAGGTGAGGCTGCCGGTGGAGAGACTTATCCTGTGACCTGCCAGGATCTGGTGCGCAATTCGTGCACGCAGAACATGGAGAACCGAGTCGTGACGCCCCGTGACAGAGTTCACATCGGGTGGATTCATGATCGCACTTGTGCAGCTGTAAGGACGACTTCAAAGAGAACTCCTGCCCACAGGAGGGGCACCTGTGAGGCTTCGGCAAGGTGTGCTTCAGCTCCTGGTGCTGCAACAGATCTGCTGCACAGGTGAAACCCTTACTACATTCTTTACAAGCATACGTGGGCAGGTGGTTCGCTAGCTGCCTCTGGTTCCTGGTGTGATGTTTGGCCTCGGCCTGGGAAATGAAGCTCGCGAGTCTGGACAGAGTGTCAGCTGTTGCCGTCGTGGAGCGACTGAAGGACTCCTGGGACCTGGTGGTGCTCCAGCTGACTCCATCCATCCTCCGTCACCAAGCTTCACTCCTGCTTTGGTGGAGACAGAAGGAGTTTCACTCACTAATTTGCAAATCACAGACAAACACATAAACAAGGGTCATTCATCCTTAATTCACTGGATGAGGTGAGATGAGGTGCTGGGTGCATCAAGGCAAATTTCACTATACATTAGATGCACAAAATTAATTTAATTGGACAAAATTGCTTATGGTACCGTCAATCCATCCATTATCTTTACACCACTTGATCCTGATTAGGGTCACGGGGGGCTGGAGTCTATCCCAGCTGACTTAGGGTGATGACAGGTCACCAGTCTATCACACGGTTACATATGCAGACAAACAATCACACTCACATTCATGCCTACAGACAATTTAGAGGTACCAATTAACCTCAGCATGTTTTTGGACTTTAGGAGGAAGCAGGAGTACCATGCACAGAGAGAACATGCAAACTCCATGCAGAAAGATCCCAGGAAGGCTGGGACACGAACCGGGTTTATGGTGCTACTCTCTACTCAACCATCTGAAGGACTATAAGATGTAAAAACATGACTTTTCATTTAGCTCAGTAACATTAACACAGAACTCCTCCTATTGGGACGCTATTGGAGTGGCTTCATCATCATATGTGCTCAACGCTTGTTCAAATATTGACCATAAATGCAAACAAAGCCGATAAAGCCGGCCTCTGACAGGCATTATACTCTACACTGTAAAGCTCCTATTGGCGCAAATCACAAGGGGAAAAAAATAGTCAGCCTCTCAGAGTGAAAAAGAAAAGCTTCATGGTTGGTTGAATATTGGAAGAGAAATAAACCTCAGCTATGTTTTGACCATCATATAACTGGCTTGCATTATTCTATCAAAGCAGAGTTGTACCACTAAAGACCACATGTACACACTGATGAGCCTGAAAAATGTCAGGACTCCAGCTACATTATAGAATATATTTTATATAAGTTATTGGCTCTTCAAACACCGGAAATATTGATGCATACATTAGTGTGAAGAAAATGATGCAAAAATTGACACAAACCCTAGCTCATGATCAGAACTGATGCAAATGTGAAAAATCAAGCTGGTGAAAGTGGAATTAAAAAAAATACATATATATATATATATATATATATATATATATATATATATATTTTTTTTTTAAGCAAACAGAGGGTGGCCACGCTAAGTGGAAGTTTTATCTAATTTGCTCTCTCTGCTCAAAAATAATAATGCATCATAATCAGATTTGCTGTTGATCAGTTACATATCTTAGACTGTGCTATTAAAAAAACAAGAAAAACCAGTAGCACAGATAATGGTCATTTTTGAGGTTGTTTTCAACAAGTGGATTGTGCAAACAAAGTGGCATTTGAAGGGTTAAAAAATTAAAAGGAATGAATATTTTATATGTATGATAACAACTGACGTTAATTCAAAACTTTATGCAGCAAAAGTAGCGCAAAAAAAAAAAAGATTTAAAAAATGTCAAAATTTACAGACTCGATATGTTGGTGTCCATTTTTTTCTTGAAGTATAGTGTTTTTGAACAAAGCCAGAGGGTTAAAGTGCAGTCGGCAGCCAGTCCAGTTTCGATGGTTTAAAGGGGGAAGTGTGTCTTCCTGTTAGCTGGGGCTTCTAACTTGCTAACGTCCTCAATTATTCCTCGCTCACCTAATTTTCCTGCAACATGTAAACCGTGTCAAACGCTAACCGAGCAGCCAGAGCTCCATTTACCGTGAAGTCGGAGCTTCGTGTCGGTAAAACGTGACATGGGTTCCGTGTTTGCTAACGTTAGCTCGCTGCTAGCTGCGCTAACGTGTCAAACATGCACATTTCTGTTAGCTTCGTTGGCTTACCTTGGTGCTCAGACAGAAACGGTGGGGTTGTTGTACTGACAGTCGGTTGAACTCGGACGGTGTTCGGTGTCCAGAGCTGGCTGAGTCACCACAAACCGCCCTGGCATGGCTGCTAAAGTGAAAGTTCCTCTGGATTACTCCACCGACTGTCAGCAGCACCACGGAACCGAAGTTAGCTTCCGATTCGACAGGAAAACCTAACCGTTAGCCGCGAGCAACCGATTCTCCACTTTTATAAAAACACATTTTAACAACATAAAACCGTGTTAGATATTTTATAAATTATTATTATTATTATTATTATTGTTATTGTTATGATTATTATTGATAATAATAATAGTAATAATAATAATATTTATAATATTAGTAATGCCTGAAATTCACTTTTACCTTTGTGTAACCTTAATCTATTTATGAGGATACAAAATAAAATGAAATAGAATAAAGTGTTTTGTTTATGGCACTTATCCAGTTTTTTTCTCCTGACTAGATCCTTTTCCATCTACTCTCAGGTGTCTCTGGACCACATTAGACCCGATCCACCACTACATTAGTAAATTTAAACTGGAGGCTGAAGGTTATTATAACAGGTTTCAGATTTTACTGCTTATTTTTTCACGTCTGGATCACATCAGACCAGGTTGTAAAACCACTTTATATAAATGGATCAAAGGTGGACCGTCTCTGAGAATCTGAAGATTAATTACAACACAAACTCTGAATAGTAAATACTTTATTCTATTGTGAAAATGAATTAAAATAAGAGTGATTTCACAGCTTTTTTTTTTGTTGCACATGGACGAAGCCCCTTTCCAGCAACCATCACTCCTGTGTTCTAATGCTACATTGTGTTAGCTAATGGTGTTGAAAGGCTAACTGATGATTAGAAAACCTATGTTCAGTTATGTTAGCACATGAATAAAAGTGTGAGTTTTCATGAAAAACATGAAATCGTTTGGGTGACCCCGAACTTTTTAATGGTAGTGTAGAGCAAATTTAGCTAATATAGAGCAACTATAACTAATATGGAGCAACTTTACCTAATATAGAGCAATTCTAACTCAATGGAGAGCAACTTTAACTGTGATAGAGCAACTTTAATTAATGTAGAGCAACTCTGGCTAATGTAGAGCAACTTTAAATAATAGATAGCAACGTTAATTAACGTAAAGCAAGTTTGACTAATATTGAGCAACTCTGACTAATGTAGAGCAACTTTAAATTACAGAGAGCAATTTCAACTAATATAGAGTAACTTTGACTAATACACAGCAACTTGAAATTAGAGAGATCAACTTAAACTACTATAGGTCAATTTTAATTAATGTAGAGCAACAAACTCAGGGCTGCACAGTAGTTAAGTGGTTAGCACTTTCGCCTTGCAGCAAGATCCCCGGTTCAAATCCTGGGGTGGGCCTGGGATCTTTCTGCATGGAGTTTGCATGTTCTCCCTGTGCATGCGTGGGTTTTCTTCGGGCACTCCGGCTTCCTCCCACAGTCCAAAAATATGCTGAGGCTAATTCATTACTCTAAATTGACAGGTGTGAATAGGTGTGAATGTGAGTGTGATTGTTTGTCTGTATATGTAGCCCTGCCACAGACTGGTGACCTGTCCAGGGTGTCCCCTGCCTTCACCCGAGTCAGCTGGGAAAGGCTCCAGCACCCCTAGTGAGGATAAAGCGGTGTATGGAGAATGGATGAGAATGGAGATTAAACTCATTTAGAGCAACTTTAAATAACTTGGAGAAACTTCAGCTACTATCGAGCAATTTTGACTAATATAAAGCGATTTTAAGTAATTTAGAGCAGCCTAAACTAATATAGAGCAACTATAAATTATAGAAACTTTAATTAATATAGAGCAACTTTACCTCATTTAGAGCAACTTTAAATGATATGGATCAACTTTAACTAATGTAGAGCAACTTTAATTTATGTAGAGCAACTTCAACTAATATGGAGAAACTTTAGCTACTATAGGGCAACTTTGACTAACATAGAGCAATGTGAAGTAATATAGAGGAACTTTAATGTAGAGCAACTTTATTTTTGAATGAAAAACTGCTTTTTAGTGTATATAGGTCAAATCTAGACTAAATTCTCCCTGAGACACTAAAGATTAGCAAAATGGCAATTTCTTATTAGTGAACCTTTTATTGTATTTATGAAAACATAAACAAATATTAAGATTTCACAATTTTTTAGTTAGATCTGGTCCAGATGCCTACAAAGCAATCTCCCTTATGTGTATTTTCACAAATCAAACATAAAAGTGGGTTTTATAGAGCCTTCAGTTTATTTTTTCCCCCCTCAAATATATAAACGTTGTAAATAGTAACAGTTTTACATCACAAAAGGTGGAAAACAGAAGTGTAGAATCAGTCCCTCAGAGCTGCAGGTTAACTTTTCCCTCCATTGTCCAATGAGAAACTGACTTCAGCCTCGTCTTCTGTCACGTGTCCACTTCAAAACAGCTCTGAGCTGTGTTTGTTTTGTTTGGCTGCAATCAAAATACTTGTTTATCTGTTTGTGTGGGCCTAAAATTTCACTTTACATATAAAAACAGAGATAAATATCTGCTCGAGACAACTTTAAAACCTCCCAAAGAAGAAACACACACACACACAGCAAAATGAAGAATAACAATCCGTTTAATATAAACCAAAAAAGGTGAATATACAGCAGGTACTGTAATAATTTAATAATTCCTCGTTTAAGGCTGAAGCCGGCGCCGACTACTGCAGCTCTCTACAGAACAGATTGTATTGGCCTGTTAAAGGTTTGGCATGTCGTTAAAACACTCGTGAAACAAATCAGCCTTTAGTTATGAACATTTCAGAGAACACACAAACTTTACATGAAAAATAAAATAAAAACAACAGCATGGAGTGATCAATACCATCGTGGTGGTAAAAACACAATCAGACGTCTCACCTGGATGAAGGAGTCTGAGGCTAAAAACATTCAAAAGTGGCTGCTGAAGACTCAAGAATGCAAGATTATCAAAAACTGACCATGAATAAGTCAAAAACTGTTAAATGAAAGATAAGTTACTTTACTGACCCAGTTTAAGTACCACAGAATATAAAGCTGTTAAGAAGCTCAAAATTCAGGTTCAGATCCAGTTTTTCTGCAGCCAAACGAAGCGTTTCCTTCAAAAACGGTCACATTTTCACACGAGCAAAACTGAAAACCTGCATCTAACAGTTCCAAAAATGAAACTTTAAAAGGATAACGATTGTCACATCCTCCAAACACACGCTGTGCTTTTAATTATCACTGGCAATGAAGGTAGGTGAGAGAATATTTAAAAAAACAAAAGAAAAGAAAAACAGCAACACTGAAGTGAAAATAAACCCGGACAATACCACAGATACAACAGCAAACTAACATGAAACAAATATAAAGTACAAGCGTTAATGCTCGTAACAAAAGGCATCATCATGTAGCGACCGTTCACTTCCAACAGGCTTCATTTAATCACATCTGCTGAAGGAATTATCCTGTTTGACTGAGGCCATCCCACATTTTCCACTTCTTTTTATTCTACGTGGTTATCACAGCGACTGCATATGTCGAATAAAATGGCTTTTAGATGATAATAAGGTCAAAACAAACTACAGCTGTGGTTCAATCGTCTAAAGCAGGGGTGTCAAACATGCGGCCCGCAGACTAAAACCAGCCCTCCAGAGGGTCCACTCTGGCCCGCGGGACGAGTTTGTAAAAATTACAAAGACATTTAGTGCAAATTGTAAATTTTTAAAACTATAACTTTAGAATAATTTGTAGATCATGACAAGTTGTTTTGATGATAAAATAAAACACTAGACTGCTCATTGTTCTTTTGTCATTTTGCGTCTCGTTTTAGTAACATTTTGTCTGTTTTTGTTGTTTTATGTTTTTCTTTATTTGTTTTCGTCTCCCTTGCGTTTTTGTCTTATTTTTCTCATTTTGTGTTTTGATTTATTCGCTGTTTTGAGCTTAGTTTTTGTCATTTTGTGTTTTTGTCTTGCTTGTTTATTTTTTTTTGCTGTTTTGTTTCTCGCTTGTCATTTTTTGTCTCATTTATGTATTTTTTGTCTCATTTTTGTCATTTGTAAATTTTTTTAGTCTCTTTTTTATTTTGTTTCGTATCGTTCGTCTCATTTTTTTGTCATTTTGTTTCTCGTTTTTGTCATTTTGTGTCTCATTTTCTAATATTTGGTCTTGTTTGTGTTACTATCATTTTTTTATCTGACTTTTGCCGTTTTAATCATAAATTACTCAATCATTCAGTTCCTGATACCTGTGACTAAATGTTTTGTGCCTTTGTACACTTTATATATAATGTATATTTGTAAATAGTGTTTTGCACTATTTAAGATTTTCTTGCACTGAAAAGGAGAAGAATTTCGTTTACACTGTATGACAATAAAGCATATTCTATTCTATTCTAGACACTATGATCTGTAAGTTGTAATTTGCAAACGATAAACTGAGGGATAATACTGCCGAAATTGAACTTATATTTCTGATAAAAAATTTCAGTTCATAATGTTTTGTAAAAAGATAATTCCTTAAACGTGAACATTTTTGCACTAAAACAAATACAAATGTGGAGTTGTGGTAATGTAAAGGGTATTATGTTGTAATTTTACTGGTCACTTGCGATCAAATTGAGCTGAATGTCTGAACTAAGATAAGTTTGACACCCCTGCTTTACAACATGGTATAATTTAGACGAGCTACATTATTAAATTTGACCCAGGTCAGCTGACGTGTGGAATTAAAAAGCAACACCGACTACGACGTCTAAAATTCAAATGTTAACAGAGACGCAGGGTGACGAATTAAAGGAAAAAACCAAATAAACAACAGAAGTTGCTGCACAGGAAGGTAGGAATGAAGTCATTAACACTTATTCTCTGTGAAACGTGGAAAAATGTGGAAAAGAGCTGCTGGCTGTTGTGTTTTTTTGAGTATTGGAGGTTTTGTTTGTTAGTTGTTTGTATTTTCAGTCTAACAGGTTTACTTCACTGACCTTTAGTGGTTTGCTCAGACGTTTTAACACTGAAATGCCACAAATGGAGATGATTAACTGAGCAGCTGATCGAATCACAAACTGCATTGTCCTGATTATCGGACTCTGTATTTTTATTGGCCGATTACTGTTAGATTAAATGCTCTATTTCAGGTCTGATGCAGCCTCTTCTCTCTGTCCGTTGTCACTCTGTGGTCTCAGAAATGTCTGAGCAAGAAACCCAAACTGGGAAGTTAGCGTCTCTCTAAGCGGCTAAAGCTACGCTAGTGGCTAGCGGCTCAGTTAGAAGGCAGATTAACCTTAAACGGAGTCTGGAAAACAACAACTAATTCAAGATCTGGAACTTAGTGGATAATAAAAGTGACAGAACAATGTAATATTAAGAAAATAGAGAAGAACAGCAGGAGACAAACTGAGTCAAGAGCATCCTAATTTAATTGCTCCTGATTCTATTATTATGGACAATATATGCAGGTTCTCTGCCATCATACACTGCTAAAACATTACATTTATCAGTTCCAAATATCAGTTATCTGCCTTTCTTGACCAGCAACAATTGGCATCCCTTCTGTCTTTAGTCCAAATACACCTTTTTTTTAAATGTTGATGCATATTTTGTACCATTTCAAAGCCTCACAAACTCAAAAATTGTGGGAGGCGACATCGATTAAGCCTGCAAAGATTGAGTGGAGGTTTACCTCAACTTTAAGGGGTTCTGTTTGAGCTGTAGGGAGCATTTTGTTGGTGAGGTTTGGGTCCAAAATTACTCAGAAGAGACTTTATCAAGATCTCGTTTGTTGACAAAAGATCTGAAGCAACTGCGCAAAAAGATTTGATATTATGGGCAAAAATATCCTTTCTGTTTCCAGTGTTCTTCGTCCTCAGGATCTTTCTATCAGTTACAATCATTCATCTTGGATTATTGATGGTTTTGGAGTATCTACTACTATCTGTGTCGGGAGTTTCAGGGACTTTCTAGTTGAACTGTTGTTTTTGATTGCTAAAGATGAAATGTCTCCAGAGAATAAAGGTCAGCTTTGTCCCGTTTAGAGGGAAGAGTTGCTGCACATTAATATGAAGTTGTTTCGACATTTACGTTGTCTCTTCTACAACGACATCATCTCCATCTTCAGGGCACGATGAATAATGAAAACGACGTGAATTTTATGCTGTAGTCTTCACAAATCTCAGTCCAACTGAAGATTTATGGAAGACTTTGGACCATCATCATCACCAAACACCAAATGAGGGAAAATCTGTTGAACAAATGGCATTTCAAGTTCCAGAGATCTGAAGAATTAATGCCGAAGAGCACTGAGGCCGTTGTGTGCCTTGTCAACAACTTAATCTTGGTTTTTCCTTTAATCTGTCACCCGTCCGCATTTCAGAGTGATTTAAAAAACGCCAAAGAAGGAATCGGCTCCTCCACCTTCAATATTAAACACAAGCTGAAATGAATCACAGTACCGACTATTTGCTACTCTTAGATCTAAATACAACCCACAGTCACCAGTTAAACCTGAAACTACGGGCTTTAAGGAGCTGATTGTACAGTGCAGATTCACTGAGCCTGAACTAAACTGTAATTCTACTCACAAATCAGCTCTTTAAACCGAAACAACGGGGAGAGGACTAAAGCTGACGTTATTTTAACAGTGTCAGACTAGTTTTTAAAGGGAAAAAAAGTATTATAGTTGCCTGGTTTTCATTATCTAATATTATTTCCCTTGTAAGACAGCTGCTAAAACAAATCTGCAAAAAAATATAATCTGTAGGTTCCATAGT
This sequence comes from Acanthochromis polyacanthus, assembly GCF_021347895.1. Classification (NCBI taxonomy): domain Eukaryota; kingdom Metazoa; phylum Chordata; class Actinopteri; family Pomacentridae; genus Acanthochromis; species Acanthochromis polyacanthus. The sequence goes on from NC_067118.1 coordinate 8,928,574, forward strand.
TCACTAAAAGGATGATCTCACAAACATTCATCATCCCGTTTCGTATCACAGCGTGGATGTTTAAAGACAGCATAAGTGAACCAAGATGGTGCAGCTATGGTTAGTTATACTGCAACAGTCCTTTAGTACAGAGTCCCAGAATCACTGAGCTCTGCAGGTCGAACCACGAAGCCAAAATCCACTCACTGGACTTCATTTTCACAGCAGAAATTCGACAGTCTCGGACGTTGTGGTTTCTTCCAGTCTAAGTTTAAATGTTTAACAATACAGCGTTGGGCCTCAGCTCTACCTCTTGTAGTGGCTCGGTGCGTCCGCAAACATGTACTTGAGTCTATAAGCTTCAGCCAGGAGGAGACCCACTTCCTCGTTGCCCCAGTGGATCGTGGGAAGGTTCTGCAGTAGCATGAGGAGGCCCTGAAGAGGAAGAGGAATTCACTTATAGATGCTTTAAAAAGAGGGTGTGTATAGAATTCATCAGTGTAGATAATGTGGACAATTCATGCTTGAGTAGGTGTGATGTGTCTGATGAAACCACTTAACCTTCTCACATCTGCACCTACTGATTTCATTTACATATTTCTGTGTCATTCTTGTATATTTTGTTGATTTTTTCTTTCTACATTGTATTTTCTATATTTTTTATCTTATTTTACCTTTACTTTATAATCTATCCTAATATTCTGTGTTTGTCTTATTGTTGTATTGCTGCGTTCCTTGGCAGAGTGATGTGACGATTGGTGTTGGTTTGTCCGTCTGTCTGTCTGTCAGCAACATTACTCAAAAACAGAATAATGGATTTGGGTAAAATTTTCAGGGAAGGTCAGAAATGACACAAAGACCAAGTGATTAGATTTTGACAGGGATGCAGCTTATAGTCTGGATCTACGGATTTGTTCAAGATTTATGTATCATTGCAAGATAGCCGCACAGCGTCACTGTAACCATGACAACAAGTGAACACTACATCAGCTGCCTGCTGATGATCAAATGATTGTGATTCTACTACAAATCCACCGCTGAGGACTTATCAGAACTTATCCTTTTGAAATGATACAAGGAACAATTGATTAAATTGTGGGGGTGATTCTGAGTCGGATCAATTCCTGCCGCCTGCTACATGTTTAGGTCACGCGATTTGGTATCCGGAGATAACATACACATGTATAACACACACCTGGGCTCAGTGCAAGGTTATGTTTGTGGGTACATCTATATTAAATGGACACATTCTATGCTGCTGTGATTTCTGCCATGGATTTTTTCAAGATTTCAGCTGTTGGAAATGATACGACTGAGCAGCTTTAGTGGAGTACTGTGCTCTGAGTGCTTTTCTTCTTTACCCCTTTTCTGAATATCCATGCTGCTCTAACAACTGAATTTCTCTCTGGGGATTAATAAAGTCAGTCTAAGCAATAGTCGAGGTAAAAAGCTCATCATTAAACCAAAGCCTGTGATTAGTAGGGAGGTTAATCACAAAAATAGGCTTTTGACTTCAAGTCATGATGCAAAGGTCCCCTTTGGTGTGGAAGTACTTTAGGGTCATACAAATAAATTTATCCTAAGACACAAGTGAGATCACCCTTTGTTTTGGAAATAAACACATTTTTTTCCAAAATGGCCGCCAATGTGCCGAAAATCCTCTAGAGCCTATATCCCCAACAGGGCTACCATCCTCCTTTCCCCCCACCACCTATACTGGATCCAGGGGGCTCCCCAGGACAGGGCAGGCCATCCTGATCAGCCGATCAAGTCTCCTTTTGTCAGCAGCTGTGATGCTGCTGCCCCAGCAGACTACTCCATAAAAGATGGCTGATGCCACCACAGAGTCATAAAAAGTCTTCAGGAGTGCCCCCTACACCCCAAAAGACAGCAGTCTCCTCATTAGACAGAGTCTGCTTTGACCCTTCTTCTAAAGTGCTGTGGTGTGGTCTGACCAGTCCAGTTTATTGTTCAGGTGAACACCCAGGTACTTGTATGAGTCCACTCTCTCCATGTCCATGCCCTGGATGTTCACCAATGGTGGGGGTGTGTGACTGCGCCTGTGGAAGTCCACCACCAGTTCTCTGGTCTTTCCTGAGTTGATCTGGAGGCAGTTCCACTGGCATCAGTCCACAAAGTCCTGGTTCAGTTCTCTGTACTCCCAATCATCATCATCTGAGATGAGACCGACGACTGCAGAGTCATCAGAGAACTTCTGCAGATGACAGCTGGCTGAGTGGTCCATGAAGTCTGCAGTGTACCGGGTGAAAAGAAACAGAGCCAAGACCATTCCCTGTGGGGCTCCTGTGCTGCAGACTACCATGTCAGACTCACAGTCCTGTGTCCTCACAACCTGTGGTCTGTCTGTGAGGTAAGTCCATCATCCTACCCAAGAGGTGGTGATCCACCCCTGTGACCTCCAGCTTGTCCCTCAGAAGAACCGGCTGAATCGTATTAAAAGCACTGGAGAAATCAAAGAACACGATTCTCGCAGAACTTGCAGGCTTCTCCAAATGGGACAGAGCTCTGTCCAGGGGGAAGATGGCAGTGATTACAATCATGTTTAAAAAGAAAGCTATAGATAAGATCCAGGGCAAGTCACTATGGAGTGCAGGTGATGAGTTAAAATCCTGCCATGGAGCACAAAAGCTTCAGAAATGCTGTAGCATCACAGAGGCTACTTCACCCATCAAAATCATACGTTGCCACTGTTCAGAGTCGTCTACCAGCCCCACTATAGCTTAGCATGCAATGAAAGTCCTCAGACAAACAATCAGCTACTGTAGTCCAGGTCAGACACCCATGCTCCAGAGATTTGTCCCGATGCTCTGTGGTGTATCTGAGGACAACATCACAACTGTGGATGCTGCACAACTCTCCCTCTTCCCTCTTTTTTCACAAAGGAAAAGAGTTTCACCACATTCCACCAAGTTGTGATGCACTCCATCAGCATCTCCTTTAAGTAGCTTATCAGATAAGAAAAAATTGTGGAGGGACATGATATAAATATGGCGAAGAATAATGCAGGGCCTTGGTATCATGAATCATGTTTCTCTATAGAGTGGACATGTATGGGGCAAGGCACATGTCCAACACCATACAACAGTCTTGCCATCTGTATGGGAATGGCAGCAGGGTTCCCCAGACTCTCCACCGACTCCTGTCTACACTACAACTGCCACTATTTCAAAGGACTTGCCAGATCTTGTCATATGCAAAATTAAGACTGGCTGTAAGGCACCTTGCAAATGCTGCATGCAGAGGTTGCTTTGCATGTCTTTCTGTAGAGGTCATGGCTCATGTTCCCACAGTTGTGCAGACATCTAAATAGATAATCATCTTTGTGATGTATTTACACCAAGCTATTAGTCTTCATCACTAAAAAATTGTAGGTATGGCATTGCCTACTTCTAAAATGTGAACATACACTCATGGAATTAAATGTTAGACCACCCTTGTTTTCCTCAATTTCTTGTTCATTTTAATTCCTGGTACCACTAAAGGTACATTTGTTTGGACAAATATAATGACAACAACAAAAATAACTCAGAGTTTAATTTCAGAGCTGATATCAGACATTTTCCATGGTTTTCTTGATAATAGCCAAAATGACTTCAGTTCTTCCATCAGTAGCTATGGCATTGTTCTGCCAAAAAACAGCTTTTAGGCTTCCATGTTTCTTTTCTATCTGTTTTAGTACCATGATCCACACAGGAGTTAGTACTGATCCATAACCATTGTTTCTGATGACTGCAGCCATGCGTCTTGGCATGCTTTCTACCAACGTCTGACATTATTCTGCTGTCACAGCAGCTCATTCCTGTTGCACTAATTCTAACTAATCTGCTTTGTTTTTGGGCTTGTGGTTCTCCATTTATTGGTTGATGATTTTCCACAGGTTTTCAATTGGATTTAGATCTGGTGATTGAGCAGCCAAGGCATGGTTCCAATGTTCTGGTTCTCCATCCAGGCATTAACTGACCTTGTTGTGTGGCAAGGGGCATTGTCTTGTTGGAAAATCCAGTCATTGGAAGCAGGAAAGAATTTTCCAGCTGATGGAAGAAGACTGTTTTCAAGAGTAGTGCTGTACATGACCTGGTTCATTTGCCCTGTTCCACCCAGACTGAAACTACCTCAGATGGTCACTGATCCACCCCCATGTTTTACTGTAGGGGCAGACAGTCTGGTTTGTAGCTTCACCAGGCTTCCTCCTAACCAGTAAGTTGGCTGGAGTGGACATCAAGTGAAAATTGGAGTCATCATTGAAGAGAACCTTCATCCAATCATCAACAGTCAAGTCCTATTTCTCCACAGTGTCCACTCATTTTAAGGTCCCTGGAGGTCTGAGGAACAGATGAGTGATGGTCATCTGATGGGTAGAAAGAGGTTTCCTGCCGTGACTCGCTAGCAGTTTGGTAGAACCATGTTGGGCTTGTTTTTTCTTGGTGTAATGAATGGCTGTCTTGGAGATATTCAGTTTCTTTGCTACTTGTCTCTCACTCATGCCAATTTCCAGAAGGACCAAGATGGCTGCCTTTGTGGCTTCACATAATTCTTCAGTTTTAGGCATTATGTGAAAGCTGACGACTTCTGAGTTGTGCTATGGGTTGAATGTCAGCAGGAAACCACTCTATTCCTTCGCATGTGCAGTGCTGCTGATGACATGAAATGTCCTCTTAGTTACCCTAGGAATACAATGGAAGCTTAAGCATGTCAGATAAGACATAAAATACTCTTATATACTAGAGAATACAATGAAGCCAAATGATGTTAAATAAGATGTACTAAGACAAGTATTATGGAATCAGTTGCATTTTTTGTCAAGTAATGAACCTTTAGTTGTACCGGGCATTAAAATGAACAAGAAACTGAAGAAGACAAGGGCGGTCTAATGATTTTTTCTTTGATTGTAGTTATGGATTTGTTGTCTCACTACTCATTAACCACGCCTGACGTACGTCAGCAGGGTTACTGCATTCGCTTCGGTATCTGGCTGGCTAGGTAAGTATGTTTGTATGTCCGTTCCGATATCTCTGCAAGTGCTGAAGTCAGGATGATCAAACTTGGCACTGAAGATCAGTCTAAGGTCTCCTGCTCAGTTGTGGAGTTAGAGGTCAGCAGATCAAGTAGGAAGGGATATACGTAGGATGATCAAAATTGATACAGTTCATATGCAAGTATTTAATGCCATCTACTGAAACTCGCCAGTAGATGGCGTGGTTCTGCCCTCTACTGAGGGCTCGTCTAGTTTTCTCATCCATAATACACATATTCAACACTTTAAGTTACATTTATTAAATTATTGAGTTTTGGATTTGACTGTATTTTTGGTATGTGTTTTTTTAAATAAGTTGCATATTTTACCTTCAGTTGTCATGGTGAGGAGAATATCATTCTTTTTTTAAGTCTTGAAACCGATTTTATTGCATTCCTTGACCCCAAAAATGTACAATTTCACACCAAGTTTGCCATTATAGCTATAACAGAAGCAAAGACATGGGCCTCTCAAGGATGGTCGACGGCTATTTTAAAAATGGCCGCCAAAGCGTGATCTCACTTGTGTCTTAGGATAAATTTACTTGTATGACCCTAAGGTACTTCCGTGCCATTCTGCATAAAAGACATTTGTACGTTATCTCTGCTTCTAGTCACTGGTGTTCTGTTTCCATAGAGGTCCAGGACTTTATACTGCAGATAAAATGAGCCTACAGTGAGAAAAAACTGGTTCAGAGGGTTCAATGGTAAAATTATCGCATCCTTTTGTGCTCACAAAACTGTAAATATTTACTGTAAATATTTAGTTCTTTCACGGGTGAGACTGAGTAACTACACAGATGCAGGTACCTGAAAGTCGATCATGGACAGGATTTCTTTGCGCCATTCTATGAGGAAAGCAGCACAGACGTACAGGTGGAAGTGGGAGAATCCCTCAGCTTCAGCCTGTGGAAAACCAAACAATACGGCAGCCAGTGAAAACACAGCAGTGTAAATCAACACAGAGAAGAAAGTCGATTCCAACACTAGACAGCAAATCCTGTGGAATGTAGAACCAGTTTGTGCTTCTCTTCAGCTTGAATTACTTTCAATTGCAACACCTCATTTCCTTGCTGTAGTTCTCATATCCAACATCTTCAAGCTGAGACAGTTTATTGCAGATCGTTTTTAGTGTTATCTTTCGAGTCTTGTCCTCTGTGTTTATAGATCAACGTTAACTTCAAGTTGACTTCTGATGGGAGGTAAACCAAACAAACTGACCTCCCTCTTCCATCAGATAACATCGACCCTTTTAGCTGGGAGGAGGAGCAGGGAGCTAGAGAATAATCAGAGACTGCGAAAGAGGAATGTGAGGGTCACGAATATAAGGATGAAGGAAATCCTTGAAATTCAGTCAGGTGCAAAACTAAATTAAAGATCTGGCTTTTGGGGAGGTTCTGCACAGAAGAATTATGTGATTTTAATGCGAGAAAAGGGAAGAAAAGTGGTCTCGCTAGCAAACTGGTGAACATTCGTCTCTTCCAAACTCAATCTGACAAACGGTTGATTAAAAAAATAAGAATATTTCGACTTGTTTTGTCCTATTTCAGCCTCATCATCATAGCTTTTGCTTCAAAGACTGGTGAAAAACGCTGGTTAGCTTCACTCCGATAATAAAAAACTTTGTCTTTATCTGACTGAAAATAAACTGAACATATCAATGTCTTTGTGGAGTCACACTGGAACACTTTCTAGACCAGGGGTGTCAAATTCATTTTAGTTCAGGGGCCACATACAGTCCAATTTGATCTCAAGTGACCAATAAAATCACAACATAATAACCGATAAATGACCACAACTCCACATTTTACCTTTGTTTTAGTGCAAAAAAGTGCATTCTGAAAATGTTTAGATTTAAGAAATTATCTTTTTACAAAATATCATCAACAACCTCAAATTTCCTAAGAAAAACAAGTTCAGTTTCAGCAATATTATGCCTCAGTTTATCATTTACACACTACAACTTCTAAAAAGGCACAAAACATTTAGTCACAGTTATCTGGATTGAATACTTTACTTTTTGATCAAAACAACAAAAGTCAGACAAAAAACAACAAAAGCAAGACAAAATATTACAAGAATGAGGCACAAAACACAAAACAAAGCAAAAAAGAGTTAGACAAAAAAGTTACAAAGTGACAAAAAATTGGACAAACGACAAAACGAGAGGAGAAATTACACAAATGACAAAAAATGACAAAAGCAAGAAACAAAACAACAAAAACGTGAGACAAATGACAAAACTCAGACAAAAACCAACAAAAACAACAAAAACAAGACAAAATATTATAAAAATGTGACAAAAGAACAATGAGCAATCTAGTATTTTACTTTACGATCAAAATTATTTGTCATGGTCTAGAAATGACTTTAAATTTACAGTTTTACAAATTTACAATTTGCAGCAAATGTCTTCTATGTAGCTTTTACAATTTGCAAAGCCGTCCCACAGGCCGCATGTTTGACACCCCTGCTCTTGATCCAACTGCTTGTGAGCATTAATCAGCAAAATCAACTGGACTTTGCATTACGGTACTATTGGGTGATGACATAAAACCACCTTTCAGGTTTTTTTCAGGTACTGGGTCATAAGATTATCTTAAAGAGCTGATAGTCTGCACATTTAAACTTTTCCAATTGTATTTATTAGAATTTCTTTACCTGTTTTAAAGTTCAAAAATGTTTTTTTTTTACTTTCCAAACGTCTCTGGAAATCCTGAGGTGTTCCCAGGCCAGATGAGATACGTAATCCATCCCAAGAGTTCTGATTCTAGCTTTCAGATATATTTAACAGATTTTTGTATTTAATCTTTTAAGGCTCTTATAGCGCGTTTTATTTTGGACATTTTTGTATTTCCTATTTTGACTGATGTTTTTTCATTTTTTACTCTGCTTCCAGAGAGCCCTGCTCAAGAATTCCTATGTGTTCACTCTCTCTGTTTGCACACAAATGGCAAAAAACAACAACTCTTGAATCGATTCTGGAGTCGCCTCAAAGGTGGACAAATCTAGAAAACCTCCAAAGTAGGACTCCAAAGAGGCGTCCTCATCAGACTCCTGAATGAAGAGCTTTGCCTCCATTTTCACCCCAACAGCCACATTATCTCTGACGCTGCACTGACTTATTATGACTCTATTTTACGAATGAATAAGACCCTGAGACACTTCAATCTATACCGACTGTAAAACTGATGATGGTGGACACTCTGATCTACCTGGTAGGTGTCCCAGAGACGAATAGTGCAACGAAGCGGCAGCTCCCTCATCAGAAGATTGTTCATCCACCGGAAGGCGAACTGCAGGTACTCCACTTCATACCTCTTGAAATGATTGTGAATATCCTCTGTAGGCAAACAACACATAAAAGCACGTTAAAACTGCGGATTTCCTGCTGTTAGCTTGTCTCTCTGTCCACACGCATGAACAAACTCACCATCTATCCTGCTGACCAGCTCCTCTAAAGCTTTCACTTTGTTCTGAATTCCAGGCTGAGCAAAGGTGTAGTTGTCCTGAAAGGAGATACATCTCAGTAACTGGAACAATTACAGTTTTTAACCAGACAAGCACTCAGAGAGCGCAGTGCTCCACCAAGGCTGTTCATTCTCCCATATGGCATTGTCAGAAATGCAGCATTTGTTGGGAGGCCATAAACAGAGGCAGCCTGGGTTCGATTCCAGCTCACAGCCCTTTACTGCAGGTCTTTGTCCCATTCTTCTTCCGACTTTCCTGTCTGCTTCTCCACTAACCTATCTAATAAGGCCAAAAAAACGGGAACATAGAATGTGTCCATTTAATACAGATGTACCCACAAACAAAATGACCTTGCACTGAGCACAGATGTGTGTTATGCATGTGTATGTTAAGCACGGATACAGAATCATGTGATCTAAATATGTCGCGGGCAGCAGGAATTGATGGGACTCAGAAACACCTCCACAATTCAATCAATTGCTTCTTGTACTATTTCCAAAGGATAAGTCCTGATAAGTCCACAGCGCTGGATTTATATTAGGATCACAATTATGTGATCGTGAGCAGGCAGCTGATGTAGTGTTCACTTGTTGTCATGGTTACAGTGACACCGTGCTGCTATCTCACAATGATACAGAAATCTTTAACAAATCCATGGATCCAGACTATAAGCTGCATCACTGCCAAAATCTAATCACTTGATCCTTTTGTCATTTCTGACCTTCCTTGCAAGTTTCATCCAAATCCGTTAGTCTGTTTTTGAGTAATTTTGCACACAGACAGACAGACTAACTCCGATCGTCACATAACTCCAACGTGTTCCTTGGTCGGAGTAAAAAGTGTTAAAATTGAGATGTGCACATGAGGTCAGACCTGAATTCCGTCCAGCAGCTTGCTCATGCACCAGAAGCTGTCGGCTTCAATGTTTCTCTGGGTGTCCAGAGGCAGCGCTGCCACCTCGAAGTTTTCCACATCCTCCGCTAGAACGACAAATAACACTCTATGAACACGTTTGGATTAACAGCTCGACTGAGGCTGGTTAAAGAAATGTTTAAGGCCTTGCAACAACATTTTAAACAAAAGGCAAAGGCTACACAGGCAACTTACTGACAAACTCAGACAGGAAGACGACGAAAAACGGTGTGACCAGATCATTGATTCCCTGGACGTAACCACTGGCTGGGTGACGGATGGCCCAGATAAAGAGAATCCGCTCAAACACCTGAAGAGAGAAAGACGGCAACAAAGCAGCGGATTGTTGAGTATTTTACAACGGAGATGCAATTATGTAGATTCCTAACTTTAATGTACAACAAAAATCAAAACCACAAACCTCAGAACACAGACACCACATGTTCCTCAAGTTTTCAGTGTGTTCATTAGTACGTTTTCAAATCAGTGAGCAACGCGAGTTTATTGCTATGGTGAAGACTCTGAAATCTTGTGCTAATTACGACACCTTTACTTTAACACACCTGGAATGTGCTGCAGTAGAGAAGGAAAATGAAATGAATCTTGCAACATATTGAACCCCAAATTCCACGTGATCTTGGCACATTTTTACTCACTGTGGCCTCATTTTTCACTGAAATATAAACTCCTGCACCTCTATGGAAACAGCACATCTATAGCTAGAAGTAAAGGGAATTCAAATATTCAAAACAAGCCAAGAAATCAAAACAAACCCCCACAAAATACACAACCAAATAAAAACCACAAAACAAAAAAATACAAGAAAAATACTAACAATAAACAAAATATAAAACAGCAAAATATAAAAACAAAAAAGTCATAAAAATAAAAAAAATCAACCAAAAGAACCCCCAAAACAAAACAAATACAAGACAAAAAAGATCAAACAAAAAAGCAAAAAAAGCAAACAAAAAAATCACCTCCCCACAAAAACAAACAATATAAACTAAAAAAAAAGCAAAAAAAAAAATCCAAACAAAAAAGGGAGTGGGTGTTTCACAAAAGGAATGCAGAAAAACACAACAAAAACCCTCAAAATAAATGAAAGCAACAAAAAAAACCTAAACAAAAAAGTTGCAAAAAAAAAGAAACAAAAAGTGTTTCATTCCTACGTGTGCACATCACTTTCAGTTTGTTGTTATAGTGAAGATTTCAAAATAAGTGTTACATCACCTTTACTGTAACACACCTGGAATGTGTGGCAGTAGAGAAGGAAAATGAAATGAATCTTGCAACATATTGAACCCAAACTCCACATGATCTTGGCACATTTTTACTCACTGTGGCCTCATTTTTCACTGAAATAAACTTCTGCACCTCTATGGAAACAGCACATCTATAGCTAGAAGTAGAGAGAATTGAAATGTGTCTTATGTGCAGTGTGACACAGCATTATTGCTTAAATCATTAAAAAAAGAAACAGTAATAAAGACTAATTATCCATCTACTGTGATGATCACAGGTTTCCAGTAAATCTGGACACGGGTCTTTGAGATTTTAAAACCAGAATCACAACGTTTGAGGAACAAGCTGTGCTTCGTTGAGTTCCGTTTTAATTGCAAAGTTCCTCCAGAGTGAAACAATCTGATGCAACTTCTTCCTCAATGACTGGTGAATACGAAACAGTAAAACACTGTGTTATCCACAGTCAGTCAGTTACTTGTATGTAAAATTACTAATCAGATAAATTCAACTTCTGCTTTTTCTTTTTTATGTGATTTTAGCATCATAACTGTGTCATATGTAAAGCTTGTTGCCAGAAACCTCTGTGTTGTATTTGAACCAGATCTCAGTTTTTCTCTCCATATCAAAAAAGTTGTCCAGTCTTGCTTCCTTCAAATCAGAACAATCTCCCAGATTAAGTCGATGCTCTCACTCCCAGACCTGGAAAAATTCCCTCCTTTCTGGCATTCCTGTGAAGCTCCTCTGTTGTCTCCAACTTGTCCGGTAGCTCGGCTTCTTACTGGTTGTAACAGACCACACCACCTCACACCTACCCCGGCTTCCTTGTTTGTTTTAGAATTGATTTTAAGATTTTGTTGATCACTTTTAAAGCTTGCCAGGGTCTCGCCCTAAGTTACATTTGCGATCTGTTGATCCCTTATGAGCCTTAGAACCCCCCTTCTGGTCGTTCCAAGTCGAGGCTAAAATTAAGGATGACCGAGCTTCCTCCATCAGGACCTCGACTTTAGAACGACCTGCCTGAGGAGATGAGTTTACAGAGTCAGTAACTTCTTTTAAATCACTTCTGAAAATCCACTTTTATAGACTTGCTTTTATGTGAAGTTTACTTCTAGCTTTAATTAGTTTCAGTGTTTTATTCCGCATTACGTCCTGTTTATTTTAGATGTCCTCTGTTGTTTCATCTTAATTATAGCTGCCTGGCTCTTGGTGTGATGTCGTCTTTAATTCTTTAATTCTCTAAATTATTTATTTTTAATTTCTAACTTTTAACTCTCTCTTTGTTCTTTCATTTTTAAACTGCCTGGTTTCCTTGTTTGACGCTAATCTAGATAATTATGCATTTAACTTATTATCATTTTTACCATTTATTTTAATTGACTGCTCTGCCTCGTCTCCTTATGTCTTGCTTCATTGTCTGTGTTGCATGTTTTAACTGTCAAAGCAACTTGTGAACGCTGTTCTTAAGGGTACTATACAAATAAAATTATTATTATTATTATTATACTAGACAGAAAACTGCAGATCTTTGCCTGTCTCTCTACAATATTTTTGTTTTTAGTGTTACAACTTATCATACCTGCTTATCAGTTAGAAACAACAAAAGTAACTCATATTATAAGTAATCTATATGTTTTGTATTTTTGTGACATGAAGCTGTGTCACTAGTTGTCTTCTGTATTATCAGCTTTTTCGTTAATGTGAGCTCTATGATGGGACTTTTCATGACAACTTCAAGGTGATTTTTTTTTGTTGTTTTTTTATTTACAGATTCAAACTCACCCATAACTATTTGATCAACTTGTCCAATGTTGCAATAACATGAATTAATGTCATAATGAGAAATAACAGTGAAACATTTCAGGCTTCTATCTTAAATAATTCCTGAGATATTGATGGTCAAACGGCCTCAAATTTCATCTGCTGAAAGTGCATCGAAAACATAATCTTTTCTTGTAAAATATTTGATATACCAAGGCAAAGCTACATGTATTCATTTTTTATGCAATGAAATTATCAGTCATATCAATGACGGTCAAACAGAAACATTTAATAACTTGATGATTTGAGCTGGAATGACCCAAAGGGCATTTTTAAACATGACAGAGGACTTTTCATTATGTTCAACAGTCCAGTGTGAGCAATAAAAATCATCAGATTAGTACTTGAATTCCACGGTGGATACTGAATATTTAGTTTTCTTGTCTACCGTCGGGCTGCTTCTGTTGTAAAAATGGAGCTAGAAAGTCCTCAAGAATAAAAAAAAAAAAACTGTTTACAGTGTTTGAAAAATTGATTTGCAGCTGTATGATCACCGCTCATTGGTCTGTATGATAAACTATAATCCTTCTGTTTGTTATACGCTCTGCAGGAAATAATCTACTGTTTTTCCAGTGAGCTGAGTGGTCAGAAGTCGGGTTTAACGGGCTCTGATGGTCTTTGGGATCACCTGGTTAGAACTAAACCAGCTTCATGATGCCTTCACTGAGCCTAAAGGCAGAAGTACAAACTCTGATGTAACCTCCTGCTTCATTTTTAATACCACAGATGAGCCAAAACAAACTAAAAAATGCAACAAAGTTAGTGCTGCAGAATCAAAGGAAATTGTTCACATGCTCCAGTAGTTCAAGTCTTACCTCTTGTACTGCCGGCTGCTGGAACAAGGGAATCAGAGGGTTGGTTCTTGGAATGTCGATGTGAATCTAATAAGACAAAACATGACAGAGATGTTACTGCGGTGATTATCAGAGCAGATAACTGGACTGTGCATGTTTCCTGTGTTTTTTTGTACCTGTCTGTACGTGTCTTTATAGTGCTCATCTGTTCTGGAGTGGTAATACTGCTCTATGAACCCGAAATACTCGTCTCGCTTTCTTTTTAACACCAGCTCTCGGCGCTCTTTGTTGGCCGGCAGGTAGCCCTGGAGGGGTAGAAACACAGAAGAAGGACTCCTTATTTTTGGATCACATTTTCAGAGGACTGGACGTTTGAGATAAGAGAAACTAGAGGAGATAATGCTGGCTGTGACGATAAGGCTTTTGATATTATGCGAGTGTTTTCAGAAAAGGAATGCAAAAAAGTTAAAACAAAAAAGAGACTGTTTTCAAAAAGGAATGCAAAAACAAAATAAAAAAACAAAAGCAAAAATAAACCAACAATGAAAAACTAAGACAAAAAAGCAAAAAAGTCTAAACAACAACCTCACAAAAATAACCCAAAAACCCAACCAAAAAATAAAACAAATCAAATAAGGGAGAAAAAACTAAACAGATAAAAAAAGCCAAAAAAAAAAAAAAATCCAACTAAACAAAAAAAACAATCACAAAATAATCTAAACAAAAAAGTCAAAACAAAACAAAAAAACAAAATATAAATCAAAACAGAAAGACAGTGTTTCTAAAAAAGTAATGCAAAAACAAAAATACAAGAAAAACAAACAAAAAAGTCAGAAAAACAAACAAAAAATACAGGAAAAAACAAACAAAATACCAAAAAATCTAATAAACAACTCCACAAAAACCATCCAAACAAAAAACTCACATAAAAGCAAGAACCAAAAAAAAAAAAAAGCAATAAAAAAAAATACCATCTAAAAATGATCACACTTGAACTTTTTTATGGCTCTTGTCCAGGTTTTCTCCTGACTAGATCCTTGCTTGTATTGAATCTATTCTCAGACACAGATCGCTTTGGATAAAGTGAAACTGTAGAATTTCAGAATGTGGCTGTGCAGAGGCTAAAAAATGCAGCTGAGATTACAGAGACAGAACGCTGTGTGAAAAGAGCCACAATAAAGAGAAGAATGAGTGAAAGAACGAGTGCCTTACAGACAGAAGTCTCCACGTGATCGGCCTGACTTCTCTCGGTATCCCCGACCAGCTGTGTTTCCGGAGTTCTTCTGTAAAAACACAGATACAAGCACCCAAAGTCAACACTGTTTCTACCCTGTACAGACACAGAGAGACACACTCAGCTGGCTGCAGCCCAGACTGAGGCGTCAGAGTCACTCTGCATCACAAAACACTGTAAAGCCCTGAGCAGACATGAGATACGCAACATCGCTGCTTCATCGATCTGTTCAAAGGACGACATTCTGTCATTCAGTTGTAGGTCGCTGTGATGCTAATGTTTCTCACAGCTTCATTTAGACACAAAATTTAACATGAAGTGTTGAGTAATACATAAAAATGCAATGATAAACATGTCAAACTGCCCAAATAACTAAAAGTGTGACTTATTTATGGTTTCCCAATAACTGAAAACTCTACTACTGCTTCATTAAAATCTTAATAAAACTGAAGTTTCACAAATAAATGCATTTTTGCTACTTAAGACAGTGTGAGAGTCTGTTTGAAAACCTGTTTCATGGAACAGATGCACAAATAGTTCCGTGATCATTAAAGTTTTGCCATAAAAGTTCTCCAGGTTGATATTTTATTTAGATTGGAGACACTTCATTTGGGCGTTCTGCCTTCAGAAAATGTATAAAATGAACTCTAACAATAAACTGCATTAGACTGAAAAATGACAGGCATCATTTGGTTGACCTGTTTTCGTTCAGCACTGTAATATATTCGCATAGTGCCTTGGTATAAGCAGGTACATCTCAAAATTAGAAAACCAGTTATTTCATTCATTCATTCTTTTCAGAAATTAGGCATTTTTGTGTTGTAAATTCTTGGTGTGATTGAGCTAAGAACACTTCTGATAATGAGCTATATGCCATAATCTTTAAAATTAAAAGAAAGAATTGAAAAAAATCACTTTACATGTAATGAACCACAAATATTTTCACTTTAATTTTCTTAAATACCTTTTTTTCGAGGAATATTTAACTTTCATGCAATATAATGTTTAATTTTTTCATTATCATGTGTATTATTACTTATTACTCCCTTATAATTGTCAGTATTACATTTACTCTTCCATTCTAGTCTTTAGCTAACTTATTTGATTTCAATAATCTAACCCACTATCTTACCGTTTTTTACTTTTACATACTACATTTCTTATGTTTTTCTAGCAATAGCTGGCATTAGAATTTCCTTTGAGTTAATAAAGTTTTATCATATCTTGCTTGTTTTTTAAATTGCAAAAGAGGTAAAGAATGAAACAAAATGTGTGTTTGTGTGGCTTAATATTCTACCGTACCGAGGTCAGTGTTGGGACTGGCCAGCAGCTGCCTGAATTTGTCCAGCCGGCTTTTCTCGCGCACCGTCATGGGTGGAGCTCCAGAGGCGTTCTGGTCCGAGATACGAGCCACCAGCGGGATGATGGGACGGACTGGGAGAGACTGCTGCTTCTGCAACGAGGAGTGAACTGTAGAGAAGGAAATAAAAAAGAGAAAATTCAATGATGTACAAATAAAAACAATGACTTTTGCAGGATTGTTTTTTAATAACCTACCCAATCTAAACATTTAATTTCTCTTTTTATAGAAACTCTTTAACCTGAGACTTGCTATGCTACAGATTCCTATCATACCAGATGAGATACACTTGCTAAAAATTCCCAGAGATGAATAATGATAATAACATTTATAAGATTCACAAAATAAATTAATACAACACCACCAGATAAAAAAATAAAAGCACCAAACACGTCGTATCCAATTACGGGAAAAGAACAAGCAAAATAAAGGAAAATAGAGTGTAAAACCACACAACAAGAATGATATTAATAAAACTAAGATTACTATTATTGTTGTTGTTGTTATTATTAATAAAAATAATAATACCAGATGACCATATATCTGATCTGGTATTATAAGAATCTGTAATATACAAATATTATTGTTATTATTGTTATTATTATTCTTATTCTTATTATTGATAATAATAATAGTAATAATAATAACAATAATAATAATAAGAAAAATGAATGAATAAATAAAATGTATTTAGTTTATTAAAATAAAATAAATCCATAAATTAATTAAGGGTAAAAGACAAAAAAACAAATAAAATATATATAAAACAATAAAATACAGTATATATGAGTAGGCTCCAATATTTCCAGTGTTTCAACCCTCAGTATTCCTCAGTAGCGTTATTCTGATAAATGAGCCGGGTTGATTTGGTTTAATTTGGTCTGACTCTGTCCTGACATTGTGTGGGTGAATTGTCAACAGGCTGAATATTCAGCAGCCAGGTGACTTTTGAATAAAAGATCCAGGTGATTGGTAAACATCATGACTATTCACTAGACAGCTATGAACAGCCAGAAACCCAAACCGAAGATCTGAGAAAACACTGAGGACTATTCAAACCTGCTTCCATGTATATTTTTGCAGTGTAAAAGAAACTATCTCTGATGTTCTTCCAGCTCATGCATGTTTTTTTTTAACCAATATGTAGAGGAGACATCTGCTGGGATTCTCATTTGGATAAATACACGATAGTTTGGAGTTAAATCAGCCAGCTTGAAGACTGAATTCCACACGTTGTCCGACAGCGTAAGGTTTAAATCCTGCTCACAGGTTGTTTTAATTCTGCAGAGACGGGGCAAGTGTCTCACAGCTGCCACCTTACAATAGATAGCAGATACTAAGCCCTTGGGTGTTAACTAAGAAAGCCGTGTTCCTATCAGGGTTCCTCTGGGAAATTTGGTATCGGAGAGTGAAGAAAGTGTCCGCTTTGCAGAGAAAAATGGGTGTTTGGTGTAATAGAGACAAACAACAATCTAAACGGAAAAAAAACCCCTCAAAAACAACCAACTAACCAATACAATAAAACAAACCCAACCAAAAACAAAACAAAAAACAAGAAAAAATAACAGCAAAAAATTACAAAAAAAGCCACAACCCCCCAAAAAAACCCAACCAAAAACAAAACAAAATAAATACAAGACAAAAACAAACAAAAACCAAAAAAGCAAAAAAAAAATCAAACAACGCCCCGAAATAAACAAACAAAACAAAGAAAACAAACAAAAAACCAAAACAAAAAAATATTAAAAAAAACAAAAAACACCCAAAAAACATAAAATCAAAACAAAAAAAGGAGTGCGTGTTTTCGAAAAAGGCAGGCAAAAACAAAAACAATTAAAAAATTGACAAAAAAACAAAAACAAAACAAAATCTAAACAAAGACCCTACAAGAAACAAAAAAACCCAAACCAAAGATACAAGAAAACAAACAATAAAAAAAAATCAAAACAAAACCCCCCAAAAAACTAAAGTGACGAACTTTCCAAAAAGTTGTTAAAATTACGGAGAATTGTCATCAATAAAATGATCTTTCAAGTGCTCAGTGTCCGTTCTGAAATGCAGAATCAAACAGGGATGTTATGGAGGAGGAAGTTTTAATTCCACCGCTTTAACGCCTTCACTGCAGTGATGACGATCATTTCCACACACTACTACAGTGTTGTCAGTATCACTAAAAACCCACAAGAGCATTTAGAGTTACATTTTCAGCAGAGTAACGTGTCCTGACAAGCACATGTTAAAGGCCTGATATAATCCCAGCAGCCCCGACTGCAGTGTGAAGTCCCTCCTGACAAAGTCTGTAATTAGCTTCACTATGAATCAGCCTATAAGCTGCTCAGTAGCTCTCAGAGCAGAACCAACCACATACCTGAGGACGTGCGGAGGTGCGCGTCACTGCTTGATTTGATAACCTTCCCGTTGATGTGCTCACACTCTGCATCCTCCTCCTCCTCCTCCTCCTGCACGTTTTGGAGGTTTTCAGCTTGTGTCACGGGTGATGAAAGTCCACGTGATACAGCAGATTCTGCGTCGCCTGCTTCGTTTTGCTGCTGCTGAATGGACAAAAAAAATAGACGAGAACATCTCCTTTTACTTCAGTTCAGAGCCCATAACTGCTCAGTGACATGAATGATGCCTTGCAGCTACCTGGTTCTGTGTGGACGAGTGCAGGCCTGATGGAGTCGGGGAGGGATTCCTGAGGAAGTCTTCGTCCTCCTCATCGTCGATGTCCCAGGCGTCGTTGGTGCTGCGAGCAAACTCGTGGAAGCTAGACGCCTTTTTAGACTTCAGGTTGTTGAACTTGGGCTTTGTGTCTTTGGGATACCTGCAGAAGGAGATTAAAAGAAAATGCAACAACTGAATGATCTCATTTCTCGCAGCACTGGGACCTAACCTTCTGAACCCCAAGCAGGCTCTGTGTGTCTTTTTTTATTGGTCCTGTCACATTTTTACTCACTGTGGGCTCATCTTTAACAGTAATATAAAGTCCTGCATCTCTATGGGAAAAGAACAACCATGACTCGAAGTAGAGAGAACTCAATGGCCTTTTTGCAGTAATAATATGTAAAATAAAACCAAAAAAGATATTCAGGAGAATGATTAGAGATAAAATTAATCTGGCCCTTCCTACAAATGTCACAGATGCTTTTGAATTGACTGTTAGACCTGATGAATATTTAGAATTCTTCACTCCTATATGTCTCTCTGAACTAATTTCAACAGTTTCTACATCCAAACCATCAACATGTCTTTTAGCTCCTATCCCAACTAGACTCTTCAAGGAGATTTTACCTTTAATTAATTCTTCAGTGT
Source organism: Acanthochromis polyacanthus (assembly GCF_021347895.1). Lineage (NCBI taxonomy): Eukaryota > Metazoa > Chordata > Actinopteri > Pomacentridae > Acanthochromis > Acanthochromis polyacanthus. The sequence goes on from NC_067118.1 coordinate 8,947,733, forward strand.
TAGATCTGATTAATCTCTCTCTACTAACAGGCTATGTACCACAGGCTTTTAAGGTTGCTGTCATCAAACCTTTGCTTAAAAAGCCCACTTTAGATCCAGATGTGCTAGCTAACTATAGACCAATATCCAACCTACCATTTCTCTCTAAAATTCTGGAAAGAACAGTTGCAAATCAATTATGTGAACACTTACAAAGGAATAATTTGTTTGAAATGTTTCAGTCAGGCTTCAGAGTGCATCATGGCACAAAAACAGCTCTGGTGAAAGTTACTAATGACCTTCTCATAGCATCAGATAATGGACTAGTCTCTATACTTGTTTTGTTAGATCTTAGTGCAGCGTTTGATACAATGGACCACATAATTTTATTACAGCGTCTAGAACATTCAATTGGCATTAAAGGGACAGCACTGGACTGGCTTAAATCCTACTTATCAGATGGGTTCCAGTTTGTGCATGTCAACAATAACTCTTCTGAGCATACTAAAGTTAATCATGGAGTTCCTCAGGGTTCTGTCTTAGAACCGATATTTTTCACATTATACATGCTTCCTTTAGGCAATATTATTAGGAAGCATTGTATTAACTTCCATTGTTATGCAGATGACACACAATTGTATTTATCTATGAAGCCAGATGAAACTGATCAGTTAGCTAGACTGCAAGATTGTCTTAAGGACATTAAAACTTGGATGACTTTTAACTTCCTACTGCTAAATTCAGACAAAACTGAAGTCATTGTATTTGGCCCCAAACATCTTAGAAACTCGCTTTCAAAGCAAATAGTTACTCTGGATGGCATCACATTGGCCTCCAGTACTACTGTGAGGAATCTTGGAGTTATTTTTGACCAGGACATGTCCTTTAACTCACACATAAAGCAAGTCTGTAGGACTTCCTTTTTTCACCTGCGTAATATTGTAAAAATCAGGAACATCCTGTCTCAGAGTGATGCAGAAAAATTAGTTCATGCTTTTGTTACTTCCAGGCTTGACTATTGCAATTCCTTATTATCGGGTCGTCCAAATAGCTCTCTTAAACATCTACAGTTGATCCAAAATGCTGCTGTGAGAGTACTGACAGGAGTTAGCAAAAGAGATCATATTTCCCCTATACTTGCTTCTCTTCACTGGCTTCCTGTTAAATCCAGAATAGAATTTAAAATCCTTCTTCTGACATATAAAGCTCTTAATAACCAATCTCCATCATATCTTAAAGATCTGTTAGTACCATATTATCCTAGTAGAACTCTTCGCTCTCAAACTGCAGGCTTACTTGTTGTTCCTAGAATTTCTAAAAGTAGAATGGGAGGCAGAGCCTTCAGTTATCAGGCGCCTCTCCTGTGGAACCTGCTCCCAGTTTGGGTTCGGGAGGCAGATACCCTCTCTATTTTTAAGACCAGGCTTAAAGGGTTCCTTTTTGACACATCTTATAGTTGGGGCTGACTGGGTGACCCACAGGGGTTCGGCTTGTGTTTCCATTTGCACAGCTGACTCCCTCTTGGACGTCCCTTCGTTCTGCCCCTAGTCATGCTGCTATAGGCCTCGGCTTCTGGGGGACTTCTCTTGACGCACTGAGCCCTTCTCTATCTACCTTTACATTTAATATGTATACCATTATTGCAGTACATTCACTCTGTTTCCCCCTGTGCTATTTCTCCGAGTGTCCCTGGTCCCAGAGCTGGATGCTTCAGATCTGCGGTCGATGTTCCACCAGCTGGTCCAGTCTCCACCATGTCCACTGTGGGATGCTGCTGCTGACTTTCCTCCAGCCCTCTGCTTCCAACTCCCCTTTTTCCACCAGTCAACTCTGCATCGCCTTCACTATACTTGGTATGCTAACTTACATACTGTTTGAATTTTACTGCTAGCTATATATGGAGTATGTTTTATGTCAGAGCCGTACATCATAAGAATAAACTATGAGTCAGTTTTCAATGTTAGCTTATACTTTGTCTGTGTCACATATCCTGTCATGCATGTATCCAAATGTGTGTTGTGTTTTCCTTGCTTTCCCACCCCTCCCTCTTCTCCCATCCCTCCCCCTTGCCCTCCTCTGTCCTTCTCAACCCGCCCGACCAGCAGGCAGATGGGTCCCCCCTATATAGAGCCGGGTTCTGCTCGAGGTTTCTTCCCTGTTAAAAGGGTGTTTTCCTTGCCACTGTCGCCTTTGGGCTTGCTCTGGGGGTCAGGCATATGGGTTCTGTAAAGCGTCTTGAGACGATTTGACTGTAATTGACGCTATATAAATAAAATTGAATTGAAAAAATTGAATAGAAATTATCTACCGACTGTGTTTAAAACATTTTTCCAGTAAATCTGGATACAAAATTTTGGGGTTTTGAAAAGCTGCACAGGAACAAGTCCTAATCAGCTTTAATGTCACAAACCATAAACAAAAACTATTTATATCAAAAAAATGGAAAAACCTGGAATCAGCATGTACATAATTTTTCATAGTGCCCAGAGGTGTTACCAATACTGGAAGAAAAAAGAAGGTGAAATGGTGATTTAATTTCCGTCCTTGTTTAGTTCCTGAATTTTTGTCATGTGACTGCTGGTCTTGGTTGAGTCCCTAATAACTTTACAGTCTTTTATTTTGTTATTAGAATCTGTTGTAAAGGTTGTATTTTTAGGACATTGTAAAATGAGACAGCTTCAAGTGATTTTCATTGAAATTCATGATTTTAAGCTTAGATTTGGTTCAGTTTTTCAAGAGAACAGCAGGTTACACATCAGTAGTTCAGGAGCTGTCGGAGTCTTGAATGGTTGACGATTCTTTCTGTGTTTGCACTTTGTAGAGCTGGTAAATGGTTAGATTTGGGTGACTAAAGATAACATGCTTTTCAAACCTGCCAATGAGTTCTGGGGTTCAGAGCGTTGATAAACACAGAACTTTAGGAGAGGACATCAATATCAAACAAACAACAGCAAAACAAAAAAAAAAAAAATGCACTTCCGACAACACACTGAAAATTTTTGGTCAGACTTGTACAGCACCGGTGCATGCAGTTAACACACATTCAGGTGCTCGAAGCAAGGAGCAGCTGGGTTTAAAAATGGCAGCGACAAATAAAATGCATCCATGCAGTCCAGCTGGTACTTAGCACTTACGTGCGTCGAAATCGAGGGTCGAGAGGCGGATGCTGTGCTCCATAAACTGGTTGTACGCTGCAGGAGATAACATGTAAAATGCGGTCACCTCTTCGTAGAGAAACACATGCAGCTCCCTGGTCTTTGACCCAGATAACAGGTAAAGATAGACAGTTTGTAATGCTGGGAAACATCAAAAACTCCTTGTATGTGTCTCTAGGTTCAGTAAGATGGTAGAACTGCGATAGATTTAGTTCATTTATCAAACAAAAAACAACATACATTACAGTTCAAAAGTTTAGGGTCACTTATAAATGTCTATAATTTTGAAAGAAAACTGTTTTTAGATAACATCAAATGAATCATAAATTCAGTCTAGACATAGTTAATGTGATAAATGACTATTCTAGCTGGAAACAGCTGATTTTTAATGGAATATCTACATAATATAGAGCAATGTTAGTTTATATATAGCAACTTTGACTAATGCAGAGCAACTTTAACTCCTTTAGAGCAACTTTAACTAATTGGGGTCACTTGAAAATGTCTATTTTTGAAAGAAAACTTGCTTTTTTTCAATGAAGATAACATTAAATGAATAATGAATCCAGTCCAGACATTGTTAATCTGGTAAATGACTATTCTAGCTGGAAACGGCTGATTTTTAATGGAATATCTCCATAGGGGTACAGAGGAACATTTCCAGCAACCATCACTCCTGTGTTCTAATGCTACATTGTGTTAGCTAATGGTGTTGAAAGGCTCATTGATGATTAGAAAACCCTTGTGCAGTTATGTTAGCACATGGATAAAAGTGTCAGTTTTCATGGAAAACATGAAAATGCCTGGGTAACCTCAACCTTTTGAATAGTAGTGCATATGGAAATGGAAATGAAACCTTGGTCCAGGCATTAGGTTGAACTTACAGCTATCCAACCCCAGTATGGTACAGATGCAAAATAGATATGCATTTATTAAAGTATAAATTATGCATGAGAACAGACAAATCTGTACGTAGCCTTCTATAGCGCTGCAGTCAGTTTTGTTCTGTTGGTGCAGCAACCTTGACTTATTGGTGATCGCAGTAGCAGAGAAGAACATAAATGACAAGAGTGGTTCTGCAGCCAATCACATGTACAGATTTACTTCAGTCTGTATGAAAAACACTAAAATATTTGTACAATCAGCTACCACCCCTGCTGGTTGAGTGCTGATGTCTCCTTGATATCTGGAGTATCCCTATGAATGTGCTTTTATTTCGTCTCAATGAAATGCTAGTGTTTTTGAATGATCCCGTGCTCCTTGAAACGCAGTGGGGAGCTTTAGCATCACGTTCTGCTTTCCACTGACAGATGACAGTCTGTCCGTTTCATTCAGTCTTACTGTACTTAGAAAGAGCGGACTGTTTTTAGTGGTGAGCGAACAGCTTGCAGAGCTCCCGTGTCCTCCGCCTCCCCGTGGTGGGCAGTATGTTCAGCGGATGCGAGAATCTTAATGCTCAGCTTCAGTCCAACTCTCTGGCGACCCGGAGGAGAGAGAGCGGTAGGACGGGATCCAGGCCAGACTCACAATTGCCCACAAAGCTCCTTTCTTTATTTCTTTCACTTCCCAGAGAGCTGACTTGTTCTAACTTGTGGGCATTTCTAAAATAAATAATTGTTGGATTAAGCAATGAATACTCAATGGTCCAACTTGAGAGTATAATTGTGGTTACACAGCATGGGGCACATCTCAAAACTTCAGCAGTGGTTAAACACTTTGCTATAGTATTCTTTTTTATTTAATACTTTTTTCCACAGTTGTGTTCTCACAGTAAATTAATATCACTTTTCATCCAAAGTATTGTCTGTCAGTCATGAGAAGCTCCTCATTCAAAGAATCTGAGAGGCTTGTATGTCACAAAGCAACACTTACGACTAGTAGTCTGTGGATTCTGTCAAACCGTGGCTTCTCACGCTCAAGGCTAAAAGACGACACCCTGATTCATGTCGACTGAATGAAAAAAAAAAAAACTGACAGTGAGCCTTGTGGCTGAGAACGGGGCCTGCTGATTATCTGCCAGTGCCAGAGTCTCTCGTTTATCAGCCTTGCACTTGTTTTATCAGGAGAGATTCAAGGACGGGCAGTAAGACTAGTTGCGTAGCTTCCTGCTCAAATGTATGTTTGTATTTTGGGTTTCCAGCCTTCCGCCCACCACTGTTTGAGAAAGATCAGCAATGTGACAAAGACAGCAACGCCCTCTCCTTGGAGATCCTCTCTTCTCAGATTTCCCAAACAGACCGAGCCCTTCCTTTGCTGCTCCACCCTCCGGTAGTTTCACAGAGCTGGAGAAGGACGACTGCTAAGACTATCAGTTATAATGCTCATAAAAGCACACGGGGTCAATAAAGATAAAAACATGTATCAGTCACGTCTTATCGATGAGTAATGATGAGTTTTCTTCTTCTACAAGTGTGCATTGAGAGGAGATTAGAAGACAAGAGGAGTCTAAGAACACCTGCAAGGCCTCAGTGCCCATTAAAATCCATTACCATGATGCCTACTGAGCAAACTATAGCCTGGGATGAGCCCAGTCCCACTTGGTGCTTCGATATTCTCCCCCTTACATTCGACTAATAATTACCCAGCAGTGTGTGAACAACCCAGACAACTGTTTGCTGACCAAGAAATTTTTAACTTTGTTTACCAAGTGGCCTAATTCAAAGACAGATAGCTGCTGGAAATGACACATGTTGACATATTTTTACATTTTCTGGGCAAAGTAATGTGCACATTTTTGTGAACATATATTGTTTAAAACTACTTGCATTACGAGTATATTATGAGTTAAAGATGTTTTATTTGTGCAGAGAATCAGATATCTTTACATCAAAATTTTAGAAGACTGAGCAGAGTGGAAATACCCTTGAAACACAGATAAGTAAAAAAGGGTTTCCTGTGTGTGTATTTTTCAGAACAATTGACTGCTTTTTGCCGCTGTGACTCACATGTACTGAATGGTTACACAGACCACCATTGCTCTCAGGCCTAAAATGAAGGTTCCATCTTGTGACCCTTATTTAGCAAATTAATTAACGTCTCACATGTTTCCAGACTGTGTCTTTCATTTTTTCAGCTGAAAATATTTCAATGACGCTTCATTTCACCACAACTCCTGATTTTCGTTCTGTTCTAAACACATTTTTCAGTGTCTGTAGCTTCAAATACATGAAGAAAACTCTCTCTGCATCTGTTATTGACGGCATGAAGCAAAACAGTTGACAAGAAACAGACATGAAGAAGTATGTGAGGCCAAATTTTCTCTCTGAGTGATCATTTTACATGGAAATATCACTGAATTCACAGCCATTGTTTATAACTTTTGTGCATGGTGAGTTTGACGACAACACTGTTAATAAAACATCAGCTGTCACAGCTTAAAAATGTCTCTGAAGTGACTGCTGGTTAACATATAGTCTTGATGGGCTACGTTTCAGTCACTGTTTCATATTTGTTCTATTGCTTGACAACAGAATCATATACTTAAATGAGAACAGCTTTTTGGGACATTTGCTGTATCAAAATGCAGTATATGTGAGCACAGAGAGCAGGAGAGAAGCTAACTGATGTAAACACTGTAATCCACTAGGGCTGCAACTAACGACGCGTTGACTAATCGTCTGAGCACGATACATCATCAAAAGCGGAAGTATGCGCGCAATGCAACAGAAATCAGCATCCGACCGGAGCGCGGAACACGGATAGACGTCAGCGTGGATGTCTGCGTTTAGATACAGCTGTATAGTAAATGCTGACATCCGTGTTTACGATAGATAGCGGATGTCCGCGCTGTATCGTGCATACATAATATAAGCACGATGCAGCGCCGATGTCCGTCCGTGTTCCACGCTCCGGTCGGACGGTGATTTCTGTTGCATTGCGCGCTCACTTCCGCTTTTGATGACGTATCGTGCTCAGACGATTAGTCGACGCGCCATTAGTTGCAGCCCTATAATCCACCGAGTCCTTGTTTATTGGTTTCTAAATCAAAGTTCTAACCATCTCAGATAATATATCTCAGCTTTGTAATTTCCACAGAGCTTGTATAACCCATGGGCATACAATCAAAGCTAATGCTAATGTTAGCCACATTCGCCATATAATGTAATAACAATAAGCACTGTCCTTTTGCTGTGATTATATTGCCATCAAAAAGGAAAAAAAACCCAATCCACTGACTTTTCACTTCCCCGGATGCTGGGAGTGCACGAGGACTGTTCATTCTTACAGTCAACAGCAGAACATTTAGTGTTTTACTGCTGGCTGAGTCATTTTAGAGTTAGCAGACATAGAAAGTCAATAAACCTGGCGGACTGAATGATTCATCTGAAGCAGTGACGAGGCGGGATTATGCAAAGTTTGAGCAAGATTACTAACCTGGTAACCTAGTTTCTGCTAAATAAACGCAATCCACTAGGTGTTTAGTTCCTCAGATGCTGGTAGTGCATGAAGATTATTGTGTTAACTCCAACACCAGATTATTTAGTGTTTTGCTGAAGGCATTTTAGAGTTAGCAGAAGTGGCTCATTAGGTAAATAAAACTTGTAGACTGAATGATTCACCTGAAACAGTGACGGGGCAGGATGATACAAAGTTTGAGTTAGATGACTATGACCATCCTATCCATCCATCCATTCTCTACACACCGCTTTATCCTCACTAGGGTCGTGGGAGGTGCTGGAGCCTATCCCAGCTGACTCGGGCGAAGGCAGGGGACACTCTGGACAGGTCGCCAGTCTGTCGCAGGGCTACATATACAGACAAACAATCACACTCACATTCACACTTACGGGCAATTTAGAATAATCAATTAACCTCAGCATATTTTTGGACTGTGGGAGGAAGCCGGAGTGCCCGGAGGAAACCCACGCATGCACAGGGAGAACATGCAAACTCCATGCAGAAAGATCCCAGGATTTGAACCGGGGATCTTCTTGCTGCAAGGCAAAAGTGCTAACCACTAGTCCACTGTGCAGCCCTATGACCATCCTAGTTTCTGCTAAATAAAAGTAATCCACAGGGTGCATGAAGACTACAGTGTTCACTCTTGCAGTCAATAGAACATTTTGAGTTTTGCTGCTGGCTGAGTGATTTCAGAAACACCTTTAGAAAGTAAATATATCATCTAGACTGAGACATTCAACTGCAGCGGTGACGAGACAGGATTATACAAACTTTGAGCTTGATCACTAACCTGGTAACTTAGTTTCTGCGTTGAATCTGGATAAAACTTTGCTGGAAGGCTATCTAGCTAATGGAGAATGAATAACAGCTTCAAAGGCATACCAAACACACAAACACAAATGGATTTTCACCATATGGAACCTTAAAAAGTCATGCTTTACATGCTTTCTTCCACTTTAAAGACACAATATTATCATTGTTGTAATAAAACTGCCAAAGGAAGAGGATTTTTCTGCATTTAACTTCAATCTCCATCTGCAGTGGGCCTCGTTATGACAGTGCAGCCTTCTTCTCCCTACATTACACTGTGCATTGTGTCTGAGCACAGACACAGAAAGCATATGGCGGTTGATGGACGCACTGTGACAGCTGACACCCCCACTTTGATGGCTGGAAACCGCAGAGACGAAGGAGACGTTGGTGTGTCTCTTTCAACTGGAGGCTATTGTTATAACAACACACTCAAACGACACGACAGAAGCGGCCAAATGAATGAATTAAAAACCACAAATACACCACAATCGGCTGATGACAACTATAAAACTGAGCTGCAGGGCGCAGCATTAAGCTAATGTTAGTATTTAGCTCTATGTGAGTTGACACAAGCAACAATAGGCTGTTACTAATATGTTTCTGTATTGAATTTTAATATCTTTAACGGTGTTTCCACAGCACCAAAACAGTCACTAAAGGATTGTGGTCCTACATCACAGCAGAAAAGTACCCACCTTCCGGGAACCTTTACGTTTCTCCTCCAAAAATTGATCCGGTTGTCGGTGGCCATACTCGGATAACACAACCCCCTACACCATTACCGGCTCCTCGCACGAACCAACCATGGAAGGCGGGAGGAACCGCTTCCGCGTTTCACCGGCGACAAATCAAGCCCGCTCGGTTGTTCCTGGGCCGCTTCGCCGGGAGTTTAAACCGTCGGAAGGTTGAGATACTCGGCTCTGGAACGCGCTGATGTGCGATACGGATCCCTGGAAGCCGCCATCTTGGAGCGCACCGACCGCAGCGTGTGATTGGCGGCGGAGCAGAACAGGTGCAGGGAGGGTGGCCAATGGGACGAGCCGGCGGCGGGGCGACTGTCAGGGATGCTCGCTGGCGAACGAGACCTGGGGGAACCGATGCAAAGTTCATGCTGGTAGGAGAAAGTTTGTTGTGGCTGCTGTTGGGAGTACGACCATGTTGACACCTGCAGGTTGTGAAGTTGTTTGCCTTGACCTCTTAAACGTTGAAAAGGCCACAGGACATGAATTTAACCCTCAGAAGTTGCACACTAAATTCTTCACCCCATGACATTTGGTTACCTGACTTAAACAAACCCCTTAAGCACAATGTGTATTCTCTTTTAAAAAATATGTGTAAAAAATAAATATCAATGTAATATATCCTCAAGAAATATGCTTACCAGACTACGTTGTGATTATAAAGCTAAATGTGAAATCTTGTAAAGGAGTGCCTTCTCCATAATTTGCAATTAATTCTGACCTATCGAATGAAAGTTATAGCTTAACTTTTTTATCAATGATATTTAATTTCACGACACAAAAGTATTGTAAAGTCAGCAGGGATGCTTAGCCGACAGTAAGCTGTCTTGTTTCTAGTGCTATGTCACGCTAATTTAGCAAAACATTATTAGCTTAACCTAAGATTAGCTAGTGCTACGACAGGCTAATATGGCATAACATAATTAGTTTCACATAAAGGCAACCTAGTTAGTTAGTGCTACGGTAAGCTAATATGGTATAACATTATTAGCTTAAATAAGGTCAGCTAGTTAGCTGCTGCTAATATGATATAAACATTACTAGCTTAACATACAGTCAGCCGAATGAGCTAGTGCTGCAGCAAGCAAGTACAACATTATTAGCTTAATATAAAGTCTGCTAGTTAGCTACTGTTAATATAGTATAACATTGCTAGCTTAACATACAGTCTGCCGAATTAGCAAGTGCTACGGTAAGCTAATATAGTTTAACATTATTAGCTTAATATAAAGTCAGCTAGTTAGCTACTGCTAATATAGTATAACATTACTAGCTTAACATACAGTCAGCTGAGTTAGCTAGGGCTACAACAACCGAGTATAGCATTATTAGCTTAATATAAAGTCAGCTAGTTAGCTACTGCTAATATAGTATAACATTACTAGCTTAACATGCAGTCAACCGAGTTAGCTAGTGCTACAGCAAGCGAGTATAGTATAACATTATTACCTTAGCCCATACAATATATGGCTTATCCTAAAGCCAGGTAGTCAGCTAGTGCTAATATAGCGTTTCATTAACATAAAGTCAGCCTCGTTAATTAGTACTACAGAAAACTAATTTAGCATATCATTATTAGCCTTATCATAGCATCAGCTACTTAGCTAGCACTCAGGCAAGGTAATTTTTAAGTTAAGCTTCCGGCTTAACTTAAAATATACTAGTTAACCTTTGAGACAGATAATGATATTTTTTGTGCTGGGTAACTTTTATTTATATTAGGTGGTTGTGTACATATTTTAACATTCATCTTACATTGGCAAGGCTAGAGTTTTCAAAATCCTTGATTTCCATGAGTGGCTTCTTCCCACGAAAGTCTTATTCTTACTTTTGAACATAGTATATATAAAAAAAATCAAGTCACTGTCTGAATCCACTTTTGCTTTTTTTTTTTTTTTTTTACTGACACTACTGGCAAAATATGACACCTTCATTGTTAAAATAGGACACAATTTTTTGTATAAAAAGAGAGAATGTATAGAAGATAAAAACTATGTCAACATTTTGTTGTCTTCAAATAACCATACAAATACAACAGCACCATATAAATACTTATGTGAACAATTAAAATAAGTGCTTAGTATATTTGTTGCCCTTCTGGGAGTTTTCTTTTTTCTTTTTTTTTCATCGCTTTTCATAACTATTTTGATCATAGCAAATAGACTTACTTATTCATTTACTAATGTATTTAAAATTATTTTGTATCATTATATCCATATGAAGGGAAGATGTGAATAGCTACAAATTGCTAGCTGGAGCTATCATTAGTGTGGTAATTCTTTCAAAGTAGTTAAACAAAAAAGCTCTCAGTGTACGTCCAGCAAGCTGTCTGATAACACATTTTAGAAAAATTTAATTTGATTCAACTTAGAAATGTAATTTTTTTCTTTTGAAACAGCATGCATTTTGTGGTTCTCAAAAACTCAGAAGGACTAAGAAAAATGTCGCATTTTGCCATAATGAGGGCGTCACACCTTAACAATGCACAAACTGCCTTTTTCAAAAGGTCAGAGGGAGTATAAAGTTGATTCTTAGTCATTCTGATGCATAATTACACATTTCCAATCCTCGGAAAAAATTAAAATGTTCAGTGTGGTGGGTTGCGCCCTGGATGTTGTTGTTGTTTCCCGTAGCGAAGGGGATTGTGAAAACGGTAACATACCAACGTCTAAATCTGGTGAGTCAGACTGTGTAGTCAGAAAGGATATAGAGTAGAGCTGGTGGTTTTGAGGCCCTGAGGGTGGGTTGCAAATTAGTAAATATTGTGAATATTTGATTTACCCTTTTATGTTTTGATAGTTGTGATCCTCATGGAGTCCAGAAGTTCATAGATTTTGTTGTACAATATGGACTGTAAGTTAAAAAAAAAAGACTGTACAGGTGGAAAAAACATCACTGTCATGTGTTGAATTAAGTGGAGACATCCAGATGTACACCTGGCTAATCATAACCGTAGTAGGATTGATAGGAAGAGAAGAGAAAAATGAAGAAATTTGAACTAGTAACTCAGTGAAGTATTGTAGTTATTGCAAGAAACCGCAAATCATAATACTTCCTTTTCAGGTTGACCCTCATTTGATACCCAGTTATACTTCTCCTTTCCCCAGATGTTGCATGTTTAGCATCTGTCCACATGAGGGCAGGCATTTTCTGCTCCAGTGACACAGTTTTTTGATCAAAATGAAACCAGCTCAACCACCCCATATTTACTGTAAATGTCTGAAAAGTGAGTTTTCCATCTAGGCTGCTTATTACATACCACATCACCAGCAGATGACAGAGCAGCCATGTTTTGCTTAAATGGTGTGTGAAATGAAATGACCCAAGTCTTCATATTTTCATCATTGTTCAAGGGGCCCTGGTGACTCGCATATAGATCACGTTGACTTTTTCTGTATTCAAATGCAGGCAAATGCAGGTTTTGTGGAGAGGACTTGGTCTCGTTTTACAAGCCGGTTTTTATTTGAATCGCAGGTGCTCTCGTGTCTGTTTGTTTAGGGAAATCACTGCAACTCCCACCCACCTGCTATCACCTCCTCCAGCCTCCAACGGACTTCAACTGACAAAATCCAGGTGGGAGTTTGTATTTTGGGTTGATCTCTCCGTGCCGTTGTGGTATTTATTTATTTTTTTACAGGCTGGGAACAAATGTGTGTCGTGTCATTACACAGAGAGTGGCGTAATGAATACATTTTCCAGGATTAACCATTTTTAGTATTTTAAAAAAATATATTTTATGAGAGAGATTTCACACTTTGTCTCAAGGGAGTCTTGTGACTTTTTTGCCGCTGCGTTGTGCTGCATTGTGGCCGAAAACAGTGGCGTGAAGGCTGAGAGGAGATACACTTATAGAGTCACAAGGCAGGACAATGGGGAGCTGTGTGCGGGACTGCTGGAGGCAAAACGACAGTCTGCTTTTACTTTGAACTCCTTCCTGTCAGACCACGATGTCTTTTTTTTATTTCGTTTAGATGTTTCTTTTCTAACCAGAAGTTCAACTACAAACCCTATAAATCACTTTAGTGCTATTTCTGCTCTTCCAGAGAACACTGATGACATTTTTTGAATACATGTATAATGTGCTTTTCCATGGCACATGCTCAGTGGAGTGTAAGCCCCCAGCTATATTTTGTTTTGTGTGACCCCCTTGTTTTGCTCTCTCTCACCCCTGAAAGGACAGCATTGTGACTCTTTCTCTTCCTGAATGCTTAAGTGGCAACAAAACCACTCCGACAGCATTCTTTAAAGAAAAGAGGAACCTTTTTTTTTTCTCTTTTGTTGTCCTGTCATTGTGGCGTGGTGTTCAGTTGTACTGTTATTTTCAAAGTTTGACATCAGTTAGGGAGTTACAGCTACAAGTATCTGAACAAACTCAACAACTGGAGGGGTTTTTAAGGAGCTTTAAAGTGGGATCTTATTCAGCAGAGGTGAGTTTATGAATTTTTTTCACACAAAACAATTAAATTCAGTGTTCAGCTGTTTAAGTGACACAAGATCATTGTTTTGTTATTGTGTGAATAGGAGAAAGCGCACCCACTTCTACCATGCTTTGCTTACACAACTGACCATGAAATGTATTTTGATTTGTTGAGGGAAATGCCAACACAGCGCCAGCCCTAATTTTTTTTATTTCCTCTTCAGGCACATGGTGATGTCGAGCCAGGTTCTTCATCTGAAGGTCAGTGGGTCATCAACAGCTGTGCTCAGACGCTCTGACTGCGACCAGGCCATGAAAGACTGTGAATTCTTTGAGAAAGGTAAGACAGATGCCTTAATATGAGGAAGTGTGTGTGTGAGTTTGCAGGGTTGTGTATTTGTGCAAACACACTTTATCCAAACAAGCTTAAATCTTCCCTTTTCCTGTCGTTACCTTTAAACTGCAGCATATTATTGTAGAGCGACAAGTTACAGATTGTCTGGCACTTCCACATTTCTCCAGTAAATAGTTGTAAATGTAATGAGCTTCATGATCACAGAAAACTGCCTCAGTCAACTTTATATGCATTTATGATGCAGGAGTGTAGTTTCTTTTCAAATAGCACGTATTCAGGACAAGGTAGTGATGACAAACATAGTGGAATAGATGGTAGGGACTAAAGATAATGTCTGAAACAACTTTTCATTAGGCAGCAGTATGTTTGATGTTTTGTTTTGCTCAATGCAACCCATACACACACTGTATATAACTGTGCAATAATCCAGGGCTTGAACACGCCATCTATGTTCATCATTTTTACTGTTATTCTGTATTTATCCTTCTTAATACTCTTTTTTTCTAAATTGTGCCATCACTTTTTTGTTTACGCCTTTCTTCTTCTACCAGTCCAATTTGCACCTGATTTGCATATTTTTCTTGACAAGTAATGCATCTGAGCTACCGGATACCTTGAGTTTCCGTAATGGGATGGAGTATTTATCAGTCTGTCTGTCTATAATGGAAGTTGTGTGTGATACAGAAGCAGAATGTTTGTTTTGTGTTGATTTCAGAGGAAGTGACTTGTGTCAGTGTAGAGTCCAGCAAAAGGTTTGCTGCATTCCAAATGCATGCTTTTTCTTTGTACTTTAGGTATTTAGGTGTAGTGTGTATACAGCTGGGGCATACTACTTCTCCCTAATATTGCAGTTTAAACTCTGGCCCGTAGTGTGAAATGAGCTGTCATGTGTTTGTGCGTTATCACCGTGACGTATGTGACATAACTGCACTGAGGATTGTGGGTCGGAATGACCAGAAATGTAAGCTGGCTCGCAAAACTGCACAATCTGATCAGATGTAGTAGGGCATCTGGGTATTTTAAGCATACTACAGTTGACATAGTATGTATTGTGATGCACTAAATCTTTTTATGACATATTTTATAGTATGGAAGTATGGACGTTGGAGCACGCTCAGGCAGAATTGCTGAAGTCTCCCAGGCTTTACTGATGAAACCTGTGTGCAGCTGTAATAGTTGAGTGGGTGAGTTCACGACGGAGAAATGAGGCACAATATTGTGACATCGCATGTTGCCTGGAAACAGCATGTCGCCATTTAACCTTCTGAACCCCAGAACCTGCTGGAGGGGGTTGAATGGCATTCTGGTTCTTTATGAATCACCAAAATTACACCGTTAAGCAGAGTGAGGGACTGTTAAAACGGAAAGAACTGTCCGATTTTAAAATTTTCCAATGGCTCTTGAATTTATCATTCTTGATGTGTTGTTCTGTTGTATGCCTAAATTGTCCAAATTTAGACTTAAAAATGTGATATTTCATCAAGTCACTTAACTTTATGTGCTTCATTTAGAAATGATTGAAGAATATACTCTAAGCAAGGGGTCCTCGTCTTACATTGGAGTTTCGTTCCCACTGTATGACGTAAGTCAATTTTCGCCGTAAGTTGGAAGTCTGGCGAAAATGTCAACAAAGCCATTACGTGCATCAAAGTATATCGATCAGTTCTTCGGAAAAATCATGAATACCAATCATTTTCATGGATGTATGAGTCATTTCAAAAGAAGATAACAGAATATGTTGCATTGTTTTACACTCGCCAACTACATAGTTCTGACGTAACAACAAAATGCTGTAGGTTGAGGACCCACTGTACTCTAATCAAATTCTTTAAAGAACACAAATTTATGTGCTCTTTTGCATAAGTCACTGAGTGTCCCGACTACTCCCAGTGCTGGGAGTAGTTACAAGAGCTGCTCAGCTCTTGTAACTACTCAGGATCATCCTGTAAAGTCATGATGTGCCACACAGATTAATGTGAGCAGTAACTTCAACTGCATGAACCATGATCCGCAAATTAAAACAACATTTGACCATATGGTCACACCATATGGTGGCACACTGAAATTCACACATCTTATGAATATTTGGTTGTGGAAAGTTGCTAGAAGTAAACACATTATGCTCAAGCAAAGACAAAATGGAGGATAAGCTGGAGTGCATGTTACCAAAGTCAAACTCAAAAACACAACAGGGATTTGCACCTAAATCAGTTACATATCTCCTTTTATTTGTCTTAAATTGAAAAATATGAGCACAAGGGAAAAAAAACAACAAACCCATACCTTCTTCTTGGAACTGCCCACATTGCTTAAGTCCCTTCCTATCTACATTTCTGAAGCCTAGCAAAGCTCAGGTGAAGTTGTTTGCTGATGTACACTACCATTCAAAAATTTGGAGTCACCCAGACAATTTCATGTTTTCCATGAAAACTCACACTTTTATCCATGTGCTAACATCACTGCACAAGGGTTTTCTAATCATCAGGGAGCCTTTCAACACCATTAGCTAACACAATGTAGCATTAGAACACAGGAGTGATGGTTGCTGGAAATGTTCCTCTGTACCCCTATGGAGATATTCCATTAAAAATCAGCCGTTTCCAGCTAGAATAGTCATTTACCACATTAACAATGTCTGGACTGGATTAATTTATTTTTATCTTCATTGGGAAAAAAAAACGTTTTGTTTTTTTTTCAAAAATAAAGACAGATTTTTTTTCTTTGAGCACCATAATACAAACTAATGAAGCCTTGTTATATTCCTCCAGGCTTTTCTAAGGGAAAAGGGAGGAACAGAATCCTGGTTGAAGAATACAAGGAGATCGTTAGTTTGAAACCTTTTATTACCAATTTGAAATGGACTTCAGGGGAAGCCAAGGCTAAAACCACAAACAAATCAAGCCTGAATCGAAATAAAAACACTGGTAAATCCAAAAGAGGTAGAAAGGAAATCACCAAATCTACAACTGAGCTCTCTGACAACACAGGCTCTTTGTGAGAAACACTGAATGGATCAGAGAGTAAAACAAAACAATTACATTTGTCATCAAACCAGTTTAGCAGTTCGCTGCTAATACCACATAATGAAGTTATGTAGTTTTACCAGTCAGACTTTATGTGCTGTATTGACATGCTTTCAGTTGTTGATGCAGAAAATGACTAAATATGGTTTCACGTTTGGCCTTCATTTGCTGTCAGCTAATAGAACTCAAATTAAAGAATTTATTAATATTGGTATTGATCACAGAAAATATTAAATTAGTAGTATTAATTTTACTTTGATTTGGCCAAAAATGGAAGTGATTTCTACCTATCCTTTATCAAGAGACAGTGTCAGACCTGTCACATTTAAATATGCAATATGTAAATTAGCAAAAAGTTTAATGTGCAGCTGTATTGAGAGTTCAACCATTTTCTCTCAGCATTTCTCTCTTTCATCATTTGCAATAACAACACTTTATTTCTTAATACATTCTTCAAAATTATTCTTATATGTATACGTTAATTTGTGGGGTTAGGCCTTAACAAAATATTAAATCTTAAATTTAAACTGAATATGTTCATCTGGAAAAATTAGCATAAAACGTTGACATCTACAAATTACACAAAACTCTGCAAGGGCTAATGCTCCTAAATAGGGCTGTCAAATTCAATTGTTTTTTTAGTTTTCATTTAATATTTAGTATCCACTGAAACCATTTTCCTAGACAATACACACTTAAAGTATGGCAAATTAGCTGTATTACCTGGTTGTGCCACCAGGTGGAGCCTCTTACTGTTAAATACAACCAGAGGAGATGGGCATTACTGTGTTAGAAAGCAGTGAGCATTTTTAAAGAAGCACTGTGACAGAGACTTCTGTGAGTCTTCTTGACATCAGAGCAGCCAATGAGGGATAAATTAAGTTGAGTCTGAATAGGATATCAGTTCTACATCTCAAACAAACACCAGTTCTTGCAGCTCTTTTTACTTTCCGGCTTAAGAACAAATGCTATTATCTGATCATCTGTCAGCTTTTACTGGCAAATAAATGCCCCGTTTCTGTATTAAAGGGAAATGCATACTTCATATAAAACAGCTATAAATAGAAGTTTCTCTTTATACATTTGCAGCACCACTTACACACTTCTCTCATGTCGGCTTCAGCCGCTTTTATTGATCGTAATGAAGGCAAAGTGATGCAGCAGCTGCTCCACCAACTGTCCACAAGCATTAATAAATTGCAAAAAAATTTGATTTTGCAGTTTTATATGCTGTTGTGGCTTAAGAATAAATTATGGTGCTCATGGATGCATTTTCCTATCCACGCATGGCTGAATGGCTGGATGTCCCAGTAATCCATCAGTACCTAAAGGCAGCAGGAGGTCAGAAAACCCAACAGACAAATGTCACAAATATTCTAAGACTACTTTATCTACACGAAGCATTTCAAAAGTAGATGTTATTAGATTGGTGAACCTCAAGTCACAATATGTAGACAGTTATCAATGCTTCTGTTTATGTTGAGAATTGTTTAACTTTATTCAAATTAGGTGCTTTGTTTGTGAGGAGAGAGCACGTCTGTTAACCCTGTAGAGGCCAGTGTTAGTGCCGGCGCTATGATTGAATATTCATTTTTGAGTGGCGATAGATTTAAAACCAGATAAGACAGATTGATTGAGCATTATTTTTTTTTAAATCTGGGGAGTTAGACTAACATTTCACACATTCACCATGTCTCAGAGCGCTTTTTCATTGCAGTGATGGGTTTGTAAAAATACACAATAAAGCGCACATAGCAAAAATTTTTATAAACAAGACCACGGACTATTGTGCAGCTTTATTACATTTGCAAATTTGAGGGATACAGCTGTGCTATTTCTGTATTTTTGAAGTATATGTGAAAAAAACAAACGATTTTAATTTTTTGCGGGGGGGTTATTGCACTTTTAAGCGGTCCATTGTAATAGTTAAGACAAAAACTAATGCATATTATTAACACTTGGGATGTTAGGGTTATATTGACGCAAAGCAAATAAAAATACTCCAACAAATTGTACTGCAGTGTGTGAAATTGTAAAAATATATCCTGGCAGACTTGCACAATGGGCTCAAAGGGCTAATGCTCTGCCCAAACAATGATACAGATTTTTAAAATGACTTTCTGCTTTGAGTGAAACACACATTTGTCACACCTATTGATGCAAATCTCCATCCAGTGAGTTGGCCCAGGTGTTGCCGTGACCTTCTCAGAGTCTTGCAACTGACCCCAGATCAGATTGAGGTTAGCGACGTTTTACACCTCACTGCCTGCCTATGGCACATTAATCCACAGAAAGCACTTTGTAACGCAGCGTATAAATCTGTAATTGAGAAAGCTGACCCACACTTTCCTACAGTAGCAAGCAGAACTCCGTATACAGCTTCTGTCTTCACAAAGGCTCTTTAATAATGTTAACTGATTCATGAATCTGCTTAATCGTACCTGAATCAGGTTGCTTGGCAGTGGTGGTAAGATATGGCTGCACAGAAATGCACTGCAGATTTGCATAAATGTACATGTATTTTGGGCAATTTGTGTAATTGTGCCAAACCGAGAGAGAGAAGAGGAAGGGAGGATGCGGCATGTATGTTGCACTTATCGTAAAATAACCCTCAGACAAAGTGTGACGGTGTTTACTGCTGCTGCGCTTTTAGCAAATCTCCATCTATACCACTGTGTCGTTATCACCCTATTTATTATGGATTCACAAACAACACACACACACATGCAGGAAAACGCCCCCCCTGTACTCATTCCAATTGACACACTTGGTTTAGCTTAGCGAGGGTTTGTGCGCTCGCATGTGCATCTGCGAGTGTGTGCGTGCATGCAGCCCGTGTGTGTTTGCGCCCAGTAAACTGAGTTATGAGCGTGAATGGAGTGAATGGTATTTGACCATGTGCATTGTGTTTTATGAGATGAGTCGGCTTTAATGACTCTGTCACCAGTAAATGGGCGCTGATTTGTAGCACAGCTGTCGCTCCACACTCTGATCAACTCTGGAGCCTTCTACAGGCACACACACACATAAACACACACGCATGGACAAAATTAGCAAATGCCCAGCGCGTACCCCACACCGAAACATCCGTATTAAAACCATATACACTCATGGTGCAGTTCATGTAGATTGGGATTCTGGCACAAATGGTGTCATTAAAGTGTGTTGTCGATACGGAAAGTAATTGCAATCTGAAGTCTAATCAGACAGAAATTACAGCTGCTCAGATGCAGGCAGCGGTCATACATTAGATCTGATATGCAATCAATGCACCTATTCCTCAGAGATACCACTCATCTATTACCTGCTATTGACAGTATGGCTTTGATCCTCTTTTTGTGGCCACAGTGCAGATGGAGTTATGCTCTTCGATGCATCAGGGTGGAGCAGGAAGTTGCAACTGGAGAACTAACCTCCATGTTTCCAAGCCATCCGTCCTGCTGAAAGCTTTTATAGCTCAACCTGCACTTTTGGTGTTGGGGGAGGGTGGGGAAATGGAAAATCATTTTGACTATGGCGGATCAATAACATATCACAACAGTGAAGCATTGCAAGCTCGGTAATTTAATCCTCGCCTGGGTGCAGGATCTGGTGCAGGTTTAGTCTCGGTCATGAAGAACTTTTGTTTTGTTGACGGCTGAAAGAGCTGACAGTGTTTCATGTGTGATAACAAGGGAAACAATAAGCTTTTAACCCTCTGAATCTCAGCCCGGGGTTTCACTAGGTCACTGATCACACTATTTATCAGGAATCAAAAGAATTTGTGATGCACCCTTCTGCTGGAAAAGTCAACTAAATAAGTATTTCATCCAAATGACTTTATTACTCTGCCAAGGAATGTGACCGAGTTATGTGATGATCTGCGTCTGTCTGTCTCTGTCTGTCTGTCTGTCTGTCTGTCTGTCTGTCAGCAACATAATTCAAAAACGAACAAACAGATTGGGATGAAATTTTCAGGGAAGGTCAGAAATGACACAAGGACCAAGTGATTAGATTTTGGCAGTGATGCGGCTTATAGTCTGGTTCCACGGATTTGTTAAAGATTTCTTTATTATTGCGAGATAGCAGCACGGCGTCACTGTAACCGTGACAACAAGTAAACACTACATCAGCTGCCTGCTGATGATCACATGATTGCGATCCCACTACAAATCAACTGCTACGGACGTATTGGGACTTATCCGTCTGAAATGACACAACGATTGAGCAGCCTTGGCGGAGTACCGCGCTTTCTGAGTGCTTTTCTTGTTCCACAGGTCTCATTTTTAAAATTTCCCAAAAATGCTCGAACCAGATTATGTAAAAAAAATTTAACCTCTGCACTGCTCCGCGCAACTGTGAAACAATTAGTGACTCAGCTGTAACCAACATTCATGTAAGAAAAATTGAAGGACTTTTTGTCTGAACTGCAGGCAGACCATGGAAACAAATTAAACTCTAAGTAGTAAAATATCTAAAGTAGTTGCAATTTTTTCACGTGTGAGACCTGTGGCTTTTGGACAAAAGTTGCAGTCAAAAAATCTCAGCTAATTGTTATTGTGAAAGCATTAATTAAAGAAATTCAGCTTTATTTTTGGTAATTTAACTTTGCCATTCTGTATAAAACACATTTTTTTTTTTTTTTTTTTAAATTTTTTATTGTGAAACCGTGTGACAAACAATAACAACAACAGTGATGTAGACAGTGAAGATACAATAAATGGAAATATTTAAAAAAAAGAGATAGAAGTAGACAAATTCAAACAAATTGAATTTGTCTACTTCTATCTCTTTTTTTTTAAATAAAACACATTTTTGAGTTCTTTGTACTTCTAACCGTGGTTGTGCTGTTTCAGTAGAGCTGCAGGACTTTATATTGCAGTCTAAAATGAGCCCACAGTGAGTAAAAGCAGGACCAGAAAATGGCCAGAAACTACTCGGAGGTTAATTCTACAACTTGACAAACTTTCAAAGATTTTCTGTCATTGTAAACTTCCTCTCCTTGCATTGATGATGCTTCTAAAGACTCATCTCTGTGTATCAAAGTTACACATTTTCTATATTTTTTTTTTTACCAAGAAAAATAATCCCTTCATGCTAGAAAGTGACTTAGATGTAAATCTGCACTGTTGCCTCCTTAATTTGTGTGATATGTCAACATGGAAAATAGTTCCTGTTTATTTAAGAATATGTGGTTCAGATACACATTGTGGTCGGTTGACAGACTAAAGAGATAATGAAGATTTATTGCACTTTATTTCTGCCTGTTGAGGCAGAACCAGCCAACTAGCTTCCTGTTGGCTTTAAATAACTTTCAAAAACCACACAAATAAACTGCTTTGTCAGTTTTAAAGCAGTGCTTCCCCTATAACTAATGGTCAAACCCTAAGCAACAGATACTGAGTTTTAGTCTCTAGCGTGGATCAGGCTCTTAACAAATTTTCTGTAATGCTGCTCCAAAGTGTCCTTTATTAGATTCAGTGGCAGCTGGTCAGCTTTTCATGATGGCTTCTGCTTACATTTTGACTCACTGTGGGCTTGTTTTTCACTGCAATATAAAATCCTGCACTTCTATGGAAACAGCAAAAAAAAGTAGAGAGAACTCAGAAATGTGTTTTGTGCAGAATCATAACATTGTCATGCCATAAGTTATAAAAATAATGATGAATCTCTTTGGTTATTTATGTTACAAAACATTATTTTTTTTCTTTGTGCCCACATGTGTTACTAATACTGGAGATAAAAATGGTAACTCTATGTGCGGCTGATATTTTACTACTGCAATTTTGGATTTGTTTCCTTACAGTCCCTGACAAAAGTCTTGTCGCATAAGGATATAGTAACCTTAAATGGCATATAACTTTATTTCTAATCAATCAGTTCTCACAAAAAATGGTTCATTTTAATGTTAAGGGCTTTCACATTAATAACTGGGTGCAAATTGAACCCATCATAAACTGTCCTGATGTTCACGTCTTGGTAAAGCCCATGACATCTGTTTTTGCAAGGACAAAAGTCTTGTCATCTCTTTAAATGATTCAACCAATCACAGATTCGAAGTTCACCTGTGACAAATACTGTAACTGACAATTTCCCAGGTGTGTATAAAAAGAAACCCAAGACAGAAGACCTTCATATGAAGCCCAACCTGATCCGGACAGCATGCCAAAGATCCAACCACAGACCAAAGTGCTGATCATCAGGACCCTGAAGACCAAGTCTGCTGCTGAGGTGGCAAATAGCTTTAATGTATCCAAATGTCAAGTAGAGAGGATAAGACAAAGATCTGAAGAAACTGGTGACGTTTATGACAAGCCCAGGTCAGGCAGACACCTGTTAGAGAAGAGCATTTGTTGCTTCAACAGTCCAGGGCCAGCCCTTTATCAACTGCAGCAGAGACACACGTGAACTGGTCACCAGAAATCCCTGTATCTACAAGAAAAGTTTGTCAAATTCTCTCACGCGGTGTTCTCCATAGTCAAATTAGTGCATAGAAACCAGCATTAACCAGAAGACAACAAAAAATAGTGTTGCATTTGTCAAGGTCCACAGCTTACAGGAAGGATGGACAATGAAAAGTGGCAGAAGGTTGATTTTTCTGATGAATCATCCATTGAACTGCATCCCATCAACGCAAATCCTGCAGAAGCCGCACTGACCCAATTTTCACCAAGAAAACAGTCAAGTTTGGTGAAAGAAAAATCATGGTTTGGGGTTACATCCGGTATGGGGTGGACGAGAGCTCTGCAGAGTGGATGGAAACATCAACAGCCTGAAGTATCAAGAAATTCTTGCTGCCCATTGCATCCCAAACTATAAGAGAGGGCAAATTCTGCAGCAGAATGGCGTTCCTTCTCATACTTCAGCCTCCACATCAAAGTTCCTGAAAGCAAAGAAGGTCCAGGAGCTCCAGGATTGGCCAGCTCAGTCAGCAGACATGAACATTATTGAGCATGTCTGGGGTAAAATGAAGGAGAAGGCTTGGAAGATGAAACTGAAGAATCTTGATGCACTCTGGGAGCCCTGCAAGACTGTTTTCTTTGCCATTTAAGATGACTTTATCAATAAGTAATTTAAGTCAGTAATGAGACGTATGGATGCAGTCCTCCAAGCTCTGGAAGTCATACACAATATTAATTCTTTTTTGCAAGACACCATGACTTAATGTTCTGATGTTTTTATAGCATATTTGTGTATTCAGAATAAAGTATATGTATAATTTCAACATTGTTTTTGGATGCGACAAGACTTTTGTCCAAGCAAAATCTGAGCTTTCTGTCCTAATTAAATGATAAAACTCAATGAATGATACAAAACTTTATTTTGGCATAATAAATATAATCTAGAGGGCTTTGTCATTCCATTTGTCATGCCATTTCTGATTCCAATTGATCAACTACAAGTCCAGTTGTTATTTGTTTTTCCTACAACTTAAGAGAAGCGACAAGACTTTTGTCAGGGACTGTACTTATCTCCTCTCTAGTCTGTGTAAACACACCTGCAGTTAAGCTTAAAGGTTCCTGAATTTTTGTCACACGATTTTTGGTTACAGCTAAGTTGGAACTGGCTTGTTGGCTATGGTGAAAAACTTGGAATTTTTGATTTTTACGGTATCGAAAAGTACAAAAGTTTTATTTTTGTCTTTTGTAAATGAGGCAGGTAGAATAATGGGATTATTTTATAAAATATTATGATTTAAGAATAGATTTGCAGAGCTCCAGATTAACTTTTTATACTGGTAGCACCGTGTGTCAAGCAAAACATATCACTTGCTGAACATCTTCTTCTGGATAAACACTACAATTTACCAATGTTCCCTAAATGCCCCACATTGCAGGTTGCGGTTGCTGCTGCTTAGACAGGTGTGTGACCGAAAATGACTTTAAAAAGAATTAAATGAGGGTGTTCTAATGTCAGATTTGTCCCAGATTTGTGTTATTTTGTTGTACATGTGGTCTCTTCTATGAACAAACAACAAAACAGCACATGCAAGTGTCCTCCCCATTTAATGAGAAGATCGCATTTTTAAGCATAAATCCCACAGTAGACAGAAGTTTTTAAAGTACCACTTTCCACCATTGTGGTTAACACATAGCTGCCCGTGTCAGTTAGAGTGACACCAATACAGAGTAATGATCATCATATCCTCGCACACTCACATAAAAAAGTCGCAAATTGAACCTTTTTGGTCTGGATCCCTGATTTGGTTAAATTTCACTGCGTCTGAGATGGTCAGATCAAGAATAGTCAGAAAGTTAAATGATTTAATCTGTTTTTGTAGAATCTCTCTAATAAATAGTACAATTTTGCATATTTTTCTCAAATAAATTTTATTTATTTTTTTAGAAAATGTTCCCCTTTGGAGATCAATAAAGTATTTCTATTTCATTCTATTATTCTATATTCTAGATCAGGAGTGTTAAACTCATTTTAGTTTAAGGACCACATTCAGACCAGTCTGATCTCAAGTGGGCTGGATCAGTAAAATCATAGCATAATAACCTATAAATAATGTCAATTCCAATTTTTGTCCTTTGTTTTACTGCAAAAAAGTATATTCTGGCAATGTTCACATTTAATCAATTATCTTTTTACATAAAATTATGAACAAACTGAAACTTCTTAAGAAAAAAGTTACATCTTAACAATACTATACATACCCAGTTTATCATTTGTGCATTACAACGTACAGATCAAAGAGTGTCTGCAAAGGCACAAAACATTTAGCTACAGGTATCTGGAATTGAACAGTATTTTACAACTTGTCAAGATCTTTTTTTTTTTTTTTTTTTTAAATTCCATTCATTTGCGCATCTGTGTAGTAACCATGACCACCTGAAGTGACACACTATACAAGCTATACTGGGAACTGCTAAGGAAAAGGTTAAGTTGTCCCTCTGCCTTGTAAATGTATAAAATTTCTCCATAAAAAAAATGCGTGAAGATGTAGGGTTTCACCAAACCAGACTGAACAGTCATACTGAAGCTGCTGACTCACATTATATTGCACAATGTTCAATGTCTTTAAATATTTTCACAGTCAATATTAATTTTAACCTCTGTAATTTTTACACTTTGCTAAGTCGTCCTGCGGGCCGGATTGGACTCTCTGTCGGGCTGGTTTTGGCCCGTGGGCCTCATGTTTGACACCCCTGTTCTGGATGGATTAGAAAAAGACTATAAAACTAAATTTGAGTTAATCTTATAAAGCTAACAGTTGCACATTATTTCATGCGTTTATTTATACTTTTAAATAAGACAAATTTCTCTAGTTTGATGATCTCGATATACCAAATCCCCATGCATACAGTTTCTTAGGAAAAACCTCTGGTAAATTTTCAACTATCGAACACATTTCAGAAAAAAGCTAAGTTTTTTTTCCCCAACTCCGGACCACAGAAAGCATAACACTGATTAAATTGACTCATGAAGACTAACTAACATGAAGACCCATGTCATTGTTTTCATGTAATTAGACTTGTTTGGTACATTTATTAGTCTGTTCAGGCTGTGGATGCCGTTATAATAATAGTAGTCCAGCAGATGTCACTGTTGCAGAGTGTTTCCGGAGCTCCCAGCTTCGGAGGCCTCAGTCTGTTATTTTTTTTAAAAATGATTTTGCTCTCCAGCCTCCTCTACTTCACTTCACTGCATCAACTTCAGACATTCAAACGGCTGCATTGATCTATCCATCTGTCTTGTTTGCTCTGCAGACTCCGACTCACTGACAAGCGTAACAGGTGTGCCCTTTTGATTTCGGGGAAAATGTCAGATGACGACGTGTGTGAGGAGTGTGTTTGTGTGAACTCATGGCAGGGCCTGTACGTTATCAAGTTTGAAATGATTCCCCGTGTTCTGCTCTCTCTCACCGTCGCCTCCTTTGTGCCTTTTTACTCTCTTGTCTATTTGTCTCTGTTCATTTAGCGGTGCAGCCATTCCACTCATGTATGCTGCTCCTTGTTGACTTTAGCCTCATTAGAAGGCCAAATGAATATGACGAGTTGTGACATTAGGCTACAGCTGGAACAAATGCGCCAGCCGCTCGCTCTCCAGCCCGGCCAATTTTTCCTCCCTCCATTTCTCGCGCACACACACACAAACATGTGCCTCACTTATTTTTTTTTTCTGGGAAGGGCTTGGTGGGGTTGATGGGTTTGCAACAATATTGGAAATGTAGATGGGCCTGTGTTTTGAATTGGATTGCACGCTTTGATGCAGAGACAGATTGTAAACTGTGATTTTATTAAATCCTTCATTAGGATTCATCAGTGAGATTGGATCAGAAAAAGGTCACTGTGCAGATGCGCCCCCCCACCTCTTTCCTCTTTGCTCCATCCCCCCTTATACATACCCTCCTCCTCTCATTTCTCTCCTGTTTACCCCTCTCTCTCCCCCACTGTCTCTCCCTTTCTCGGGCTCTCTCTCTCTCTTCCCCCGCCAGCCCCTTGCCCGAAACAAATTTGCGATGAAAATAGGGAAAAATGATCATCATGGGCCTGCTGCAGAAACACAAGGTGAAAGTGACATTACCCACCCACCCCACCCCACCCACCACCACACTCACAACCCCACCCTGGACTCCCCCCTTTCCTCCTCACAGCCATCGAGGCTGGCGCCGGTGGGACGCCTGTGCCACAAATCATTTGTATACTCTCATTTCTGCGAGCGGCCCGCGATGTTGCTTACTGCTTAGCGAGCAGATGACTTTCAGAAAGAGGAGCGAATTGGGAGAGAAGGGATGAAGAGACGGGGGAGATGAGGGAGGCAGGGGGGGGGGGGGGGAGGGATGAAGTAGGGGTGTGGGGTGGGGGTGGGGGGGTGGCAATTTGCCGGCGTGCGAGGACGTCTGTGGGAGTTGGATCTGAAATTGAGAGGGAAATTGTGCGCGCCATATGTCAAGTTCTGCAAAGGAGGTTTTCATTGTGCACCTATATTGTGTGTGTGTGTGTGTAGATGAGTGTGTGTGTTTTCTGTTTCAAAATGAAGCATCTGGGTTGTTTATTGAATCACCTTCGCCATTGTCTGTATTCCCTGCTATTATCACCGAAAGAGCTGCAGCCCCTCCGACCCCCCACCCCCCACCCCACCTCCAACAACAAGGAAATGGGAAATGTGCTGCACATATTGTCTGTAGCTAGTGTTTGGTCATCTTTGTCTCTCTCACATGTATGCACACACACACACACACACACACACACACACACACACACACACACACACACACACACACACACACACACACACACACACACACACACACACCCTTCCCCCACCCCTGCCCAGTGTGAGACATCATGATTCTTCTGGTACACTGAATACATTCTCCATGCAGTCTGAGCATTGAAGTCCATGCAGGCAAACATGTGACATTACCAGGAAAAGAGCATTATTTTACCTTCCAGCGCACACACACAGACACACACAAACACACACACATACTCTCTCCAATTCCCAGCTTCATAAAACAACCATAAACACACCTATAATTGCATGCACCTTCACGAGTGCACAAACGCACACAGAAGATTCCTCATATGAGCACATCAATATGCGCATACACACAAACATCACCTCCCCGCATGCAAACATAAACACTGTTTCGCCGCCCATCCACCCACTCGAACGAACCCACCCACCCATGTACTCGCAGTCAGGCTCATGTAGAGTAAATATAGAACGGAGACAGCGTGGCACAGTGACCTGCAGAGGAACCCGCACACTTTGCCTGCTAGTTCCACAGGGCCTCGTGCTTTCAGGAAAGCCATGCAGTATTCATGGCTCAGTCACGGGGATCCGCCAGGCAGGATGGCAGGAACGGCAAACACGGTGGAAGTGCGCTGCGAGGAGCTCAGCGGGGGTACTGTTAGTGTTACACAATACGCACCGTAGATCCGCTGTGTGTTTTTGTGCTTGCTGCATGGCCTGTGAAGTGGAACGGCTTCTTTTCCCCAAAGTGTAGATCATTTTCATATTTGAGGATTCAGGTTTTTTTTTTTTTATATAAACGTGTCTTTATGCACACACATGCTCCTCTGTGTGTGTGTGTGTGTGTGTGTGTATGTGTGTGTTCATGTGTTTGCGTGCGTCGTCTTTACGCTCCGCTGCCTGCTCTGAGAAATAGGCCCATTCTTCATTATCACCCCAAAGGCAGTCTGAGAGTGGACTCAAACCCACACACACACACACACACACACACATATGAAGGGAGCTCCCTGTGACCCACATTCATCAGATCCAGCCCCGTGGGGCCTCCGGGGAGCTTCAGGGGAGTCGTGCCCCCAGCGTGGTGCACCGTGGCGAGGCCTTGACTCTGAGATATGCGGTATGTGAACCCCGGAGCTTCCATCCTGTCCGGGGGGACTGCAGTTATCAGTGCCTGCTGCTCCACTTTTGACGGAGGTTGCCACTGAGACGATGAGATCGGGGAGTGGTGGGGCTGACTGAACACACCTGCATCCGAGCCGCTGTGATCCAAACATCTGGAGCCTGTTTTCTGTCATTAGCTGTGACACTGTTTTATCAGTTTACATGTTTTTGGTTTAATATTATTCGTTGATTTGAATTTTTGTCACAAGCATTTTTAA
This sequence comes from Acanthochromis polyacanthus, assembly GCF_021347895.1. NCBI lineage: Eukaryota > Metazoa > Chordata > Actinopteri > Pomacentridae > Acanthochromis > Acanthochromis polyacanthus. The sequence goes on from NC_067118.1 coordinate 8,977,179, forward strand.
TTAACTGTTTTTAAACAAGGGCTGGTTAGCACTGTCGTCTCACAGCTAGAAGATCACTGGTTTGCATCCCGGCTTTCCGGGGATCTTTCTGCATGGAGTTTGCATGTTCTCCCTGTGCATGTGTGGGTTTTCTCTGGGTTCTCCAGCTTTCTCCCTCAGTCCAAAAACATGCTGTCCCCTGACTTCACCCTGTATCAGCTGGGATAGGCTTCAGCCCCCCATGACCCTAATGATAATAAAGCGGTGTGCAGATGCTGGATGGATGGATGTTTTTAGTCAGAATGATCTGCAAACAAACTGTCGTCCACCTGTAACACATACACTACCCTTGAAAAACCCTTGGGGTCATTGACAAAATTTCATGTTTTCCATGAAAACTCACACTTTTATTCATGTGCTAACACAACTGCACAAGGGTTTTCTAATCATCAATGAGCCTTTCAACACCATTAGCTAACACAATGTAGCATTAGAACACAGGAGTGATGGTTGCTGGAAATGTTCCTCTGTACCCCTATGGAGATATTCCATTACAAATCAGCTGTTTCCAGCTGGAATAGTCATTTACTACATTAACAATGTCTAGACTCTGGCTTCCTCCCACAGTCCAAAAATATGCTGAGGTTAATTGGTTACTCTAAATTGCCCGTAGGTGTGAATGTGAGTGTGATTGTTTGTCTGTATATGTAGCCCTGTGACAGACTGGCGACCTGTCCAGGGTGTCCCCTGTCTTAGCCTGAGTCAGCTGGGATAGGCTCCAGCCCCGCCCCCCCGCGACCCTAGTGAGGATATAGCGGTGTATAGAGAATGGATGGATGGACAATGTCTAGACTGGATTTTTCATTCATTTAATGTTATTTTCACTGAAAAAAATGCTTATCTTTCAAAAATAAGGACATTTCTAAGTGACCCTAAACTTTTGAACGGTATTATATTTAAAAGGGATTTTTTTCCCCACACGCCACAATACAAACTCATGAAGGCCTTCATTGAAAAAAAATGCTTTTCTTTTAAAAATAAAGACATTTCTAAGACCCTAAAGTTTCGAACATTTGTGTACCTGTCAAAAGATATTTGCACAGATACTTGCAAACATTTGCAGTTCTACTTTTACAGTAAGTGTCCTTCAACCTTCTGAACCCCAAAACCCACTGGTGGGTTTGAAAGACATGTTGTCTCTGTCTGGCTGTCTCGGCTGACTTTTCACTCCTTGTTGTTTTAATCAACCATAAACACAGTTGATTTCTGACATGGTTTGACGGACAAGTTCTGAAAGTCCTTGAATTGATCCTCACTGACTCAAACAAATAGTGTTAGTTTGCCTGTTTTTAAAAACATAATCTGTTTTTTATACTCACTCGCAGAATCTAATCAGAGAATTTAGAATAACATTTTTTTGTGTTGCTTTTACAGAATTTCCCTCTTGGAGATCAATAAAGCATTTGTATCCGATTATTCTATATTCCAGAGATAACAAAAACATAGTAAAACTTTTTTTATTTAGCCTTTATTTATTTGAGGACAAGTCTCTCTTGACAATGAGACCCAGTGTCTCAATGAGATTACCTGCATCAATAAAGGCTAAATAATAATTAAATTATTTTTTAAAAATAATCTTAGACAACTAACAATTACAGATCTTTTAATTTGTCTACAAAGAATTTTCGTACTTTGGTGCTTTGAATTCTATGTCTGAGTCCATCGATACGTCAAACATCATACTTTTGGGGCTGAGGGTTGCTAACTTTAGCATACTAACATGGATGTTTTGCAGGTGCTGCACTAGTTACAATGAGAATCCAATGTTCGGTCTTGAATTAAAGTTCTGGTCAGTTAAACTGTGGCCTGATGATTGTGGGTCTGTAATTTATCCGTGATTCAAAAATGACACCGCGTTTCTGTTCTTTATTTCAAAACACAAATGGAGAAAAACAGTTCAGGTGTCAGAATCACAAAAACACAGTTTGTTTGGAAGGCACAAACAGAAGTCCTTTTGTGATTTAATTTTAACCCAGAGAGGAAAAACTAAACCAGTTTCAATCAAAAACAAACAAAGCTTTTTGTTGTTGTTGTTGTTTTAGTGCTTTAGTTTTGGTTTAGAGGAAATGCCAAAATAGGCTGTTGTTCTTTTTTTTTTTTTTTTTTTTAAAGACATCTACATCTGTTGTTGGTTTTAAAAACAAAGAACTAAAATCTGTTTTTTTATATTTTTGTTTTAAGATGATTTTTACAAATGAATATTGGATTATTCAGTAATACCCAGACTAATGTGCTGGATTAAAGGTCATTGAATCAACAAAATGATGTGGAAATGAGGAACTGCTGCACCTAATTTCAGCCGACCCACCAGTAGTCATGACTATAACCTGCAAAGTGTCTTTCCAGACGGGATCTAATGAGATTACAGCAGGTAACTGGAGCTATAGTTTGTCTGCTGACATATATGAGCTGATCAGTGCAGGTATTGTTGAAATCCTCCCTTCACAGAGGCATAAATCCCGTCTGAATGGGGTTTGAGGCTTGAAAGAAACTTCTCCTTTAATAATGTACAGTGTGTATTCTATAGGAGCTGCTGTGCCTCCTAAGCACCACTAGGGGTCAAGTGGGAATGAATAAATACATAAATACATTGTTCTGCGTGTAGATATGAGTGATTTATTTGTCTGCTCTGGTGGAATAATGTAAAAATAATAATCTTTTAAGATAATTTTGGGATGCTGCTTTGATTAGAAAGTTTGCGGCAGAAGGGTGTGAGGTGGTTGTGATGTTTGTTATCTGGCGACGTGAAAAAGAACAAAACAAACATATTTTCAGCAATAAAGAGTTTGCCCTGCTGACTCCACTGAGGCCCGTAGCTTTTAAACCCCCCGTCAGCAAAACACAAAAACCTTTCTTTAACCAACAAATAAACCAGGGGAGCATAATGAGAGCAATAACAAGTCATTTAAATGCAGCTTTACGATAAGGGATTCACAGTTGTCTTTTAAAGGATGAGAGATAATGGGTGTTTTCTCTGCACAAGCACAGACTCGCCTTTCATGAAAATGCACTTTCTGGGAGAGGCTGCTGTTTGCAAACTTTTCCCAAAGTCTCACTGAGTCAAAAGTGACTCGAGACAAAGTTTGTTTGTCTCCTCATTACGGATGTGAAGCGCATCTCCCACCAGCTCGCAGCGTTTTAACAGCCTCTTTGTGCCGTGCTCAGGTGTCACACAAAGTTGTCTTGTTTCACAACAGAGCGCCACTTGTGACAAAACAGCAAACTTTTCAACCAAGTTGGAGAATAGGCACTTTGATACTGGAAGCCTCTTTTCCTTTCTCGGACCAGGTGGGCGCCATTGAGAGGGAAATGTCTTCTTGGAGGGCGTAAGTTTGGGGTTGTAACTCATGAACGGGACGGCTTTGAAAGAAGGCTGCCGAGTGAGGGAGTTTTTTTTTTTTTTTTTTTGCAGACACTGAGCTCCTTTGCGGTTGCATTCTTCAGCCCTCATGAATAATTCGGAAGCGCCGCTTGTCACTGTCCTTGTTGTTGTTGTTGTCGGCGGTGGTGTCACTCCTGTCTGAGAGAGACGGAGGAGACAGAGGACTCTTTACACTTCAGTCTCCTCTGCACTTCCTCTTTCATTCAGGAGGAGAGGAAGCGGCGGTGCTGTGTGCTTGTATGGGTGAGAGAAAAGGGGGAGAGAGAGAGAAGGGGGGAGGCAGATAGAGAGGAATCATGTCTGCCTGTCTGGCATAATGGCCTGTTTGTGCTCCTGTAATGGTTTGAAGGAAGGAGGAGAGAAAATGCAAAGAAAAGGAGCAGCAGAGTGAAGAAAAAAACTGCTGTTATGGTGTCTGCAAGTGTTCGCTTTTTCAGGTGCTTTAAAGGAATAGTGTGACATTTTGGAAAAACATGCTCTCTTTTTGGAAAGTACAGTAAAAAAGATTAACAGCTCACTTTTTAAATCAATAGTCAACCACATTGGCAATCGATAACAGTCTACACAAATTTACGCTTTTAAACAACTACGCTGCACCCTAAAATAGATTTTTAAAGCAGCTTAATTTTGTTTTCAAATGAACACAATTTGTCACCTGTGACGTGGCTTGAAAGAAGGCCATCAGTACATCACGAATCCTAGGATTAAGTTTTGTTTTCATATTGTTTATGTTCATTTTTTATGCCTTTAACACTGCAGGCAAATCAGATATGATCAAGCAGAAGGCCCCTGTTGATTTGAGATGGATTAGCCCATATCATTCACTAATAGTCCTGTATTTTTATTGGAATCAGTATCAAATGTGATCTTTTGCATTTATTACTCTGACAAGGAATGTGGCGGAGTTATGTGACAGTTGGTGTTGGTCTGTCCGTCCATCTGTTTGTCTGTTTGTTAGCAACATTACTTAAAAATAGACCAACAGATTTGGATGAATCTTTCAGTGAAGGTCAGAAATGACACAAGGACCAAGTGATTAGATTTTGGCAGTGATGCAGCTTATAGTCTGGATCCACGGATTTGTTACAGATTTCTTTATCATTGTGAGATAGCGGCACGGCGTCACTGTAACCATGACAACAAGTGAACACTACATCAGCTGCTTGCCAGAGATCACGATTGCAATCCTACTACAAGTCCACCACTGTGGACCACGAATTGTTTAAAGATTTCATCCGATGGAAATCATACAACGATGGAGCAGCCTTGGCGCCGCACTGCTCTCTCCATGGTGCTTTTCTTGTTTTTACGGTGTCTGGCTGTGATAAATTGTGTAGTTTTGGTGACTTTTTGAAGATAATAAACATTCCAAACCCCACATGTGTGTTTTGGGGTTTTAGGGGTAAACAATCTAAATGAAACCAAAGTACAGCCACATCTACTCTGACAATATGTGACTGCAGCATTACAAGTTAAGTACTATCAGTGTGCAAAAGTAGGAAGTAGAGTAAAGTAAGATGCCAGAGAGGCCTGTTCATGCGCTTTTCTCTGCTCGCTCTCTGAAGTCCTGCTGCTAGTTTGCTGAAATCGAATCTTTTATGAGGCCCAGGCTGGACTGTAGGAGTAGAAATGGACTCCTCGGTGTGAATCATTTATGATTTCTGTGAATGCAGCTTTCTACCTTTCCTCCTTTCACTGCCTGCTGGCATGTAAATACCAACAAGGGTTGAATCCAGTGATGCACCAGTTTTTTCACACCTTTAGGGCACAATTTCACACCTGTTCAGCATCAATAAACAGTGAATTAACACTAAATAAATGGTGTAAAGTCACTATATAAGCATACATCAGGACATTTAGGTTTTAGCATGTTTGTCAGCACTTATAACTTATTGACTTACAGCCTCTAACCTGTGTATTAACATTTAATAACTAGATAAGAACGTGTTCAATCACGTAAAAATATACACAAGCACAAATCCTTTTAAAGCTTTTATTACCAGTTTATACATGGATCTAAATCCTTCATGAACCTGTATTAATACAAGCATTCATAAATAAAAACACTACTGTTCAAAAGTTTGGGATCACCCAGACAATATCATGTTTTCTAGGAAAAAATCACACTTTTATTCATGTGCTAGCATTATTGCACAAGAGTTTTCTAAGTGTAAGCACTAAATATTTTTCTTTAACAACATGTAAACTATGAAGAAACTTTTTTTAATGGTTGCAGTTATATCATTTTGTCATTAGTCCTTAACCGTCAGGTGTTTATTTTATAAAGTTACAAAAAATGTCTGAAAAACTGCCATAAAAATAAATATTAATGTTATTTTCCACCTTCATTGAGTTGGATTTTTTAATCAACAACCAAATATTCATGCATTAACACAGTCAGAATTATCAAAAACAATAATAATGATAATTTTAAAAAATTAATATGAAAATGGCAAACATGTCCTTAAGGTTGCATGAGGGTTAATTAACACTTTAATATTACTGGAGAGTCTAATCTTAGTAGAAAAGCTCTTGAATTTCAAAATAGAAATCTTTTTTTTAATATGAGCATATTTTTGTAGAAATGTCTGAAAAATTTTGGCTGTTTGTTTTTAGTAAGTCCTCAGATATTGTCTTCTTTAATGTGTGAATAACCGTGCTGAAAAAAAATGTTTCTCTTGAAAATATTTGACATATCAAGTTAATTTTTTTTGCATATATCTTTACAAATATCAGTTTTTTATGCCAGTAGTGTTGCGGCCAAATCAGAAAGGAACAAGCAGAAGGGCTATGTTGATTTGAGATGGATTAACCCGCATCGTTCACTAATGTTCATGTATAATTTAGTCATATAGAACATTTTATTTACTAACATAGCTGTCTTAATATGTAGTGTAGCATATGGACTATATAATTTACCAGTTTAGAATATTTCATTTACTTATACAGAATATTTATGCATCTATTTAGGCTTTATTAGTTAAAAATACAGCCTCTATAATTTAGTAATATAGTATAATGCAAATTTTTATTGTTATTTTTAATCAATGACCATTAGTTACATAGATGACAAGCCATCGAGTTGATGGGCTTCAAGCATTTTTATATTTTCACAGCATTTTAAGGTTATTAAACATACAAAACACAATAAAAACAGATTTTCAACATGTCTGACCTTTGAAAGGATTAAAGCTCTGTGTTTGCTTTTTGATAAGTTAGCATTACTATTAGCTTTACCTGTTACAATCTGTAGAATTAACTGATAGAAAACAGTGTTGAACTTAAATATCTAACATGGTTTAGTGTGCACAGCGTACAAAGGCTTTGTATAAGTGTAATTAAGCATGTTGCAGTGCAATAATAATGACATTCATGTGTGACACGAGCATCACAGTGAGCACACCTCTGGAATAAAGTGAACACAATGCAAGACAGCAGGAATAAGAGTCAGAGGGAGGCGGCTGTGTGTTTTGCACCGTGTGTGTTGGTCAGCCTCTATTTGCATGTAAATAGCCAAACGCACCAGTCCTCCACTGCAGGGATGACAAAGAGCATCGCGGAATTGCCTGGGCTTGTTTGTCATCCATCAGTGGCGAGGAGGAAAGGATGGTGGTCAGTGTGGCCAACGTAAACAACGCCAGAGAGAAAAGGAACAAACAGATTCTCCTTCCTCAGATCAAGGACAGAGGACGGACAGTAAACTCACTTCCTGCACCTCTGACTGTTTTTACACCTCTGTCTCTCACCTCTCCATTAAAATTTACATTTTTTCCTTGACCTTTTGCCCTACTTGACTTCTTCCGTTATTGCTCCACGTCACTCACTCAGTCACTTCTTCCCCGTCTGCCCACTCAGCCTCTTCCCAACATCTCCGTCACTATCTTTCCCCATCTTTAGATCGCCTCGGCTATTTCCCATAACTCTGTTTAATACCCTCCCCCTTCACTCTCCCTCTCTCTCTCGGCCTGTCTCGGTATCCCCGGTGGACTCTTACAGTAAACTGCCGGCGTAATTTAAATGCAGTGCCTTCCTTTTCAAATGGATGGCGTGCAGGACAGGAGGAGGGAGTGGAGAATAAAGGAGGCGGTGGGGGAAACAATGAATGCTATTATCACATATATCGAAAAAGCTCAGAGCTCAGGCCCTATGAATAGACGCCTCTCAACAAATAGAATAAACCAACTTTGAATGATGTCATCAAGCATTGTTTTAAATTTCATTTCTGACGATAATTAGTTGGTTTCTCATTTTTTCGTTGTTCACGTTTACAGTATTTATCCATTTAAATCCTTCATTTATACAAACTACAGATGCTACGGATTTATTAACCAGTTAATCAGAATTAATAATTTAACTGATTAAAATGTATGAACCAATGAAAAACAAGTATTTCAGAAAATGTATTATATATTAACTGTAGTACCTGCTTGTTCCACCAGGAGGAGACTATTACTATTTAACACTATAGCGACCTGTAGATTAGATTAGATTCAACTTTATTATTGTCACTGCACAGTGCAAGTGCTAAGACAATCAAATGCTGTTTAACATCCAACCATTAAAGTGCTTTATTTACATTATGTTACAGTGTAGACAATATGGACAGGGCGCTATGAACACATTAATCTATGAATATATTAGTGGTGGGATGCGATTAACCCTTTAAGCTTCAGTCAATTCCAGCCGTTTTCAGTACAAAAAATCGCTAATATTCTATTTTTAAATAAAAAAAATGACAAAAAATACAGGGAATATTGGACGCACATCGCGAGGTGCATTTCCTTGAAAACGACCGATTCGTGGATTTTATACCGACTTCAGGACATGTTTTGGACAAAATAGTTTACTGGCTTGTGTTGTCTGGATGTAAAAGGTTGGATTATGGCCGTTTTTTGTGGAATCTTTTTTTCTGTGTGTAATAATGAACCCGGAAATGTGAGTCGCGCTGTGTGCGTTGAAGCCGTGTATAGAGAACGGATGGATGAATATTTGTTTTTGTCGGACAAATGTGTTTTTCTCACCCGCTGTGGTAATCGCATCTGAAAGTGGTTTATACCAGCGGATTCATGAGAATCAAAGCTTTCCATCGGCGTATAGTGTTTGTATAATCGCGTTTGCAGCCGTTGGACATTCTTGAAATTCCTATGCAAATTAGTAGGTGTACCGCCGGCGGTACACCTACTACGCACTGAAGCGTAAAGGGTTAAAAGCTTTGTAATTAATTAATCATGATTAATCACATTTTTGTCAAATAGAAATATTTGACACAGTAAGTTTTTCAATTCACATTGATTTTGGTTGATGATATATGATCTTAAACAACAAAAAGGTTTATGTTTCGTTTATATTTGTCTGCATTTTTTATCTGTCTACTACATTCACAGATTACTGCATACTCAAAGTGCAATTATAGCGATTATATTCAACATTTTAAGATTTTTTGTAAACTCAATCACTTTCAGTGTCTTGAAAAGTGGTCTATTATAGGCTGGCTACACCATTTGCCGGTACCAGGACCGTCATAGCTAACGTATGGTGCGTCGTCCCAGAGATCATTTGCATAAAATAGTTTTATTTATGCAAATACGGCATAGAGGTCCAATGCATTGCAAAACTTTTGTCAAACGTCTGAACTAGATGTCGTTGAACTAAAACGAGGACAGATTCAGAGGCTTATTTCTCACCTCAAATGCTTTCGGAGATACTATTTGCTGAACAGTTTTCGTAAAAGCAGAAAGTTTGCGACCGAGCTGTCATGTTGGTTCAGCTGTCCTGTGCTGATTCACTCAGTGCGTCCTGTACATCTTCTTTGTGGCTGGATTACAGACTCGAGGTTCAGTACCACTAGCTAAAGTATAGGCTGTAAGTAGAGGCTGAAGTATTCATCAGTCTTACCAGTGTGCCAGAAATGAGGGAACTGAGAAAGGTGCAATTAAATGCGTTTTTATTTTGAACATGTTTTTTTTCCTGTAATTAATTAATCGTAAGTAACGCATTAAAGTCCCAGGCCTTGATTATATAGATAATATTTGAAAATATAGATGGAAGACAATGTAGGAGGTCACTCGGACTACCAGCAGTTCTGTGCTGTGAAGCAGAGAGTATTGGGGGAATTTTGCAAGTCAAATGTCACCATGACAAAGTTTCCCAGAACGGTTAATGCCTGCCAACCTAAACTGTCTACATCGTTCGGAGAATCTAGCAACATTTTAGTTTTTTCTTTGTGGCACAGCTTGTTTTACCTGCACCATCAGTGGTAAAAGTTAAACAAAAAATCTTGACCAAATACTTAATGTTATATTATTCTATATATTTTGCTTTTATTTATTTTTGTTAATATGTGCTCAAAGATGGGACATCATATGGTGGCTTGATGTTTTTTCTCCATATTTCAACTCATCTATAGTCAGAGATCATTTGATCTTCAATATTGCAGATTCTGAATCAATTACATGATAAAAAATAACTTATAAAATATTCAGGCTTTTATCTTTAATAATTTCTGAGATGTTGTTTAAACTGCCTCAAATTTCAATGTGTAAAAAAATGTGCTGAAAGTGGGTCGACAGGCTTTTTTTTAAGCCTCGGAAATTATTTAACATGTCAATTAAAAGTGCCACACGTACCTTTATTAATATCCATATTTTATGTTATAAAATTTCAGGCAAATCAGAGACAGTCAAGCAGAAATTGTTGTAAAAATTTCATGATTTGAGATCGAATATAGCAGAAAAAAATGGATCGATTCAACTACATGCTATTTGATTTGCTCACAGTTAGAATCAAAATACCGATTAGTAATCTGTAATGTGAACAGAAATAAACCTCTTTGCTTCGGTCTGTGTGTCAGTTTTCACTAATGTCACTGCATATGTTTGAAGAGTCAAGTCGTGGCATAATTCAGTAGCTCCTTCCTGGCCTTAAAGACATTATTCATGGGGCTGTGTTTGTGTGCGAGTGCGACCCCTCTCCCACTATTGATCTGGATTCGCCATCTCTCCTCTCTGCATCTGTTTCTCGTTGCTTCCTCTTTGACATAAACGCTCCCCGTCAATAACACAAATCTGGCAAATGAAGAGGAGTTTACCGTTCTTTTGTTTTTCTCCGGGTTCTCTCTCTGAAGTGCGTTAGCTACTGTTGCATCAGTCTTTTGTTGTTTGAATCATTTCACTCTCGGTTCCCCCCCCCCCCTCTCTCTGTTATCACTGCATTGTATTAGTTCAGGATCATTCATTTTCTTCCTCAAAATGTGTTTTTCTCCCTTAAGGACTAATTAGCCTTGTTGCAACTGCAGGGCCAAACAGGCGTAGCCGGGGTTTACTCATTATTTATGCCACTAACTTTTCCTGCAAAACAATGTTTCTGCCTCGCCATATCTTTTTGCCGAAGGAGATGATTTATCAGTTGGACCATGGCAAACTGTTGTTCAGTCCTGGTGCAGGTGTAAACACAATCAAAAAACAACTTGAACCTGCGGGGAGGAAAAAGATCTGCCAAGGTACTTTCAAGGTTGTCTAGACTTTCTTAAAAGCTTAGTGTCTTGTAGACAAATCCTAATGTGATAGCTGATTGTTGACTCATGCACACAATCAGTACTAACGGATAGATTCTCTTTGGTTCCAGACAGTTGGTATTAGGGCTGGGCGATTTGGCCAAAAAATAAAATCTAGATTTTTTTAGTCATCTTGGACGATTACGATTTTAATCGATTTTTGTTGTTTCTTTGCGGTCTGTTTGCTATGGCTAGTGCTAGCCATGCCGCACTCCCGTAGCTGCGAGCACTTTTCCCATTCTTTAGGATGCCTCTGCTGGAGGTGCTGAAAGAGGTTATTTGTGCTGCTACTCTTCGTTTTCACAGTACTTTTGCAAACCTTACACATGACAGTAGTTTGCTCTGCGTCAGTCTTGTCAAAGGCCGAACCACCTCCATATAATCGATGTAACATGAGGCCCTTTTCTTGCGATCAACTCTGCGTCTGCTGTTCTGTCCACCATGACGGGGTTTTGGCAGAAGGAGATGAGAGGCGGAAGCAAACACCAGTGCAAGGAAGAAGAAGTATCTGTATTGTTATATATTTAAGCTCGCCTCGATTTTACGATTTGGCAAATTTTAAAATCGTCAGGTTTTAAAAATGTGAATTAATCGAATTAATTTGATTTATCGCCCAGCCCTAGTTGGTGTATAACATCTCTGACATGTATGTTAGGGTAATGGCTTTTTTGTCATTCAGACGTGTGTGTCGGCGAGGTAAACGTTCATTATGGCTTCATTCAGACACGACACGACTCAAGAAATCAGGCACCCAGTATGAAAAATAATCATATGAAAGAAAAGGGATGCTTTCAGTCTCACAACCGGCATCACTGGTGGATTTTCACATCTTATTTTGTGGTTAATTAATGACCTTCCTGAGCACAACAGCGGCTTAGGTCGGTCTTCTGTGGAACGCTGCAGGGCAAAGTTTTTTACAAGTATTCGTTTTGTTTGTATCGTAGACACGTACATCGATGCACACAGGTAGCACATTCCTAATGCTGGTTTCATTCTTTTATTTTTTTTACCAATCTAGAACTCATGGCAGTAAAACATAGCAATGTGGCAACAAAGGCGATGAAAAAGAGAAGTCCTCGCATTCCAAATAACCTACCTATCATCTTGTTTTACTCTCAGTATATTTTGCAGCTTCCTTCCACAAAACAGGCACTATTCCATGTGATGTTATACAGCTGGGATGTACGACTTTCTCACAATACGGGGCTTTAACTTTCAATATCTGGCTCATATATCTGCTTCAATCTGTAGTGCAAAATGACTTGTCATCTGTCTGTGTTCTGTGTGGAACTAAAACAAGATTTAGGCTCAAGACTGACACCTGAAGTGGATGTAAACTGTGCTTTTTTTCCACAGAGCAGAGATGTGTTTTTTTTCCCCCTATAAATTTCATGTGATCATGTCCTGTACTTATGAAGTTATGGCGGGTTAAAGAACACACTCCTATGTATGTATGTATGAAAGTTTTCATATTATGAAGGTAAAATTTTGCATGATTTCATTAAATCCAGTGAGGTTATTGTATATAAAGAATCAGCTGATTCTGAGGAGGTCAGATGGGGAAACACTGAATTCTTTTTCATGGAATTGCCCAAGTACGGTCTGAAAAAAGAGCTTCATATCGAATATTCCCACTTGTCCTGCTTAAACTACTCATGCAACAACTAATGCTGATTTCATGCTACTCAACGAACCCACAGCTCATTTCAGTAACACATAAAAGACAGACCAATGCACCAACAAAGGCACTGAAAAAGAAAGCTTGTGTTCCATATCACCTACTTTTGTTGTTTTGCTTTCAGAACAGTCTGCTACTGCCCTTACAAATTACGTTATGTTGCATGCATTACACACACAACTGGGATGTACTACTTCCTTCATATCAGGCTTTAAACTTCTTACAATCTCACTCATGTATCTGCCGTAGCTATCACCTGAAATACACTGAAAATCTCATGTGTTTATGTCTTGTTACGAGACATCAGAGCTGGAAAAAATATTATACAAAATGAGAAGCGCGCAATTTTAAACCAGCAATATACACACTACCGTTGAAAAGTTTGGGGTCACCCAAGAAATTTAACGTTTTCCATGAGAACTCACATTTTTATTCATGTGCTAACCAAATTACTCAAGGGTTTTCTAACCATCAATCAGCTAGAATAGTCATTTACCACATTAACAATGTCCAGACTGTATTTCTGACTAATTTAATGTTTTCTTCATTGAAAAAAAATGCTTTTCTTTCAAAAATAAGGACATTTCTAAGTGACCCCAAACTTTTAAACTGTAGTGTTTGTCAAAGGCCTCCAAGGTGGAAACATACTACTAAGCTGATTGGATGTAGATTGACATTCTGGTACTATGCTTACCATGCTGTGTGTTGGGACATGCCACGTCTTTATCTGCATAGGACAGAGTGGGGAAAAATGAGCCAATTTTTACCTGAGGTGTTGTTACCGTGGAGGCACAACAGTAATATCTAAAATTAAAGCATGTACAACTTGGGGTAAATTGAGCCTCTGAAGAAAATATATCAAGGCAAATTATGCTATCAGTTATGTTAAAGTAAAATTTTATCCTCATATAATGGTACATCTGTCTCTGTTTGTTCATCCAAGACCTGGTGGTCAGATCCTGTTCTCTTTAACCCTGTTCTGGTTACTTATCTTTCTTTTTTTTGTCCATGAATCTCCTTAACGTCATTTTGTCGGTCTCCATCTGCCACCTGATGTATGGACTTCCTATTTTTTACTCTTTTCAAATCCTTATGAGAAATTGAAGCCCCGTCTGTCTTCCAAAATCAGAATGTCACATCATTTTGTTTATAAAATGTGAAAATACGTTATAGAATTACAGTAATGTAATTATTTACCAATAATCATAGGTGTCCTTGGCCTTCTGGCTCAACTTATCCCCACTGACAACATTTTAACAGAAGGCAGTTCAGAACTAACTTAATGCTAACAGTTTAGCCTCACATTGTAGCTCAGTGACACACTAACACGTGTGAAATAGTTTTAGACGCCTCAATAATTGTTCAGACACAACCCTCATACTGCAAAAATTCAAAATCTTACCAAGTCTATTTGTCTTATTTTAGTCAAAATGTCTCATCTCACTTAATTTAAGATAAATTCACTTAACAAGGGACATTTCAGCGAGGTGGAGGGACTAGTTTTAAGACAATGCATCTTAAATGTCTTGTTAAGTCAAACAATCTTGAAATTATCTTGTTTTGAGTTGAATTTTACAAGAAAACTCGAAATAAATGTAACCCTTGTGTTATCCTGTGGGTCAAATTGGCCTGTTTTAAAGTTTGAAAATGTGGGGGAAAAATATATATTTTCACAGTGAAACTTCTGATGTCCACATTTTCAACATTTTTGGGAAATCTTTCAACATTTTTTTTGGTGAAAAAAAAAGAGAAATGTTAAAAATGCTTCTTAAGAACATTCGCCTAAAAATTTGGTTGATTTGTTTGTGAATGTTTTTAAAGAAAATATTACAAGTTTATTTACACTGATATATATGTAATCACTTTAGATATTTTTAGGATTTTATTGGAAGATTTTTACTAATTTTTTGAAAATATTTACAAGAATTTTCTTGCAAGATGTGAGGGATTTTTTTAAATAAAACTTTTAAGGAACATTTTGAAGGAATTATTGGAAATTTCCTCCTAAAGGTTTTACAAATTTTCAGAAATGTGGGGAATTTTTTTGCTGAATTTTTGGATTTTTTTCAGACAAGGAAACCATATTTTTGCAAAAACTGCTATTATTTTTTTAATCATGTCTGGCTTATTTTAAGACACCTAAGCTTGACAATACTGGTAAAATAGAGCTTAAAATAAATTTCCTCAGCTAATTTTAAGATCTCAATATTCTAAATATCATATCTTATGTTAAGAAATCTTAGAAGCCCTTTTTCACTTGTTCTATTGGCAGATTTTTCACTTATTTCAAGGTAAAAGTTCCTTGAAATAAGTTTTTTTTTTCTTGTTTTGAGAGGGGCATTTTTTTCCAGTTTATAAAACCATGAAAATGAAAAGTCGACTTTGTTTTGTTACTCAAATGTGCTCACTTCTTCCTCCATGTGCTCCTTCTCTTCACTACAGGAGTATAATGGATGCCTCTTCAGAAATATTTGGTCACACAACCAATTTATTCCATGATTTTCTAGAAACAGGAAGTGGCTCAGCTAACCCACAGGCTCATCTTACCTCAGTCTCCCCTACTATAAATGGTAGTTGAATGTTGAAGCACAGCCTTGAACCTTGCAGGACTTGAATGACCTTTAAAATTGTCTTTGCAAATGTTGTAGGCTGTTGTCTTGGATGAAAATTTTAAATACAGCGAGGGAGCCAGTTGGTCAGCTTTCATTGATTTACACACGTGGACAAAATTGTTGGTACCCCTCAGTTAAAGAAGGAAAAACCCACAATTCTCACTGAAATCACTTGAAACTCACAAAAGTAACAATAAATAAAAATTTATTGAAAATTAAATAATCAAAATCAGCCATCACTTTTGAATTGTTGATTAACATAATTATTTAAAAAAACAAACTAATGAAATAGGGCTGGACAAAAATGATGGTACCCATAACTTAATATTTTGTTGCACAACCTTTTGAGGCAATCACTGCAATTAAACGATTTCTGTATTTGTCAATGAGCGTTCTGCAGCTGTCAACAGGTATTTTGGCCCACTCCTCATGAGCAAACAGCTCCAGTTGTCTCAGGTTTGATGGGTGTCTTCTCCAAATGGCATGTTTCAGCTCCTTCCACATATGTTCAATGGGATTCAGATCTGGGCTCATAGAAGGCCACTTTAGAATAGTCCAACGCTTTTCTCTCAGCCATTTTTGGGTGTTTTTGGCTGTGTGTTTTGGATCGTTGTCCTGTTGGAAGACCCATGACCTGCGACTGAGACCAAGCTTTCTGACATTAGGCAGCACATTTCTCTCCAGAATGCCTTGATAGTCTTCAGATTTCATCGTACCTTGCACACTTTCAAGACACCCTGTGCCAGATGCAGCAAAGCAGCCCCAAAACATTACTGAGCCTCCTCCATGTTTCACCGTAGGGACAGTGTTCTTTTCTTCGTATGCTTGGTTTTTGAGTCTATGAACATAGAGTTGATGTGCCTTACCAAAAAGCTCCAGTTTGGTCTCATCTGTCCAAAGGACATTCTCCCAGAAGCTTTGTGGCTTGTCAACATGCATTTTTGCAAATTCCAGTCTCGCTTTTTTATGAGTTTTTTTCAGCAGTGGTGTCCTCCTTGGTCGTCTCCCATGAAGTCCACTTTGGCTCAAACAACGACGAATGGTGCGATCTGACACTGATGTACCTTGGCCTTGGAGTTCACCTTTAATTTCTTTGGAGGTTGCTCTGGGCTCTTTGGATACAATTCCAACGATCCGTCTCTTCAATTTGTCATCAATTTTCCTCTTGCGGCCACGTCCAGGGAGGTTGGCTACTGTCCTGTGGGTCTTGAACTTCTGAATAATATGAGCCACTGTTGTCACAGGAACTTCAAGCTGTTTAGAGATGGTCTTATAGCCTTTACCTTTAAGATGTTTGTCTATAATTTTTTTTCGGATGTCCTGGGACAATTCTCTCCTTCGCTTTCTGTTGTCCATGTTCAGTGTGGTACACACCTTTTCACCAAACAGCAGGGTGACTACTTGTCTCCCTTTAAATAGGCAGACTGACTGATTATGAGTTTGGAAACACCTGTGATGTCAATTAAATGACACACCTGAGTTAATCATGTCACTCTGGTCAAATAGTTTTCAATCTTTTATAGAGGTTTGTTTTTTTAAATAATTATGTTAATCAACAATTCAAAAGTAATGGCTGTTTTTGATTATTTAATTTTCAATAAATTTTTATTTATTGTTACTTTTGTGAGTTTCAAGTGATTTCAGTGAGAATTGTGGGTTTTTCCTTCTTTAACTGAGGGGTACCAACAATTTTGTCCACGTGTGTATACTCTTTCGAGAGCTGAAATGCAAAAAATATATATATATTTTAAAGCAGAGGCATGAAAACTGTCTGATTAGCTTTACGTTGGTTATTTCATGTTTTCTTCAATGTGATTTTATTTTCTTACTTTCTAAAGGACGGAGCTTCATGAATAGATTATTCGGTCACTAAGGGGCAGCACAACGAGCTGTAAACAAGACTAACATATTAATGCCACCTTAGAAAGCTATGATTGCAAATGTGCTCACAAACTGTGGCTTATTTGCACATTGAGCTCACACAAAGAATCACTAATGTTCATTCTGAGGTGCTTTTATCCCCTTCTGTTTGACAGAAGTTCAACATTTGCTCTCACTACCTTTGTCTTGATTATTTTTCAGCTCCCGAGAAACACACCTAGCTTCGTCTTTAAATGCTGGAATCGACGGCTTGTTTTGACTAAAAATGAGAGCAGTGAAAGCGAGAGTTGGGTAAAAATTCTTTGAGTCTGTTGCTACGAGTGACGCCTTTTACAATTTGCTCATTCAATCCAATTGTTAATGCAAAAACAAATGCACATTACTGCAGCTTTAATGAGATATTCAGCTGTTCTGCCTTTGATATAAAAGTTACTCACATCCTAAGCAGGTCATTCCTTATAAAATCAACCAAATCTGAAAGAGTTCACACCTGACCTCCTCGGAATCAGTAGAATTTTTCTGTACAATAACTTCAGTACATTTAATGACGCCATGCAAAGTTTGACCTTCATCCTGTGAATATTTTCAGAATTACAAACCCTTGAGGTGCACAGAGGTGCGTTTGCAATGTCACATTTTTCAATTTGCGCTAGTTTTCTCAGCATTTTTGATTTATGAGTGCAGGAGATAAACAGATGGAATTTTCAGGGCTGAAAAACAACATTTAAGTTCTGTGAGTAACTGCAACCAAATCAACCTTACATCCACTTCAGGTGTCACAATCTAAAGATTTTTTAGGACAAGTTTTCATGTAACAAACTGTGAGCATCAGTATTATGGAGAATATAGTTTAAACAGGAAATCTTCACCAATTTAATGAAATGGAGTCATAGAAGCAAGTATCGCTATCCTGGATGTATTACTTGTTTTCTTATAATTAAACAATGAGTCTGGCATTAAATGTAGGTAAATTTTAGACCCTTAATTCACTGTAACTTGTTTTAACCAACCATCTATTAAACAAGCTAATATGAGCCTTGAAAGTTGCATTTTTTTTATAGATTTCTCCAGTGGATTTTCAGAAAACCGATCCTGTGGCTCTGTGCCATAGATATTAAAGTGCTGCAGTTTAGCTGTTAAAACCATGATATCGATGCTCCAGGCTGCTTCTAGAAAAAATTGTGCTGAACAAAAACAACAGATTGTGACACCTAGAATATATGAATTTCTCTTTAGACATTTTGCCAGGCCCCTTGTAGACTCTTTATTTTGCACCCTTTTTAATCGGGGAGTGCCTCGCTATCTCACAATGTAAAGCTTGATCTAATTGCAACTCTATAATTTTAAATGTAAAATTGATTCGCACAATGAGTTGGTGGTTAGCACTTTCACCTTGCAGCTAGAAGGTCCCCGGTTCATTTCCCGACCTTACCGGGAACTTTCTGCATGGAGTCTGCATGTTCTCCTTGTGCAAGTGGGGCTTTCTCCAAGTTCTCTGGCTTCCTCCCACAGTCCAAAAACATGCTGAGGTTAATTGGTAACTCTAAATTATCCATAGGTGTGACTGTGAAGCCGCGCGTCCACTAGATGTGTTTTCCTGCATGTAAACGCACAGCATCTGAAAAGCGCATGCATGGTGGATGGTCACTAGCAAACCACAACATTGTCACTGGACAGCGCTTTCAGCTTGACAATGAGGACAGATTCAGCTACTGGACAGCTAATTTTTCAACCTCAAATGCTTTCAGAAGTACTTTTGGCGGAAGTGTTTTCGAAATAAGAGAGAAAATTTGCAGCTGAGCTGCTTCGCTCGTCCAACTCGTCTGAAGGACTTTCAAGCTGAAAGTGCGGTCACATGACCATGTAGTGGCCCACTAGTGACCGCCCACCATGCATGCGATTTTCAGATGCGCACCTTGAGTGTGATTGTTTGTCTCGATATGTAGCCCTGTGATAGACTCCAGCCCCCCGCAACCCAAATGAGGTTTAAGCAGTGTACAGATAATGGATGGACGGACGGATTGAATTGATTCAACTGCAGATTTTAACAGAGCTCAAATGTGTTTTTCATCTTTAAAAATGTTGCGACAATCTAATGTACTGATGAAGTTTTGAGGGTCAAAAATGCACATTTTCAACGCACTTGCACACTACCGTTCAAAAGTTTGGAGTCACTTAGAAATGTCCTTATTTTTGAAAGAGAAGCAGTTTCTTTCCAATGAAGATAACATTAAATGAATCAGAAATATAGAACTAGACATTGTTAATGTGGTAAATGACTATTCTAGCTGGAAACATTTGATTTTTCATGGAATATCTACATAGGAGTACAGAGGAACATTTCCAGCAACCATCACTCCTGTGTTCTAATGCTACATTGTGTTAGCTAATGGTGTTGAAAGGCTCATTGATGATTAGAAAACCCTTGTCCAAGTATGTTAGCACATGAATAAAAATGAGAGTTTTCATGGAAAACATGAAATTGCCCAAACTTTTGAGCAGTAGTGTATATGCACTTCGAAGAACTGTAACTTGGATAATATTGACTGTATGACCGTAAACTTTAGCATGTCCACTAAAAATATTGCAAATAAATAATCAGCTGATTCTGAGGGGGTCAGACAGGAAGCACTGATTGATATTTCATGAAAATGTGGTCTTTAGAAGGACCTTCATTCCTATTTATCTCATTAAACAACTCATTCTGACCTCTTATATGTGAACATACATTCAGATTTAAAAGTGTGTCAATTTAAAACGCCTCCTTATGGCATTATCGTGTGGACATATTGGACTGACAGCATGGGTTAACTCGGTTCTCCTGGTGTGGTGTGGCTAAGCCAAAGTTCCTGTCAGAGTGTGTGTGTGTGTGTGTGTGTGTGTGTGTGTGTGTGCTACATGCTAGCTAGCGATCGCCCAACCAGCCATATGGTCCGGTCCTAATCTGAGCCTCATCCCGCTGACAGCACCAGGATCGACTTCGGTAATTAGATCTGATCTTCGGCTTCCTGGTCACATTCAGAGGAGATGAATTTAAACACATTTTAGCCGTTTTTTGGGAGGGTAATTGTCACCGCAAAGCATCCAAAAATATCAAGCGAAAGCTAAAGTGAAATCAGATAAATCCTTTGTTTCAGCAGCGTCTTTCAGGGCGAGTATTGACCTATGAGGCCTTTGGAGAGCTCTGTCTCTCTGATGTAATTGGAGGACATTTGGGCTTCAAGATTTTTGATAAATACACTTTCTCTTTTACAGTTTTCTGCTCCATATTCATCAATAATAGGTAATAAACTATCAAAGGCACGATTGTGTCAGCTTACACATCAATGGTACCATTTTTATTCCATGTTTTATGTGTTTGCTAACCCTACTCTAATCACAGTAACAGGGTTGCTAATCCATGCTAATGCTAGATATTTAGCTAGCTGTTACTGCTGACCAAGAGGACAAACTGATGGAAAACGGTAAAAATAATTAGTCTGACCTGATAATATGAGTTAGAGTGAGACATTCAATCAAGGCTGACAATGTTATGAAAATATGAAAAATAGAAGAGAGGACATAGCTTTGCTCTACCCATTCAATAGGAAAACTCTTTGATGATGTTAATTCCAGCATTTCATGCGATTCACTGTTTTCTTCTTCTTCTACCAGCTAAAAGGTTATGCTCACAGGGTTGTTGTGGGACACACGTTCCATGCATAATCATTATTATTTAAAATATTATTTCGATTGACAAGAAACATTGATTAAAAGAATAATACCAAAACAAGGAGATTTAAATTTTAACTGTTTTATTTGAGATTCACTTTGGTCATCAGAGGAGTGGGACAAGAGAACAAATGGCATTTTAGAGGGAATTCCAGACTTGTTTGGTCTTTTTTAAATATTTTTTATTATATTATTGTATCATATATATATATATATATATATGTGTGTGTGTGTGTATGTGTATATATATATATATATATATATATATATATTCAAACATTCTTTTCTCCTGATCTTTTTTAGATTTGGTCTCAGGACAAGTAAATTTACATAACAACTGCATGTTTTAGTATTTTGTACATGGATTATTTGAAATTTGATGGGTGGGATATAAAATGTCCTTCTATTCTGGAATGACCCTAATATTCTGATGTAGCAGTAAACCTTTCCTTGGCCGTGCAGCTGATCTCTCACTGCCCTCTGGCCGTCTTTTTCAGTGTATCTGCACCTTGATTGTTCCTCCATCTTTACAACCTCCGCAGTGAAAAGCCGGGGTTATAGCTGGACTCTCAGGGGCCTCCTCTCCTCCTTTATCTTCTTTTTTTTCTTCTTCTTCTCTGCCTTGGATTTATTCTCTCCAACTTTGCTGCCACTCTCTTTGTCAGCCTACATCTTCCTCCCCCAACCCCTCAACCCCCCGCATTTCCTCCAGAAGGCAAGTTCCCCTCTAATTACTCCGAGCCTATTGTTGTAAAAACTTCAGCGGTGGCCTCTCGGAGGGGGGTCTGTTGTCCCTGGATGGAGTGGCTTTCAGGGGCAGTAATAGCTTTTACCTCTGTGTGTGTCACGGCCACAGATTGATCAGATAGTACACACACACACACTCTAGGAGGAAGTGGAGGGGTGGGTTTCCAACTGAAAGGTAGTGGTGGGGTAAAAGCCAGTGCGCTTATCTCCCTTCACTGGACTCTTTCTCCGTCCCCCAGAGGAGGGTGAGGATTGTGATGTTCGATCCCTGTGTGGTGTGTTCAGGGGTTTTTTGATATGTTGCCGTCCGTGTCAAAAGTCACTTCATCCCGGGGGGCTTCCTCGCAGCGGCATCCTTCTGGAAGTTTAGTGTGTGCAGCGGTGCATGCGTATGTGCATTGTTTGGAGTCGACTCTCCCTGTGTTTAAGAGATAACGACCCCCGGGCCATAAAACCACTGCAAGAACACACACAAAAAAACCACACAAAAAAAAACTACCCACCACAACAAGAAGAAATAAAACTTTCTCATTTTTCAGGGTTAGCCCCAACAAGAGCAGACCCTCAGAGAGCTGCGGGCTTTCGCCACTCGCCTTTATTGTGTTTTAGGACTGTGCGAGCGTCCCTCTTCCAGTCTCTGGGGTTTTGTCCAGAAAGACATCACTGATTCTCTAATACAATCAGCAGAACCACAGCTGCACCACCATGATGGCTAATTGCATCATGGAGTCAGTGATAAAGTCTGGAGTGGCCTGCTGTTCCTTTCTGGGAAAGATGAGGCACTTTTTGTGGCCTTTTAGCTTTTTGTCTTTTTTTTTTTTTTTTTTTGGCATCTTAAAGTTTGACGAGAAAGCCATTAATGGGTTTACAGTCAATGTAAAAAGGGGGTCGGGCTCAGTAGAGAGGAAAGTATGGCGTGTCTTTGGAGTATACGGTCGAATGATGTGCTCACAGGATTGATGTTAAACTTGACTTAGCTTACAGGCGGCTTCTCCGGCTGGGATCTGCTATTTATACAGTGACTTTCATTTGATAACTGAGGAAAACTGTAAAAACCTCAGAAAAGATGGACTGAAAAGTGAAACTTATCCAAACAAAAAGTCCCCTGCAGTCCAGTACAACAGCTCGGCCATAAATTCTGCTTTTACGAGGCTGATTCATTTTCAGTTTTTGTTCTAAGAAACTCTATTTATTATTGAGCTTGTAGTGTAGTGTGATGGTGTACTGCATAATAATAATAATAATAATAATAATAATGCATTTTATTTTATTTGTATATCACTTTTCTGGAGACTCAAAGACACTTTACAGGAGTCAAATAAAAACAAACAAATAGAATATATTAGAGACACCATCAACCCCATTTCCTCAATACTAAACATGAATTAAAATGATCAGCACTTTTACAATATCAACCACAATAGCAAAATATATAAGTTCAGTAAAAGTAGTATTAATGGCAGAGCTGTTAGATTAAATTACATCTCCCTAATAAAGTGCTTGACAATGTATTGTGTTGTACCGTATGTAATTACATATTTTTTTATTTTAAAGCAATCTGATTACTGCAGATTGTTTAATTTTGGCGTAATTTATTTTACTCTTTTATTATTACTGATGTTGTACTTTCTAAACAGTATTTCCTAGCCGGAACTGATTTACTTACTGTTGGGTAGTTTAAGTGTAATTTAATTTAATCTTAAGTGCTCATATGTTTTGTTTCTTGGTTTTCTGATCTCCAAGCAGTTCTTGGCTTCTTTTTTTTTTTTTAGATTCTGACATTTCTACTCACTGTGGGATCATTTTTCCTGCACCTCTATGGAAACAACACAATCATAACAAGAAGTAGAGAGAACTTTGATTTTATTTTTGTGCAATATGACACAGTTAGAATTCCACAAATCATTAAAAAATAAGAAAACTTGTACAACATTTTTCCAAGTTCCCAAAGATTTAACTGATACTGGTAAAAAAAAAAAAAAAAAAGTATCTTTACATTCTGTTGATATTTCTTTTTTGATTTGTTTTCGTGCTTATCTTTTAACTGCTCTGTGTAAACACTGCCTGTAGTTCAGCTGAAAAATCCCTTGAATTTTTGTCACATAACCCTTGAGTAACTAATGGCTTCATATTTATGCTAACAATTTCAAAATTTTTGGATTTTTAAAGAATCTGCTGACTCCAAATTGTTTAATTTTGCCATATTTTACAATAAAACATGTAGTCTAAAGCTGTTTTGAAGACATATCACAACTTTAAGCTTAAATCTGGGTAACTTTCTTCACACACAGATGATCAGTTCAAGGACTGTGGAAACGTTTACCATCCAGTGATTCTGGTTCTGATAAATGCTGTTGGCTTGATGTTTTTTAGTAGAATCCCACTCCAGTCATTGATTTAAAACTTAAAAACTCATCTAAGTTCAAAGGATTTGTCCTTCGACTGTCACCCTGGAAGTCTAAATCTGTGTTTTTGAGAGCTTAAGCCATGTTCACTTCTCATTTCACTATTTATCTGTCATAGAGCACATTAAGATATCATATGGACACGTTAACAAGGTAAAAAGCTTGATTTTCCCCAGAGAGGTCTTTAATTTGTAGCTGTCTTATAGATGTAAGCACAAAAATGTAATCAAATGAGTACTATAATTAATTTTAAAGTAGCAGAATTAAAAATATTAAAGTACAAGCACTTTAAACTTGTGCTGAAGTACCTTCAATACTACTCAATTTTATTTCAAGGGTTTTATAAAAACGAGGAGTTTGGATATGGGTGTATAACTGGCAAAAACATCTAAATTCTGGAGTTTTAACTGCAGTAGTGTTACAATCCTGTGTTACACAGCCTGTTGGGTCTAATATAGAATTAAAGGCAGATGAGGACGCTGTTAAAGTTAGAACAGTCTAAATAGAAATATAAAGTCATATAGCTGATTCTAAAGCTACTGTACTTCACTATACATCTGTGACAGTGACAGGTAAAGACGTGATAAATTAGTTTTATTAGATAATAGATGGAGTTTTGATTTAGAAGAGAATACTGCAAAATATTTAATATTCAAACGTACAAATGCAGATGGAAACACTATGTACCTCCAAAATGTCAGTTTTTCTAAAACCAGTAATGGAAAACCCTGCATTTAACTTGAGCACATGGTGTTGTTTTTTTAAATTTATTTTTTGAGTTTACAGGCAGCAGTCATGCGGCGCTCAGACTACACAACATTTGGTCTGATAAAATGGTTGCTGTATTAGATGAGGAGCTTGTGGAGTCGCATATTCTCGCTGAGAGACGCAACAGAAAAAACGTCCAGGAAATAGGTGTCAGAGACGGAATTACTGTCTGCATCTACCTGTGTGATACAAGAGAAAAAAGCCTGAAAAATATGGCCAAAATGACTGTGCACCCACGTGCGAGGTTAACCTGTGTACGCTGGATGTTTAAGGTTGTGGTGAAAGTTGTCGTGCATGCAAAAAAAAAAAAAAACATCTGACAGGCTGTGTTTTCAACGCACAGATCGTCCACTACACATTAGTTTAGTTTATTTCATTCACTGACAAATGGGGAAAAAAAACAAAAAACAATTCAGTACAATATAAAGGCAAAAGTTTCTGAACTTCTGAATGAAATGAAGAATAAACTGATGTGATCTGCCCCTTTATATCAAACAATCAGTTGAAATAACGCAGAGTTGCTCCTCATCCGCCCTTACGAGTGGAGAGTGAAGCCGACTGTGATTGGAGGCTATGATATTCCATAGTGAGCTGATTTTCCTCCGAGCTACCGGAGGCTAACGGGCAGGATCAAATCAGGAGATGTATTGATTCGGTCAGGAGGGACAGGATCTGATCTCTTTCTAATCATTGAGAAATGAGAAGCTCTTTGGGTTATAGTATTTCTACTGGGGAGAAAGGGCCAATTGAACGCCGCACTGCCTCATATGAAATTTATCTTTAATCTTTATGAATTATGAATTGAATTCTGTAGTTGGAAAGGGAGAAAAAAAAGAAGAGAAAAAAACCCCGCATTTACATAACCCCTCTGACCAGTGCTTCATGTTTTATGTGCGCAGTGTTTCTTCACCGCATTTTACAACGGGAATCATTTTTCAAGCGTTAATTTACATTTCTCCCCTTATGCATACGGAATCAATACAAAGTGTGGGCACTTGAGTTTGTATGTAGTATTCCACTATACAGTAGAGAAAACACAGAAACTGCTCACAATGCACGAGTGATACATACATTTATAGAAACTGTTGTGAGGGGAAATATTTGCAGTATAATGTATGAATGTTGTTTTATACACATGCAGTATGTATACACACGTGTGACTTCCATTATAATCGGCCGTTCCTGTTGAATCATGCAAGTCGGCAGCGGGAAGTGAAGTTGTCTCCCTTTGGGCGGTATTTATGGCAGTAAAGGTGTTTTCAGACACAAAAAAAAGATTTGCTTTAAATTTCAAATGGGATTCTGGAGGGGGGTTGAAAAGGAGAAGAAGAAGAAGAAGCAAATCTGTGGAGGGCTTCACACCATTCTCCACCCATCCTCCTCCTGCTCTTCATCTCGCTCTCTCTCTCTTGTCAACCTTTTCAAAAAGCATCTATATTCTCACACCAGGCTGTAGGGGCATGTTGTCATGCTGCTATGCTACCTGAATGTCAAGCAGAATGCCAGAGTGATGGGAGAGTGTGAACGCTACAATAAAGATGGAGCTTCTTCTGACCGGAGGAGGGGGAAAAAAAAGTGTACGTAAACAAGAAAACATTAAAAAAAGCAAAAAAAAAAAAGCAGCTGCACCGGTTTGTGAAATGTAACCACTAATGAATACTTACTGTTGCAAATCAAATAACACTGAGTTCATAGGCAGGAAATGTTTATATAAAACATGCTGCTTTCTCTCTCTCTCTCTCTCTCTCTCTCTCTCTCTCTCTCTCTCTCTCTCTCTCTCTTTCTCTCCCTCTCTCTCCCTCTCTCTCTCTCTCTCGCTCTCTCTCTCTCTCTCTCTCTCTCTCTCTCTCACTGAGCTGTTTTGATTTTAGCCACGACTTGCAACGGACAAGTTAAAGACTCGAGAGCTTCTGCATCAGCTGTTGTCCATTTCTAGTGTATAAAAATGCTCAAAAAACTGCCAGGACCACCTTAAATGGCATAGAAGCTTACTATACATTCTACATGTCATTCATTATATTTGTAAACTTATCCACACCTTCTTATGTCTCATGTCATTTGCACATTCTCATTTGCACACTCTTGCTTTTTCTCTCTATTATTTGTTAGATATTTATATCGTATGGCATTTTATTTTGTTTTACTTTATTACTCAGCCAAGGAACAAGGCGGGGTTATGTGACGATCGCTGATTAAATTATGGGGGTGTTTCTGAGTCCTATCAATTCCTGCCGCCCGCTACATATTTAGGTCACCCGATTCAGTATATGTACATAATGTAATACATTACATTACGATGTATGCCGTGATTTCTGATCATCAAAAACTAAAACACGAATGCTGCATTTCTTAAAAAAACAAAAACAAAACATTTCTGACTATGCCATATGGGGCAATGATCAGCCTTGGTGGAGTACTGAGCTTTCTGAGTGCTTTTCTTGTTTTATTTAATCTTTTTTTATTTTACCTTTACTTTATACCGTAATATTCTGTGTTGTCTTATTGTTTACCCCTTTATTGAATATCCATACTACAAAATCTACAACAAAAGTCCGTCTGAAAAAGCATAATTTGCTTCCATGTAAGAGTTTTTGGATACACTGATGTTTTATGTGGGGTTTTATTTGCTTTATGTACAAGAAACTGACACAGAATTTGTTGACATGCATGCTTGTTGTTTGCTGAAGAGAAATGCAGCATTGGTTGTAGAGCTATCACTATCATGATTATTTTAGTTTCTCGCAATTAAATGAACACCATCGACCTTGATATGATTTTTTGTATATGTAATTTTCAAATTAGGAAGGACAAAAAGATAAAAAATATATATAAATATCGATCTATTGTTTTATCATTTACACTCACTGCAGTTCATCCTAGCTAATTGAATATAACTGAATTCATAGTCTCCACAAACTTATGTTCCCACACAGCTAAAGTTTGTTCTCAATTCCCTTTTAATTAAGGAAAAAATATTTCTCTGATCATATTTGTAAGATATCTCAAATACATTTCATTTTTGAAATGCCAGCGTATCATATATAAGATGAGGCAGGACATGTCACTTTGTTAACCCAGAAAATGGAGGAAAATAGTTGTATTTTAACCCAAACCGTGATATTTTCTAAACCCAGCCAACTGATTTGGTGTCTTAGCTTCACCAAGCTTTAAACATATAGTTGTCTTTGGTAAAGTGTGGTATCTCCCTAAATCTAACAAGCAGCAAGTGAAAACTGAAAGTAAACAATGACTGAGTGAACATGAAACTAATGGCCACTCAAATCCTGGTCTCTTGGGGGAAAGTCAGAAAAATAGAAATCCAAAACTGAAAGTAAACAATGACTGAAAATAACGCTGAATTCTGGTTTCTTGGATTATAGTCATGTCTCCTCCCTGCCTCCTTACACAGACTCTGTAGCTTTCACGATCTGAAAGCCTTTTCTACCACATCACAGGTGAGAAAGGTTTCAAAAGGATGCCACATTTCCCTCAGAAGGTAAATGAGAACGCAGTTTTGGTTGCATAGGAACGTCATTTTGTGAAAACAGGATTGCATTGAGATGCTATAATTTAGTAGATTCTATTGTTCGAAATAAAGGACTTCAAAATGAAATTACTTATGAAAATTCAAATTATTACAGTGTATCTAAGGGGTGCAGTAGCTGCTCTGACAAGTCAAAAATAACCCACAGACTCGGAGGTGTCCGATGTCTGGAATAGTGATTAAATATGTTTAAATTACGTCCCAGCCTTCCATCAGAATACTTTATTACTGGAGATAATTTGATGGTGATGAGAATGATACTCATTACGCTGACATTAACGCTGATGATTATTACCGTTACCGTTATTTATTTCGTTGCTTCAATTCCTCCTTTTTAAGTCAGTTAGCTCCTCGCCATTCGCAGCTCCTCCGACATTACCCACATCTCACGAAATTGAATGAGTTGAAAAACGGCCGTAACCCGCGGCCATTGCGGGCCCACCCCCTCGCCCGCCGTTGTACCACCTTCCATCCTCTTTTAACACTCCCGTTGTCCTCATTTACGAGCACCAAAAAATATTGTTTCCTTGTCTGAAACAATCCAAAAATTCAGCAAAAAACCCCCAAATTTCAGAAAATTTGAAAAACCTTCAGGAAGAAAATTCCAGTAATTTCTTACAAGTTTCCCTTAAAAGTTTTATTTTTAAAAAATCCTTGTAGATAATTTCAAGAAAATTGTAAAAATCTTCCAAAAATCCTAAACTATCTAAAGTGATTTTATATATATATATGTATATATATATATATATATATATATATATATATATGTATATATATATATATACCGGCCGCCCCAGGAAGCCAAGCGGAGGTTACGGTTAGCAAAAATGTAGAAACGTGGTACCATGAAAGAGCCAGATGACTAGAGGGCTTGAAAGGTTTGCTAGTGGAGATACTGAGTGATGGAGGCTGGGGGTGGCGGGTTGATGTGGAGACGGATTGACAGTTAAAATGACAGAGTGGGAGATGGAGACGATATTGGTTGTAGTGGGGGTTGAGTGCTGTGGAGCCAGTGATGGAGTGCCGAGATGAGATGGTGGTGGTTGATTCTTGACGTCTGGTTGGTGAAGGAGGGAGAGCAGGAGAGATATTGGTGTTGTTTATACAGCGGATATCGGCGAACATTCGTACAAAGACATTTTTATAGAGACGCTTGACACCCCGTGGCTTTAACCCGGCAGCCTTTTGTACCTGAAGGAACCGGCAATGAATTGGATCATCATGAGGTACTACGCGGCAGGAGTGCGCTAAATCCCAAAGCAAACTGTAGAAACCTGCAAAATAGATTCATGACACCATTTTTCCACACCGTGCTTCCTGGAGTTACATAAGCTCATACAGTACTATAGGCTGAAGCCGCTGCGTTAAATTGGACAGCCAGAGGAATGGATTGAAAACTGATTCTGCTGCGTCTGTAACGTCCTCTCTTATCCCAAATTAATTATCAACTCCTATTTCACTTCATGGACAAAATTAGAAATTTGTTTTTCGATCTTGTCTCGTCCATCGCAGTTTTGTTTTCTTGTGTTTTTTCATAATGCGGGTGGGGATGTGTTTTTCTGTAGCATCAAGGATCTCAATCTCATTTTCTGCCTCTGAATTACTGTCTAATGATATAAGGTTTTGGATTTGGAGACAGGCAGACTAGCTAATGGGTTTGTTAGTTTGTTTGAGTAGCATGCCACACTCATTATTGCTTTCAATGCTGTGATTAACTTGATTTGCAGGGCAAATCCATCGGAGAGAAGATGATGTGCTCACATATATAAATGCACGCAGGCCCGTAATGCAATTATCCGATTTAATAAGTTATTAATATAGTTTTGGGGCTCAGTTTGGAAATAGAAAAGTGGACGGCTGAAAACACTAAGGCAGCTGATGATCATGTTGTGATTGATTTAATTTCATTTAGTGAGGGAACATGATGTTACAAACAGAGACTAACAGGATAAGAAAGTCACTCAGGGGCACCTCTGGTAAAAAAAAAAAAAAAAGAGTTATATTATTGCCTCGCTCTCCCTTTTAAAAACCTCCTTGCGATTTCTCATTATTTTTTTTAAAAGATTATTTTTACCTGCATCTCTACTTTACTAGACTGCCAATAAAAAGGGGAAGGCAGGAATGATGAAGAAAGAATGATTTTGTGCCGGATTTCAGATCACATAGAGCCTCAAGGAACACTGCATATGGTATCATTATTCCAGGACAGTGGTTTTTTTTTTCAGCACTGAAAGTGAGAATGTCACATAACAAAAGCTCTTGAGAGACCTATGAAGCATGCATCCACATAAGTCTATTCTGGGATGATGCTTTGTGGGTAAAGAGAAGCATGTGAAGTGAGTAAGATGTGAGCAAAGGAGTGGATGAAGTCACTCAGGAATGTTCTGCTCAGACGGAGATAACTCACAGTGACAAGCACAAGTGTTAGTCAGTGTCTTGTTTTGGGAACAGAGTGATGCTGCTGCAGCCAACACACTGTCACTGACCACGATGGAGGCGTCTTTACAGTGTCTGTTAGCTGCAGAGATGAAACACTGATGTGGGCTTTTTCACTCATCTCTTTCATCTTCAGTTATATGTCTGAGGGAGGTCCCTAAACGTCGTCTAATGGTGTCACTGTGGCGATTATCAAGCACTCCCCGCTTCCTCGTCAAGCTCGAGGCTGTCACCAGAAATGTCAGACTCACCCGTGTTACTAGTTATCGGGAGAGTTACAGCAGAGAGGAAGCTGCAGAGTGCTGTCTTTCAGGTTAGCCATCCTGGACGCGAACAAGTCGCTCTGGCCTACTCGTGTTAACGATAAGAGACAAATTACAATCAAATCCAGGTGAGATCAAAGCGACTCAGAGGAAAAACGAGACCAAAATCAGATATGGAATAAAGTAGCCCTTTATTGTTATTGTACCAAAATTAGTGGGATCATCTCCTCATAGTACACTTAAGTCAAAGTCAGCTTTTTGTCAAATCTTTAATATGTACATTACATACCAAGATTGAAATTACGTTGTTCTCCCTCTTCGTGCAACAGTAGACATTAAATAAACACTTAGAAGGTTCTGAGATAAAAGAAATAGTATACATTTAGAAATGTAATGTATAAAATAAGTTATAAAAAGGCAAAAACTACATAAATTGAGAACTACAGAGCAAAAAACAGGTCAACTAAGAACAAGGAAGCAGAACTAGAACCAAGCAGCAACTAAGAACTAAGAACCGCAGAACTGAGTGAAATGTAAACACGATCATGAGATAAAGTGGTGGATTTAGTGCAGGATAATCGGAAAAATACAAAATATGCAAAAAATATGCAATATCCATCCACCCATTATCTATACACTACTTCATCCTCATTAGGGTCACAGGGGGCTGGAAAAACAAAAGAAAGGCTTTTTCGGCTTTTCCCTTTAGGTGTCACCACAGAGAATCATCTACCTCCACCTATCCCTGTCCTCTGCATCCTCTTCTCTGACTTTATGTCCTCTTTCACTACATCCATAAGCCTTCTCTTTGGTCTTCCTCTGGGTCAAAACTCAACGTCCTCCTACCGATATATTGACTGTCTCTCCTCTGTACATGTCCAAACCGTCTCAGTCTGGTCTCTCTGGCTTTATCTCCAAAACCTCTAACGTCCCTCTGATGTCCTCATTCCTGATCTTATCCATCATAGTCACTCCCAGAGAGAACCTCCACATTTTAACCTGTGCTACCTCCAGCTTTGCCTCCTGTGTTTTCCTTAGTGTCTCTAAACCGTACCACATCACTGCTCTCACCACTGTTTTCTACACCTTTCCAGTCATTCTTGCTGATACTCTTTTGTCACACATCACACCTGACACCTTTCTCCAGGCGTTCCAACTTGCTTGCTTCTTCACCTCTTTTCCACACTTTCCATTGTTCTGGACCCTATGTGCTTCAAATCCTCCACCTGCTTCATCTCCGTACACCTGAAGCTCAGCTGCTCTGCTTAAATCCTGATAATCTACCCTTTCAGATTGGAAAGCCAAAGCAGTTTTTGGATGCAGCTCTGGCCTTCTGAGCGCTCTCGCACCAATAACACACTATGACTTGTTTTGGGTCCAAGAATTTATAAATCTTATCATTCAGGATGGCCTTTACCATCAGTCATCATCAGATCAAAATGTTTTTCTGTTAATAAGTGGGGTTTATTCCTGTAGCCCTATAAGGTACAGTCAATTCCAGCCATTTTCAGTACAAAAAATCGCTAATATTTTATTTATAAATAATAATACGACGAGAAATACAGGGAATATTGGACGCGCATCGCGAGGTGCATTTCCTCGAAAACGACCTATTCGTGGATTATATACCGACTTCAAGACATGTTTTGGACAAAATATGTTACTGGCTTGTTTCGTCTGGATGTCCAAGGTTGGATTATGGCCGTTTTTTGTGGAATATTTTCATCTGTGTGTAATAATGAACCCGCAAATGTGAGTCGCGCTTTGTACGTTAAAGCCGTGTATAGAGAACGGATGGATGGATATTCGTTGTTTGTCAGACAAATGTGTTTATATTACCCGCTGTGGTAATCACATCTGAAAGTGGTTTATACCGGCAGATTCATGAGAATCTAAGCTTTCCATCGGTGTATAATGTTTCTATCATTGAGTTGGCAGTGTCGTTCTATTTCGAAAAATGCTTATGCAAATATCAAAACGGCCCGCTTGCGGGCCGCTGAACCGCAACAGGTTAAACAGTATTTGCTTTCGAGGATGAACTAAAGAACATCCTTGAATGTTTCAAGATGGAGCTGAGTGGAGTTTGTGAGACTGAAAATTACAGCAGAAACACCTTCTGTATAGATGCAGCTCTACATGTTTTTTTTTTTAATTTAAAACCTGCCAAATGCTTTCTGGACTCTACACCCTGAGCAGTTTCTGGGTGTTTTTGCTAACTATGAGCTCATTTTTCACTGTACTATAAACTCCTGCACCTCTATGGAAACAGCACAGCCACGTCAAAATTATATCATCATAAATCATAAAAAAGGTTGAGTCTTTATTTTACAGTTGTTACCAATACTTGCATATTTTACTACAGTAGGTCCTCGGTTTACAACGTCCTTGACCTACAGCGTTTCGTGGTTGCGTCGTCATCTCACATAAATTTATTAAGAAAGTCCTGTTCCATCATTCTGACGTATGGCGTTTGCAGCATTAAAACAAATTTCGCGCAGGAACTAGTTGGTGAGCAGAGCAGACGAATACGTCGTCATGCGCCACTATATGAGGGAGACGGCTTTTTTTTTATCATTTGCCGGTTGTACGCTACATTGGATTGTGCTACATTTGCTTTCTTTCGTTTGTGTTGTTTTTTGGAAACTTTTTGCTCTTCATTATGGCTACCAAGCCTAAGTCAGACTCTTCTGATGGCAGTGCTTTGAAGAAAAGGAAAGCCATCTTTATAGAAGTGAAATTAGATATCATAAAATGCTTGGAAAAGGGCGAAACACCCGACGAACATCAGCTGGTTGCTTGGTCTAAGTTGCACAACTGTCTTGACGATCATCGGCAATTGTTCTCTTTTTTAAATGTATTTTATATTTTTACTGTCCAGTGTTTTTTATGTCCTTTATTATGATTTTACCACTGTGTTAGTCATAGGTGAGTGACATAGGCACTTGTGTACTTACGTGAGTTCCGGCGGAAATCTCATTACGTCAAGCTGCGAGAACCGAATTCCTGCGTAAGTCGAGACCCCCCTCTACTTGTATTTTAAATCTATTGCTGTTTGTTTTCCCTGTGTGCTTTTTATAACACAGCCTGCAATTCAACCAAAGAATCTCTGAATTTTTGTCACGTTTCTCACAGTCAGTAATGGTTTCGTGATTGTAGAATTTTTGTTTTTTCACAGAATCTCTTCAGAGAAGACTATTTGCAATATTACCGATTTTATTTCCCTAAATCATAAAAAAGAAAAATGAAAGTTGAATATTTTTGGTTTGTTTGGCAAAAATTCAACAAACCTAGAATTAACATGCACAACATTTTTCGAAGTGCCCAGAGGTGTTGCAAGCACTGGAAAAAAAATTATCAATTTTACTATTTGCATTTTTATTTTTTTCATGTTTGTCTTGTATGTGCTCTGTGTAAACACAGAACAGCCAGTTCGGCTCAAAAGTCCTTGAAATTTATCACTGTGTTGTAGCTGAGTCATTAATGGCTTTCTGTTCCAGTGAGGAGCATAGTTTTTTTTTTTTTTTACAGAATTGGATCTAGTAGTTCATTTTGGAATGATTTAGATGAAATATCACAATTTTAAACGTAGGTTTAGCAAAGCTGTTAAACAAGATGATGCATCATGCATTTTTCTCACTATAAAAAATGGAAAAATGAAAGTTAAATTTCTGTCTTAATTTAATGTTATACAAAAAATGATCTGAAACCTGGAATCAACATATACCACATTTTCCAAGTACCTACTGTAGACATTTACCAGTTGTATTTTTAGTTTGTTTTCATATTTGTCTCGTATGTGCTCTGTGTAAACACAAAATCTGCCTGGTTTAGCTGAAAGTCCTTGAATTTTTGTCATGTGACTGTTTCATACATGAGTATTAATGGCTTCTCAGGTCCAGTGAGGAGTGCAGAATTTTTAGTTTTTACAGAATCTGTTTAAGGCAAACGGTTCTTCTTTTTTTTTTTGGTAAATTTTGAAATGAGACATGAGAATACAGTGTTTGATGAAATATCAGAATTGTAGTTCAAATTTAGTTAAATTGTCAGGTGGAATGACACTGCAAGTGAGTAGTTCAAGCTCAAAAGTTGAAAATCCAACAATTACATTTTACAGCTTCTGGCTCTGATAAATGGTCTAATTGTGTCCATTTTCTAAAAGATCAAATGCCCTTACAACCTGCCTGATGGTTTTGGGTAGTCAGAGCGTTAATAGACTTACAAACTGCTCTGACACACTTTCTGCCCTCGTGAGGAGATTACAACATGTAATTTTATTGAATCATTGAGCAGATCACCACTATCTGTACTACAGCAACACAACTGAAGCCACAACAGTGTGTGTGTGTGTGTCTGTGTGTCTGTGTGTCAGTGTGTCTGCGTGTGTGTGTCGAGTTACCTGCAGCGAACAGAGTCATTTACGATGCCTGGACATGCTGATAAATAACGCAGCACCATCTCCTGTTGGCCACTCAACTCAGCCCCTACAGCCATAACACCTGCCTGCCAGGAAGCACAAGAAGGTCACGGGGAGGGTATTGTGTCCGTGTGTGTTCATACAGTAGCTGCCCTGCACGGATTTGGGTTTGATTCAAAAAAACACACACACATGCACGGGGAAACACACAAACACTCCCTAAAAATGTAAGTTTAATGGGTAAAGTCTGGAGCGCCTCTTCTCACCTGTCACCTCTCATTAGACTGCGGCACGGCGACTGACCTTGGTCGTCTTTCGTCGAGCCGCTGCACCGAGTGTGTCCATGTGTGTGTTCGTTGGAGGGTTGGGGCTGCCTCGCCCTAATGATGTGGCTGTGAAATCAGGCCGGAGCCCAGTGCCGGCTCTCATTACGCCCCTCCAAATTCATTTGCTACGTCGGTTCTGCCTGCTCATGCATGCATTGCACGCCGGCCCTGCCCATGTGGCTCCGCTTGTACCTGCTGTTAGTCCACGTCTAATGCATAAGCCACAACGGCTAGTCTGACACGGCAACGCACACAAATACACATGTTGGCACATCTGCATCTGATTATCGAAATCAGAAGCAAGAGGACTTCATGTGACTTTACATCAGCTCATGTGTGTAACTTCCACGTTTCTCTTTAGTTTTGTGATACTACAGGTGTAGCAGTGGTATGTAGAGACGTCAGTGCTATTTCTATGAAACTTATACACTGACAGTCATTAAAAACTTTGAGACCATATTTTTCAACATAATTTTCATTTTGAAGCCTGAAACTGGATTTTCTTCATATGAATCATTTGTTTTAGCATATTGGCATACAGAAACAAAAATCTAAAGTTTCAAGAATGATTTCAAAATAAAGAATTTCACAAAAGAAAACGGCACCTGCCAAACACAAAGTCACAACAGTCAATACCGAGTACGGCCTCCATTTGCTTCGATGCAGGCAGCAATCCGTCGGCGCATGCTTTGGACCAGGCTTCTGATTGTGGGTTGGGAACAGCCCATACGCCTGGCTACATCACTGTAGCTCAAACCGGCCTCCACCATACCCAGTTCCCGGAGACGTTGTTCATGTGATAGACGCGGCATAATGCTGTTCACTGGACTAACAATGGTGGCCTTTTTTGGGCCTTTATATAGGCCTTCAAAACCCATTCTCAAATTGTGCAGATACTCACTGAGTATTGCTTGGTGTGTATTTGGTTCACTTTTGCAAAGTGACCAGCCCATGTGCAATGAATCATGACAAAATGACAACTCATCATTATCTCAACTACCAGGGCACTAGATCATCAGTAAATCCACAATGAATAATTAAAACCCCCCTACAAGTAGAATTCTGCGTACATTTCTACCCCAAAGTTTCTATTGACTGTCAGTATCCAACGTATACCATAGTTTTTCTTGCGATTCAATCAGTTGAGACTCCTTCAACTTTGGTCTATTTTAGGCCCCTTAATATTTTCTTTGTACGTGCTACCCCCTGAAGTCCATTTTTTTGTAATCAAAGTTTTTATTGAATTTTTTCATTCAGAAACAACCATAACACATACAACAGCCATTTCCTAGGTAATGCTAAAGTTTTGCTACACCAGTAACAAATATAAGGCAAATAAACAGCAGCAAAATAAATAAGGGGGGAGGGGGTGGGCAATTAGATCGAGTAATGATGATATTGATAATAATAATAATAGTTGTGGGCACTAGTCAGTTCATATTGAATAAAATGTAGAAAGTGAGACCAAACCTGTTAAAAATTTACCCCTACCATCATTTAAACTTGCAATAAGCTCTTCAAAACAGGCAGTATCTGTCATTAACTTCAGCCAGACTGTAAAACCGGGCCTTACTTGGCTGTTCCACTGTCTAACAATAATTCTTACTGCAGTGATAAACCCAGCTAGTGCCAGGGCAGACTCTGCTTTAGACACACCTGGTGGTCGCAGGGATCTGTCTCCAATTAAACATAACTGGAGAGACTCCGGTAGCAGTGTGGTTAACCAATCTCCAATAGTTTTAATGACTTGTTGCCACAAAAGGAAGACCAGAGGACAATCCCACAAAAGCTGAAGACAACGGCCTGTGGCATTCATGCATTTCCGGGGTCCATTTTTAAGAAACATTATATTTCCTTTCACTGTTTTGCAGATGATGTCCAGATTTGCTTAGCAATTAGACCCAAAGCTGCAGGTTCATTGCGGCCATTACTTAACTGCATAGAGGATCTAAAATCATGGCTGGACATTTATTTTCTTTCTCTCAATGAAGCCAAAACAGAGATTGTTGTTCTTAGCCATCCAGATCAATTAATTGACTGTATCGGGCTTGACTTTAATCGACCCTCCTCAAAAAATCTGGGTGTGATTTTGACGATGCTTTTAAATTTGACAAACAGATCAGTTCTGTAGTCAAAACCGGATACCTAAGAAAGTAAATCTCTCCTACAACAACTTTGAGAGCATTATACGTGCCTTTATCACATCTAGGCTTGACTACTGCAACTCTTTGTATATCGGTCTTGATCAGATGTCTCTTTGTTGGCTCCAGCTGGTACAAAATGCAGCTGCCCAACTTCTAACAGGGACAAAGAAACAGGATTGGCTTTCTGTCTATTTCAGACTTGTTTCTAAGATTTTATTGCTTGTTTTGAAGGTGTTAAATGGATTGGCACCTTCTTATTTATCTGTGCTTTTTCATGTAAATGCTCCAGTTTTAGCTCTGAGGTCGGCCAGTCAGATGATCCTTAAAGTTCCCAGATCCAGACTCAAAAACGGAGGTGACTGAGCCTTTTCTGTGGCTGCAGCCAGTCTGTGGAATCACTTACCTGTTCAAATTAAAACCGCTCAGACTCTTGATACCTTCAAGTGCCTACTGAAGACACATAAATACTGTCTGGCTGAGCGCTGACACCATGATATATGTCATTGTTCATCTTGCTATGTGTACTTCCTTACAGATTATTTTGAAACAAATAGAATACAAGATGTGCTATATAAATAAATTGACTTGACAACTAAGAAATAGTCTCATACACATCCCATAAAACAGTTTTTGGCTTATTTTTTCACATGTCCGAAATAAAAACTTTAATTTATTCATTCCTTTTGATGAAATGTCACAGTGTTAAGTTTAGAATTTTTTAAGTTGTCAAATAGAACCGAACTTCACAAGTAAAATAGTTCAAGGACTGCTGAAATGTTGAGAATCCAGCCATTCTTTCTGTTTTTATAGTTTCTGGCTCTGATAGATTTTTGAAGATAATATGCCTTTCAAGCCTGCCTGCTGGTTTCACAAAGGCATAAAGATGTAGAGAATGCTCTGAAACATTTTCTGGCCTCATGAAGAGGTCACAACATGTAGTTCCACTGAGTCATTGAGCAGATTGACTTTTGATACCTTGAAGTGTACTTCTAGGTATCAAAAGTCCTTGTTGGTTTTTATGTAAGATTTTGAAGAGTTTAATAGAGAAGTCCTCTCGAAGTGTGGCTGCTAAAATGATGTAATTTGTCCTCACTGAGCTGCATAGACCTCACGGATGTGTCAAGCATAAAACAAGCTTTAGGGTGAAGGCAGGCACACCTTTGACAGGTCACCTATCTATCGCAGGGCTACATATACAGACATTCACGCCTAAAGACAATTTAGAATCACCAGTTAACCTCAGTTTGTTTTTGGACTGTGGGAGGAAGCCAGATGCACACATAAACAGGGAGAACATGCAAACTCCAAGCAGAAAGATCCCAGAAAGGCCGGTACGCAAACTGGGAATCTTCTAGCTGCAAGTGAAAGTGCTAACCACCAAACCACTGAGCAGCCCTTAATAGAGAACTATTAGAATAGTTTTTACATCTTCCACCACTGCATTAAGTAAATAGATACCACTTTAAGGAACTGTTTTGTTTCTTTAGAATAGAGCTACTTTTTAACCGACAACTGAGTAAGGAAAAGATGGTTTTTACCTTGGTGACGTGTCAACCACATCTGCAGTCGTCCTCAGAGCGTCATTTGATGTGTGGTGATGTGTCGTTTTTATCAGGTGGCCGGCCTGACAAATCTGTCAGAATCTGAGATCGAGAGGATGGAGGCCTCCTCGTTTCGGTTCATGGAATTGCTCACCCACTTTCTGATTTCTATGGTCTCCTTAATCCACCCTTGTCCCAGTCCATAATGCGGTTGGTTCTTTTGCAGTAGTCCGTGATGGCTGATTTTGAGCTTTCTTCTTCGGCTTTGTCTTTTTGTGTCCTTGTGAGTTGTCCAACTGTTTCTTTTTTGCATTCTGTCTGATGTTCCTGATCTTCCTGTTTCTCCAATGTATGTTTCGGTATTTCATATATGACGCTGCATTTATTGTCCTGTTCTGTTGTGTCTTTGTACTGTCTCTGTACTAGTAGCTGTCAGAGTTTTGTATGCGTTTTTTACTGCTGTGTTGATGTTGTGTTTTTTCATTATTTGTTGTCGAGGTTCCGTTATCCCTTGGATATATGGAATGGTGATTAGGTCTCTGCTCTTATTGTTTGGTTTTTCTGTGTGTTTTGTTTCTTTCTTTGTATGTATTTCATTGCATCTGACAAAGACAAAAAATATCCCCACTGGTGCTTAAAGCAAACCTACTCTGTAATCTGAGCACAGGCCGCGTCAACTAGCATCAGCTGACTGGTCGTAGCTTTCATTCTGCTCTGACATATATTGGATCTCGCCCAACAGTAAATGATAAAGGTGTAAAAATTGTAGTAGAGGTGGGTGAAGTAGCATGTCCTTGTCTTGATGGGGGATGGGATTGACAGCCATCCACATCAAGCATCTCCCCTTGTGACCTTGACAGGCGTGGTGCTGTAGCCCGGTACTTACAGCCAACATGTAAGTCTTTGGACAAGAAAATGAAACCCATCGTGTCCTCGGGGATGACAGGAGTCTGGACTTGTGTCCATCGTGTCGACAATCACCTTCATTCTATTAAATATGCAGCAAGAATCTGACATGTGTGGTGTGATGTACGGAGCGCTGTGTAAATGTCATAGGTTCTCCCTCCCTCCGTGTGTTATCTGATCCGCGGCTATCTCGTGCATGTGTCTGTAAATGTGTGCGTCTGCCATTGCGGTAAACAGATGGTATCATAATGACATCATTGCACACTAGGGTTATGTTCTCCGAGGCTGGGAGCAGGAGGAAGAAATTAGGAGGAGGCATCAGTTGAGTGTTTGTCAATTAATCTAAAAAGAGACTCGGGGTGGAAAAAAGAAAAAAAACCCAGAGAGCTTTTCAAAAATATTTAGCTTCGGTTTGCTCCACTAAACGCCACCTCGCTTCTCACCTCGCCTGCTCGGCTGTTAAAAATGTCAGCGCTCCCAGTTAACTGGACTTGAAATGATCTGCCCCCGTCTTCCTCCTGCCTCTCTCTGTCATGTTCTCCTTCATTTGTTAAGGGTGCCCTGAGCACCTGAGTTTTCTTTTTAAGAGCATCTCTTTTCCCCTCCTTTTTTCCCCTCCTCTGTTCTCAACCTCTCTCATCTCACCGAGCAGGGAGAAACCTGTCACCACACAGCATTAGTATGCTCTTTTCATATTTGTGCCTCTTGCCTCTCTCTTTTTTTCTCCTTCCTCCCCCTCCTTCTCTTCCCCTGCAAACATAAAAATAGTTTATGCCTCTGACAAGAAAATGCCTCTAATCCTGAGGTTTGTTGGAGAGCAAACAGACGCAATTGGCCACTTATTATTCTGTGTAGAATTTTCTATGTGGGGTGTTTGTGGTATCCATGGCAACAAAGTAGGGTGCACATATCCCCCCTGTCACCGAGCAGAATGGGAAAGGAGAGGATGAAAAGAGGCGATAAAATAACACACTTTACTGAAATGCACGGGGCAAGCTATAACCTGTTAGTTCGCGAGCCGCCGTGTGTCGCAGAAAAAAAAGTGCATTCTGGCCGCGAGTGTGTCGCTGTTTGTCAAGTATATGACGATATTTGCGCACCTGCATATAGCTGTTAGCTTTTCACACAATCAGATTTGCATTTCTTTGATTGCTCACTCGCTCGTGCGTGTGTAATAGGTGGAGCTTGTGAGAACTATTACAGGAGAAAGTGAGTCACAGGTGTACATCTGTGTCTTAATGCATGTGTATTATGGATTCAGGTGCCGTTATAGCCGAGCCTCGTCTCCAGCTGGGCTTTCTTTTTTCCTTCTTTGCATGTGAGTGTGCGCGTGGAAGATAATCTTTGCCATAACAAGTCTTCCACATGTGCCCCCTTCTTTTCATTGGTCTGCGCAGGGCCTGCCACTCCATCTAACACCGTGGAAATCAATGAGAGGCAGTCGGAGAGGTGTGAAGATTGAGCCGCGGTCAAAATACTTTGCATGCGGAAAACTAAAGGCGAAGGCGGGAGGGGGGCGGCAATTGTTGTGTTTGATGGGGGAGAGGATTTGCATCGTGATTTCATGTATGTGAATATATTGTGCCATATTTCTCTCTCTCTCTGTGTTTGTGCAGATGTGTTCGCCTTCAGATACATATTTAACTGACTTGAACTGATGTGCCAGTTTCCTGCCTCAGTTCTTTTCTTTTCTCTCCTCTTCCATCGTTTCTTCTCATCTGCTCTTCTGTTTTGTTTGTGGCTGATTTGTTGATTTCCTTTTGAACCAAACTGTCACTTTGGTTGTTTTTTTTTTTTTTTTTTTCTCATCCCACAGAGATTTGCTGTCAAGGGGAATAAAACGAGACTATTATTTCAAAATGACAACAACATACAGTTCTTCATAATGCCTATTCTACTTTGTGCTTTTCTAATTTCTTCTTCTCCTGACAATCGGGCTTTTTCGGCACGTGCTTGATCAATAACCTGATGACTGTTGAAGCGTTGGAGGTCAGAGGTCGCCGGGTTCAGAGGTCGCAGGGTGCCTGACCTCGTCCTGCCGGAGGTCGACATGATACCTTTTGTTTAGAGCCTCCACACAGGCAAACAGCAGCGTCGTCAATTTCCGGACAGCGTGTGGGGTCATTTAATCTGAGATTAAACTCCTAAATAGGAATTACATCTCGGTTTCCAGTGGGATTATTGGTATATAGTTGCTCCCAGTCCAAACAGCTCATTCTACTTTTTCATTTTAGCTCTTGAAGTCGCTGCAGTTCCATCAGTGTTAACAGGCTGAGTTTAGATAGTTTCTTAAAGTTTCTTGCTCCTGTTGCAATTTTATTCACTGTGAGCATTTTCACTGCAACACAAAGTCCTGCAGTTCTATGTAAGAGGTCTTCTGTGCAATAGGATGACGTTATGGTGCCATAAATCAGGGGTGTCAAACATGCGGCCTGCAGGCCAAGAGTGGCCCACCAGACGGTCCAGTCCGGCCCATGGGACAACGTAGTAAAGTGTAAAAATTACAGAGAAGACATTAACTGCAAATTGTAAATTCGTAAAACTATAATTTTGAAATAATTTCTAGACCTTAACAAATTGTATTGATCATGAATTAAAATATAAAATATTATAAAATATCTATATCTATATAAATATCTATATCTATCTGTAATATAAAATATTTTTCCTTGTTTTTTTGTCAGACTTCTGTCGTTTTGCATCTCGTGTTTGTTATTTGGTTGTCCTTCTTGTCAAGTTTATGTTTTTTTGTCTGGTTTTATGTCTTATTGTTGTGTTTTTTGTCCATTTTTTAGTCTGTTTATGTCTTGTTTTTGTTGTTTTTTTTTCTTTCTTTGTCTGACCTTTGTCATTTGATCATCAAGTAAAAAACTATATCGTTCAGCT
Source organism: Acanthochromis polyacanthus (assembly GCF_021347895.1). Classification (NCBI taxonomy): domain Eukaryota; kingdom Metazoa; phylum Chordata; class Actinopteri; family Pomacentridae; genus Acanthochromis; species Acanthochromis polyacanthus. The sequence goes on from NC_067118.1 coordinate 9,020,414, forward strand.
CTAGATTACTAAATGTTTTGTGTCTTTGTAGACACTCTGTGATCTGTAAGTTGTAATGTGTAAATGATAAACCGAGGCATAATGTTTTGAAAACTGAACTTATTTTTCTTAAGAAATTTCAGGTTGTTCATAATGTTTTGCAAAAAAATTATTTCTTAAATGTGGACATTTTCACATTTTCCTGACAAGGCAACAACATTTTTTGGTAAGGACAACACGAGAGTTAAGGTAATTTTTAATCAATAACCGTTGCTTACACAAATGACAAGCCAAACTCCAAATTTTTGAACAGTACTGTACATACCATGGACATTTTACTACTTACTTTTTGTCTCCGTGCATGCCATTTATTAAACACTGCCTGCAGTTCAACCCATTTCAGCTGAAAAGTCTGAATTTTTATCACACGACTGCTGGTCGCAGCTAGGTTATAAATGGCTTCTTGGTTGCAGCAAGGAACATAAAATCTTTTGTATTTTAAAGAATATGTTTAGAGCAAGTGATAAATTGTTGGTGAATTTTCAAATGAGACATGTAGAATAAAATACTTAATTCCATCTGTACAACAGGTGTATTTTGTGGAATGAGACATGTAGAATAAAACGATATTAATGACAGAAACTCTAAGAAGTTTTTTCAGAAAGTAGAAAATTTGACAGTTCTTTCTTTTTTCTCTGACACATTGTATCATTTTGTCATATTTTAAAAAATATAAGATGCCTTTAAAACATGCTGGCAAGTTACCACATAAGAAACATTTGTTTAAGGCAGATTTTAATGTAATGTATGTGTTAAAAAAAATGCGTAATGCAAACATGGAGGCATGATACTGTATATCTTGGGAATCCACGTAAAGCCTCTGCACAAATTCAGGATTTAAAATGCCTGTCAAATTTCAGATTTTCAGTTTCAGAGATAAGTGGCTGTGAGGGTAAATATTCCTTGTTCCTGTTTGTTTAAAAAAGACCTGCCAGATGGGAATAGGTTGAAGTCAGGGGAGAGAAGCTGGCAGGGGTGTGTGAGGAGGAGTGTGTTTTTTTTCCTTTAATGAATGGACATTTGCGACCATCTGTGTTTATGCGCGTTAATAACCTAATAATCTAATCTGTTACTTTGAAAGTCAAAGCAGCAGCGGGTTATGCATTCCGAAATCCGTAGGTAAAGCTGCATCAAATGCGAACAAATAGCAGAGACTTAGGTTCTGATCTCAGCGCTGCGATTAGAGAGGCACATCACACAGCTTTGAATCTGGAGTGCGACATCGCAAAAAAAATCAGAAGGCAGTGTCGTGTCGATGTTCCCAGGTGATTTCCCCAGCTGTGTCTCTTATCCGGTAGCTGCACAGCATGTTCCTTTCGGTTTCCTGCTCTTCCTTTTTATTTATTTTTTTCTGTCGTCCTCTCAGCATTGTAATTGAAGATTAATAGAAGCACGAGTCCTGCACTGAGTGAACAGTAAATAGCTGAGATTATTCAGCACTGGCTCGTAATCTCTGGTTCTGGTCTCAGTCAAATGTTGGCCCCGAGGTGAATGCAGAAGCCTTAAGGGACACATCTGGTGATATCCTCTGATTTTATTATTGCAGTTGATGTCCAAAAACTATTAAAAACACATCAATAAACCTCCACACTGTATTTCTGATCTAATCCTTCATTCAACGTCGTGTTGCTCTAGAACAGGGGTGTCAAACATGTGGCCGAAAGCGTCCCGCCAGAGGGTCCAATCCGGCCCGTGGGACGACTTTGTAAACTGTAAAAATTACAGAGAAGACATTAACTGGAAATTGTGAATTTGTAGAACTGTAAATTTAGAAGAGTTTGCAGACCATGACAAGCTGTTTTGATCACAAAGTAAAATACTACTTTGTTCATTGTTCTTTTGTCATTTTGTGCCTCATTTTTGCAATATTTTGTCTTGTTTTTGTCGTAAAAATATTTCTGCAAGCATATAAGATGAGAAATAAGCTACTGAATCTGTCTTCGTAGTTCAACGATGGCTAGATTCAGTGTTTAACGAAATTTTCGTTACATCGGACATCTGCTCACCGCGCCACATTTGCATAAATGAAACTACTTTATACAAATGAGCTCTGGGATGGTGCATTATACGTTAGCTTCGACATTGCTGGTACAGTCAAACGTTGTAGCCATCCCAGCACAGACCACTTTTCAAGACACTGAAAGTGCTGGAGTTTACAAGAAGTCTTAAAATGTTGAATATAATCACTATAATTGCACTTTGAGTTTGCAGTAATCTGTGAATGTAGTAGACAGATGAAAATGATGATAAATAAAAATGAAACAAACATTTTTGTCACATATGTCTATTCATCGATTTAGTCATCAACCCAAATTTATTTGAATTGTAAAACTTTGCCTATTATGACAAATATTGCTATTTGACAAAAATTAAACTAATTGTGACCAATTAATTACATCTCGTCTAATTATAAATATATATGTATGTAAATATATACAGTGTGTATATATATATATATATATATATACATACATGTATATGTATGTATATGTATATACATTCATTCATTCATTCATTCATTCATTCATACATACATACATACATACATACATATATATAAAATAATAACAATAGCAATAATATCAGTGGATTTTACAGGGCTAAGAAAAAATGATGCAACATAGCTAAGATTCACTTTGCCCGTAGAAGATTATTTACTGTTGAAGTGGCCAAGTCTTAACACATTATTAGTTCAGTTATTTTTGGACAAATATCAACCAAAAAAAAAGCATCAGTCATTTCTTTTTCTCTCTGTTCTGACATTTGTTGCATCACTTGCATGAGAAGAATTATAAGGAACATCCTCCCTCATCTTCGAACCAGAACATCACAGCTGACATTACTTCACAGTTTAGTCATTTCTCTGAAGTGTTCACCGCAGCACAGAATGTGATCAGTTATAGCAGCTGGGCTCTAGGAAAACAATGCAAACTCATTTTGACCCACCTGCAAACACCGCATCTGGTGGCCCCATCACCTTATTTTCACCCCCGTTCATTGCCCAAAGCCACCCACTGACTAAAGCTGAGAAGTATCCTGCAACACAGGACAAGAATCAATAAGTGAATTAGATTCCACTTTCAGCTTCCTCTCCGGCCAGCCGGCCCCAAAACCAGCTGCCTGGGATAATGGGCCTGGACGTGGGGGAGTGTGTGGAGGAGGCCTGCAGACAAAGAGGCTTTAAGGTGGTGTGATATACTGCTGGGACATATTATCACTGCACACCGCTCTATAATCAACGTTATGTGGAAGCAGCAGCAGCAATGCATCACTCTGAAGCTCAGTATGTTTGCTTTAAAGTAGAGGAAGATGCTACAGATGCACGTTTACTTTCAGGCGCTCAGTGGGATTGCTCTGAAGCTAGGTGCACTGCAATGTCTTGATCTGGTCGTTATTTTAATTAGCTTTTCTTTCTGTTTCTTTTTTTTTCACAGCTGTAACATCTTTGGAATAAAGCATATCATAGTGCAGATTTCCCCGGAAATCATTTGTACAGGAAAATACGGGCCACCAACTCCTGTCAAATCTAAATTTCTGGTAGCCCGTACAAAAAACTAGTGGCCCGTACTTCGCGTTGTTTACATAAAATAAAAAAATAAGTATAACTTGTGCTGAGTACAGGCATGTGTTATGCATGTGCACTTTATGTATTTATACCAAATCGCATGTAAATTACTCTTATAAATGTCTGTTGATCAGTTCATCAATTTTGGCAAGACTTTGTTTTGCTAATGCTAAAATAACTGTTCCTTTCAGGCTTTTATTTTGAAGGCATATTTTTAATGCTATGGGCTTTTATTTTGTGACCATTCCAGCAGCACAGGAAGTGTTTCTCTAAGGAGAGGTTTCTTGACATGACGAAGACGCTGCCGAAAAGTCCAAAAATTCAGGTAAAGACGAAAGAAAACGGTTCCACGCTGTTGCTGTCTAGCAAAGGATGTGTCTCAACTTAGAAGCAGCTGGAATGAGGACAAGAAAGGAGCGTTCAGGCTTATTTTGTGTTCAAAATAAGGCTGAACGTAAATGAAGGCTTTGTGAAACAGCAGGAACTTCACCGTTATTCGCCCCCCGCTCTCACTCTCGCTCGCCTTCTTCTTCTTTGGTGTTCGTCTCCTTTCTTCTTCTTTTGGAGTTAATGTCGGTTAAACCAACTCATTTGCGCATTACTGTCTACTGGGCTGAAGTGTGGAGCAGAAGTTTGTCAGCAACAAAAAATACTCAATAGTAATTTTTTTTTAAAAAATCGGCAAATTTACTGGTCGCACCTGCGCGAGTACATGAAAAATTCACTCGCACTCGCTCAAATTTTGGTCGCAAAATGCAACCATTTAGTCGCAGTCTGGAGCCCTGCTCTAATCAGACACTGGGACTGCTGCAGGGTTACTGGACTGACAGCCTGTGCTTTGGGAGGGGGAGAAGCTCACAGCAGCACCTGCTGCTCGTTGAAAACAGTAACGGCAGAATGATCCGAGTTTTCCTATCAGAGTCTCCAAAACGGCAGAAAAAGTCGCTAGATTTGTCACTAGTCGCTTTTGACAAAAAAAAGTCGCTAGGACGCTTTGGAAAGTCACTAGATTTAGTGAGAAAGTCACGAGGTTGGCAACACTGCCTGCGCAGAACAAAGCGAAAGGTTAGAAATCTTTCAATTTATTTATGTATTTATTTATAAAATGCTTGTCGCCCGGCCGTTCGATGAGAAATGCATAAATTGTATCTGTTTATCACCCGGGCATCGTTCTGGTCGCTTCGGGCGACTTGGCTACCGCGAACCTTACACACTGAGATCATGTGGTGATTGACATATTTGTAAATTTGGGGAAAGAACACTGATTACACACTAAACCCTTTTGATTATATAGTTTTATTGATCTTTGAATACACATCATACACATCTTTGAATACACATCATCGGATACAGCCTCCTGCTATATACACTCTCAGTCCCCACCTGGCAGGATACAATCAGTGTCACAATTATCAAGTGCAAACGGTTGCTGAATGCTGGCCTTTTACGCCGCACAGACTTCTACTTGTACTGACACGTCGACTCAACAAGAATAGACCTGTAAAGGCTGTCTTTGCTTTGTGGTTTGGTTTTGCACACAGGTAGGCAGTCAATTAGAAGACAGAAAGATTTTAGACGTAGTCAGGCTTTGTGTTAGCTGCATCAACACAACCTAAAACCTCAGTTTAGAGATAATAGATATAATGATGCTGGTTTCTTTGTTACTCAGGTTTTCATCATTAGATTCTACATACACTCCCAACAAAAAGGGGCTTTTGATGCATTATTTGACTATTTCTGCTCAAAATGTACAGAAAGCATGCAACCCACTTCAGTCAAGATGAACAGACTGTTACACTCGACAGTTATGGAGAAAATAAAAAACTATTATGGTAAAAAGCAATGTTATTGCAATTAATGCAAGAGAGGAATGTTGGTAGAAAATAGTTAATCCTGTGAGTTAACATGTATTATTTTCAATAATGTCCTGGGACAATTCTCTCCTTCGCTTTCTGTTGTCCATGTTCAGTGTGGTACACACCTTTTCACCAAACAGCAGGGTGACTACTTGTCTCCCTTTAAATAGGCAGACTGACTGATTGTGAGTTTGGAAACACCTGTGATGTCAATTAAATGACACACCTGAGTTAATCATGTCACTCTGGTCAAATAGTTTTCAATCTTTTATAGAGGTACCATCATTTTTGTCCAGCCCTATTTCATTAGTTTGTTTTTTAAAATAATTATGTTAATCAACAATTCAAAAGTGATGGCTGATTTTGATTATTTAATTTTCAATAAATTTTTATTTATTGTTACTTTTGTGAGTTTCAAGTGATTTCAGTGAGAATTGTGGGTTTTTCCTTCTTTAACTGAGGGGTACCAACAATTTTGTCCACGTGTGTATATATGAGGAACTCATTTTAGTGTTTGTCCAAATCAAATTGAAATGATTGTTGTTTGAATCTTCTCTGTGATAAATACCAACAGACTAATCAATTTTTTTATGTGTTCTTTTAACTAATTTAACTTTGTCTCTGTGCAATAAGAATTATGTTTCCATTACTATGTATTACACTGTATACTTCTATTTTTGCACATTTTGCATTTTAAAATTTTATAATTATACTTTTTTACTTACTTATGTTTATCTTCTGTTTTAAAGGCTTATAAGACTTTGAATGGAAGCAACTGTATTGTAATTGCTTTCCCATCTGGGATCAATGATTATTAGCTGGAGTACCAGCAGTATGAAACAGGACTTGGCAGCAAATCAGAAACAAGCATGAAACCATATTTTTGTGTTTTGTTCACCACCAACTCAATGCTTGTAAGTTCCCCTCACATACAATCGCGCCTCTGTAACTGCACTGCTTTGTTCAGTGGGATTACCAGCGCACAGCTCCACAAATGTGCAGATATAACACACTCCCTCAGCTGAGAATCTGTATCGCTCATACTAAACGTAAAAGATGGTGCTTCTCGCAGCTGATTTAAATCCCAAACTCTGAAAAGAACTGCATCGAGAGAACGTAAACACTGAAAACTCCGACTTCAGGCTCAACATAACTCGCTAACTGACTAGTCGTGCTTCTTATTACGTCCCTCTGGCTCATTCCAAGAAGGTACAACAACAAACATCACACTAAGCTTCAGGGATGCTGCAGGCTCACTGGTTTCTTCTGTTTCCAGTCATTATGTTGAACTATTTGTCTCCTGGCTGTCGCTTCATACTCAGTAGAAGCTATTAGAGCTTTATCTATCTTCCTGCCTGTCAGCTGTTAGTAACACGTGCAATCCTTTATTTATGCTAAGCTAAGCTAATAGGGCTTTCTATAGCTGATGTTTTGACTTCCAGATGTTACTAATGACGTTAATAATTGCTTCCAACATGTCGTGACATTTTGACATTTCGGTGCCTCTTCCATAAAAAGGCCTAATACAATCATCAACATCAATTTACATTTTCTATTTTTAATGGCCAGAAGCATGCAAAGGCAATTATATCACTTAGTGCGCCTCCAGATTAGGTCCAATTAATCTGTGCCCGTACCCGAGTACACTTTCACATCCACGCAACGCTTTAATACACAGTACAAATATGCACTGAATCCAATGGAAACCGTTCCTACAGCTGACGTTTCCACTGAGTGCTGCTTCACGTTCCTGCTGCTTTTGTTTTGGATAAATAATGATGAGGTGGACACACTTTGGAAAGAAGATGACTTCTGACTAATTGATTCTGGATGCTTCTGTTTAACCAAAGCAAAATTTCAGTTTCAATAAAGTAATACTTTAGTGGTGTTCATGTTTGGAAAGTCACATATGGTTGAATGATGCTGCTGTCATATCCTCATGTGCTTCCAGGTTTTAGTACAGCTTCCTTTAACAGCTGATAAATTTAGACACTGTGGTGTTTCCCGGCCATTTTCATGCAACATATGCCAGCAGTAGCTGTCATTAGTCAGGGTCTTGTGTGACATTGCCTTATCAACATCAGGATTTAGGGTTAATTGGGGCTGGGACTTTTTTGGTCAAGGTCTTTTTATTTATATTTTCACAGTTATACAATTAGCAATGAAACACATACTGTAATGACATGATGGAACTCAGCCCCCACCCCCACCCCCCGGCGCCCGACCGCTGGTGGTCCTTGGTTACAAACATCAGTTCTGAAGAAGACAGTCCGCAGATGTCCCAGGACTATTATGCAAGTTCTTAAGTTACGCGGACATGTCAGTGGCTGCCATACCTTGAATGGCTGCCAGGTTGAATGGAATTTGTTGGTAGAGCGTCTGATAGTGTATCTGATTTTTTTCAAGATGTATATGACACATGACTTCTTTAAGCCATTGACTGTATGTAGGAGGGCGAGCAGCATCTTTCCATTTGAATAGTATTAGCCGTCTGGCCAGCAGACAGCAAAAGGCAAGCATGTTTAACTGGTGCCCAGTGAAGAATGTATCAGCCGGAGCCACGCCAAACAGTGATATTAGTGGGGACGGAGTCACGGTTCTCACACATATCTTAGAAAATGTCTGAAAGATGGATTGCCAGAAGCTAAGTAGACTGGGACATGTCCAAAACATATGCAAAAGTGTGACCGGAGCTTGTTTGCAATGGTCGCAAGTTGGGTCGAAATCTGGTTTTATCTTAGATATCCTGGCTTTAGTCCAGTGGAGCCGATGTACAATTTTAAACTGGATCACAGCGTGTTTAAGGCAAATTGATGATGAATAGATTCTCCAAATGATTTTCTGCCAAATGGCCTCTGAGATTCCCTCACCTAAATCTGTTTACCATTTGTCTTTAAGGGAGTCCAGGTTTGTAAGATTATGTGAGTTAAGTAACATATATTCCACTCATAATTTGCTTTTTATCAGTTTTAAACTTGAAAATGGAATCAAGTATGGACTCAGAGGGGCGGAATGGGAAGGTGGCAGCATTAGTGATGACAAAGTCTCTAAGCTGTATATATCTATAAAAGTGTGATTTATGAATATTGAATTTATACGACAGCTGCTCGAAAGAGGCAAATGTATTTTTAATGTAGAGGTCATACAGTGTAGGAATTCCCTTGTTTGACCATACATTAAAGGCTTCATCTATGACTGATGGAGGAAACATGCGGTTTTTAACTATCGGTGCAAACTGTGAGAGGTCGCTGGTATTGAAAGTACGCCTGAACTGGTTCCAGATTTTAGCTGAATGGATGATGATAGGATTAGAAGTGAAAGTTGAAATGGGTTGTTTGAATGGTAGGTTGGAACACAACAGAGCTTCCAGAGATGTGTGTTTAATTGATGATCTCTCCAAAACTATCCATTCGGGCTCTGCGATGTCACTTCTCATCCAGTACAACAGGGCTCTAATATTGGCTGCCCAGTAATAATGTATGAAATTTGGTAGTGCCATGCCTCCCATCATGTGGGGTCGTTTTGAAATATTTTCCTTTATTCTGGGAAGTTTCTTGTTCCATATAAAGGATGATGTCTGGTTGTTCAGATTGGAGAAGAAGGATTTTGTTAAAAATTTTGGAAGACTTTGAAATAAATAGAGAAACTTAGGGAGTGTGTTCATCTTAATTATATTTATTCTGCCTACAAGAGAGAGAGATAGAGGGTCCCAACGTTCAAGGTCCCACTTCAGGTTACTTAAAAGAGGTTGATATTAAATGAACTGCATTTCAGCAGACCTGCAGTTTTCTGGAAGTTTGTTCCAGATATGTGGAGCATAAAAACTGAAAGCTGCTTCTTCATTTTTGGTTCCATCTCTGGGAACAGAGAGCAGATCTGTACCAGCGATCTGGATGGTTCATATGGTAAAAGGAGGTCATTGATAAACTCAGGCCCTAAGCCATTCAGAGCTGTATAAGCATTTTGATGTCTCTACTCTACTCTACTGACAGACTGGAAGCCAGTGCAAAAACCTCAAAACTTAAGTGATGCGATTTACTTTTATAGTCTTGGTGAGGATTCTCGCAGCAGCTTTCTGGATCAGCTGCAGTTGTTTTAATGCAAAGCAAGTCTGTCTAGAATTTATAAATTAGAGATGTCACTGGCATCCTCCTAGGTCCTTTTGTTTTTCCACATAATCTCACATGTTTGCACACATTTCAATATCAGGAAATGAAATTTGTTGAGACAATGACTCGTCTCAGCAGAGAGATCCTGAATCCCGCCTGTTCTCGGCCCCTTCTCGTATCGCCAGGAACACTCATTACTCATTACGTTGTGTTTGTGCCGGTGCCATGTTTCTCCCTCGGTTTGGCAGCGGACGGCCGTGTTTGTGCCACGCTCTTAGCGGGGGTGTGATGTCATATCACAGTGCCACGTTCTGCTGCCACGACGGTGCATCTGCTGTTGATCTTGGTTTAACTGAGGAGCCCGGTGCCAAGTCAGGACTGAATTAACAGCATCGTCACCAGTGATAATCAGGGGAATATTGTGTTTGGACGTCACTGTTGTTGGGTAAAAATCAAATATTAGTGTGTGTGTGTGTGTGTGTCCATATTTTCTTGCTTGTTTTGAGCTTGACCGCTGTAAATCATTTGCTACACCACCAAAATTTGACTTGACATTTTAAACTTTATTTTCACTGTGAGGGTAGGAAAACATCTTCCTGTGTTTACTCTGTAGCTCAGGGCCGAGCAAAGCCCCGACTCTGGGTCGTAACGCTGTGGGTTTGGGAGCAGGTGGTGGAAATGCACAGCACACTTTCACCTTTGTTGTCTTTCATCGCGTCAGTCAGTTCATTTAATTTTTCATTCCAGTTCCGTCTTCACAACGACGAAGCTCTAAAAAGACTCTGACACTCAGCAACATGCAAACTGCTGATGATGTTCTTGTGATCTCTCGAGCAACAAATGCAAAACACTGAGAGGAGGATGTGGAGAAATGTCGATCAGCCTGCAGCTAGTGAACAGGTTACTGTGCAGCGCGCTGGTTAGTGTCGAGTGTTTCTCAGCCGCTCAAAGCCTGGTGTTTTTGAACGCATGAATTATATATGAAGTGAAATTCTTGAAGGCAAACACTCAGTGGAAAATCATCTTACATCTACTCCCCTGTCATACCTGTCAGACTTCAGTTTGACTAAAACTTAGGCTGCTTTCTGCTGTATTTTCTACAAACAATAACACGCCATGCAAACAGCAGGATTGTCGCACTTTAAACAAACCATACTGTACGCAAGTGAGCCAACTTTATGGGAACTTGTCGGTTTAAATTAGCACATTGAGTATTTTTTAAATATACTAATCATAAATGAACAAATTAGCAAGCTTTTTAGCATTTAGCGTTTTAATAAGTGACTCTTAGAAGTACAGCCTGCACTTTAAGTAGGTGGTTAAATATGATAAAAGCTGTAGATTTATCATTTAATGTGGATTTTGTCATCTTACAATGACCACAGTCAACATAGTAGATTTGTGTTTATTATTATTATTATTTTCCATCTCAAAACTATCAATATTCTTATGTTTGACCATCACTGATTTGCTTGAAACCTCTTTATCATAAACTATAGATGTTATAAAATGGTGTTTGTGAGATTTCAGATTCATATATCAAGCACTTTTGTACAGAGAATTTTGAGGCTGAATGAGCTGAAATCTGTCAGAAAAAGTTCCAGCATTGAGCACTTTAACAAAAACAAACTGAAAAAACAGAAGTCAACTTGTGATATTTTCTGAACCATATGCAGCAGCAGATCACAATAATACAAAACAAAGCACAATATATACCTTTTAATGTAAAATACTTGGTCACATAAGTGAAAAGAAAGTACATTTTGTTTAGTTTTTATGATGGATTGAACAGATATTGTGAGTTGCACCATAAAAACAACAATATTGGTAGACTAAACTAATCCAATTAGAATACAGTCTCCAAATAGAACTCTGAAAGTCTGCTTTCAGTGTGTGCATCTTTTCTAGTAAACACTGAAAACTTCAGGGTTTTATCTGTAATTCCATTCTTGAGATATTGGAGTTCAAACACAGCCGTAATTCTCAATGTGGGAAGTTTTTTTTTTTTTTACCCAGTTTTATTGTAGAAATTATTTAATATATCAATCTAAAAGTTCACAAGCCTATTCATGAATATTCATATTTTATAAGCAATCAGAGATGGTTGAGTAGAAATTGTTCTAAAATGTGATATTAATTTAGGATATTCAATGAAAAAAACTGTTGAAGATACCACTTCCTGCATCAAAATGAAGGAACTGACTGTACTCTTCAAATGACGCTTATATTTTATTATCTTTCTCCACTTTTTTGAGAACCGTACAGACTGGTCTTTAATAGCATCTTCACCAATTGATAGATCATGGATTTTATGTGTGTATGTTGCAATACAGTATAATAAAGGAAAAAGTAAAATCCAATTGTTATTTCTTTCTAATATAATACCATTCAGATTTAGTAAGCATTTTCTCTTGGTTTCCAGCTGAGTATGAAGTTGCCTGGTTGAGTGACGGCAGTTTAAAGTTCTCTGCCGGAAACTAGTGGATTGATCCCTGCAGTTTGGGGTTGAGTTGCTTCCCACAGCGATGGAGTTTAAATATCTCATGATCTTATTCATGAGTGATGGGAAACTCGAGCTTGAGATGGACAGATGGATTGGTGCAGCATCAGCAGGAATCCAGATGTTGAACTGGACTCCTGATTTACCAGTCGATCCATGTTAAAAACCCTCACCTGTAGTAGTGATCTCTAGGTAGTGACTGAAAGAACGAAATCACACATACAAGTGGCTGAAATTAGTTTAGAGAGCGCGAGGAGCTTGGACATCAGAAGTAAGTTCGAGGTAGAGGTGCATCGAAAGAATCCAGCCCAGAAGGTTCAGTCATCTAATCCGGATGCCTTCTGAGCAACTTCCTTTGGAGGGTTGTCGGCAATGTCCAATTAGGAGGAGACCCCGCAGTAGGTCCCAAACTTTTTGTAGGGATTGTATGTCTCATCTGACCTGGGAACACCTTGGAATCTCCTGGAGGAACTGGAGAAAATGGAAGGAAGATTGTTTCACTTACACGAACCCAATAACTTGAGGATGAGCCTGATAAGTGTAGATTCATCAGTAGTACTAGATATTCCAATCCAGAGTTCAGCATGTAGTTCTTGGAGCACCAAGGAAGTTCGAGGTGACCTCTAGATGACAACCATGAGACACATCTTCTTTAGCAAAATAGTCTCACTTAAACTTCCGTAAATCCAAAAAAGTTTGACATTGATCTCTGATTTAATGATTAGAAGCGTCAATGGAAACTCTGAATGTAACCCCACACACTTGTTCTCTTGTAAAACTAAGCGTTACGGTGAACCACACCAATGTGATAATGGATTCCATGTTTCTTTATTGCCTTCAACACATATACCAACAACAATACAATCAACATGCCTAATATTGTGTTGGCCCCCCTTATGTGGTCCAAAATGCTCTGAACCATTGGACACGGGCATGAGGACCTCACAGGGTGTCTTATGGGGTCTGGTACCAGGACGTTGGCAGTGGATTCTTTGGGTACTCTGGGTTGTGCAGTGGGGCCTCTGGGAATCAAACTTGTTCCACTGCATCCTGTTGATGATTGATCAGAATAACTCTACAAAGTTTGGAGGTCAAATCAACATCTTGGACGATTGTCATGTTCCCCAAGATGTTCCTGATTGTTTGATGTTTTTGTGATGTGGTGGGGTGGGTTTTCCTGCAGATGTAGGCCAGTGACTTTTGGGATTCCCATTTGCATGGGGAAATATGTGTGTTCTGGGACGATGTTTATTTGGATGTCTAATGGTACATGTCCACTTGATCGCATCTGAACATTGCCTGCTTGGTGGGTGGTCACTAGTAGGTCATTACATGGTCAGTGAAAAGTATTTCTGAAAGCATCTGAGGTGACAAATAAGCTGTGCAGTTGCTAAATCTATCCTTGTTTTAGTTCGACAGCTGGTTTAGACGTTTGACAAAAGTTTCGTGATCGAACTTGTTTAAAGTAGAAGTCGACTCTATGTAAATGAGCTGCGGCCCTCTGTGGGGACACGCACCTGATCACACCTTAAAACGCTCCGCAATGGAACCAGCATGCAACGTGATGCGTTTCACATAGACAATGAATGGGATGCGGCAAATTGACGGATCAGGTGGACACGTACCAATCTCATCAACACGGATCCCAAAATCAAAGGAACACCACATAGTAGCAATACGGTCAATGTTATTCACTTCACTCGTTGTGGTCATAATGTTGTGGCTGATCGTTGTTCATGCCGTTAATTTGTTTTGACTGGATGCCACATACCTCAACCTGCTGCCAGAAGAACTCCCTAAAACAACAAAATGTGAATTATTGCACTGCTAAAAGTAGTCCCCCTTAAATTCACTAGTCCCCTTTGTTTAAACCAGTTGTTTTAGACAATTACTTGGTCAAAACTATGGTCTATGTATTTCTGAGCCTTTCTGAGAGATTTGAGACTAGGACGGAGATTCACCTTTCAGCAGGACAATGACCCCAAGCATGCTGCTAAAGCAACACTTGAGTGGTTTAAGGAGAAACAAAAAAATGTGTTGGAATGGCCTATTTAAAGCCCAGACCTCAATCTGATTGAGAATCTGTGGTCAGACTTCAAAATTGCTGTTCACAAGCACAAACCATCAAACCTGAAGGAGCTGGAGCAATTTTCCCATGAGGAATGGGCAAAAATTCCAGTGGCAAGATGTGGCAAGCTCATAGAGACTCATCAAAGACAACTTGCAGCTGTGATTGCCACAAAAGGTAGCTCAACAAAGTATTGACTTTAGGGGGGTGAATAGTTATGCACATTGATTTTTTGAGTTATTTTGTCCTATTTTTTGTTTGCTCCACAATAAAAAAAAATAATCACACATTCTAACTTGTAGGCATGTTCTCTAAATTAAATTATGCAAACCTTCAAACAGTCCATTTTAATTCCAGGTTGTGAGGCGACAAAACATGAAAAATGCCAAGGGGGGTGAATACTTTTGCAAGGCACTGTATGCAATCTTGACCACACATGCCTAATTAACTTTATAAGCTGATTTCTTTCTTTTCTCTTTTCACGCCTTGTGTGGTTGTCTAAATATTGGCAGGCATCATATGTTTGCTGTTTACATGTTTGCTTTTTGCAGATGCGCACACAAGATTCTGAAAGCATGTCAATTTAGTGTCCTCTTAGCATGCAATTATCAAGTTTCTCCGTAATTCCCCCACATATCTTTGTTTGTGCATGCTAGCACTGTGTGTACATCTGTGTGTGCTTTGTGTGTGTGAAATCTGTTTCCGTTTACAAGTGCTCCGAGTGTAATGTTGTTTATTTGTGGCTCCCTGGGGTGTGTCTGTTTGTGTAACATATGCATACGTTCACGTGTGAGTGTTTGAGTGCACATGATGTATGTTACATCTGCAATTTGTATATATCCATGAAATTTAAACGTGTATGTGCTGTTTTTTATTATTATTTCAAGCAGTTGGATTTAATTGTGAGCGCACATTAGAGATTTGTGTGTCTGTGCGCCCTGCATATGTTCATATATGCACCAAACTCGTTGTGCGCTCGTGTTTTGCAGGTCGTGTGTGAATCCCAAGATCAGTATCTGTATTCTGAGTGGTTGTTTATCTTGCCAGTCCTGTTGATGGTTTTGAGGAGCTTCCAGCGCTTCTGGCGATTTTTCTCTCCCAGTCCTTCCACATGCAGCCACCACCCCCATTAACACTTCCATTAATACTATATCACAGATGGAAATCATCACCTCACCCCGCAGATGCTTTTAGGGTTTGATGAGCGAGAGAAGAGCAGCAGAACAAGTGAAAAAAGGAAGAAAAAAAAGCCTTCTCCTCACACGCTAAGTTTCCAGCGAGGCTTCCAACCTGGTCAGGAGGAAAATACAGATGAAGATGATCGGGTGGTCAATTAAATAAAAAAAAGGGGGCTGATGGGGATTTAGAAGGAGAAAACAAGTATATTTGTCTCATTTGCATGCAGGCCTTCCCGCTCCTCAAACTTTCAATCTCTCCAGTTGCGATCCCCACACGCGTACTTGACAGACAAGAGACGAGCTGCACGGAATACCAAGTGGTTCTGCATGTTCGTATGAGCACGCAACGTATAGCAATGTACTGTATGTGCATGCAGCCGGCGCGCGCAAATCACCCCACAAGCATGCGATGCTTCCAATCGCGCACACATACATCCTGATTCCATTACCCGACTGCTTGTCACTCACAAACACCCGTATTAACATTCATGCTCACACATACCTCCCCTCTCAGATAATCACTTGAATGCGCAAACATACATGCATTCCCACATAAACAGATGCAAATTCCCCTTCAATCTCACAACGGCTACAGATATCACAAACACAGCAAACACGAGGCGAAAGCATTCCTGGAGATACACAGGAAAAAAATGCACATATTTTAAGCTCATCCCTTTACAATCTGGGGACACACACTACGCCACTGCTTTACTTTCTTTTTTACTGGGATGTTCACATTGTGCTAAATGATTTGTTTCCTCCTCCTCCTCCTCAGCTCTGATGCTTATTAATAATACAGGGATCTCAGGGGAACTTTTTGCTTCACATAAATAAGAATTTAGATAGAAAATTGCATTATTAATCTGTGGCTTCTGGCTCAGCTTTTCCTGTAAAGAATTCATATAGTGTCACAAGTTTACAGCCTGGCAGAAGTGAAGGCCTAAAGGGCCAACGAGTTATGAGGTGTGCTGCTGATGGGACCCAGAGATGAATTACACTCGCTGATTTTGGAGATATTGGTGAATTCTTCTACATTATGGATTATATGGTCTTAAATTCCCACTTTGATGCGAATTGAGTGCTGCTGAGCATGTTTAAAATGCACCACAATCTCCAGATTCAAGATTCTCATCGACTCATATCCATCAGTGGAGCAGCTGTAAAATGTGCTGCTATTTAGGCTAATTTCATTTTTATCATTTACTGTGAACAGGATAGTTCCAGACAGGAAGTTTGACATGCATCCATATAGTTCACCAATGAGTCACAAGACAACATTTAGTCAGTGTCTTTATCCAGAATTTTTTATCAGCCCTCTCAATTCCAAGCTGCTTTTTGTTCCAGTCACATTTTTTACTCACTGTGAGCTCGTTTTTCAGGTTCTGCACCTCTGTGGAAGCAGAACAACCATGAAGAAAGTGCACATATGTATTGTTAATGCTAGAAGAAAATTGTTGGTCCACATACTTATAGACATATCCTCCTTTCAGTTCAACTGAAAAGGTCTTGACTGTCATTTGCAGATGATTCACTAATGGCCTCACAGTTGCACCAAGGGGCACGGAATTTTACTTATGTATTATTTTTACAGAATAATGATAAGCAAATGGTTCATTTTTGGCCCATTTTTGAATGAAGCATATGGATGTAGTGATTGTGATGAAATATCACAATGTGAAGCTCAAATTTGATGAACTTTCCTTTTGGAAATCGATGTCACAGACGAGTAGTTCAAGAACCGAATGGTAAAAATCCAAAGATATGATATGATATTTTATATTATAGGATATATTATATGATATATATGATATGTGAGATATAATATGAAATATGATATGAAATGTAAGACATGATATGAAATATATATGATGGATGAGATATGATCTAGTGTATGATATATATGCAAGGGCGTAGGTTTGCATAGGGACGGTAGGGACATAACACTACCAACTTTTCAAGAGGGTCAAATTGTCCCCACCAACTTTTAAGCAACCTTATTTGCATTATATAATGAGTTCAGTTATATAGGTAATTTTGATTGTCTTCCCATATGTTGTAAGGATAGAATTGACCCTACCATTATTAAGTGAATTATTTTCATTATGTTCAGACCAGGTTCAGACTTATATTTATCCCTTTTCACTTGCTGAATGTGCTGGTCCGATCAAACGTGTGTTTGATTGGCTGATGACTTGACCCCCAAACCCCCCCCCCCCCCCCCCCCCCCCCGCCACCCACACTCACACTCACACAGCCCCGACAGAAATACACAAGAAATAAACATGCCGCCTTCTCCGCCCCCTTCGAAGAGGAGGCAGCAGACGACACTGTAAGTAATGTAAAAAGACGTCAATGTTGTGGACGTGGGGAACACACCACTAATGTTGCTACTGAAAGTCCGACCTGCATCAGAGTTAGCATAACATTAAACTGTGTGAACTTGCTAACCTGCAAAACTCGAGTAGGAAGCTGCTTAGAGAGAATTGTCCTCCTGTATGTGTTTTCTACTGTTAACGTTAATTAAACTGTGAGAAATGTAGTGAACTCTGCTGGAAGATAGAGAACCAGAAAAACGTGAGCAAGAAGCTGCTTAGAGAGAGAGGTCCCAGTCTGTGTTTCACAGGAAAGTGTTGACAGTCAAAAAAAAACAAAACACATGCTGCTGCTTTTCTTCTTGTAAACGGCCTGGTTTAGAAGGAAAGAAGGCTAGACCATGTTGTGACTTTCCACTTTTGAAACCAAATACCTATTAGTGCATTTATTTGTTAATTAAAATGTATTTAATTACTATCACCTGAACCAATACACATGAAAGTTAGTATATGTCAATACGGATTTATTTTGCATTGATCATTTAGCTTATCAATTAATTAGGTTCATATTCGTGAGAAATGTAGCCCTGACCCCCGTTCACCCAATCTGTTTGGTCTTATTAATGTCCCGTCCCCAGCAAAAAGTGTACATGCAGGTTATGCTGTTATATCGTCCCTACCAATGTTGAGACCAAACCTACGTCCTTGTATATATGATATTAAAGGTTAATTATTTAGATAGATAGATAGATAGATTGATTACAATACATGACAGTACATTACAATACAGTAATTAAATCTATTTCAACTGTCCTCCCATAAACAAAGCAACCCTATTGTTTGTGCAAGCGGCTTATAACATCCCATGTTATTGTTTTACAGTCTCAAAATTAGTACAGGAGGAGGTTGGGGTGGATTTCTGAGTCAACGAAACACCGGACTGTAGCAGCAGAGACTACTGTTCATTTTTAGTCTATTTAATCCTACTGTACCGTAACCTCGACCATGTGGTCTGTTAGAAACCAAGTTATAATCTCGCTCTAAACCTAACCAGGTGGTTTTGGTAATCCAAGCATAACCAAGGTATTTTTCAGAGATGAAAATATATGTAATTTTTCCCTGCTGCTGGTAGGGATGAAAAATTAGAAAATTGATCAGATTAGAAGGTAAAGATTCCTTCAGTCACCCATAACAGATCTAAAGTAACATTCGCTATTACTTTAGTTTTTAACCCCGGAGTATTTTACGTCCAGGTTTCAAATGTTGGGACTTCAATGAGTCACTTGCAGCTTTCAAACAGATGTGTCCGACTTTTCAGTTTCTTTCTGTTAACTGGTATTAGTGTGTGTTACGTTAAAAGCAGATCCTTTGTACGGTTGGAGATACATTAATCAACGACGTACACACCAGCTTCTTCCATGTGGCGCTCAATAGCGGGGGCAGATCTAAGAAAGGAGCCTGGGCGTAAGGACTACAGAGGATTAGTGGGATGATTTCTGGAATAATACCAGTAGCATAAAGATCTTAGTGCAAATTGTGGAGCACGGGGTCTTCGTTGTGCCTTAAAAAGCTTCCAGCGAAAATCTGTGCTTTTTTAAATTTTTATTTTTACTTTAACACATCCTATATGGTGTTTTTTTTTAGTTAACACCATGGCTGACTTCCAGGGTTTAACACACAGCAAACTTAAAGAACTTAATGGAGAGACAGAAGAGTTACTTTTATACCATTTTAATGCAACTGTTTCCATGTAAATAGCTTTAAATGCGTACTTTGATGCACAGAGATGAATTTTTAGAGGTTTTAATGAATGACTAGAGCTTGTCGTTAAACGTAAAACATATACTATTAACTTTACACACATATTTTGGGGACTAGACCATCCAGTATCCCTTCTTGTGAAAGAAAACTGCTTTACAATCTGTGTCAAATGATAACATATGGATTTCCCGTAAGGCTCCCAAATTCTCTGGCCAGTTGAGGGTAATAATAGCACGTAATCCTTGACCTGTTTAGCATGTTTCAAGACTGCTAATTTAAATGAAATGAGGAAACCCTTTCTCTTTCAACTCCAGTTTTTGTCAGAACTACAGTATATTAGACTCTTGTTGTAACTGACTCAAAAGAATCTTGCAGATCTGCTCCTTTTCTCCCCTCATCAGCATTTAAAAATCTAATTTTCTGTAATATTATGTCCACTTCCTCCACCATATTTGCTGTGTTTTTAATGATTATGTTATGGATTTTTGACCTGCATTATATTCTTGCATGTAGTGCTTTGTTTTCATTTATTTAATCCTGTGCGCTGTAGTTTTTTGTTGCCATGCAGCCACACCTCGTTGAGGTGCTCTGCTTTCGGTTCCTCCATAACGATTGATTTTGGTTTTCTACAAGCTTTTCTACGATCGCTCTTAAATTTCCACACACATTTCCCAAAACAGCAATTAAGAGCGAGTGCATGTGAACGCGGTTAAGAGCCTCTAAATGTTGACTGTCTGAGGTGCTACCAAGAAACATGGATGCGTTTTAGAGGAGCGCTGCATATTTAACCGGCTGTGAGGTGAGCTACACGTTAGAAAAATCACAAAACACCACAGTTTTTCTACAGTTTTACTAACATCAAAATGAATCTGTCAGCAGTGTAAACCTAAGTATCAAAATAAGTGCTGGCTCGGCTTCGCTACGTCCTCACCGGTCACATCGTGTCCAGACAATTAATAATTATAAATAATTAATAAGGCAGCAGATGCGGGGCCACGTGTGTTAATGCACACAGCTCATCCCTCACTGTAGAGACTCACATGTCGCTGTGTGATGGAGGCAGGGATTTATCCTTCGCACAAACTCTTCTGACATACTAACAGCTGGAAGCAACAAACGCCACTTCAGGAGGCGTGTTTGATATTTGAGAAAAACTCCAGATAACATTCAGTGACGAGAGGAGGAGCTATCAGTAAGCCTGTTCAATGTAAAGCGGAGATGTTAAACACATTGTAGTTCAGGTTGCCACATTCAGCCCAATTTGATCTCAAGTGACCAGTAAAATCATATCATAATAACCTTTAAATAACCACAACTTCAAATTTTTCCTTTGTTTTAGTGCAAGAAAGTACATTCTAAAAATGTTCACATTAAAGGAATTATCTTTTTGCAAAAACATTATGAACAAACTGAAGAAAAATAAGTGCAATTTCAACAACAGTTTGCCTCATTTTATCATTTACACAATACAGCTTACAGATCATGGTGAGATGTGTCTACAAAGGCACAAAACATTTAGTTAAAGGCATCTGGAATGGTCAGAGTAATTTGTTAAGATCTAGAAATGATTTTAAATTTACATTCATTTCCACATCTGTGTAGTAATCCTGACCACCTGAACTGACACTCCACACAAACTAAATGGGAACTATTAAGGAAGAAGGTTAACTGTTACGGTTCAGCGGCCCGCGGGCGGGCCGTTTTGATATTTGCATAAGCATTTTTCGAAATAGAACGACACTGCCAACTCGATGATAGAAACATTATACACCGATGGAAAGCTTAGATTCTCATGAATCCGCCAGTATAAACCACTTTCAGATGTGATTACCACAGCGGGTAATATAAACACATTTGTCTGATAAACAACGAATATCCATCCATCCGTTCTCTATACACGGCTTTAACGTACACAGCGCGACTCACATTTGCGGGTTCATTATTACACACAGATGAAAATATTCCACAAAAAACGGCCATAATCCAACCTTGGACATCCAGACGAAACAAGCCAGTAAAATATTTTGTCCAAAACATGTCTTGAAGTCGGTATATAATCCACGAATAGGTCGTTTTCGAGGAAATGCACCTCGCGATGCACATCCAATATTCCCTGTATTTCTCCTCATATTTTTATTTACAAATAAAATATTAGCAATTTTTTGTACTGAAAATGGCTGGAATTGACTGTACCTTATTTGTTATCATCCTGTCTTGTAAATATATTAGATTTTTACTCGTGGTGGGACGTGATTCAAAAAAGGTATCTAATTAATTAGAGGCTTTCTAATAATTAATCGTGATGAGCACTGGCAATATTTGACACATAAGCAAAGTTTTTCAGTTTAAATAAATTTTGGTTGAATCAATGAATAGACAAATATGTGAACTTAAACAACAAAAATGCTTGTTTATTTTCTATTTATCTGCATTTTTCATCTGTCTACTACATTCACAGATTACTGCAAACTCAAAGTGCAATTATAGCGATTATATTCAACATTTTAGGACTTTTTGTAAACTCAAGCACATTCAGGGTCTTGAAAAGTGGTCTATTATGGGATGTTACGCTGTTTGACGGTACCAGGACTGTCAAAGCTAACGTTAGCTCTGGTGCTAACAGCAACATGTTTTGTATTGAGGTGACACCATCGGCTTGAAAACTTCCTGCCCAACAAACTCCATGTAGTTTAGTCTTCAGTCGCAGTTCACCAAACTTTCTTGTGCTGACATCTCTCGGTGCATCCTGTTTTTCTTCTTCATGGCAGGAAAACAGACTTCAGGGTCATTACTGTCACCTACTGGACTGGAGTGTTCATCAGTGTTACCAGTGTGCCAGAAATTAGGGAACTGAGAAAGGTGCGATTAAATGCGTTATTTTTTTCTGCAGTTAATTAATGGAAATTAAGAGGTTAAGTCCCAGCCCTAATTTATACAAAAAAATGCACATAAAATTTCTGGCAGTGCAGTGAACAATTTAAATTAGCAGTGACTTTTATTGAAAGATTGCAGTTGATGTCATTTCTGTAGTTAAGTCATCCCATTGTCCGGACTGGATCCTCTGGGGGCCCGGTTTTGACCCATGGGCCACATGTTTGACACCCCTGATGCAGAGGATCAATTTTACAAATTAGTTAATATCTAAATATCTAATAAATGCCTAATGTTAAATATCTTTAGATTTGATCTGAGCTTTGTGGAGACTCTGGACTGGTAATTGAAGAACATAATAATGTTTAACATAGAAATCCTCACTACTTGTTCTATCTGTAATCTTAAGGCTATTCAGGATCACCTGTGAAGCTTCTGTTCACACATGTGAGTTTCGTCTGCATGTGAAAGGAAGACTATAGGAGCTGTGTGAAAAATTGCACCTCAGGTGTTAAGAATCGTAGTTTGAGTTAAGTTTCCGCCTCAGTAGAAGCAACATGTCCCCATGTTGCTCCTCTCCAGGTACGGCAGTGTTAGCGTGGCCTTGGCCCTCAGGGGCCACCGTAAAGAACATGTCAGAGAAGGAGACCATCTCCATTTATGTGTCTCACATGAATGCTGCCACACTTTTACGACTGACAGTCCCATTCAGCCATAAAACTATACTGCCTTCCTCTATGTGTTATAACGTGCACATATTTAAAGACACAGAAGCAGAAAGAGAACATGTGACTTTCTGTAGCTGCATCAGACAAACAGACTGAAATATAAAGTCCAGAACTTCTATGGAAACAGCAAAACCATGACTAGAAGTAGGGAGACATCTCTTTTGTACGTCTAACGGAGTGGTATCAGGTGGTTGACATCAAAGTGTCCTTGGAGAAGAAACTGAACCCCATCCTGCATTTTCACTGCAGTTTTGCGGCGATCAGGGTGTGAATGTGTGAATGAGAAACACAATGTAAAGCTCGTATAGAACCTAGCGAAGGATAAAATGGTGCTATAGAAATGTGGACCACTTACTATTTATAATGACAGAGAAAAAAATGAAAGTTGAGTTTGTAAATGATAATTTTTTCAAGTGTGCTCAGGTGAAAAAAAGGTGCTATAGATGTTCGTGTTTTTATTTAGCTTCTATACGTCTAACTTCTCTGCTCTGTGTGAACAAACTGTGCACTTCAGACAAAAACTTTCTAAATTTTTTGTCATGTGACTCTTGGTCCCATGTGACTCACTAATGCTTTACCAGTTATACCGAGGAGAACAGAATTTTTTTGTTTTCTACAGAATGTGGTTAGTGCAAAATTTTCAGACGATGCCTTTAAAATAAAGTAATTTGGATGAAATATCAGGATTTTAAGATTCAGTTTGGTTAAGCTTTACAGTGGAAGTCACAGATAAGTAGTTCAAGGACTGTTAAAAATTCTATTTATTTTTTTAGTTTCTGGTTCTGATAAATTGTGTAATTTTGGTGATGTTTTTTAAAGAGATCATTATTTAAACAAAAGTAGGCAGGTACATAAATTTGGGAACCCCAACAGAAAAATTACATCAGTATTTAGCAGATCCTCCTTTTGCAGAAATAACAGCCTCTAAACGCTTCCTACAGCTTCCAATGAGGGTCTGGATTCTGGTTGAAGGTATTTTTGAAAATTTTTCTTTACAAAACATCTCCAGTTCTGTCAGGTTTGATGGTTTCCGAGCATGGACAGCCCGCTTTAAATCACACCACAGATTTTCAGTAATATTCAGGTCTGGGGACTGAGATGGCCGTTCCAGAACGTTGTGCTTGTTCCTCTGCATGAATGCCTGAGTAGAATTTGAGCAGTGTTTAGGGTCGTTGTCTTGTCGAAGTATCCAGCCCCGGCACAACTTCAACTTTGTCACTGATTCTTGAACATTGTTGGCAAGAATCTGCTGATACTGACTGGCCACACAGCCCCACAGCATGATGGAACCACCACCAAATTTTACTCTGGGTAGCAAGTGCTTGTATTGGAATGCTGTGTTCTTCATCCACCATGCATACCGCCCCTTGTTATGTCCACATAACTCCATTTTAGTTTCATCAGTCCACAGCACCTTATTCCAAAATGAAGCTGGCTTGTCCAAATCATGTGCTTTAGCAAACCTCAAGTGACTCTGTTTGTGGCATGTGTGCAGAAAAGGCTTCTTCCACATCACTCTCCCATACAGCATCCCCTTGTGCAAAGTGCGCTGAATAGTTGAACGATGCACAGTGACACCATCTGCAGCAAGATCATGTTGTAGGTCTTTGAAGCTGGTCTGTGGGCTGAGTTTGACTGTTCTCACCATCCTTCACCTCTGCTTATCTGAGATTTTTCTTGGCCTGCCACTCTGGGCCTTAACTAGAACTGTGCCTGTGGTCTTTCATTTCCTCACTATGTTCCTCACAGTGGAAACTGACAGCTGAAATCTCTGAGCTAGCTTTTTGTATCCTTCCCCAAAACCGTGATGTTGAACAATCATTTGACAGTTGATTTGAGGCTCCCATGTTGCCACTCTTCAGAGAAGATGCAAAGAGGAGAACAACTTGCAATCGGCCACCTTAAATACCCTTTCTCATGATTGGCTTCACCTGTGTATGCAGGTCAAGGGTCACTGGGCTTACCAAACAAATTTTGTGTTCCAATAATTAGTGCTAAAGGTAATCAAAACCAAAAAATTACAAGGGTGCCCAAATGTATGCACCTGCCTACTTTTATTTAAATAATTATTGCACACTATCTGTAAATCCTATAAACTTCATTTCACTTCTCAAATATCACTGTGTCTGTCTGTTATATGATATATTTAACTGAAATTGTTGATCCGAACAACCAGTGATTTATAAAGGAAACTCTTGAAAATTATCAGGGGTGCCCAAACATTTGCATACCACTGTATCTTTCAAACTCACTGGAGGGTTCTATGTTCAAAGAGTTAAACTTCTCTTTTTATCCACAAAATCAAATATAGTACTGGTGCGTATAAACATAATACAAGAACAAAGCTACAACACAGCATATCTGCAGACAATCTAATCTTTAGTCTTTAAATGAGTATCAATATATACGCTTAATTCATTTCAAGTAAAATAAACTTAAAATTTCTTCTTCTATTTGTCATATTCTTTTAAAACCGAATAGAAAGACATATTCTGGCTTAAACCGAAGAACAATGGGCGACATGAAAACACAGCAACCCACCCAGTCCTGGTTGACTGGTTTTAAATGAAAGGTTTCACCATCTAAATGTCCAGCTCTGACCTGTGGGCAAACCCTGAAAGCTATTGGTGACGTTATCGTTAAAGGTATTAGTAACATTAGCCACATTAGCCACACATTGTCCCAGCACAAAGGAGTTTTCTTGGTTGTTTGTGACATTGCCATTAAAAAATAACAGTAAACCATTGAATCTTCAGTTCCTCAGATGCTGGGAGTGCATGAAGACGGTTGTGTTCACTCTTGCAGCCAATTACAGAACTTTGGATGAGTTTTGCTAGCGGCTGAGACATTTTAGAGTTAGCAGAAGCAGCTCTAGAAAGTAAATAAACCTGACGTACTGAGAGGCAACTACTCAATCTGATTGGTTCACCTGGAAGCCTTGAGGGGGTGGGGTTAAATAAAATATGAGTTGGACGACTGGCTAGAATGTAGAAGCAATTCTCACGGGCTAGCTGGGAGGCTATCGAGGTTTGAAGAATGACAGAAGTAAACATCTTCATGTCGCAACAGCATCTACTTTACACCTCTGAGCTTATAACAACCACAAAACATAACAAAAAAAGATTTTAACTAAACACAGTGTCACTTTTTGCTTAGCACGTAGCAACAGCAGCCTCTGTGACCAAAAGTGGTAATAACAGGATTCTGTTGGATTAAATTCTTGAGTGGTGACAAAAACATGGACAATGAGCCTTACCATCGCAATGCAAACTACACATTTTACTCTCCACAGGTGCTTCAGCTGAATAAAACTTTTTAGTTTACACAAAGTGAGTTTACTTTATATCATTTGTACTCGTAACTTCAGGATACTCAGTCACAGCAATGATAAAACGTACATCATGAACACAGTTTACCAACATTTAGCCACTGCTACATGCTGCATTGCCAGATGAGTAAAGCTTCTGCCAATTTTCCCACAGAGTAGTCCAGCTGGTGGTTAACCTCTGTCGGAGTTGACTGATTTGGCAAGCTGACAATTTTACAAATACAAACCTAAAAGCAAATGCAGTGACACAGGACATAGCAAGCCGGTTAAGATTACTTACAGCAGTCAGACAGTGAGCTCAGTGTCTGTCTTGCTACTTTATATTTTGCAAAACTCTGACCACCAACTAAAACCAGTCCACAACCTAAATTAACTTGTGCAATTGCAGGAATCTGATAACTTCTATTGCAAGTCAGGGCACCATTAAAATGTTTTTGATGCTGTTATTTTACAGTAAAATACTTGTATACAGTTACTTTGGCTGCTTAATCCATGCATCGACTTTCATCTGTGTGTCTGAGCTCTACGTTGTGTTTTCTTTAATAGAGAGTTAGCCGACAGACTGACTTCCTCATCCAAGAGTAAGAAATTTGTATTCGCAATCTGCACGTCTTACAAGAAAGGCAGAACAAACACAAAAGTCATAATCACATATAAACACAGATTCATGCCAATTTCTGTCACAGCACGCTTGTAAGTACGGTGCGACACACACACACACACACACACACACACACACACACACACACACACACACACACACACACACACACACACACACACACGTTTGTTTTTCTATACCGGTGGGGACTTACCATTGACTCCCATTCATATCTAACTCCTAACCCTTACCCTAACCCTAACCTTAACCATCACCAAATCAATGCCTAACCCTAAACAAACGTTTTTGCACTTTTACATTTTTTATTAACAACAATATGGCCAAGAAAACGGTGTTGCCACCCGTGGGGACCTCATTTTAGGTCCCCACCGTAAGACAAGTCCCCACCTTTATAGCAAATAGTCAGGTCAAAGTCCCCACCGGAATAGCAGAAACAAGTACACACACACACACACACACACACACACACACACACACACACACACACACACACACACACTCTACCAATGCCAAGAATTCAGCATAATGTTCTATTTATGGTGTATAAAACTCTACTGAAACAGGTCTCATTCTTGTTTTCTATTCATATATGTGTGGCTGAAGAGAAGCACCTGGCGCTTATAGAAGTCTACAGTGGTAATTTTATCTCACTGTGGCACTTTTGTGGTGTTTTTGTGTCATCTTGGGATGTTTTGTGTCTCTGTTATCATTTTGCAACCCTTTCTCACATAAAGTTTAAACAATATTGGGGAAAAACAAATGTTGGCTCCATATACTATAGATATTTTACTACATACATTATGATTTGCTCTGTGTCTGTGTGTACACAGCCTGCAGTTCAGCTCAGTTCAGGTGAATGATCTCAGAATTCTTATTACTGAAGTGTTGGTCACAGCTGATCAGTCAAAGTTTATTTGTATAGTCAACAGCCTAAAGGGTGACCAAAGTGCTTCAAAGTAAAAAAAAAAAAAAGCAAGAAAACAATCACATTCACACCTACAGGCAAATTTAGAATAAGCAATCATCCTCAGCATATTTTTGGAGCTGAGTCATTTGTGGCTTCTTGGTTACACAGAGCAGCACAGAATTTGTTTTGCTTTTTACAAAATCTGGATAGTGTGAATTATGTATTTTTCTGTGAATTTTAAATGAAAGGTGATTTTGATAAAATATCAATCTTGTACATTTGGCTAACAGAAACAACACATGAGTCATTCAAGAACTGTCCAAATCTGACTATTCTGTCTGTTTTTATGGTTTCTGGCTAATAAATAGTTTAATTTTGCCAATTTTTTAAAGAAGACAACATGCTTTTCAAACCCATCTGCAGGTTTTGGGATTCAGAGGGTTAAAATCATTCCAACTTTTACGTTTTTTTTTAAAAACAAACTTACAATAAACTTTAAAATCTAAATTACAGAGATCCATTTGAATTTTAAATTGGGGAAAATATACTGATAGTCAATAGAAACTTTGAGGTAGAAATGTATGCAGAATTCTACTTGTAGGGGGGTTGTAATTATTCATTGTGGATTTACTGATGATCTAGTGCCCTGGTAGTTGAGATAATGATGAGTTGTCATTTTGTTATGATTCATTGCACATGGGCTGGTCACTTTGCAAAAGTGAACCAAATACACACCAAGCAATACTCAGTGAGTATCTGCACAATTTGAGAATGGGTTTAGAAGGCCTATATAAAGGTCCAACAAAGGCCACCATTGTTAGTCCAGTGAACAGCATCATGCCGCGTCTATCACATGAACAACGTCTCCGGGCACTGGGTATGGTGGAGGCCGGTTTGAGCTACAGTGATGTAGCCAGGCGTATGGGCTGTTCCCAACCCACAATCAGAAGCCTGGTCCAAAGCATGCGCCGACGGATTGCTGCCTGCATCGAAGCAAATGGAGGCCGTACTCGGTATTGACTGTTGTGACTTTGTGTTTGGCAGGTGCCGTTTTCTTTTGTGAAATTCTTTATTTTGAAATCATTCTTGAAACTTTAGATTTTTGTTTCTGTATGCCAATATGCTAAACAAATGATTCATATGAAGAAAATCCAGTTTCAGGCTTCAAAATGAAAATTATGTTGAAAAATATGGTCTCAAAGTTTCTATTGACTGTCAGTGTACATTAGAAATCTACACCATGTCCCAAAAAAATACCACTACCTGAATGATAGTTTATGTTTTTAGTATTTCAGAATTCTTGTTTCTTAAGTGCTGGTCATGGCTGAGTCATCTGTGGCTTCTTGGTTGCACAGAAAAGCACAGAATTTTTTTGCTTTTTATGGAATCTAGGTAATTATATATTTTAGGTGATTTTAAAAAAAATGAAACATAGAATAAGGTGATTTTGACGAAATTCGACGAACTTGCATTTGGCTAACAGAAGTGGCATGACTCGTTCAAGGACTGTCCGACTATCGTTTTCATAGATATTTTAACACTTGCATTATAGTTTGCTCTGTGTCCGTGTATACACAGCCTGCAGTTAAGCCCAGTTCAGGTGAATAATTTCAGACTTCTTGTTACCAAGGTAATTTCATTTTAAAATCAAACTTGTAAACTTACATTTGGCTAACAGGAATGCCGTGCGACTCATTCAAGGACTGTCAAAAAGTTGAAAATCCAGTTATCCTTTTCATAGATATTTTAACCCTTTAAGCTTCAGTCAATTCCAGCCGTTTTCAGTACAAAAAATCGCTAATATTCTATTTTTAAATAAAAAAAATTACGAAAAATACAGGGAATATTGGACGGGCATCGCGAGGTGCATTTCCTTGAAAATGACCGATTCGGGGATTTTATACCGACTTCAGAACATGTTTTGGATAAAATAGTTTACTGGCTTGTGTCATCTGGATGTAAAAGGTTGGATTATGGCCGTTTTTTGTGGAATCTTTTTTTGTGTGTGTAATAATAAACCCGGAAATGTGAGTCGCGCTGTGTGCGTTGAAGCCGTGTATAGAGAACGGATGGATGAATATTCGTTTTTGTCGGACAAATGTGTTTTTCTCACCCGCTGTGGTAATCGCATCTAAAAGTGGTTTATACCGGCGGATTCATGAGAATCTAAGCTTTCCATCGGCGTATAGTGTTTGTATAATTGTGTTTGCAGCCGTCGGACATTCTTGAAATTCCTATGCAAATTAGTAGGTGTACCGCCGGCAGTACACTGAAGCTTAAGGGGTTAACATGTGCATTGTCATTTGCTCTGTGTACACACAGCCTGCAGTTCAGCCCAGTTCAGGTGAATAATCTCAGAATTCTTGTTACTTAAGCGTTCGTCACAGCAGAGTCAGTCGTGGCTTCTTGGTTCGACAGAAAAGCACAGAATTTTTTCTTCTTTTTGGGAATCTGGGTAGTGCGAATTATGCACTTTGGTGATTTTTTACATGAAACATAGAATAAGTAGCCTCGCCGCGCTAGACAACCCACGGCAACGAATTTAATTCTCTGCCAGGGTGGGTCAAGTTACCCTCCATAAGGCTCGAGGCTGGATTCTCCTAAAACTGGCCGGACCAATCACCATGAAGTGTAGAGTCAGAAGGCGGGCGTAACGAAGTGACGACAGAGGCGTGACGATTCTGACAGAAACAACCAGTGCACAATAAACAGTTATCTTTCGACTCGGCTTTGGCCACAGCCCTTAAAGTTTTGAAGCTAAAATTCAACTTGAAAGATAAACAAGTATTTCATTGAGAAGAAAGACGTATTTGGACTTATGCCGATGGGATATGGCAAATCCTTAATATACCAGTTGGCTCCGCGGCTCCGCTGGTTGGGAAGCTAATGGGACTTAGCCACAATCCGCCGGTGCTCTCGGAACTACGTCAGCCTATTCGTTGCGTTGATTGGTTGTATACCTACCCAATTGCTGCAGAGGGATTTGATAGACAACCTTTTAGCCCGCCTCCCTCCCTGTTGAGCGTGCCTAGACCCTTGTGCCATCAGAAACATGGGTATAGCATGGCTAGGCTATATAATAAGGTGATTTTGATGAAATATCAAACATGTAAGCTTGCGTTTGGCTAACAGAAATGACTCATTTAGGGACGGTCAAAAAATTGAAAATCTGACTGTTCTTATTGTCTTTATAGTTTCTGGCTGATAAATAGTTACATTTTGGTATTTTTTAAGAAGACAACATGCTTTTCAAACCCATCTGTAGGGTCTGGGGTTCAGAGGGTTAAATTCATTCCTATATTTGAAAGCAGGAGTGAAGCTTTTACCTGTCCCAGTGTGATAAATACAAACCAGGACAGGTGCCAAAACTAATACATAAGTCAGTTGCTGCGTGTGTGCACGGTGACATGCGTCTGCGTCTGCTTGCACATTCTTCACCTTATCTATCAGTGCTGGTTAATGGTTACACCTCTGCACCGACTGCCTCTCTACGTCATCGTCCAGAGAAAGGGGGGAAAAAAAACAAACAAAAAAGAAGAAAAGTTGGCTCCCAGTTCTTCTGTCCATAGAACACCTGCCATTCCATGCCATGCCATCCCTGAAGCCTATCTGCGCTTTGTTGCTGCCAGGACTCAGGGCAGCGCTGTCTTTGTGCGTCTCGGCTCTTTGTTTTCCCCGAGGGCTGAGTGAGAGGGGACTTCTCTCTAAGAGTTGAACAAATAAACAGCAGAGAGCACGAGAGACAAAGGCAGCCAGGGAGCACCTGCCGACGGCTTTGTGTATCTTAATAAGGAACACTACAGTCTGCGAGAGCACAACCCCCCTCTGCACACCGAGTGGATCTGCAGATATGTAAACACGCACACATGCACGTGTTTCTAAATATATACATATAAATGAAACTACTGCATGTATATACACTACTGTACAAAAGTTTGAGGTCATGTAGAAATGTCCTTATTTTCAAACAAACAAGAAAGGAAATTGCTAAGTTAGGGGTGTAACAAATTTGAGTTCAGTGTAAAAGTTTATTTACCTGAGTAATTACAAAAACTGCATCATGAAATGCACTCAAACTAAAAAAAAACTTTTGCCAAATAAAATAAAACTTAAGATAAACTTTAAAATATGAATTATTGACACCCATTTGAATTGTAAATCGAGGAAACTACATTAGAAATCTACACCGTGCCCCAAAAAATACCTTCATCTGAATGATAGTTTATGTCAGGAAGCTTCAAAGGCCCTAAAATAGCTTTAATATAATAGTTGAATGTTTGAACTTGTGATAGTGGTTTTGTTGTTTATTAATAGAGCGGTGTGATGATGGAACAAAACCCCCAGTGCTCTTTCTGGCCTAAAATGCAGTCCAAAGTTCAGCCTGAAAAGATATGAGACAATCTCATTTGGGAAAATTGATCAGTTATGATTGAAAGTTATGATTCTTGTTTCTTATTATTTGTGCTACTACAGACAGTTTTTACACGCTGAGCTGAAATGAAGCAACAAAACTTGGAAATTCTGCAGCAAAAAGAATCAAAGAAAGAATGTACTCAGGTAGTGTGTTGATAACGCTTTTCTTTCCAAAGAATGACCACGGATTTTGTCCGTTATCTATATCACATCAGGAAAAGATCATTAAATAGCAGCGTTCAGTGAGAATCCATATCTGTGCCTAACTGTTCCCAGCAAACACCAGGAATTGACCCTTCGCTAAGCCCCGCCCCCCTTGGTTACAGTTGCTACGCCTGTCAAGCTTTCCCTCCTAGCATGAAATGTGGAGTTTTTAGCGGTACCGGTGAGTGATAATTCTCAGGAGATATGTGCAAATTTCTGGACATATTCTACAGCGATATCAGAGAGAAGCAGACAGAAGGGTCTCCAATATGCTTTTGAAAACTACATTCACCAAACTAAATGTTGGCGGAGTGCAAATGAAGAGGACGTTAAAATAGAGAGAAAAGCGCACAGATCTCAGTGTAAGCGCCAAACACCCCATGTATTGTCACTTCACGTCAAAAATAAGCATATTCAAGAACAACAATGTTCTTGTACAGCAGGGTAAGCCAATATGTATTATATACATTTAAATTAATGTTATGTCAACTGTCATTATCATGTGTCTGCCCATTTCTTGCTAGGCTAAATTTGTGTTTGTTCACATATAGTGGGGCTGATCTATACACTTGATCTCATTAAGGCACAGCAAAGCCCAGCAATATCTTGCACAAGTTTGCCACAACAGTGGCACAAGCCAAGGGGTTACAACATGAATGCAGTACCGATCTCATCTGTTGTTGTCGCCAAAGCCAGACATGAACGTAGGCGGAGACCCGTAGATTGCTGCTACAAAGGAAGCAGGTAGGATGATATTTAGGAAGATGAGGTACTTTACAATGAGCTCTATGTTGCATACTTTTACCCTTCTGCTCCACGGGAGGTTTCTGTCCTTCCACTGAGACGTCTTTCTTTGCTAATGTTATCTGACCTAACACACAGAGCTACGGTTAGCTAATGTTAGCTAGCAACTTAGCTTAGAACAGACGTAGGTGTTCTTATTGATTTTGGAGGGATTCAGCTGATCATGCGGTCTCCCACACTGCTTAATCCACACACGGCACCTTTCTTCTTGTGTCTTTGGCTTGGGGAATGCAAAAAAATCAACACCACCCTCCAAGCTTTGTGGATAACGAGTGTCGGACTTGCAAGTACCGTATGCACACCGCTTTGGCATATTGTCTTCTGCTGAAAGCTTGACAGACCTCTCGTGCCTAGTTACAGTTGCTAAGGTAGGATTGGACAGTGCCATTTGTGGGAGGGGCTTAGTGAAGGGTCAATTGATTGAATATTGATTTACTGTTGAACTGTGGTGGCATTTCGGTGCTGATTGCTGGCTGGATAATGTTTACAAATGCATCTACACATCTAAGAACTGGATTTGTGAACAGAATCAGCAGGAGGTGGTTGGGGTGGATGATGGGCGCATGAAACGCTCGGCTTTAACACCGTAAACCAGCGTTCACATACAGACTCCCACAATAAGGAATGAAAACACAACATTTTTGGTTAAATGTCTGAAGTCACTTTGGGTTTTTTCTCCCTATAAAATAAACAGACCACAATCTGCGATTTGCTTAATAACACCAAAAACAATAAAAAAAGTGCAACACTGAATATTTTGGTATTATTACTCCAAGTTGATGTGGAGATCGGCGTTGGTTTGTCTGTCTGTCCGTCTGTGAGCAGCATTACTCAAAAACAGACTAATGGATTTGGATGAAGTTTTCAGGGAAGGTCAGAAATGACACAAGGACCAAGTGATTAGATTTTGGTAGTGATGCAGCTTATAGTCTGGATCCACAGCTTTGTTAAAGATTTCTGTATCATTGTGAGATAGCAGCACGACAGCACTGTAACTACTTCACAATAAATCATGTTAAATCACTGTGCCTTGACATATGTAAATGCTGTATACTGACTTTTAATACATTTAGTCTCTATATATTTTAAAATTATAAGTGTTTTTAGTTCTTTTTTTAGGTTTATAATAATATACAGATTTTTTTAAAAAGTATACACTAACCTTTAATGTTAAAGTTACTAACTTGTTTAGGTCACGTGATTCAGTATCCGTACATAACGTACATAACACACGCCTGTGCTCAGCGTGTTTGTGGGTACATCTATATTAAATGGCCACATTCTATAGTGCCATGATTTCTGCTCATCAATAACTATAAAACAAATGCTGCATTCCTAGAAAAAAATCTGCGTTTCTGATGAAGCCATATGGGGGAATGAGCAGTGCAGCTATCAATGTGGTATTTTCAGCTAACTTATTAAAAGACACATTTTGTGGACATGTGAGGTTTAATTATTTTAATGAAAGGGGGCACAGTTTGAGACCTTTTAATCACAGTTCTGTTAATTAAAGTTTTTCTTTAATATTAGAACTCTCCATTATGATTTGACAGACAAAAGTTTTAACTGAAAATATACTTTTTGGATTTAGGAGTTATTTGAACTTTTGGAGTCCTTATTGAGGGGGACATGTTTGGTACTTTTCTGATATTACAGATTGTGTGACATCTTTAAACCTTGATTCAGCCATGGCATATGAGTTGGTGAACTGTGAAATTTGTTTTGTTGTCGAACACTTCGGCTAATTGGGGAGTTTGACCACTTGTGATTTAACATGTGGACCAGAATGATATTCCTGGCATTAGTACCTTGTCAATATGGACCGATACACCCAGGATCAATAGTTTGTCAATATTTGCTTTTTCTCGCTCTGTGTGTGCGTGTGTGTGTCTGTCTGTGTGTCTGTGTGTCTGTGTGTGTGTGTGTGTGTGTGTGTGTGTGTGTGTGTGTGTGTCTCTGTGTGTGTGTGAAAAGAGGGCTGCTTGCCAGCTGTGCAATCTGTTCAGTAATCTCAGGTCTGGTCTGTGCACACACTCCACAATCTGCTCTGGTAAAATGGGCCCTACCCTCCCCACACACACACACACACACACACACACACACACACACACACACACACACACACACACACACACACACACACACACACACACACACATTTGTCCATTGACGCTTATGAGGGCCATTGATTGACTAGATTCGTCGCTTAAAGTTCCTGTGTTGTGTTGCAAAATGTCAATCCTTCCTAAGTTGTGTTACAGATTGTCTGGTATTTGTTGTGTTGCTCAGTGTCGGCCTTTCCTATGTTAGAGTGTTAGCCCTTTGCTGTTGTGTTGCGGTGTCTGATTTATGTTGTCTTGTAGAGTGTCAGTTATTTGCTGTGTTACAGTTTCAGCCCTTCCTATGTTGTGGTACAATGTCAATCCCATGCTGTGTTGTTGTGTTGACAGTGTCAGGCCTTTGTTGTTGTGTTGCAACATCTGATTTCTGTTGTGTTGCAGATTGTCAATCCGTCCTATTTTGTGTTGCAGTGTCAGTCCTGTTATTTTGTTGACAGCTGTCAGTCCTTCATATGTTGTGTTGCACAGTGTTAGTCATAAGTTGTTGCTGAGTATCAGTCAGTCCTGTGTTAGTGTTAGTTCTTTGTTGTGTTACAGATTGTTAGTCCTTCATATGTTGTGTTGCAGAGTGTCAATCCTGTGTTGTGTTTTTGTTTTGCTGAGTGTTAGTTGTAAGTTGTGTTACAGAGTGTTTGTCTTTCATATGTTGTGTTACAGATTATTAGTCCTTCTTATGTTGTGTTACCGAGTGCCAGTCCCTCCTAAGTTGTGTTACAGAGCATCAGTCTTGTGTTGTGTTTTCGCTCAGAGCTAAAGGAGCAACGTAAACACACTTATGTTTCTGATTCTCCGTCTCGGTACATCTGTGCAGCCTCTTCCTGAGAGGCCGAACCCCACTGAACGTTATTTCTTTTCGCGGTCCATCATTGTGAGTGCTGTCTCTCTCCAAGTATTCCTCAAGAATATTAAAATCACCGCTCGCCACGCACTGCTACTTCCCAGCAGCTAACCCACTCTCTTCCTGATTCACAATAACCCTTATCAGCCCAATTTCCCTTCTCTCTTCCCTTTGCCCATTTTAACACGCTGCTCTGTTTGTTGTTTAAATGGAAGGGAGAGAAAATTGGCCACTTTTGCCGTTCAGAAACTCCCGCAGCTGTCGGTAATCGCCGCCGTGTGCGTGCTTGTGTGCGTGCGCGCATGCCGTGGTAATGTGCAGTTACCACAGTAGGGGTGCGTGGGGCGGGGGCGTGGAGAGAGGGGTCATGGCGTGCAGCGGAGAAAGCGCTATTAGGAGAAAATGATAGGCCTGTCCCTGAAACTCCATTACACACCGAACACTTAAAAGACTGGACCGGCTTCATTACAGGGCAACATGAATCATGCAGCACTCACACAAGCGACCGGCCTGCCTCGCTTTCTCCACATCCCCACTCTCTCCCCCAGCACAGCCTTCTGTTTAAACTGGAGGACGGCCAAGGGAAAGAGGGATGGATGGAGCGAGGAGGAGGCTTCAGCGTCGCCTCGGGTCTGACAAACAGGAGGAGAGAGGAGGGCAAAGGGGAGGAGAGGGGGAGGAAACGAGAGGAGTGGAGGGAGGACAACAGGAGTCAAGAGAAAGGAGAGGATGAATAAAAGAAACAGAAGAAGGTGAGGAGATAAGACGTGGGGTAGAAGTGGAGAGCAGGAAAGAGCACTGTAAAACTAAAGTTCAGCTAAAAGCGTGGATAAAAGAGTGTAAATATTCAAAAATTGCAAACAAACTGTGAAATAAAAAGCTAACCTGTGGAAAATAATGGCAATTTCAGCAGATTTAAATACAGCAAAACATAATACTTTTATGGTCACACACTGTAAAAAAACAAACTACTAGTTGTAAAAATACTGAGGCCAGACATGCAGTTTATGAACGTACAATCTCATAGAGTTTACACAAGGTTGCTGTAATAAGCCGGATTTAACACAAGGCTAATTTCCATCCATAGTCCCAAACACATTTAAGTAGACATCTTCTGTAATTTAACAAAACCAGGAACCATTTTAATCCTGAGTTTACATTATTCCTTCTTCCAAATAACAAATATCTGTAAAATATCACATATGGTATATATATGTTCATCAGGTTTTTGTCTGTAAATTAACAGAACAAGAAAAATCTGTAAACTAATATTTAAAAAGTATTTATCATCCTTCAATCCTAAATATACATATTTTTTCATTCACATAACATATCTATAGAGTAAAAATTGTGAAAAAAACAATTTACTATTTGTAGATATACAGATTTTTGATTACAATCTTTAGACTTGTAGCCTTTTTTTTCTTTTTTTGTTTGTTTTGTACATTTATTTTCTGTGAGTTTACTAGATATTAGTAATTTTGCAAAATAACGCGAAATAATAGTAAACTGATTAAACAAAAACAGTTAAAAATGTTACTGTCCATTTTGTAAAAGAACAAATTATCTGTTATATATATATATATATATATATTTGCTGATTTAAGTAAAATACAAATAACCATTTGTCAAAAAAAATTCAGATGTTTTAGAGTTTTGGAGTCTTTTAATGGTTAACATGCAAATTAATGCTTTTTTCTGTGATTTTACTGAATATTATCAGTAATTTTTGCAACAAGAAAATTGTTAGAAATGTCACTGTCGGCATAGGAAAACAATAAATAACTATTTTTAAAAACACGCATGTTTAATAATAACATTTTTTACAGTTTTGGCCTTGTTTTTATATTATGTTTGTTTTTGTTTGTTTTAACCAGATACCTGTAGTTTGACAAAAAAATTAAAGTTGTGGCCTCTTTTTTTATGGTTAACATGCAAATTACTGCTTTTTCTGTGATTTAACTGGATATTATCAGTCCTTTTGAGAAAAAAAATGAGAAAATGACAGTAAATTGATCCAAAAAGAGACTGTTTAACACTGTTCAAAAGAGTAGAAGGGCTAGAGGAGACAGTAGATGAAAGAAAAGGGGAGAAAAGTAGAGAAGGAAAAGAAAATGGACAGAAAGGGAAGATTAGAAATGAGGAAATAAGGCAGAAAGGCAGACAGAGCATAGTGGGAAATTTCAAAAAGGGAGAAATCATGTAGGAGTGGAAGAAAGGAAACAAGAAGAGGAGAGCAGAAAAGTAGCTGAGTTGAGAAAAAGTGAACAAATGAGAGGAAATAAGAGACTGGAGTAGGAGAGGAGATAGAGACAGAGTAAAGGAGGTGAGAGGAAAAAGGGCAACAAAAAGAAGGCGACAAAATAGGAACTTAGGAAATGAAGAGGCTAGTAGAGGACACTAGAGAGGATTAGAAGAAATAAGAGAAAATAGGAGCAGAAGGAGGACTTAGTAGATAAGAGGAGAGGAGTGAAGACTACAGTAGATGAGACAAAGATCATATAGAGAGCTTCATATTGAACATCCAGAGATAAAAGAAACACCAACCAATGAATGTTAACGATGATTATTAACTTAAAAAGTACACTTGTGCTTTGATAGCAGATTACAGCCGCTGTAAGGCCTCAAAACAGCTGCTAACTGGCCCTAAACTGTGAACTTAACATGAAGGATGGACATATGGAAAGATAGCAGATGGATTTAATGCACATCATCCTCGGAGGATTCCACTTGGCTTTTCTATGGAGGTGAAGGTGGTTAAAAAGTTTAAAGGAATGGGCAGTGTCATGGAAAAACCCCATTCTGGACGACTAAATGTATCAGCTGAAACTAAAGAACTGTTCATGGTTAAAGTTCATGCTAGCCCCCAAAAAATCACTTCCCTAACCCTAACCCTGACGTTATCTTTCTATAAGTCCATCCTTCACGTCCACTGAGATGTACCAGTTCAACTTTTTCTTCTTTTGATAACGAAATATTTAATGTGGAAGCAAAAAAAAAAAAAAAAGATAATTAACGAGTTTAACTATGAGAGCCTGTACATTCGGTGCACATGGATAACACACATATTTACAGCTTTTTCTTCTTTTTAATCATTAAATATCACTGTGAACACCTCTGCAGATCAACAGGTTGAGCAGGTATCCCATAAACCGTGGCCATTGTCCCTGATGCAGCGATCATGAGTTCAAATCCAGCTCATGGCCCTTTGCTGCAGGTCCTTCCTCCTTTCTTCTCCCCACTTCCTGTCTCTCTATCATTGCTGTCCTATCAACAAAGCCAAAAAATATCGCCAATATGACCATTTTCTTGGTATTATGCATAAAGCACGCATGCACAAAACAATTTTTTCTTCTTATGTTCCACATGAAAACAACATTTAACATGAATATATCTTGGCATAATACAGTCATGATACACATATTTGCAGTTTCGTCTCTGTTTTTTTAAAAAACTCCTGGTTCATTTTTATTCTACTTAATAAATTTCGTTTTTGTAAAATCACGTGATCCTCAATGCTTTAGCAGCACTGCTAACCTGGTAGTCATGTCGATGAAGCATACTGAGTTGAAAAGGAGGCAGAAGTTAAGTAGAGGAGAGGAAAGAAGAGAACGTGAGAAAGGAGATGAAGGAGGAGGATAATAAGAAAAAGAAAGGAAATGAAAGGAGGAGAGTGGACTTGCTGGGGCATGTTGTGGTCTGTTAGATGGAGTGGAGTGTGATTTCAAGATTTCAAGTGTGTGAGTGCACGTGCATGAGTGTGAGTGCACGTGCATGAGTCCTGACACTCGCCTCCGTCTTTGTCCGTCTGGGCGACTCGTGTTAAGACAGCCTGTTAGCATTTGTGTATGTTGGTAATGAGCATGTGTGAAGTGTGTGTGTGTGTGTGTGTGTGTGTGTGTGTGTGTGTGTGTGTGTGTGTGTGTGTGTGTGTGTGTGTGTGTGTGTGTGTGTGTGTGTGTGTGTGTGTGTGTGTGCAGGCGTAGTGAGCGTGTGTTTTGCATGTGTGTGTGTGTGCGTGTGCGTGCTGCAGAGCGTGTCGCAGCATGCTGCCAGAGGGCCGGGGCACCGAGCCAGACCCAGGGCACAGCATGACACTGCATCCCGATCTGTGTTGTGACTGCCTCAATTACCCATCAGCCTGACAGAGAGACTGAGTGAGGAGCTGCTGCTGCTGCTGCTGCTCTCGACGACAGATGATTCTTTCTTTTTTTTGTTCTGTGTGTGTCTTTTATCTCCGGCAAACCGATGTTTCCCAATCCTCCACTCACTTTTTCTTTTTTTATTTGAGTGTGCACTTGTGTTCAGATCAGCCATTTCACAGACACTTAAACCCAAAGCCACATATCACCGAGTTCTATCGCCGCCTCTCCTCTTTTTTTCTTCTGATTTTCTGTCACGCAGACACAACCAGGGCTGTGTTAAGTGCACAACCCCATATTATTTCTGGCTACAATGCTAGATTAATTGCAGATTTACAGGAAAAATTATGCCAAAGAAGTACAATATCAACTAGCAGGCCATCCATCCTCCAGAAAACATGTATTTCCAACTACATTTACACCATTTACACATATACAAATCTACGTATTTAACATTAGAGCAGCAATAGGTATTGATTTATTGATCTGTCTTTCAATAGAAAATCAATCTGCATGCAGCAATTTTACTTATCAGACAACAGTTTGGGTCTTTTTTACTAAACTGGAGATTTACCAAAAAAAGAAATGGTCCCACAGAAGTATAATATCAACTAGAAAACATATACATCAAACCAGATTTACACCATTTACACATATAAAAATCAATATATTTAACATTACAGCGGCAGTAATTATGAATTTATTGATTAGCCTGTTATGGAAAGTTAATCTGCATGCAACAATTTTACTAATCAAATAACTGTTTGGGCCTTTCCCCCCCCTTTTTTTTAAAAAAATAAATAAATTGCAGATTTACCAAAAAAAATTGTGCCACAGAAGAACAATATCAACTAGCAAGTCATCCATCCTCCAGAAAACATATAAATTAAATTATATTTACACTGTTTATACATATATGAATCAATATATTTAACATTAGAGCAGCAATAACTATTGATTTACTGATTAGCATGTCAACAGGAACTGTATCTACACACAACAGTTTTACTAATCAAATAACTGTTTAGTTTTTTTTGTTTTTTTAAATAATGGCAGATTTCTTTAAAAATTGCTCCACAGAAGGACAATATCAACTATTTTGTGTCCATTGCTTAATTTCTTCATTTATTCCGGTTTATAAAACATGTATACCAACTTAATACACACCAATTACACATACACAAAACATTACCATTAGAGCTGCAGTGATTATTGATTTATTGATTAGCCTGTCAATGGAAAGTTAAGCTGCATGCAACTGTTTTACTAATCAAATAAGTCTTTAGTCTTTTTTTTAAATAAATTGCAGATTTACACACAAAAAATGCACATTCTCTTAGGTTAGATAAAGATAAGTTTGTTCAGCTCAGATGGAGTCCAGCTGTTTTGGTGTTGACCTGATCAGGACTACCACAGTGATAAATAGTCCTGACAGTGAAGCACGGAGGTGGTAGTTTAACACTATGGGGCAAAATAGTGCTGACTAGTTGACTTCTGGTCTTTAGAAGGATGGCGAAATAGGAATATTCTATCATGATAACCATCAAAAGCACTTTTAAGAGACAATTGAAGACTCAATTGTTCAGGGAACACCGAGGCACTTAATCTGACTCCACCGTAGAGGTAGAATAAGTCAGGTGGTCCAAAACCCAGCACTTATTTAGCACTGACAAAGTCGAAAAAAAAGGGGGTGAGGGGGTGAGGGGGTGTCAATTCTTCTGCAACTTGATGGCAACACCTTTGACCAGTCACATTTGAAGCACTTTTGCACTTACTACAGGTTTTTCCTTATGTCTGAATTCTTGCTTGTGTTGTACGCCGCTTTGGACAAAAGCATCTGCTAAATGAAATTGTAGAATTGTAGAAAGCACAAAATAACACAAGAGTTTCTCAAGAAGAAAGAAGCAAAAACTACAATCTGACCAAGGAAGTTGTCTGACATGCAGGTCAGATGTGTGTGTAGGTGATTTCCAATCAACGTAGCTGCACAAAATGACTGTTGAATACCAGAAGGTTTCTTTATGGACGGGTTTCTATTTATATGAGCTCATCATGGCTCCACGTGGAGAAAAAGTTGCCACATGCACTGAAAAATTAGATTTGAGTTTTCACAAAGAAGGAAAAGGATACAGGAAGATCTATGAACTAAAAATCTGTGGCAGCACTAATCAAAAGATATAGAATGAGCCATCGTTCCACTAATCAGGGCTGCAGTGATCATCCTCTCAAAGTGATAGATAATGTCATAGATAGTGAACTACTTTCACAATCTACCCCTGAAAAACAGATAAGCAAGTACTTCAGACCTGACCTGATCAGGTGCATAGTCCTGATAGTGAAGCGTGGAAGTGGTAGTTTGACAATACGGGAAAAAATAGTGGCTGACAAGTTGACTCCTGGTCTGTAGGAAGTTGGCAGAAGAAGAATATTCAAGCATGATAACCATCCAAAGCACAGAATATCACAAAAGAACAAAGAAATAAAAACTACAATCTGACCAAGGATGTCACCTGACTTCAATCCAGTAGAACACCTGTCGGGTATTTAACTCTCCAGCCCACATAGGGGCAAATTAAAATAGTTTCAGTCTTCATGATTCAAATCCTAATACCAGAATAACAGCAGCAGCAGCAATAGTTCACTTTGTATTAAGAGTGTGTTGCTTACCCTTTCCGTCCTGTGTAAGATCCTCATGCAGTCTAACTAACAAAACGCTTCCAGGCTTTAAGTTTTTAGTTAAAAAACAGGGGAGGGGGAGTGAAAGGTAAAGGGCAACACAGCCCCTCCAGCAAAGAAATAAAGTCTCTAAAGAATGGAAGACTCTCCAGAAATGTGTGCAACGAAGTCGAGGAGAATCGAGTGTGTCATCAAAAATAAGAGGTGAAGATGTGAAGAGTAGAAATGTGAGAATGAAAGAAGCTTGGGATGCATGGAGCCTGTATTTTTAATGTGGTTAGTTTTAATTTTACATGAGAGCAAATGCCCTGCTGTTCAACTCAGAAATAATGCAATTACTGTTCGATGGTTCAGTTTAGAATAATTTTACATTTAGGTGATGTAACACGGGGGTGCAGTGCACTCGCTGCTGCTGTAAACTCCACATTTCCTCGGCTGTTTCTGTACATTCTGGGATTTCTGAGTTTCTTCACTCAGCTATTTCCTAGTTATTGCTTTTTTTTACTACCTGCCAGTATTATTTGTAATAAATATCCCTCCTGCTTTTCAGCCCATTTGGCACATTTCCCAAATAAATAACTTTAATTAATTAAAATCAAGCTCTGAGCTGATTATTGATCCAATCTCTGTTACCTCATCTGCACAGTGAAAAGAAATATTATCATGCCACCTTATTAAAAATCTGAGGCTCTGGGTAGATCTGTAGATGTGGAAAACTTCATTTT
The DNA here is from genome assembly GCF_021347895.1 of Acanthochromis polyacanthus. Lineage (NCBI taxonomy): Eukaryota > Metazoa > Chordata > Actinopteri > Pomacentridae > Acanthochromis > Acanthochromis polyacanthus. The sequence continues at coordinate 9,064,183 of NC_067118.1, forward strand.
GCTGTGTAAGCTATAAGGGACATTATTAACCTTTTACTGCAGGGGGGTCAAACCTGTGGCCCACGGGCCAAAACCGGTCCACCAGAGGGTCTGATCCGGCCCTTAGGACGACTTTGGAAAGTGTAAAAATTACAGCGAAGACATGAACTGGAAATTTTAAATTTGTAAAACTATAAATTTAATAGAATTTGTAAACCATGACAAGTTGTTTTATTTTAATCATAAAGTAATATGCTACATTTCTGTAATATTTTGTCTTTTTTTGTCTCAGTTTTGTTGTTTGTCTCGTGTTTTTGTCATTTTGTTTCTCGTTTTTGTCACTTTTTGTCTCGTTTTGTGTCTTTTTTTGTCTTGCTTGTGTTTGTCAATTTTTTTGTCTTTTTGTAACTTTTTTGTCTAATTTTTTGTCTCTTTTTGTTTTGTTTTGTGATGTTTGTCTTACTTTTTGTTATTTTGTTTCTTGCTTTTGTCATTTTCTGTCTGATTTTTGTAATATTTGGTCTTGTTTTTGTTGTCTTTTGTCTGTTTTTGTCTGGCTTTTGTCGTTAGTCTCATGTTTCTGTCATTTTGTTTCTCGTTTTTCTCAATTTGTGTTTTGCTTTATTCATTGTTTTGTGTATTGTTTTTGTCGTTTTGCTTTTTTTTGGCCTCACTTGTGTCATTTGTCCATTTTTTTGCCATTTTGTTTTTTGCTTTTGTCATTGTCTTGTTTGTGTCGTTTGTGTATTTTTTTGTCTTGTTTTTGTCCTTTTTTGGTGTTTTGTGTTTGCTTTTGTCATTTTTTGTGCCAGTTGTGTAGTTTTTTGTCTCGTTTTTGTCATTTGTCGATTTTATTGTGACTTTATAACTTTTTTGTCTAATTCATGTCATTTGTCTCATTTTTTTGTCATTTTGTTTCTCTCTTTTTTCATTTTGTGTCTTGTTTTTGTCATTTTGTGTCTTGTTTTTGTAATAGTTTGTCTTGTTTTTGTTGTTTTTGTCTTCTTTTTTGTCGTTTTGATCACAAAGTATAATACTAGCTACCTGTGACTAAATGTTCTAAATGATCTGTAAGTTGTAATGTGTGAATGATAAACTGAGGATGAATGTTGTTGAAATTCTTATTTTCTTGAGAAATTTCAGGTTGTTCATGTTGTTTCGTAAAAAGATAACTCCTTAAACGAGAAAATTTTTCAAAATTTACCTTTTTTGCCCTAAAACAAAGGAAAACTTTGGAGTTGTGGCTATTTATAGGTTATTACACTGTAATTGTTCTGGTCCGGTCCACTTGAGATCAGATTGGACTGAATGTGGCCTCTGAGTTAAAATGAATTTGACACCCCTGTTTTACTTTATGGTACAAGAACATGTCAGTCGTGTATTCTGGTTTGTTTTCTGCAGCCCAGGATGGAAATACGACATTTTGATGAATCACTTAACAAGAAAGCACTATCAGAAGTCTGTATGTCCCGTTTTATCCTGTGGAATAATTGAAATTTATGCAAAAGATGATTGTTTTTCGGGTACAAATCCAGCCACTCTGTCCACTCTGCTGGGCATGTGCAGAAAACATACACTCCTGGTATTTGGATTAGACAGTGGTGGAAAATCTAACCGCGCAGAGTGATGCATTAAAATTAGACTTTTTTTTTATAATGAATGCTTTTAAAGATAAAAATAAACTAAGATCTGCTTGGTTGAGCGTGAACCGCCAGTGCTGAATGATTCTCCGGTTGCCGTATTTGTTTACGGTCCAAACACAATTGTCATTGAGGTTTGTTAGCTTTTTTTTTCTTTCCCAGCAACAGAACACGGATCCACATAAAAGTCTTGACAATAGCACTAATGATAGCAGCGAGTGTAATCGTATTATGGCAGAGTTTCCAAATTCCGATAATCGAGGACGAGCTGCTTCCACTTTCAGCTGCTTCGGATCTAAAACACAATAACTGATGTTAATAGTTCATGGTTGGAATTGACTGAAAGCTGCAGCTAAAATTGCATTTCTGAGGCCCATTTTCACCGATCCAAGGCTGCATCCAGCTGAGTGCTCCTGTTCACATCCGACTGCTGCACTGAACTTTCATTGACCTCCATTAAAGAGCTCTGATATAACTGAGGCTTTCATTCCCTGTCAGCAGCGCATCTCCCAAACTTTTGCCGACTCTTTTCACAGAGAAACAAGACAAGTGAAGCAGCTAATTAAATCCTAGAGGAAATGTGAGGAGTTAAGGAGGTGAATCAGCATCCAGGATGTTAAAACAATATCAGTGTTTTGCCACCTGTGTTATATCTTGAAATGAGCTGCAAAGACCTCCATCCTCACTGAAATCACGGATGTATTAAGAGAACCGGACACGATGCTGCAACTTAACCTTGATGCCATTTTGTCCCAGTGTTTACCTGTGATATTATGATGAAGAAAATCCTAATTTATCCCATTACATCCCATTTACTAATGAATAAAAATCCTACAATTTATCTTTTGAAGAATCCAAAATTACCCTAATAAAAAAAGAAAATCCTAATTTGTCCTAATAAATCCTATTTATCAATGGACGAAATCCTGAAATTTTATCCACTGAAAAAACCCAAAGTGTCCTAATAAATTATTTATCCTAATAAATCCCATTTATCAATAAAGTCTAAGATTTTATCCTTGACAAAATCCTAAATTATTCTGATTATTAAAGAAAATCCTTGTTTATCCTAATAAATCCCATTTATGGATACAATTTTGGATTTTAGCCATCTAATAATTCAAAATTATCCCAAAAAATGAAGAAAATCCTTCTTTATCCTAGTAAATCCCATTTGTCAATAAAGTTTAGGACTTTATCATTCAAAAAATCCTAAATTATCCTAATTATTAAAGAAAAATCCTTTTTTTTATCCTAATAAATCCTATTTATGGATAAAATTTTAGGATTTTTATCTACTAAAAAATCCTAAATTATCCCAAAAAATAAAGAAAATCCAAATTTATCTCAGTAAAATCCATTCATGGATAAAATTTTGGATTATCTACATCAAAAAATCAAAAATTATCCTAATAAATGTGAAAAAAATACTCATTAATCCTAATAAATCCCATTTATCAATGGATGAAATCCTAAAAGTTTACCCACTGAGCACTATGATTAAAGAATCATATATAAACATTTGACATTACACCTCCAACTACTCACAATGTATGTTTTATATTCTTTCTGTTTTTAATCCATGGAAGCTTCATATTTACCTGTAAAAGTGATTTTTATTTTTGTGGCACTATCATAAAAATCAGGGGAAACAGTAATGCACATTGGACATGCTGAATGCCAAATCAAATGTGACATTTGGAAAACCTTTTTGACTTTTTGAGTCCGGTATCCAGTTAATACCACCATGATTAAGATGCCAAAAAGATTCTACTGGGCATGTGCAGAGGACACACAGCCACTGCAGAGAATGTTCTATCCATTCTGGATCCCAATTAGAGAAACTAGGTGTAGACAATAAACACAAATAACAGCTCTGAGGAGCTTTTAACAAATTCAAAGTTGTCAAAACATCGGATGCACTCCAATATCTATACTTCCATATTATATAGTACACCAGAAAGAGATTTAGTACAGGGGTATTATGCATATATAGTGTATACAGGGATATTGTACATGTATAGTATATACATGGGTACATCTATAGTGTAGTACAGGTGTAATTTAACTAAAACTAAAGCCATGGGAACCCCACATGTATATAGTTGATGATGCAGAAATCACATAAATCCATCCATCCCTCCATTCTCTATACACCGCTTTATCCTCACTAGGGTCGCGGAGGGTGCTGGAGTCTATCCCAGCTGACTAGGGCTAATATTTGGTTTGTTTAAACTGCTGCTACTGCAGCTGATAGAGCACAAATAAGAAAAGTGATCAGTTCATTAGTATTGATTACAGAGAATATTCAACCAGTAACTTTAGTTTGACTTTGATTTGGCCACAAATTAAAATGATTTCCTTCATTATGAGTCAGTGTCAGACCTACATGAACTTCAATACAACATCATGTTTAAATGTATGAAGTCTGATAGTTTTATTGTGCATCTGTCTGTTATCAATAATCAGCTGCATTGATCGGTAAAATAAATACATTAACGCACATTTAACAGTTTTCTACCAGTAATCCTGTCTGACATCATTTCCAGTCGCAGCTTTTAACCGTCATAAATGTTTATGTTCCTCATTGTTCTCCATGAAAACAACCTGTTCATGATCGGTTCATTTAGAGCAGAAAACGAGTCAAATGATCGTTAAACCTCCTGTTTGTGTGACGAGTTTGAAGCAGAAAGTCTGAGTTTAACAAAGAAAATAGAAAACCACCTTCATAGCTGTTAACTCTGACTGAGCTTTTAGTTTTTGTCGACTCACAAAGAAAGTCTGACTTTGTTAAACTGTCTTCATAGTTCAGCCTCTGATCTGATAAACAATGTAAACACTAGAAAAGCTGAACTGGTTGAAATAGAAGCTTTGAAATCCCCTTCTAATTTCCTGATTATAGGTTCAGGTCTGTGTAGGATGAAGTCTGGGTCCAGATAGTAACCTGGGGTCTAGTATGTAGTGGATTAAACAGAGCCGTGAATCAGAGAATTTTGCCTCAAGGAATTTTAGTAATCAAATTACTAGAATAACTCGAGGAATCGTTTCAGCCCTAGACTGAAATCAAAGAGAAGATGTATGCAATTTCAAATGCAGCCATTGCTGCTTTCATAGTCGTTTTTCATCTTTATCCTCCAGGTTTAGTTCAAGACAATAAAGACACCATCTGTTGCCAACAAAATGACAGTGTTTACCTACAACGCCAAGAAATCAATCTGTTAATCAGGAAAATAATCAGCAAATTAACCAGTAATTAAAAAATTACGATGAAGCCAAAGTGCTGATGAAGTAGATTAGCTTCATGAGGGTACAATTAATTTAACATTTAATATATTAGAGTTGAGTTTTGTTTTAATTTACCGTTAAAACAGTGATGATATTAAAGGCATCTGTTTTCATTTCTGTCTGTTTTCTGACCTCCTCTCATAAATCTGACCAGCATGTCACTGTGCAGACGCTACATCCTTCAGTTATTGCTCCGGTTAGCACAGCTCCTCACAAATCCAAGACATGAGGCTGGAAGGCAGCAGCATGTGAAGTTACCGTTGGCTTAATTCTGCCTTACATGTTCCATGGCAAGTGGTCAAACTCTTATCCAAACCGAGCTGAGCTTCTCTCAGTCACACTGGAAACGATGCACCACAACATGCTGAACAGCTTTTTTTTTTCTTCCTCCAATCCTTTGGGTTAATAAGTTTCATTTTACCGCACATGTACCATGATTTGAAATCAATTTTGAAGCTGTAGGAATAACCAAGCAGTGTAATTTTAGAAAGATTTTAAATGAATCAACCAGAAAAAATACTCCTGAAGTCACATTTTGTAAATTTGTTTACAAGTACAGAGGAGAGCTGGAAGTCACATAACGTACAACGCTATGTGGCGGCGTTTTAGGCACTGAAAGTAAAGTGAGGATGCTTTCAGGGATAATTCCATGAATAGTTTTTATTAATCACTTCATACAAAGTGCAGTAAACTGAGGAAAAAAATAAATCAAATCTACTTGCTGTGGCCACTCTTTTTCCTTTCAAACATCCACAGTACAAAAGACACAGTTTATCAAGGTAACGGGACAAAGTGGGTTGTTGGAGAACTTGTCACAGTTGTTCAGTCTGTTTCTGTGTTTTCATAAAATTCAGATGGTTGAGATCAGGGTTCTGTGGAGGCTACACCATCTGTTGCAGGAATCATTGCTCTTGTTGTGGCTGAAAGTAGTTATGCAGGACTCTGAGTAGATATACGAGAATGAATGGAACACCTTTGTGGTGGTACTATGTCATGGAGAAGAACCTAAACATCTGAATTAACTGGAACTTTCACACAGGACTGATATTTCTATTGGTTGTAGTTGCAAAGTCACTCATAAGAGGAGGTCAGGGTGGATGGATGGGTGGCAAAACAAAACTAGAAAAGCACTCGGAGAACACAGTACTCCACCAAGTGTTTATTCCCCCATATGGCATTGTCAGAATTACAGCATTTTTTCATAGAATGTAACCATTTATTAAGTAATTTGTGCAGATTATTATGACGAATAGGTGTCCTTCATTGTGACTATGACTTCTAGAGGTTGTAGCAATCATGATGTGAGGTGCCACACATAGAGAACTAAAATATCGGTGTAGAAAACATAAACTGTATATAAAAGATGGATGTAGCTTTTGAATGTGAAAAATGAAGCCAAACTTGCAGTGTCTTTCACAGCCAACAGAGGCCTAAATCTAGTTGTATAGAAGTCTATGAGAAAACGACCCAACTTCTCACTTCATTTGTTACTTCAGTCAATATTTTCCAAGCAAATTTATGGTCTCAATTGGTAGTTTTAAATCTTTTTCAATACAACATGTTGTTAATTTCTTGCTATTTAAACAACAAAACTGTTCTTTCATAAAAAAATGGCCAGATAGGTAATTTGTGCAGATTATTGTGATGAATAGTTATGTTTCATTGTGACTGTGACTTCTAGAGGTTGTAGCAATCATGACATGAGGTGACACATGAAGAACTAAAACATTGATGTAGGAAATATGAAATGTATAATAAACATAGATGTAGTCTTCAAATCTGAAAAATGAAGCCAAGCTTGCAGGGTGTTTAACAGCCAGCAGAGCGTGAAATCTAGTTGTATAGAAGTCTATGAGAAAATAGCTCAATTTCTCACTTGATTTGCTACCTCAGTAAAGATTTTCTAAACAAATTCATGGTCTCAACTACTAGTTTTAACTCTTTTTCAATACAGCATGGTGCTAATTTTGTAAACTACGGCCCTTTTTAGAGGAAAATAGGCAATATAGCAGGACGCCCCTCACTCAATATGTACCAAGATGGTGGTGGCCAAATTCCAAACTTAAGGCATCACAACAAAACGGTGGTTGAGGTCACGGTGGCTATGTTGAACTTGTAGATATAGTAGAGAGGTTGACAAAATGTTGACATAAATTCTACTGCTGCTTTTGTACGTATACGTAGCCCAACAGAGGCTAAAATTATCCATGCTACATTTTGTATTGGTTAAAAATGGTTGTTCAGGTTGGAGGACTTTCTCAAAAGACCATTCTGCATTGTTTGATGTGTCTTTGGTGTATTTTCAGAACGTTGCTTCTTCCCCCTACTATCCATCATTCCATTTCGCCTCTTTTCCCTGCCGTCACCATGGACATCCATGATACCACTATTAGGAAGAGATGGCTTGACAGTGAAACATTTGCTTACATACCGCACGGTCAGTTAGAAAAGCCTGAGGAGATGGCCACACACACAGTCATTCACTAGTCGCGTGAACTGAATTTTCCGCGTACTTGGAAGGCAACAACACCTGTGGTTATTAACATTTTTTTCTCCTCGCCATGGAAGTGAAAGCATTCCGATGCGGGATTAGATATTTTATTAATCCGTCTGAAACGTGTGTGTGTTTCCGTGTCTGGTGAAACAAGTCGCAGTTCGCCGGGCTGGAGGGGAAGATGAAAGATGACAGCATCAGTGAGCCATCTTGAGTTGGGTTAGTTGGTTACTATGGATACCATACATATATGCACCCGTTCTTGACATACACACTCCTTTAAAGCCCGACCTTCTTCAGTCCCTCCTTCACTATCATAACATCACTCACAGCCGGCCCACTCAGAGTCTCCCCCCACCAGCGGCATAATGACATTTGCATACAGATGTCTCACTTGTGCCGACAATGCATGCAACATTATGTGCGTTGCCGGCGTTATCGGCATACGGGCTGCAATCAGCTGACATCTGAGTGCAGGTTAAGCAAAGTAGCAGAATTTTGACGGGAAAAAATCCTCGTTATCTGCATCATTATTAGAAGTTTTCCGGCTTGGAGAACACGCAAGTGGGAGGATGTGAGGACGGAGTGATGGGTGAATTGAGAAGTAACACTCCGTCTAGTTTGCTGGAACAACTGTGCCTGGCAGACAGAAGTACAAAGGGGATTGAGTTGAACTCATCGGGGCCCCGTTCCAAATCTGTGGCCCTGCCCCCACCAGCCCTCCCTTCTTTTCTCCTTCTTCTTCTTCTTCTTCTTGTAGCATTTTCTTCTCTTGCCTCATGAAACAAGCCACCTACACTTTAGGACATCTGCTAAGCTGATTTTCTGGAGCTTAGCAGCACCACAGTGGTATCAAAGAGATTAGGTGAAACAACATCCAACTCTGGCTTTGTGCTGTGTTTCAATAATGCAGCGCCGTGCGACCGTGCGCATGTTGTTTGTGCCTGTTTCGCCTCCAGTGCGCGTTTTTTAAAAAATATATTTATTTCTTGCTGGCGCGCGAGCTCGCCGTGTTCGTGCGTGGGTGTGTGTATTATGCTCGGTGTTACAGTGCCATAAGTCACAGAGCTGGTGTAATGCAGTCGGATCTGGAGTGTGAGCGCTTCTCCTTTTTTTTACGTACAAGGATTCAGAAAGCGTAACCAGAGAGCTGCTTCAGAGGATCTTTCAAGTCTTTGTTTTCGAGCCAAGCCCATTATCACTGGAGAAAAATCATTTCCAGCAAATAAACTGTCGTTTGGCTCTGCTGGAAATCCACTAAAATGTTGGAGTTATTTTTGCCTTGTGAGGCCTGACAATCACATATTTGCACTTTTCTTGCCGTGTTTTTTTTTCTTGTTTTTTCTTCCTCCCTCCACAGAGCACATGGTGTTAATTTGTTTTTTCTTCTGCCACACATTTGGTAATGAAAGGGTGCTTTATGAAGCGAAGTGACTATATCTTACTGAATTATGCATGCATGATGGCTAACGCTTAGTAACTATCCACATACGTAATTAAGTGGTGAAATGTAATAATGTCATTTATCCCTCTGGGTTTTCGGGGTTTGAATAATTGCTGCAGAGTCAGCCTACTGTGCATTATATTTGTGTGTGTGTGCAAGAAAGAGCAGGGTTGCATGCTTTGCTTTTTTTTCCTTCCTTGTGTGTGCCAGAGATCAAGAGAGGGAGTTCTCATTTAGTTTTTTTTTCTTTTTTGCATCTTCTTTCACTCCAACAGCTTTCACTTTTTTGTGCTCACTAACTAGAGAAAAAAGAGTGGAGAGAGACGAGAGGGGGAGAACGGTGGGGGTGAGAGAAGAAAAGAGAGCAAGCCAAAGAGCGTCGGGTGCTGTGTCAGTCTGATATTTTCCGTAGTGACAGCTGGGCCCAGAAGCTCAGACCCTTTTCTTCTGGCACACAAAGCCCATTAAGTATGCCACTCGCTCAATGGCCCCTGCAGCCTCCAAATTGCTCCAAGCTCCTCCCTAAAGTGTGGCAGCCTTTGTCATTGTAATCAGGCCTTGTTTGTGAAGTGCTGCCTGTATTTACCGCTGCTCAGGGTGCATATTTGCCCAGCCTGCCGGGGTCTGAGCGCAGGAGGCAGAGAGACTGAAAGACAGGATGGAGAAGGTTGAAGGGATGGGAGGGTCCAGAGTAGAGAGAAAAGGTGTGAGGAGGGGAAGGCCTTAAAGAGTTCGGCTGTGTCCGAAATCATTCCCTACTTCCTATCTAGATTGAATGATGTGGGTTTTTCAGGGCCGATGCTGATTATTAGTAATCGAGAAAGGCCGAAGACCAATATTTGAGTATACACTACATTTAATGTTTTACCAGCATGTGATAGTAGACAAAATGGTAAAATAAATGGTTGTATTTATATAGCGCTTTTATCCAAAGCGCTTTACATGATGCGTCACATTCACACACTGATGGCGGAAGCTACCGTGCAAGGCGCTAACCACGACCCATCAGGAGCAATTAGGGGTTCAATGTCTTGCTCAGGGACACCTCGACATGAGCACGACGGGCCGAGGATCGAACCGGCAACCTTCCAGTTACAAGACGGCCACTCTACCCACTGAGACATGCCACCCAGACAACCTGTCAGTTATAACTAGACTACTTCATAAATAAAGGTGACTATAACTGAATATGTAAAAGAGAAAAAGAGGTGATTAAATTAGAACTTTTTCCTCTGTTTGTGGCAAACTTCTTCTTCATTTTCTTCATCTATCACTTTTATTTCCCACTAAGGTTCAGATCGTAAATTAATTATTGTTTCTCTTTCAGGTTCATCTGTGCCTGGCTTCTAGCTTAGCTGCTAGCCATTAGCATAGCTTTAGCCACTATGAAAGAAGCTAATTTCCTTGTTGTGGTTGTGGTTTGTGCCTCTACTAAAGAGACGTGTCTGTCAATTAGAGCAGATTGCTAAAGTTAATTTTACTTTAGGAAGATGTTACGACGCTCCAGACAGATTAAAACAAACAGGAAACCTGTTACCTTTGGCTTTCCCCTAATCTTAGATAGCAATAATTAAAAAAAAAAAAAAAAAGTCAAATATCGGACTCAATCCTTACTTACAACCACAAATTTTATTGTCCACTAAGCTCCAGTCCTTAAATTAATTATTGTTTTCCAGGCTCTGTTTCAGGTTGATCTGTCTTATAAGTTAGCCGCTAGCTGTTAGCATAGCCTTAGCCGCTGTACGAGAAGCTAACTTCCTGGTTTGTCTTTCTTGTTCAGACATTTCTGAGACCACAGAGTGATGACAGACAGAGAGAGGAGGCTGCATTAGACCTGAAGTAGAGCATTTAATTAATCAATGATTAGCCAATAAAAATGCAGATTCTGATCATCTGAAAAATACTACGCCTGGCCAGTAATCGGTCAATACATGCTCCCTATCAAGGGACGGCTGTGTACTCAACTATGTATGGAGCTCTCTGCAAACCTTGGACTCCACTTTAGTCTCTGCCCTACTAAATACATCACTTGTGATCGCTCAGTTCTAACAAATCAGATAGATGTCATCTATGGTGGTGAACCGACCAGCATTTTTGTGATAAATTCATGTTTCCTAAGCGTATTTTCCAAAATTAATAAATAAAATTAACTTTTTTTTTATCCTGTTTGTGTTGTGCTACATCACTCTGCCACTATGAAATCTATCAATACAAATAATTGTTTAGATTTTTTATAGTTTTAATGCTAGAAAATACAACTTAACACTAAAAAATACATCTTAACGCTAGAAAATACTACTTATCGCTAGAAAATACAAATTAATGCTAGAAAGTATGACTGAAATCTAGAAAATGCAACTTAATGCTAGAAAATACGTCTTAATGCTAGAAAATATGACTTAATGCTAGAAAATATGGCTTACCGCGAGAAAATACGTCTTAAAGCTGGAAAATGCAACTTAAGGCTATAAAATATACCTTATTGTTAGAAAGCCTTAATGCTGTGAAATATGTCTTAACACTATAAATTGCATCTTAAAAGGTATTTCACAGCATTAAGGCTTCCTAACAATACGGCATATTTCATAGTGTTAAAACGTATGTTTTAGCACTTTAAAATACCTTTTGACGCTATGAAATATATCTTAACACAATAAAATATGTCTTAACTTTATAAAATACATATTAACACAATAAAATACATGATGACGCTATAAAATCTTTAATTTTCTCTCTCATCCGTCTACCATTCTCCTTTGACGCAATGCATGATGGGATATAGTACTTTGCTAGTGACCATTGCCTGTATGCAACCTTCCCTGGTGCATTGTGGGATAGTTTGAGTGCACTATACAGGGTGTAATAATTTCATCTTAACATTTGGGCAGCAAATGGAGAACACACAGTATAAAAAGTGAGGATTAGAGCTGTCTAATAGTTGTCTCAGAGGCCTTTAATCAGAGAGCAGAATATTTCTTTAAGTTTTTTTATGTGTTTTATTTCCTTTTCACTTTTCCAACATTCAGAAATGGAAAGTGGGTCAACGCATGAAGAATTATTTTGGTTTCTTTGTCAGGTCCTGCATGTGTGAAGTCTTTTTTGGGGGAAATATTAACATATCAAGCTCTACACAGTGTCTGATTTTGGATGCAGCTTTTGACTCTTGGAGGGTGACAGGGGGTCAGGCTGTCGACCCCAGCAGGGAGGGATGCTGGGGGATGCTTGGGGATGCTGGGATGCCAGTCTGGACCGCGGGGGGAGACGAGCAAAAGGGGGGAGTCGTCATGGCTGCAGGCTTCTCATCCCGCATTAAGAAGTTGGATGAAATAAAACCTCCCACAGTAAGAGTGGATCTGTGTAAGTGACAGCGAGGTGCAGCAGACAGACGTGGCGGCGATGTGATGCCTTTTGGCGGAGCTGACCCCATTCCACGTGTCTCCTCCGCCTCCACCACTGGGCGGGGGGAGGCGGGGGAGGCGGACCAAGCTGTGCACTGGGTTGGGTGAGCAGGGGAGGAGGGGTCTCCGGAGATGACGGTCATCCAAAGTGGCATCCAGACCAAACTTTGTCTGTCTTTTGGCCTTTTTCCTTTCACTTCCCCAGTGTGTGTGTGTGTGTGTGTGTGTGTGTGTGTGTGTGCATACGCCTGTTAAAAATTCATAACTCCCACAAAAGAAGAGAGGAAGGAGAAGTGTAATCCGTGAGTAATGAAGAGCCGGCGGCGTTCTGTGTCTTCATCGCGCTAAATGGCAGCCGTGTATTTTTAAACACCACCGAAAGTTGATTGTGTTAAAGGAGAAGTTCAGAATGTAAGGTAAAAACAGAATAGAAATTACAGTTATAAACACTTCCGTTGCTTTATCCTGCTCGTTTTCAGACCCCATTCTAACTTCTGTTTTTCAATTTTTTGTGTTTTATTTTCTCTTGTTAATGACAGTTGTAGCATATCTGAAATAAATCACATACCAAAATTTTAACTGATCATAGACAAAATTGACAGTATTTGTTTAATTGGTGCATAAACACATTACATAGTTCAGCCAAAGTTAATATGTGACTGATGGTGGTGCTCTTAAAGTTGCACAAATAGTAGAAAACACAAAAAGGAGTCAACTTTGAAATTCATCCATCCATCATCTATACACCATTTAATCCTCATTAGGGTTGGGGAGGGGGGATGGAGTCTGTCCCAGCTGATTTAGGGTGAAGGCAGAGGACACCTGGACAGGTCACCAGTCTGTCACAGGGCTGCAGATACAGACAGTCATTCACACCTACAGACAGTTTAGAATCACCAGTTAACCTCAGCATGTTTTTGGACTGTGTGAGGAAGCTGGAGAACCTGGAGAACACCCACACATGCGCAGGGAGAACATGCAAACTCCATGCAGAAAGATCCCAGGAAGGCCGGATGCAAACACGATCTTCTAGCTGCAAGGTGAAAGTGCTAACCACCGAGACACTGTGCAGCCCCACTTTGAAACGTTTGCTAAATATCAATCAGTTACCCAGTCGGTTTAAATATAATTTATTACTGCTTTTTTGATAATCGGCCCAGAATTTCAATCACTTTTGTAAAGCAAACACAACAAAAACATAATTTAAACCTATTATTTTGGGGTCACTTTTATTAAAAATGAAAAATGAGATGTTTTTAAACTTCCTAATCTCTCCACGTCCTGTTTGTGTAGATTCTCGATCACCCAGATTCTAGTAATCAAAGCAGATGCAGTAAAAAAAAACCAATTCTTTTAGGTTCTTAAAAACCATCCGAAAGGTTTCGTCAGACCTACAGAATTATCTAAAACTCCTCTCCATAGAATATTCTGGTTTCAAATGAAGCCTCGCTGTGACAACATGACTCTTCTCACTTTGTTCAGGGCTTCAACTGAGTGACTGGAATCATTTGAAGGGTTTGGAAGCAGAATGGTCCGATCCACTTTCTGCAGTTTTTGAAAAAAATGAGTTCAGTTTTGTGTTTTCAAGAATGGTCTAACATTCACTGTAACACTGTATCTGGGTTGTAGTTTAGACCACTTTGCCACTAAAATCTAGACCATAAAATATTACAGAAATTGTTAAAAAAAAAAAAAAAAAGTTTTTTTGTGGGTTAGACCACTCTGCTTTCTGACCCCCACATGGCATTCTACAAGCTTTGAGTCATGTTTAATAATTTTCAGTTCATTCTGAACAAATATAAATAATTTTGGACAACTTCTGAGTCATTTTGGGAAGATTTTTGTAATTTCTGACAACTTCTGTGTAAATCTGGACAAATATTCTGTTCTATTTTCATATCATTCTGAACAATCTTTTATCATCTTAGACCATTTCTGGACAATTGTCTGTAATTCTGGATCATTTTCAAGTCATTATGGACATGTTGAATCATTTGGGATCATTTCTGAAGCATCTTGAACAATAAGGGTTTGGAAGCAGAGTGGTCTGACCCACTTTCTGTTGTTTTTGAGATAAAAAGGTTAAAAGTTTTGTGTTTTCAAGAATGGTCCAACATTCACAGTGCCACTGTAACGCTATATTTGGGCTGTGGGTTAGACCACTTTACCACTAAAATCTAGACCTTAAAATATTGCAGATATTATATAAAACTCTTTTTTGTGGGTAGACCACTCTGCTTCTAAAGTTTCAGTCATTTTTAATAATTTTCTGTTCGTTCTGAACAGATTTTGGACAATTTTTGAGTCATTTTGGGAAGATTTTAATAATTTCTAACAACTTTTGTGTAATTCTGGACAAATTTTCTGCAATTTTGGATAATTTTTATGTAATTTTTAGACAAATTTTGAGTAATTTTGAATGATCTTTAAAGCATCTTGTACAAATTTAGTGTTTTTCTGCAAAATTCTGGATCATTTCTCAAGTCATTTTGGACACATTTTCAATCCTTTGGAATCATTTTTGCAGCATCTTGGTAAATAAGAATTTGAAAGCAGTTTTTGAAAAAAAATGAGTTCAGAGTTTTGTGTTTTCAAGAATGGTCTAACATTCCACTGTAACTCTGTATCTGGGTTGTGGGTTAGACCACTTTGTCACTAAAATCTAGACCATAAAATGTTGCAGAAATGATTAAAAAAAACTCAAATTTTTGTGGGTTAGACCACTCTGCTTCTTGTTTTGCTGTGAAAACCTGAAGGTTCTGAAAGCATTGTTTCTGGGCCATTTGTGGAAAAGAACAAAGATACATTAATAATTAAAATGACTGCAGCTAAACATCTGATAAAACAAGGACTACAAATTTAGTCCCTAGCATGGTAGTGTTTGAAGTACAAAAACCTGTTTTGTAGTCCATGTGGGTCCATAACTGTTGTCTTTACAGAGGGATAGATGACGTGGAAGTCTGAAACAGTGGATTTTTGCAGAGAAATCCTCTCTTTGGTGGGTGAAGCGCTTGGCTGTGTCTAATGGGAGCTGACGGATATGGGTACGATCATGCTGCATGGATGTTAGCGAGGGACGTCGGGGGGTGTGAAAGTGATGGAGGGGGGCAATAAAGTCATCGTGTTATGAACCCGATTGTTACCCTGAGACCCGGAGCAGGACTCGGTTTGTCGAGTGTCCATCTGTGCACGAGGCCGGGATGTGAGAGTGGCTGCAATAAAGAACGGAATAAAAAGTTCCTCTCCCGCTTAGTTCAAACACAGACCTGCACATGCATTAAAGAGGAAAAAAAAAAGAACCTTTTTAGTTCCAAAAGGAGCCACGACCCTTTTTGTGTCTCCGAAGTTGCAGAATAATGATAATGAAAGCGTAGGAGTGAACTTTTACTTCTTCTTTTTTGGTGGAATAATGATGATGATGATGAGTGAAATTTCCATTAATTACCTCACGGGGGTCATTTTCTCAACGAGGTCCTGTTTCCTGCACTTCACCGTGTGTGTGTGTGTGTGTGCATAAGTGTGTATTTGTTTAAACTTTATTGTCACCGTCGTCTCCAGGACAGCTGGAGGCTATGTCAGAGTTCAGCTGCTTGTTATACAGAGCAGAGAATGAGAAGGGTGTGTGTGTGTGTGTGTGTGTGTGTGTGTGTGTGTGTGTGTGTGTGTGTGTGTGTGTGTGTGTGTGTGTGTGTGTGTGTGTGTGTGTGTGTGTGTGTTTTAGCTTTTGCTACATTGTGGGAACCAAATGTCCCCACAACTGTATGAAAACCGAAAACAATGTCACTTGTGGGGACCTCATTTCGGTCCCCACAAGTTTAAACAGTGTTTTCTTGGCCATGTTGTTGTTACTGTAAAGAAAAGTAAAAGTGCAAAAAAGTTTCTTTAGGGTTAGGCATTGTTTTGGTTAGGGTTTGGTTAAGGTTAGGGTTAGGGGTTAGGGGTTAGATATGAATGGGAGTCAATGGTAAGTCCCCACAATGATAGAAAAACATAGTATATGTGTGTGTGTGTGTGTGTCTGTGTGTGTGCATTTGCATATGCCTGAGATTGTGTAATTTGTGTGTGTGTGTGCTATCGGGGTAGTGAACAGAAGGGTGTAGTGGGGGTGAATAGTGAAGTTAATAGGCTAATGAGAGCACCGTGCTCAGGAAGAATGCTAGAGGCTGTCTGGCATGCCCAGATAAAAAAAAAAAAAAAAAAGAAAACCTGCAGCGACATCGGTGGAGACCCAGCAGTCCTCCTTAACACTGACACCGTCTTTGTCCACACATACCAAAAGCCACTTTAATAAGCTGTGAATTCATTGTACATGTGTGTTTCTTGTGCCATGGAAGCAGGACTGGAGGGATGAGGAGAGGAGATTCGTTTACGCCATCTTTACTAGTGTTAGTTTAGTTCAGCTTTACTGTTTACTGGATGATAACAATTTAAAGTTTTAGTTCGAGTCCATTCAGTATTACACAATACTGCAGATTTCATTTACCAACCACTTAAAACTAGTTGAGTTTAGTTTAGATGTAAATGATTGTGTATTCAATTTAGTGTAGTTTAGTTGAGTTTAGTTTAGATGCAAATAATTGTGTATTAAGTTTAGTTGACTTGAGTTTAGTTTAATTTAGTTTAGTTAAGATGTAAATGATTGTGTATTACGTTTAGTTTAGTTTAGTTTACATGCAACTGATTGGGAGTTTAATTTAGTTTAGTTTAGATCTAAATGATTGTATTAAATTTAGCTTAGTTTAGTTTTGTACACAATTGTCAAAATATTCAAACTTGTAATAAAGCTTGTAATATAGCACATCCATGATGTGCTATATTTAAAGTTTTAATAATGGAACAAAGTTATTTTAGTGTTTAGTTTAGATGTAGATGATTGTGTTTTTAGTTTAGTTTGGTTTAGTTTGGTTTCGTTTAGTGCACCGTCACTAAAGTGTTCAAGCTTATAGTAAAGAATCCATGATGTGTTTAGATATTCAGACTTTTACACCAGTGGTGTTTATGGTAGCTGGTATGAGTCTACGTTTAATGTAATTTAGTTTATTAGTGCAGAGTGACAGATAGAGGGTATTGTGTGCAAGTTTAAGTGAACATAGTTTAGTTTAGTACTTTTTTTTAATATATCTGAGCTTTTAATAAAGGATAAAGGGAGTTGTCTTTAGTTTAGTTTAGTTTTAGTTTAGTCTGGATGCAACTGTTTCAGTAATAAGTTGATGTAACTGCTTGGATTATTAGTTTAGTTTAGTTCCAACTACTCAGGGTTACACTTGGTGCTAATGTTCCAATTTAGCTTCATGTGTACTTCAGGTTAGTTTAGTGCAGAGTTCCTGTGAGCTCTGGGAGCTACAGACCAGAGATTCTGAGTCCATCTGAGACAGTTCTGCTGTTCAGTTCAACGATTTGGATCAAGGAAGTTCAGTTTCTTGTTATTTACTTTTTCCTTTCTCCTTTGAGTTTACGCTAGTTCATGTAATTTTAAACTATTTGTTCTCATAATTTTGGGTCCAACAAACTTGGTTTTATGACATTTAGTTGTGACAATTCAGGTAAAAAAAATAGTGAACTTAGTTTTGTTCCATTGTGTTATGTTTGAATTTTTTCCTTTATTTTAGTGAAACAGTGATTCAGAATGACAATGAGAAAAAATAAGGTTTATTTGAGTAGAAACACTTTGTTTTGCTGTTGAGTTAGTTCAGTTCAGTTTAGAATAATACTGGTTTCTTTCAGAGATTTATTCCAGCCTATATGCTGGGACAGTTAATAAAGGGTCCATAAAGTTGACTTTAGTTTGGATTCAGGTTAGTAGCAAACATTCTTCAGACTTATAATTCTGGTAAGGTTATTTAAATGTAACTCATGTAGTTTGGTTTTAGTCAGATCATTTATTAGCAAATAGCTTATTCAAAGCTGCATTTTTAGTTTAATTCCACACATTTCTAAATGCACATATCATTAATACACCATTCTGGCAGGAGAGAAGGGGGGAGGCTGTTTGGCAACGTGCAACACTCTTCAACAAACATTAGCAAAAAGCAATCATAGCATTAAATGTGCATGAAATAAAATGAATAAGAAAAAGGCAGTAGAATGCTTCGAGGTTGCTTTACCCCCCATTACATCTTGGAGAGATGGGGACGGGGCTAATGGGAGCAAGCAATAGGAGAGCTCATTATCTGGCAGACCATCTGCTATTGGGAGGCAGGAACTGTCTGTCTGCACCAGACACAGACACTCTGAATAGGCCTGCAGTTCCAGTGAAAATGTTCCTGCAACTTAGCCTGAATTAACCGTACATCTGGTGCGTTTGGTGATGATGGAGGGAGGTGTGAGGAAATGTTAACACGGGCTAGAGATTTGGAAAATTTACCAAATTAGAGCAGATTAAGTTGGAGAGAGAATATTTTTAACGTGATTGTGAGGAGGTCTTTGCAGCTTTAGTTACATTTTGTGTTGTTTTTTCATGTTGGAGTGGATGCAGATGATTTTTAAAAGAGTTGTTTTAAGGGCAGATTGCTGAGGGGGAGCTTAGTGAGTGTGAGAAGTTGCCGGGCGCAGCAGATGCTCTTTGTTGCTCTGCGGGCCATTGTTGTTGAAAGCTCAGGCTGGGACTTTGGGGATTGGCTGCAGCTCCGGGCAGCAGGAGGGCTCCGCCGCCTCCTATTGGCCCAGCAAGCCTGTCAGTCATCCCGCCCCGGCCCCGCCCCCTGCCCCGCTGAAGTTGAACCGAAACTTTGAGCAACTTTGTTCCGCAGAAGTTAACTTGGCAGCAGCACTTGGCGGCTCGCTGCGGGACTGAAGAGACACTGAAGGGAGCGGGACCGCAAACATGAAGCTGTGTCGCACTTTTCTAGGTTCGTATCACTTGTTTTTTAAACTTTATGGAGCAACTTTTGAAGCATAAATGCGATTAAGTGTTTCGGCATCTGCGCGTCTCTGCGGATTTTTGGGGCTTATTCTGCCTGTATATGCTGCGCCTGTAATCAGTCAGACACAAATAGATGATAAACTTATGTTTACAAGCTCTGTGTGTATTTTTACTCTGTTAAAGCCTGTTGGAGTGACCGTGGGTGTCTCTCCCTCTCTCTGTGTTCATGCGGATTAAAAGAAGCTTATGTCTGCGTCTGATCGCAGCAGCTGCAACTTTTCTGCGCAAACATTTCGAAATAAACTTCTTTAAACTAAACTTCAACCCCAGTGTTAAGACAGAAAAAGAAAAAGAGACAAAAAAGCACCCTGTCCAGACAAAGGACAGTTGGTCCCCTAGGGGACCGTGTGGCCCCGGTACCGTGGGGACAATGCCAAGCTGCGAGCTTATTAAAAACTTTTTTGTTGTGTTGGTCTGTCGGCTTGTTCCATCTGTCGAGGGACTATAAGGGCCTCCCCCGGTCCCAACCTCAGCGCCCAGTCAGCTGCTGCCCCCATCTAATATTTATACTGCTGCTGCCATCTGCAACTATAGACCCACTTTGGAACAACAGAGGAAAAGTTTCAACCGGCTGATGATAAAGAAGCTGATTCACTTTAACGGTGACAGCTCAATAAGTCACCAGTTTAGATCATTATAGTTCACTTTTCATCTCATTTTGTGCAATATTTCAACGTATAGTCACAAGAAACACAGTAGGAGGAACGTTTTGGAAGAAAAAAGTTTCTCAGACATCTACAGAGTTTAAGTTTTGTCCTCAAAACGCAATAAATAACAATAAATAAATACAATTTTGGACATTTTAATTGAATAAAGTTGCAAGAGTTAAGGCTTAATAAAAGGGAATTTTGCTTGCTTTTCCCCCAGTTTATAATGATGATAAGGTGGCTTTAAATTGCATAAAGTTGCAAGAATTCAGGCCGATAAAAGTGAGTTTTGTTTGATTTATTTCAGTTTATAATGAGAATAAAGTGACTTGAACTTGAAACAAAAGACAATAAATGATTAAGAAAGTTTTGGGAATTCAGACAAATGAAATTGAACTTTGCTTTGTTTATTTCAGTTTATAATGAGAATAAGGTCTGTTTTAATTGGAATAAAGTTTTTAGGCACTGGAATAGTGTAAAGTTGCAAGAATTCAGTCCAATAAAAATGATTTTATTTGATTTTTTCAGTTTATAATAAGGATGAAATGACTTGAACTTGAAACAAAACAAAATGGAATAAATTATTAAGAAAATTGTGAGAATTCAGACTAATGAAATAGAATTTTGCTTTATTTTAGTTTGTAATGAGGATAAGTTGACTTTAAATTCTAACAAAATAAAAGTTTTTAGACATTTATTAGTATAAATTGCAAGAATTACGACCAAGTAAAATGTTTCCCCCCAATTTATAATGAGAATAAGGTGATGTGACCTTGAAACAAAATAAAGGACAATAAATGATGAACTTAGGTGTGACAATCCAGACTAACGAAGTTGAATTTTGCTTTATTTCAGTTTATAATGAGGATGAGGTGACTTTAAATTTTAATCAAGTAAAAGTTTTGAAACACTTAAATAGTATACAGATGAAAAAATTCAGGCTCAGTAAAAGTGAGCTTTGTTTTGTTTATTTCAGTTTAGAATGAGAATAAGGTGACGACTTTAAAACAAAATAAAAGAAAATTAATTATGGAAAGCAATGATTTTTATTTATTTATTTCATTTTTTAATGGGGATAGTGTTGTCTTTAAACTCGAACAAAAGTTTTTGGACATATAAATGAAACAAATATTCAGTAATTTAGGGTATAAATTTTAAATTGTAAGAAAATAAAAGTTTTCAGACATTTTCGTGAATTACAGTTGTGAGAATTCACACTAGTATTTTTTTAATATAATTTTTTAATGAGGGTAAAGTGACTCCAAATTCCAACAAAACAAAAGGAAAAAATGAATATATAATATTGTTGCAATTCAGTCTAATGAAATTGAATTTTGTTTTCTTTATTTTACTTCATAATGAGGTTTAAAGGGACTTTTAATTGTAACAAAAAAGTTTTCAGGCATGTAAATGAACTAAAGTTGTGAGAATTTCAGCTAATAAGGTGAATTTTTGCTTTGTTTGTTCCAGTTTATAATGAGGACAAAGTGAATTTAAATTGTAAGAAAATGAAAGACAATAAATTATTAAGAAAGTTTTGAGAATTTAGTTTTGTTTTGTTTTCTGTCAGTTTTTAATGAGGATAAGACCACTTTAAAAGTAGAAAAGCTCTAAACGTTTTCAGACATTTAACGATGCAAGAATTCAGACTAATAAAAGCATTTTTTTTTTTTTGCTTAACTGAGTTTATACCTGAGGTAAAGTGTTTTTGAACTGTAACAGAAGAAAGGTTTTCAGACATTTAACTGAGCTAAAGTTGCATGAATTCAGACTGATAAAAAGTTCATTTAATTTAGTTTAGGATGAGGATGGAGTGACTTTAAAGTAATAATAAATAATTAAAAACAAAAAATAAGGATTACTTATGACAGTTCAGACTCATAAAAGTGAATCTAGTTCAGTTGATTTCAGCTTGTATTGAGGCTGAAGTGAGTTTGCTAAGACTTATAGCTTTCTCCTTCAAAATAAAATGCATACAAGAACTTGAATTGAGGTAATCGAGTATTCCGATAAGTGAGGGACAGTTTGGGTCTCGTAATTCCACCAGACTGAGTCTGAATGAGGCAGACAGTCGGACTAAAGCCTTTGTTTCCTCCACAATGAGCCGGAGGAGGCCTGAAACTCTGGAGCTGTCCGGAGTCCTGATCTCACTCTCTGCTTTTTGGAGCTGTCCTCAGTCCTGAAACCTCTCCACAGCACAAAAACACCTGCAAAAGGAGAGTATTTTACCTTTTAGTGTCCAAACATCTACTTGTATCCCCTCTATCATCCTCACTAACCCCCTGTGGGGCCTCTCAGTCCACACCTGAGCTCCAAACTTTCCACTCCTGGATTTTTTTTTCACATTTCCTCTTCCTTTTTTCATTCCTCCTTTTGTTTATTCGATTGTCACTGCTGTTGTCGGCTGCTGTTGTGAATCCTCTCCTCTCTCCATCTCCGCACCCACAGTCTGAAATCATACTGATGGCGGCGTGCACGGCCGGTGATTGATTTCAGCTCCAATGCATAACAATAGGATTGCACAAAAAGAGCCTGCTGCAAAGAGATAAGAATTTAATAGAATTTCTGAAAGCTGAAGGTTGGGCTTTTTGAATATTCCCTGCGTACGCGGCGTGGAGACAGCAGATAAAGGATGGCATTTGTGGAGACTATTCTCAAATGGCTTGTAATGAATGGTTGTCATTTCCACTAATGGTTTCAAAACAGCAAAGAAAAAATGCACGGTGTGAGCAACATTTGGGAGTGACTCCAAGTTGCACTATTAAGGCTGTTTGCTGTTGAGGAGCCAGAAACTATCAACAAATCTGGAGCTGACAGTGATCACTCCACTTTAAGCCTCCTTGCTTTCTGTAGCACTTTCTCCTCTGTGATAATTCAAATTGATATCCGTCCTCTCAGCTTCCCAGAGCATAAATAATTTTTACTGAAGCTCTCTCCCCTCTCTGCGTAGTTAAACCCCCTCTTTTCCATACGGAGGAATTATCAGATGCTCTCAGCGCGTATACACACAAACTCTGCATACAACTACATCAATTCTCAGTCCTGGAAAGAAGAAGAAAAAAGAGTCCCCCTGAATGAATTATTGGACGGTACCACTTTTCCAGGGTATGTGGGGGTGGGGAATATGAAGGAGTAGAGCCTCCATAATGCTTTTCTTTACGCAAAAAGAACTTGTCAGCGGGTGAAATGTATAAAATATGAGCTCATTCTTGACGTGTGTGATGTTGTGTTGCAGCTCAGAAGAGACGCACAGGTTACAGATTGTTGGAGAAAGAAAAAGAAGAAAAACTTATGTTCATATGTGGATAAAAACGTGCATAAAAGGATCCAAGTTGTCAGTTCTCTTGGCTCAGATGATGTATGTTGTTGTAGAGAGAGAGAGAGGAAGGGAGGAGGAAAAGAAGGGAGAGAGTGGAGGAAAAAGGGGGAGTGTTTGTGCGCACATATGCCCATTGAGTTAGTGTGTAGTAAAGAAAAAGGTGGGGGGGTGAGCTGAAGCCCTGCCCATCTGATGCTGGAGGTTTTACTACAGCTTCCGTGATGTCATGGCAAAGGGCGGAGGGAGGAGTTGGATGGAGGGGGGAGGACGGGATGGGAGGGCTGGGAGGGAGGTGGGGGGTGGTACAATGGCTCATGAGGGAAAGGTAAGTCAATATTACGGTTTTTTTTCTCCTCCTCGCTGACAAAGGCAAATGAAGCCATGTTTTTTGCTTACAAACAAGTAACATCTTAACGCCTGGATACGGAGCCGTGCGCCGCCGCTGCGCTGCGTATAGAGGAGGGCCGGTGCCACGTTCCGTTCACTCGCTCTCCCTTATTTATCACATCTGGACGTTTTTAACGGGATAGATTTTTTATGTATACATAGAAACCTTTATTCGGGATATCTTCTTTTCTGCTTTTTTTTTTTTCAAAAACTACTTGACGGCAACTCTTGAACGCACAGCGAGGACGCAGCGCCAAAAACAACCCCTTAAAGGAAATACACAGTTGGATGCAGGTAATGAGAATTTAACGCTGTTTTTGACTGTTACAAGCACACATGGTTGATCGGAAAGTGTGTCTGTAGTCATGTAGTAGAGTCATTTTGCGTAACTTTGAAATATCTTCTGACTGGAGGCGTGATTTTGTGCCGATTAATGTTGTTTATTTATTTTCTAAATTTCCTCCGCTGTGGATTAAAACTTGCCATTTCTCTTCATTTTGTTTCCTCATAAAAGTGTTTACGTGTTTAACAGACCGAGAGATGATGCTGTTTCTATGTTTACACCGGCGCCGTGATAATAACTGGGAATAAAACAACTATGGCGCTTTCCGGGAACCTTTGCTGATGCGTGTTTACCCACTTTTCTGTCAGATAGTTCATCAGCGGCGTGTCGAGTTGAAGCGAGCAGCCTCGGCGTAAAAATGGACCAATATTATTATTCCTATGAATGCTCTCTTGGCCGCCTGACTCATATGTGAAGTGTATTCTCCACTCTGTCCTCTAGTTTCACCTTCTGTATCTCCAGGAATAAATTAGCCTCCTTTTTTTTCTTTTTTTTTTTTAGTGCCGCGCCACAACCGCTGCACGTCTTATTTTTTTTATTTTTTTTATTTTTTTCAACACCAAACCCACTCGTGTGTTTTTCTAGTAAAAGTGAGGAGCAGATTGTGTTATTAGGATGTAACAGTGGGCGTTGAGCTGGACTCCTGTGCTGTGTTGTGTTGTGTGTGTGCGCATGGACAGATGGATGGATGGATGGATGGATGGATGGAAGGATGGAGTGAGTGTGTTTCAGAGGGAGGGAGGGAAGGAGGGAGGGGTTGGCCATTTGATCCTCTGCAGCAAAAAACAGAGATGCTCTCTTCAAATGTCAGCCGCCTTTAGTAGTGCGCAGATGAAAAAAAAGTGCTTTAGAAGCGCGCTGGAAATCAGCACCGTGCGTCCGAATCTTCCCCTTCGTCTTTTTCGGACCCCAGACTAACTGCGTCGCGGTGCAGAATAATGTGAGCCCTGTGCGTTATGTTTTTTTTAAATGCTCTACTACCCCTCCACACATCCACCCCCCTCCCACCCCCTCTCTTCCTCACCCCACCTTCTTCTTCGTCTTCTTCGCTTTTTGCTTAGATGGCCACGTAATGTGCTCTCCGTGTGCGCCTCGCGGTTCGCCGAAGCACCTGCGTCCTAAGATGGAGGAGAAAAAAAAGAGAGAGATGAGGGATGATGATACACCGAGTGTTATGTCACCCCGCTCTTTAAGTTTCTCTCCATCCCCGCTGTAGTATCCTCACAGCGCTGCTCCAGCTCTCAGCAGAGCCGCTCTGGAGCTGGAAACTTCAGCTGGGAGGAAATGTTTCACATATAAACACCTGGACTTCCTTCAACCTGCGTGTTTATACATGCAACAGCATCCTTGGGCTTTATAAAAGGAATCAAATCACGCACATAATGAGTTATTAATTTATTTAATTGACTGAAAAAGATGCTTTCAGTGACTTTAAATGATGCTGCAGTTTGAATTTAAGCCTATTGTTAGTTGGAGGTTTAATAAATCCCAAGCAGTGGTGATAAAACACCTATTGTTTTTCTTGCATTTACTTTTCCTGTAAAATGTAGCCTAGTTTTCAGGGGGGATTACAGAATTAGGTTATTGGGGCCTTATGCTCGCCAGTGGAGTGTATGGCTCAGATATGAAGTTGTGTAGATGTGTGTGTAGATGTGTGTGTGTGGTTGCTGTTGCGATAGGAGGAGGAAACCTCTCTATTTGTGAAGGGGTTGAATAGCCCACGGTGAGGACAGCAGGTGCCGGAGGAGGGAGGCGCAATAAACATGTTGGAGGAGCAGCTGGGGCCAAATTGCACCCTGGTCATTCAAAGCCTATCAGAAATCTAAGCAATACGAGCAGAAAGGTCAGGGTCGGCCGGGGCTTTCAATGCAGAGGAGGCGTTTAAAAAAGGCCTGGAAAATAATGGATTTCATGGCCCATCGTTGAAAGGGAATCATAATGATATTAAAGAGAAAAAAGGGAAAATTAATTAAAAAGTAAGCAGAATGTAAAGTCTGGGGTCGGATGAAATGTGGAAATGTTTCAGGTGTGTGAGCGGTCGGTTTGTTTCTCGGATGCTGAGGTCAGGACGGCCCTCCGGGGAGCTCCTCCAAAAAAGCTGGTTACCATGGCGCCGCCTCCTTCCCCTTCCTCACCCCACCTCCGCCCTGATTAAAAAAAAAAAAACAGACTCCCATCCCATAACTGATAAGAGCATGCATCTGCCAGGCTGTCCTCTTTCTCTTGTTTTTATTTGACCTTCAGCAGGAAACTTCCCTTATCTCAAATCTATGTGCCGCATTCAACTCTCCCACCTGCTACTAGATAATCCAGTTGTTGTTTTTTTCTCCCTCTTTTTGTCCTTTGACACAAAAAGGAAACCGGCGAATAATACGAGTCAACTTTTGATTTCTCGGTCTCTTCTGCACCGGCTCGCTGTAATCACACTAAGTTGTCTCTAAATCCTGCTTAACAGGACCAGGGGTGTACAGCTGGCCCCGGCCCTGTACGCACACTAATACTGTTACAGACAGTTCACCCTGGTATTTAATCTAACTATGGATTTAGGCCTCTTTGCTCCATTGTCCCAGCACAGTAAGCCCACAGTGCTGTAATGGTATTACTTGATCATAAACTTCTGCTTAAAAGGCTCTTTTTCCTCTCTCTATTAAGCTAAATGCATTGATTTACTTTATTCTTGGTAGAAAATAGGAAACTTAACTGCAAGCTTTGATGAGAAGTAAAAAAAAAAAAAACAGCATCCTGGCAGTGAAAAAAATCACTTTGCATTCATCTCCCCCCTCCCTCCTTGCTTCTGATTAACCAAACCTCCCCGGTGCACGGCTAATTGTCTCGCACTCCTCCAATTTTCGGCGCAAAATAACGAGCCGAGCGTCTTTTTTAGGTGAAACGATCAAAGAATAAGATCCCGAGCAGAGAGAGAGGAGTTCAAATTAACTTAAGGATCCAGATGTTGGGAGTTTTTTCTCTCGTTTTTTTTTACACAAACAGATGAAAGGGGCCACCTCTTTCCTGTGATTAATCAACTTTTAACAAAACCCCAGTGATCACACACATTCAAAATGTGCTTCTTTTTAGAGTTTTATTTTTTTTAAAAACACGCAAAGTGAGCGAGTACGTCGACACACGGCCCGAGGCTACGTGTCCTAATAGAGCTCTGTTATATATTTGGCATTTAGGAAGCTCCTCGGCCCCCGAACTAACAATACGGGACGGATGCTCACTTCGCTTCACTCTAAAAGACGAGCAGAGGAGGAATAAAGAGATGTGTGTGTGTGGAGATAGCTGAGACAGAGATAGAGATGCAGACCAACAGTATTGCTGCTGTAATCACTTTTTCACCCGAGGAGGGGAGGCGGCGGAGGAGGTGGGGGCCGTGAAAGTTGATAAACAAGCATTTTGTAAAGAGTGCTGGCTGAGCTTTGGCGAAGGCTTTTTTTCCTGATGGGTGAGGCGGGTGAGGATGCTATGCAGGGTGGGGGGGGTTCTGGAGGGGCCGGTGTGCTTTGGGACCCCTCGTAGAAGATGGACACGCGAGCTCCTCTTTGTGGTCTTTGTGCTTTCGTTGCTTTTAGTGTGCACTTTGGGTTCAGCCACAGGACAGTCAGAAAGAAGAACTCAAAGCGGAGGAAAAAGGTGGAGGGAGGAGATGTACTCTGCGGAGGCCGGAGAGGTTGATGTTTTGTTTCGAGCGGCGCATTATACAAATATTCGACCTTGAGTTTTCCCACATAAATGCAAAATTGTGAATTCCTCCTAAGCTGCTTTAATTTACATGTTGAACAGAGTGACCTAAATGTTGATCTGTCTCAGAGTTATTTGCTCCGAGGTGTCCTTGAGGAAGCAGCGCAGTCAGAGGAGTTTGTCTTTCACAAACCATGTAAAGGTTGTGGTGTGTCTGTATATGCATACGGTGTATAAATATCTTAAAAAGAATCAGATTTCACTGTACCAGCCGGAGAGAGAGATAGCCATAGCGAGTGACATCCGCTGAAGTGTCTTAAAGCTGCACTGGTTGAAAAGTTCAGCTCTGAGCGTTGGTAGAAGAAGAAAAAAACACTCCACACACTCTGTCTGAACCTGAATCTCATCTGTTAGGGCAAACTCCTCTGTTTTTGTATTTTAGCTCCGTCCGAAGTAGGATTTGTAATAGTGTGCTTTTCACGGGCCGTCGTCACAAAGATGAAGCAAAGAGCTATTACCTTGATGAAAAAAAAACGAGAGAAAAGAGGAGGAGGGGGAGAGAAGAGAAAGAGGTTTGATTTATGTATGATTCATTATTTACTGACCGCTCTTCACCCACCTCTCCCTCCCCCCCAATTCGCTCATATATGCACCCCTGAAAAGCTTGATAAAAATGCGCAAATTTGATTGATTCTAATAGCGGACTGACAGGGACCCCAGCTGGGGCACTTAGCCTTTTACTGTGAGCCGGAGCAGCCGACGTACTCTTCTTTTTAGTTAATAAAGGAGTGTCTGCAGCATGCTCGAGTGCCCCGACCTTCCCCTAAAGTAGCACCCCCACCCTCCTCTAACCCCTTTATCCAAATCGCCGCTGCTGATGCTGATGATTTCACATGACAGCTCTCTGTTTCTCTCTACTTTTTTTCATTTTTCTCACCCCTTCTTCCGTCTTTTTCTTCCTAGAAAATGAGTTTCGGGGCGAGCTGGTGAACCAGCGGTGGACACGAGGCGAGAGGACCAGCAGCCGCTGTCAGGCCTCCCAGAGACTGCAGAGCCGTCGACCAATCATGGTGAGTGACAAGACCCCCGCCTCCCCCTCCTCTTTTTTCATCACACCCCCCTTCTCAACCTGATTCTGCTTCCTGGGCATTTCCCCAATCCCCTAACTCAGCGGGGAAAGTCCAAAAGGGTGGAGGCAGAAGGAGAGGAGAAGCTGTTTGTGTGTTTGTGCGGTGGTGTTTGTGGTGGGGGTGGGGGTCCACGCCGGACAGAAAAAACATGAATCACACAGCCCATCAAATCTCCCGCTCGGCCCTGCCCATCCCTTCCTCCCTTCTCCTCGGCCCGCTCAGCTTAGTTCAGTTTAGTTAAGCTCAGCATGGCACAGCTCAGCGTTTTCCTGCTGCTGAGTTCACTTCACAGGATTTTTTTCTCCCTCTCTCTGCCTCTATTGTAACACAATAAAAAAAAGAAAGAAAGGGAAAAACTCAAAAGGATGTCCTTGAGCTGCTCATACTTTTTTTGTCCATGATATTCCGCCTTATCAGCAGAGGAGAGAAAACGCTCTCTTCTCTCTCTTTTTAGTCCGTTTCCTACCTAAACTTCTGACCACAGATTCAAGGATGTTTCTCCTGAAGCTGAAAACACCTGCCTCCTCTTTATTTTCCTTGAGTGACAGTCAACAAAGAGATGGAGGGATTGGGGGGAGGAGGTGGGACTGAGAGAGAGAGAGAGCAGTGGGAGGAGGGTAGGTTTGCTTCCCCCCGATGGCTCGGGTTCATCTGAAGAGATGACTTTTATTGATTTGGTTTGATTTCTGCTGCCGAGGGAGGAGAGGCGTCGCTTTCAAACACTACATCATGGGACGCTGCTGGTCCCTGGCACTCATGATACCTTCTTATTATCTTTTCAGACTTGCAGCAACACCGAGATGGATTAGATGGAGGATTAGAGCCGAAGAGACGTTTAGTTACTGAAATCACGTGACTCGCGCTGTAAATGGCAAACCTCTGACAGCATCTGACCCATTATGCGGTCACACATGCTCCGTCTTTTTTCGCATAAGAAGTGCGAAACCCGCCATCTCTCCCTCCTTCCTCCTCCCTCCTCCCTCCTCGCCGTCCGATCTGCCTCGTGCGAATCATTAAAGTGAAACTGTGGCGCGGCGATCCAACATGGAGGCCGTGCGGCGTCGGTCCTCCCGCGCCTCTAATTGGCAGCTGCTGTCCGCAGGTAATTTTTGGAGATGTCCGTCTCCGTTTGCCGGCTCCGGCTTAACCCCCTCCTCTCCTCGTCTGCTCTTGTAAACCTGAAAATGAATAAAAGAGTCATTTATGTGCACCGGGGGACGGAGGGTGACCTTCTCTCTGAAGTCATTGCCCCCAGCCAGCCATTTACATGGAGCTGTCAGAATGCAGAGCAGAATCGAGACCCTTCCCCACCGACCGCTGCACACAAAGAAGGACATAATTGATAATGTACAACACAGCCTGTAGGGATGTGCCGCGTCTTCCTCCTCCTCTTCCTCCTCCTCCTTCTTTTTCTTCCTCCTCTGCCGCTGCTCCACACCACATTTCACACTAGTTAAACCCCAGGACACATATGCACAGGCTGCCGTCTTCCAACACCACCTCCCCTCTTTCATTTCCTTCACTTTCTCACCCCTTTTCCTTTCCCTGCTCTGCATAAGCCCACCTGCATACATCGTTCAAGGAGTCTAATTGAAAGACAGCAAGGTAAAGGACAAGTTTTGAACATACATTCGAAATAAATAATATAAAAAAGGAGCCCTTTGAAAGAGATTATGAAAATCAGGTGAATGCCTGCCTGGCTGCATCTGGATTCATTTGCAGTGACTTTGTGTTCATACAAATTTAATGAGCTGGAATTGAGAAAAAGGACAGGAAAAAGAGGAGAACTCAGATGTGCTTACCTATTTAAATGTGCGTAACTATGGTTACACAAACATGAAAGCAATAGGAGCCCTTTTCAGTCCAGGTTTTGATTCATCCGATGACTATCAATGTAAGGAGGAGGCAGAGGAAGGAGGGCGAAGAAGTACAGGAGCAGCAGAATAGTATAGGCTGTAATCTTTTCATCAAGGGGGAGCATGTGCTTTAGTCTCATTCAAGCACACAAATATATTCATAAACATCTCCTCTTACATTCAGTTCTGTAAAATGGTCCGACACCAGGTTTTATGCCTCTGTTCCACCTCTGATTCAACTTGTAGCCGTTTAGCAAAGGAGGGACGTGCATGAAACAACCTTTCTCTGGCCATGTTGTGGCTGCTTCTTCTTCTTTCCTTTTCTTTTTTTTTTTCAAACCAGTGTATCTGGGTTTCTTCGTGTCTTAATCAAATCTTTTACTTACTGTAAGTAAAAGTAGCAATTAGAGCTGGAACAGTCAATTGATTTTCCACTCAGTTGTCGGCGGGGAAATGAATCAGCAGCTATTCTGATAATCAATTAATCTGTTCAGTCGGTTCGTGCGTTCACTACATTTTTTTTTGTCATATATCAGGATAAACTTGGGTTTTGGGGTGTTTTAAAGTGTCATTTTACTCGCTTCGTCCTTTGGATTAAAGAGTTTGGGTGAGAGGTGAGGTTAAAGGTTTATTGCAGGGCCAAAACAAAGAAACAAACACAAAAAAACATTCACACTCCACACAAAAAGGCTCCAGCTGACCAGCAAGGTTCAAAACCAGAACCTTCTTGCTAACCACTGTGTCACCGTGCAGACATTTTAACAGGCAAAGCTAATAATTAGTGAAATAAAAGGCAGATTATGAAGTAAAAAGGAATTTAAACACAGGGTTATTATCCCCTGCCTCCACGAAGTGGAAAAGGGGGATATAGGTTTGGCCTCCGTGCGTGCGTCCGTCCGTGCGTCCGTCTGTCCGTGCGTCCGTCCGTCCATCCGTCCGTGCGTCCGTCCGTCCGTCCGACATGAAGGGGACAGCTTTTCTCGGAAATTATTACAGCAAGGATTACGAAATTTAGTGTGTAGCTTCACACCATGGACACCTTGATCAAGTTTGAAAATGAGACCTGTGCGATAATATTTAACAGAGTTATGGCCCTTGATCACTATTTTGGATATAGACTCATAGACATCACATGTGGCGGGGCATATTGCAGCCCGATCTCACGAGGATTCGTGAAACTGTCACGTAAATTTTTGTTTCGGTTTCGTGCGCACCAACACGATTTCGTCATGTTTTTCGTGCCGCTCACCACGAAATGCACACCAGTGTATTTTAAACGGCGGACTTTTCGTGCCACTCAGAACGTATTTCAAACGAATGGGTATATTATATTTTTAATGTAAAACTGTGGCGAATCCAACGCTATATTTTGCATGACATCGTCCCTAACCATAACCCTAACCATAACCTAACCATAACCCTAACCATAACCCGGTGGTACACTTACCAATTTGCATAGGAATTTAAAGAATGTCCGACGGCCACAAACGCGATCACACAAGCAGTATACGCCGATGGACAGCTTAGATCGTCATAAATCCGCCGGTATAAACCACTTTCAGATGTGATTACCACAGCGGGTTTCGTTGTGAGCAACACGAAAAACATTTCGTGGTGAGCGGCACGAAAAACATGACGAAATCGTGTTGGTGCGCACGAAACCAAAACAAAAATTTATGTGACAGTTTCATGAATCCCCGTGAGACCGGGTTGGATATTGATGACCATGTCGTCTTGTTTGTGTAGCACCTTTCACAGCATAAAAAATCATTTTTAAAAAAACATACCACCTACACTACATTCAAGAGTTTCTATTTTTCTCACGCTCATTCAGTTTGTGTAGTGAAATGCAAAGTGACTGTTCTCAAGGCTATGCAACAACAGTAAGACATTATAAAAGAACATTTAAATAAAAAATGTGAGAAATTCTGAAAAAAATCACAACTTCATAAACAGTGAGATTTGTTTTTAATCTCTATTTATCCAAAGATAAATAATCAAATAAATAGCCGCATTAACAGTAACAGCATACACAGATTAGAACCCAAAGACACAAGTTACGGTAGTTTCAATAATTAAGTCTTAAGAGGCTTTTTAAAGGCATCAACTGAGACTGTGGTGGATGAAGCGCAAGATGTCAAAGCATTTGGTTTATTATGAAAAGATGATAAGTCTATAGGAGGACTTCAGTCTTTCAGTCTTTACATTCAACCAATAAGCTCTTTTCAGAGGACCCAAGTAACCTGGTGGATAAATAACATATATATAATATAATATATAATGTTCCTGGCCCTGTAAAAACTAGAATCCTAAAATAAATCCTGAACTTATCAGGGAGGAAGTGTTGAGAACAATGAGCAGGCATGAAGTGTGACATCCTGCTGGACCTCGTTAGCAGCCCTGCCGCAGCATTAATTCAATCTGTTCCAGTATCGTAATTAGAACAGTTATTTATAAGCACAGTTAATAGTTAGCATGATAATACTTAAAGGTAGCTATTCTAATCCAATGCAATAGACTGCTAGCTGTCTGCTCAGTGTTTGTGCCAAAACAAACAAGAGTGGACTTTGTAGAGTAAAGCAGATGTTATGCTTTCCACATCTGCAAGTGTGTGAGGGTTTGCTTAGCGTAAATTTCAGAACCTGTCCATATATGCAAGCTCCTTCTGCAGACATGGTAGCTACACGGTTTGCATTGTTTTTTCATTTTGTATTTGCGCTTTTCATTTTTGTACACTGTAAAAAAATTTGAATTGTGAACTCTGAGAAACGGCATTTCAGTTCCTCCCTATGTACAGCACATGTACAGATACAGATGCTGACCATAAAGTTCACTTTGACTGGATGCTACAAGAATAGCAATGCGACAGCCGTGTACATGCGTGAAACACGTAGATATTCCTGTGCATGTATGCAGTGGAGTCTTTAAATTAAACTTATGGAGACTAGAAAAGAATTAAAATAAAAACAGTTAGTGTTGGTCAGGTCCTCATTGGTTGGGTCCTCGCATCCTGGCTTGTCAGCAAATCCAAGCATGTCCATCAGGTGGCGCTGTACTTGAGAGTGTATATCGGCCTATGTATGTTATCAGGGCCGGAGTCTGATCACACATGTAAAGTTTGAGGCAGATTGGAGAATGTACAGCCTAGTTATACAGCACTTCTTGTCCATCCACCAGATGGCGCTATCACTGTGACTGTATTTTGACCTATGGATGTTATCAGGGTGGGAGTATGATCACACATGTAACGTTTCAGGCTGATTGGAGCATGTACAGGTTAGTTAAACAGCACTTCCTGTTTCATGGTGACCCATCCACTAGGTGGCGCTCTCTCTGTGACTGTATTTTGATCTATAGAATTCAACAGAGTTGGACTCTGATCACACATGTAAAGTTTCAGGCAGACTGCAGTATGTACAGGCTAGTTTTACAGCATTTCCTGTTTTATGGCCGCCATTTCCACACCCTCAGACTTCTGCAGAGCATTTTGATAACTTTTACTCACCCATGCCCGATGTACATCCTGGCCAAATTTCAGCTCCGCTTAAGTTTATAGCTTTTGAAAACATGCAAATATTGGTCCAAAATCATCCAAAATATGACACATAATTCAAAATGGCCGACTTCCTGTTGTGTTTTAGGTATGGTTGTCAATTACATTTTTGTACTTCGTGACGAGTTACATATGCCTACCAAATTTCATAGCTGTAGGTGACATGTACCAGCCGTACTTCCTGTGAACTATTTTGGGATGCGCACATACAGTTCACCCAAAATACAAAGTTTTCGGTGGTCCTTCTGTGTGTGCAAAGTGTCACGCATGTTTGAGTATTTTTTGGCCTTGAAAAGTCCACCAAACAATGAAAAAGAAAAATGAATCCTTCCATTAGAACAGGGTTCTCTCCCCTCTAGCTATCTGTAGAGGATCATAATCAAGGTGTAAATAGGAAACAAAGTGGCTCAGACTGATCTACACATCACAACTTCTGCATATCCAGTGCGTGCTTGTCTTCACGCATGGGGGAAAAGAGCACAGTAGTAATAAGAGGATGGTAATGCTAGCTATCTAAGATCTTAAGAATTAGTAAAACTACAGTAGTATTATCTCAAAGTGTATTTTCGTTATGCGCTGACACCATTCAGACGTCGCTGTCTGCTGTCTTCTTAAACCGTTTGGCATCATTTCCAGCTAACTGTTTCAACTCCACTGCTCGCTCACTAATTAGTCATCATGCTCCCTCCACACGTGGTGTTCAGACGCTACAGCTGACTCCATGTGTGGAATTCAATTTCAGTCGAGTCACAATTTCTGCTTTTTTTTTTTTTTAAATTAGATAAGCCACTCCACATTATTTCCACACACACCCTCGAGCAACCGCAGAAGTTATTCAGACAAACTATCTGCTATACATGTGACTTTATTTCAGCAGTGTTTTTGTTTTTAGTCGAGGTGAAGCAAGTCGTACCGATTAGATTTTATTAGCTGCTCATACATTTTGTGTGTAAAAAAAAAAGCCAAACTAAGAAACCTATACATCTTCTGGGATCACCTGGTTATTAGAACTAATTGAGACTGTGAATGTATAGATAATATATGTGGTGTGAACATTACTTTTAAATGTGAAATTGTGTACTTTGGGTGATATATTGCTTATTTAGAATATTGATGACTTAGAATTGGCAACTAGTAAAAGTAGAACCGCCCACTGTTGAGGAATGGATCATACTTTATGGAAAAGTTAACATTTTTTCCTAAAAAGGCAAAAAAAAGTTGTACTCAGTGTGTAATTTATTTAAACCTACCTGTAATTAGATACAATCAGCTCTCTTCTCTTTTTTATTGTGTGATATGAAGATAATCATTATTACTAGCTGCAGATTTTTCATGATTCAGGTTTGAACTTGGAAATAAAAAGAAAACACAGGAGCTCGATTGTACAAAATTGTTGTATTTAGTCAAAAATGAACTTATTTGAAGTTTCATGTTATCTTATATATGTAATCTTGTGAAAAAAATGCACACTGGCTAGTTACAGCTAGCTGGTGAGATAGCATTAGCTCAAGCTAACTTATTCAGCTCTTCTTGTTTCTTTTTTATATTTGAAAAACGCATTTTAATGCCCCAACTTCAGACTAAAAGTAAGAGCACTGTGCTGTCTGAGTGCTTTTCTAGTTCTAATATGTAATCAGTCACATAAACTCACTAACAAAACAGTAATTGTGCAGTTTTAAACCTTTGTGCCTTGAAAAAGCTGTAAAACTATGTACATGACTTGTTGCGTCAAATATTGCTGATGCATTTGCACTTTTTATATTGAACTTTATTTAATTCTAATGCTTTGTTTGTCTTTTTGAACTCTCCAGATTTCATTACATAGTTGTCTGACGTCAGTATAATGACAGTAAAGCTGCTACTACTGCTAATCTGTACTGTAGCTATGAAGTGCAGCTATCAAACACACGAAATGGAGTAAAATATTTACTATTCCCACCATTCCAGTGAAGTACAAGCACCTCACAGTTGTACTTACTGCATGTACTTAAGCTCCAGCGCCACACATTTATGCAAACAAGCGGTCGAGTGTAAGGAAACGGACTTTACACTCGTGTGGGCTTGAAAGTCATTGCTGCTCACTTTGCCACTGCTCTTCCCACACAGGGCTTCGGATGGAGTCAACCGTTCCCTTCAGGCTGGGCACAAAGCTGCTGCTTGTTGCACGACTTCTACTTTAACAGCGCCTGATCAAAAGAGTCGATGCCACTGTGTCAAGACTCGCGGAGAGAAAAAAGAGAAAAAAACTCTGCTGGAACAGGAAGGGAGGAGCTTCTCCCTGCACCTGTACCTCCGGCCAAAACACTAAACGCTAATGAATGAACCGCGGCCTCTTCAGCAGCGGCGTCGGGGTGAAGAAAAGCCCCTTAACAACAACAACAACAGCGTATTTCATCCTCCTCTTCATCCCTCTTTCCCCTCCTTCTTTTCATAAGTAGTCTATTAGCAGGAAAAGGGGAACGCATTGCCAAATAGAGGAGGAGAAACAGGGAGCCTCAGTGTTTGAGTCTCAGCGAGGCCGATGCCAACTTCACTATAGAAGGGCAACAAAGCAGCTAAGTGGCTGGGCATGGAGAGGGGAGAGTGGGCAACTAACTGGGGGGATAAAAGAGAATGGAGGGGGGTAGATGGAGGAGAGAAAGGAAGGAAAGAGGGGAGACCTGAGCTTTAAAAAAAACAAAAAACCTAGAGTCCAGTAATCAAAGCTAATGGCTCCATTGTGTCTAAAAAGCATCTGATAGCCTCAGAGTGCTCTGTGCTGAGGAGGTGTGTCCGAGGGTCGATGTGTGGTTGTGTAGTGGTGTGTGTCGGAGGCAGCAGGGTTAACACCTGCTCCTTTGTGGCTTAAAAGCTGAGCCAGGAGTAAGCACACAACACAACACGCAGCTCCTCCTCTTCTTAAAAGGGTTATTACGGCGGCTTTTTAGCAGCCCGCGTGTGCTGCTTTATTTTTTTTTTCTTTATTATTATATTCAGCATAGTTATGATTGTGGGCCCCGGTGCGAGCAAAGGGGCCGTGGCCTCTGCTCGGACCGCCGCCTGCTGCCTGCCTGCAGACTACAATCATGAGCAGCACTCAGATGCAGGAAATTACAGGGAGAGCGATGGGAGGTGTGTGGATATGAGGGGTGAGGGTGGGGAGGCAGAAGTAGCCTCAACAGCCCAGTTTATTTTTCCTCTCCACACCACACACCCCTAATCGCTGATAAAGTGATGCTGGCTGCAGTACATTTTTTATTTCTGCGAGAGAATTAAAGGTACCATCGAGCTACCTTTGCTGTGTTTCAGTGGGTTTATTAACCCTCCTGTCAGGTTTGTTTCTCAGGAACATCAATGATGTTCCTGGGTCAGTTTGACTTGGGGCATGTTTGGAAAATTAACCTTCTCTTTTTCAATTTTCTGCTCCATATTCATCAATAATTGGTAATAAACTATCAAAAGCTTGACTGGCTCAGCTTATACATCAATGGTGCTATTTTTATTCCCTGTTTTATTTGTTGTTTGCTAACCCTATAAGAGGGTTGCTAATACGTGCTAATGTTAGCATTTCCTCAGCAGTAGAAGCTAGATATTTAGCTAGATGTTACTGCTGACCAAGAGCACAAACTGACTGATAGAAAAAAATAAAAAAAATGTTTAAAAAAAATGACACTAATCAAAGCTTACATAGCACAAAAATGGCACAAAAGACACAAAGATGACACAAAATGATGCCAAAATAGAGTTTAAAGCCAAAAACGCAAGACTAAAAGTAATAGTAATGGTAGCACTAGTATGTAAATAAGTAAAATTAAACAAAAATGGCACAAAATGACAAAAAGACACAGAAATGATACAATTTTCCCACATTTTCTGCTTCATATTCATCAGTAATAGGTTATAAACTATCAAAGGCTTGATTGGCTCAGCTTACACATTAATGGTACCATTTTTATTCCATGTTTCATTTGTTGCTTCCTAACCCTACTCTAATCACAGTAACAGGGTTGCTAATCCATGCTAATGTTAGCTTTTTCTCAGCAGTAGAAGCTCGATATTTAGCTAGCTGTTACTGCTGACCAAGAGGACAAGCTGAACCAGAAATATGTGAAATTCTAAGTTTCATACCTAAAAACACTTACATGTGGATTTTTTCATCTTTAAAATGGGCCAGTTTGTCCCATAACATAACAGGAGTGTGGTGGAATATAGTTGAGAAATGATCACTGATGGTTTGTTTTCTCGTGTTTTTCTCTTCTTTTAATCCCAGATGAGTGTAGAGGGTGATGACAAGCGAGCTCGCACTCGGTCAAAAGGAATCAGAGGTGAGTATCCGTTGAAGAAGCACCTCTGCAAACTGTTCAATACACATTCAGTGTTGTGTTTGTGTGCTGGATTGTGTTTGTGCACATGTGATTGTAAGTAGAAATGCTGAACAGACAGGATCAGATAGGACACATTACATCTGAGAGACATAACTACTGATAAAAAACACACTAGACGGTAATCCAGATCTTATAATGATGATCAGATTACGTTTCCTACAGTATCAAAATAATCCAAGAGATTGGAGCTACTAGTAGCCAAAGCAGCAGTTTATTCATGATTTAGGTTTGAATGCAAAGGAAATGAAAAAGAACACACACAGATAACACAGATTCAAGAACTTCTTCTACATTTTATTTTATCATGTATAACTACCATGCTACAAAAATATCTGATATTGTGGGGAAAAAGACAGAATGAGACCAAAACGGTGCATACTGGCTAGTTACAGCTCACCCAAACATTCCATATTAGCTAGCTGGCTGATGAGATAGTATTAGCTCGAGCTAACTTACCCAATTTTTCTTTTTTATATATGAAAAATATGTTTTGCAAATTGAGATCTTAGTAATTGTCCGATTCAAACTTTTCCTGCTTTATTAAAGTAGTCTAAGTGAATGGAACTTAGCTAAAGTGCTGTAGGCTCAGTAGCTTTAGGCTGCTGAGGCCTACCGTATTTTCCGCACTATAAGGTGCACTTAAAAGCCTTTAATTTTCTCAAAAATCGATGGTGCCGGTTTTAACCCGGTGCGTCTTATGTGTGCAGTGAGTTCCAAAATCTGACTGTCGGACCAATTCCCGCCGACATAGGGACGTAATACGTACACTACACACACTGGCAGCGATAAACCTATTAGAGAACATTACATAAAGCTACGTACAGCACTGACTATTGTCCGAGCTTTCGCCGAAGCCGGCATCATTGCTGGCATCGTCCCGCTCAGGCGGTGGTTGACTCTCCGGACGACACGGTCATTTTTCCAAGCTGGGATGATCAGCTGTCATGCCACTTTATACCACAGGGTGTCAATAGTGGTTTCTAACAACATATAGCATGGGGCATTGGTATACAGGTAGAAGAAGAACTGCTACATAACACAAGCCACACCGTCTGTCTGTTCACCCCAGCACAGCCACGCTTCGCGGCCCGGGTCCCGACCAGGCGCCGCCACGCAGCTCTACGCTCGGGCGTGCACCGTACGCTCGTCCCGTCTGGGCTACCTGGTTGATCCTGCCAGTAGCATATGCTTGTCTCAAAGATTAAGCCAAGCAAGTCTGAGTACACACGGCCGGTACACTTAAACTGTGAATGGCTCATTCAATCAGTTATGGTTCCTTCAGCATCATTGCTGGCATCAGCCACCCGGCAACGAGACTAACTCCGACAATGACGAGAGTGAAACCGGCATGTTTGATGTCGAAATTGCCCAGCTGTTCAATTCAGATACAGAAGATGAGGTCTTTTGTGGATGTGTGGCAAAAGATTGATCAAAAAATAATGTATTTTTAAATAAGTAGTAGAATAAAGTTCAACCAAACTCACTGTTTTGCTTCCATTTCCTTGTTTTAGCATGCGCCCAATAATACGGTGCGCCTTATCTGACATAAGTTCAGAAATAAACCTGTAATCGAGACTGCGCCTTACAATCTGATGCGCCTTATAGTGCGGAAAATACGGTATATATAATAAAGAAAATAACATAAAATAAATGCATTAGCACAGCTCTACAAAATTTTGGTCAAAAATGATTCAAGAACTTTTTTGACATTTTAATTTATCAGATGTAACTACGATGCTACAGAAATATCAACTTTTGTGAAGAAGTAAAAAGACAGGGACCAAAATGGTGCATACTGGCTAGTTACAGCTAGCTGGAGAGATAGCATTAGCTTATGCTAACTTACCCAGTTTTTCTTGTTCCTTTTTTTGCATTTGGAAAAACACCTAACATCAGAGACATTCGTTTTTGTATATAAATCATGCAGCAGCTATGCTGAATCACAGTTAAGAAAGAAAAATGTAGCCACAGTTAGTAGCGCTGCTGTAAATTGAAAATGAACCTCATGTAGTTCAGTTTGCAGCTGGATAAAGCTTCACTGATACTACATAAGTGACTTCTTTTATCTATAATAAGACCTGACTACTTAGGAATTATCTTAATGTCATTGATTTAATCCCTGAAACCACATCTCTGTGTGTCAGAGATACATATTTAAAAGGTTTTTTTGATGAAAATAATCCCTTCCTTGTCCCTAAAACAGTCCTATCTGCTCACTGCAGCTCAAGCACACCAGCTCACCTGCTGCTGAGACATTGTACAAGGGCTTCATGCTCCATTGTGGCAACTTGTAATACCGAAAACCAATTCTGACAAAGATTAGTGATACTGAAAGCTCCATTTTGCAAGCTGACAGGATTGATTCTTTAGGTTTGTTATGAATGAAAGCCCCAAAAAATCCAAATCTGTGTTTTTAGGACACATGAAATCCTCAGCCGTGGGTTTTACTACTTATATCTCTCCTGATATGTCATCTAGTATGTACACACCATCATACAGACATGTTAGCAAAATAAAAAACAAACGTGATTTTTGCTTTTAAAGGGCATTTTTTCCCCTAGAACTCCTTCCTTCTCTTGAACCCTGAAGGTTAGCACACTGATTTATTCTGCTGCTTTTCACGCCTATAACTTTTTCAATCATAGACACTTTGTTTTATCTGAACCTCCTGTTATTATGTACACAACAGGTTTTTTAAAGACAAATCATGCAACACGGACAAATGAGCCGCTCTGACCTGATTTAATTAAAACCTCACGTTTGTTTTCCGCCTGGACTGTGAAGGTGGGATTCCAATACGAATCACGCGTTATCATTTGATTAGTTTGTTTCTGGCATATTTAGTGAGCAAATAAACTTTTATTGCACACATAAGGAGGACAAATAACAGCAGTAGAGCACAATCTCCACATTCAAACCGCCTGTTTCTGCTCTAATCCGCACACTGCTGTGGAACTTTTAAAACGACGCATGATTGTGGCGATGTGTGAGTTTTCTTTCGGTTGAGTGTGTGTTTTATCTATAACCAGTGACTTTTCTTCTCTGCTGCACATAGATGTTTTTTTTTTTTGGAAAAAAAAAATTTAATGCATGTACAGTACATAGACGGAACATGTACCTTTACAG
Organism: Acanthochromis polyacanthus; assembly: GCF_021347895.1. Classification (NCBI taxonomy): domain Eukaryota; kingdom Metazoa; phylum Chordata; class Actinopteri; family Pomacentridae; genus Acanthochromis; species Acanthochromis polyacanthus. The sequence continues at coordinate 9,105,754 of NC_067118.1, forward strand.
TCAATGAAAAGACACCAGATCTTCTGTCACACAAGACATGTACTTCTACAGAAAATAAATAATGCATACCCATATTAGAAGGGGAAAGTAAACATATATGTAGAATTATTTTACATTAAAACTCACAAATTACAGTCACACAATCTCGCTTACCTCTCTCTCAGAACACATGAAAATAGATGAGCAGGAAGGCAGGATAAACTCATTTATCGGACAGTATGGGACGGCTAAAAGTGTTCGTAGGGTACAGGGACCCCCAACCAAACTTTGTGTAGTTACAACAATAAACACAATAACAATAAAAGAACAATAAAATATAATATAAATGGCTCTTTGCAGAACTGGAGGACATTTAGGCTTCAAAATGTTTAAAAAATAAACCTTCTCTTTTACAATTTTCTGCTACATATTCATCAATAATAGGTAATAAACTATCAATTTGTTGTTTATTTGTTGTTTGCTAACCCTACTCTAATCACAGTAACAGGGTTGCTAATCCATGCTAATGTTAGCTTTTTCTCAGCAGTAGAAGCTAGATATTCAGCTGTTACTGCTGACCAAGAGGACAAACTGACTGATGGAAAAAGTCAGAAGAATTAGTCTGATCCTGATAATATGAGGTAGAATGAGACATTCAATCAATGCTAACAATGTTACGAAAATATGAAAAATAGAAGAGAGGACATAGCTTTGCTCTACTCATTTCTTTGGAAAACTGTTTGATGATGCTAATCCCAGTGTTTCCTGTGATTCACTGTTTCTTCTACCAGCTAAAAAGGTTATGCTAAAAGGTTCCATGCAGAATAATTATTATTTAAAATATTATGTTGATTAAAATAAATGTTCCTACAATTACAAGAGACACCATCGATGAAATAGTACAAAAAACTGAGGTTTAAATTTCATTTTAAGAGTTTTATTTGTCATCGGGGGGTGGGGGGGTGGGACAAGAGAAAAATGGCATTTTGGGGGGAAACTCCAGACTTTGTTGGTATTTAAAAAAATATTTTCAAACATTCTTTTCTCCTATTTTTTAATATTTGGTGTCAGGACAGTAAATTTTCACAACAACTGCATGTTTTAGTATTTTGTATGTGGATTTTTTGAAATGTGATGTGAAATGTCCTCCAAATCTGGAATGACCTTTCTGGTATATTCTATATTACTAATACAGTAATGCATGTGTATTTAACCCACAGCTCCTGCTGCACGGCTGACCCTGTTACATGTTGATTTGTGCGCAGCTTTCCTTGTGTGTTTCTGCATGTTTCGAGTGCGTGTTTGATGTTTCGCAGCAGAGCAACAGTTCACAGGGCGTTCAGAGCACAAGAAGGCGTCCAGTCATTCCAACTGCATGATGAAAGACGGAGAAACCGAGATGCTGCAAACACACACACATATTATATACATGCACATCATCATCATCATCATCATCAGCAGCAGCAGCAGCAGAGTGTGTTTGTTGGTGTTTTCTGGGTGTATCTTGATACCCGGGGTCTTTCTGACATGTGATTAATGCATGTGATATCGGAGCCCAAACTGAATTCTCCAGGATCGTATTGTTTTCTCATTTTGCTCCAAATGAAAATAGGATATTTCTCCAGAACTCATTCTATCGCTCAACTCCCAATCGATGGCCGTGCAGCCGGAGCTTCTAGCAGCGCGTTGTTTGTGCACCGAGCTTTGATTTATGTTTGGGAGGCAATTACTATAAGTTGTCCCTGAAAGAAGTGCTGTTTCCCACTGATGACTGCAGTTTTTTCCTTTTTAATTTCATTTTCCCAATTATGATAACCAAAGTGTAACAATTAATCATGTTTTTATTGCTGAAGTCTGCATATAATTGTCACTTTCTTTCCCCCCTTGAACAGCACTATGCAGTTTGGCTGATTTAAGCTTTCTGTGTTTGCCTTTGTGTTTTTTTTTTTGTGTGTGTGTGTGTGTGTGTGTGTGTGTATGTTTGTGCAGGCCGGCACTTACGCTCCTGTTTGTTTTATGCTTGTGTTTGCATGTGAACTCATGTAGGTGTTGTTGCTTTTTTACCTCCTGATCATGCAATCAGCAGCGCGTAAGCCTCTATGAGGAATCCTCCGGGGATTCGTGTGCATTTGTGATTTATTGATCTGAGTTTCTTTTAGCGGCGCGGCTTTCTGAGCAGTCGTTCACCTTTGTTCTCCCTCCCTGTGTCTTTCTTCTCTCCCAGTTCCTATTGAGCTCGTAGGACAAGAGCTGAGGTAAGGAAACACCTTCATCTTTGTGCAAATCCCCTTTCATAAAGTTCTTTTATGTGCGCCGCCGAGCCAACCCCACCACCCCGCCACTCATAGACTCACTACCGGTGCTTCTTTAGATGAGGCTTTATATTATTTATTTTCCTCTTTATTTATTTATTTATTTATTATTTTATTTCTTATCATCAGCACTTCTCAGCTCGTGGTCTCCAACAGTCTGCTATTGATTTCTCGCAGCCTTTTGCTATTTCCTGCTATGAACGCATAGAGTAGATGCAATGAAAGGGGCATATGATCTTTTTGCCATCCGATCGAAGGATAGAGGAGAGAGGATGGCGAAGGGCGATTATTTCTCTCCTCTGTGCCCCGGCCGACTCCTCTCCTCCTCTCCTCCTCCTCCCCCCTGTAGTTCCCCACCCAGGCAGCAGCTTTCAGGTGCCGGGAAGCCAGTTGTCCTCCTCCCTCTAAATGATTTTTTCATCCTCTCTCGTTTCGCCACACTTCACCCTCAGAGCATTGATCTGCACTCCAAAAAAAAAAAAAAAAGAGAGAGAAAAAGCTTTACGTTTCAGGATTAAGAAGAGAAGAAGGAAGAAAAAAAGCAGTAGGGAGGCCACAGAGCGCTTAATTTAAAATGCAAATGCAGCATTTTTTAATAAGTGAAATTAATAATAAGGATAATTGGAGTAATAAAGGGCAATTGCTGGGGGAAGTTAATGAGAATTGAAATGAGCCATCCTGAGGGGTCATAGCAACCTGAATCAAAGGAGAGAGAGGAAGAGCGATGATGGTGATGACTGGTGAAGAGAGGAGAGCAGGGGAAATTACAGCAGGTCTCGGCTGATCCTTATCTCTCACAGTAACAGGATATAGGCCAGGGTTGATGTACGACATACAATATTATGTTTTCCCCGCTTTGATGCCACCTGCATTCATGCATTAGCGGCAAGGCCTCTTTGTGCATGTGCATGTGTGCCACGTGCATGCTCAGCTTGCATGCTTTTTCGCTTTGCTTTGCTTTGCTTTGCTTTGTCAATCCTTAATTTATGTTTTTTAATTTACTGCCTGTTGGTTTATCGTTTGCTGCTGCACAGAGACTAAAAAATGCACCCGTGTCTTAATCATATCTTTAACCTCCATCCATCCCATCCAGCTGCCCCACCCCTGGATGCAATGGCACTGGTCATATCAGTGGGAGATACTCACGACACAGAAGGTAGGGCAGATTAAAAAAAAAAAGAAGAAAAACAACAACCCACCCTCTGTCTGTCCTTCTTCTCTGTCTGTCTGTCCGCCTCGCCTTCTCTGCCCCGCAGCATCTGCTTTTTGTGCTTTTAAAGGAATAGTCTGGCATTATGGGAAATAATGCACTTTATTTGGTTTCATGCCGAGAGTCAGATGAGAAGATCAATACGGCTCTCATGTCTAAATATGAAGCTGCAGACGGGCGAGCAGCGAGCCTGGCTCTGTCCACACAAAATGTGAAAATGTGGTCTAGTGGAGAGTTTCTCTCGTCTTGGCCGAGTCTCGCCATCCTCCGAGAAGTCGCCGCTCACAGCCAAGAACCAGGCCCACACAGATTACACATTAACCCTCTGAACTCTGAGCTGTTTTGTTTTTTTCTGTCACATTTTTAATCCAATCTAGGCTCATTATTCACTGCAATATAAAGTCCTGCACCTCTATGGAAAAAAAAAAGCCACAAATAAGAGAGAGAATTTAGAAATATATTTGGTCTGGTGCGATAAAGTTACAATGCCATAAAGTATTGAAGTATGTAGTATGTGGGGACGGAGCTTTCTGCTCAACTGCCCCACACCTGTGGAACCGTCTCCCCATCCAGCTGAGGGCAGCACAGAACCTGGAAACTTTTAAAGCAGACCAAGTGGTTTAATTTTTTAAACAAAGCATGTCAAACAAAGCAATTTTATGCTCAGATTTGGTAAATTTTCCCAACAGACCGGGAAGTCGCAAATGAGTCGTTCAAGAACCATTGGGAAGTTAAAAATGCGACAGATTTTTCTATCATTACTGTTTCTGGCTCCTATAAACCTACAAACTCTGAAACCATTGTAATTAATGATTAATTTAAAGCTGCTCGTACACTACTATTCAAAGAAAGTTTGGGGTCTCTTAGAAATATCCTTATTTTTGAAAGAAAAGTATTTTTTTAAATGAAGATGACATTAAATAAATGATAAATCCAGTCTAGACATTGTTAATGTGGTAAATGACTATTCTAGCTGGAAATGGCTGATTTGTAATGGAATATCTCCATAGGGGTACAGAGGAACATTTCCAGCAACCATCACTCCTGTGTTCTAATGCTACATTGTGTTAGCTAATGGTGTTGAAAGGCTGATTGATGATTAGAAAACCCTTGTTTAATTATGTTAGCACATGAATAAAAGAGTAAGTTTTCATGGAAAACATGAAATTGTCAGGGTGACCCCAAACTTTTGTAGTAGTGTATAAAATCAATATGCTGAACTAGCTCAAGCTAAGCAAACTAGCTAACTTCATAGTTGCTTTTTTGCTTTCATACATTGCGTCCAGATTTTTAGCTTTAATACATATGAGAATATCAGTCATGTAAACACTCCTTTAACATCCCAATAGTATGATTTTTTTTGGATTCATGTAGACAGAAATTTAATTATATTGAGATTTTTTTAAAAGTATCATGATATTGTGAAAGAAAATAAAGTTAATTTTAGCTCTGTGTGAAACTTTTACTAAAAATCGCATTAAAAAACACTAATTATAGAGCCTTTGAGTGTCCTAAGCATTGATTTTTATGTTTTAAAGATACCGGCCGAATCAGAAAAGAAAGGGCACATTCACAATATAACTTTGAATAATCACATTCCGGTGAGAATGGCTGTTTTTGCGAATTACACCAAACACGCATCGCCTCTAAATCCAGACCTAAGTAATAAACTTTCCAGCGGACAGCGGTGAAATGTGATTTCTGCCACTTTTTACTCCGGCTTCGTTCTCTCTCTCCACCATCGCTCGTCTGTGCCGTTCGCCCTCGGAGACCCCCGGAGACTCGGGGCGGCTCACTGGCTTGTGACTCCTCTTTATTGAGGGGCAGATATTAGCTATCTGTTTACATGTGTATTCGTTCAGCAGGCAATTTCAGATGCACTTTGTTTATAGATCGTCCCTCAGTCTCCCTCGGCGTCTCCCAGGTGAGAGTAAGAGGGAGTTTATTGGATTTCACCCTCTGCTGCCTCGCCCGCCCGCCTCTCCATACAAGTTGTTCATTAAACGTTCCACTCAATTGGCCGAGATTGGTTGTGATGTCTGAGTGAGCAAAGCATGGCGCCCCCCTCAGGCTGTACTCATGTCAAAACACACCCTCCATCTGTGGATTCTTAGAGGTGCATGAGGTTTTATTAGACATATTAGAGCCCGTTTCCCAGCTCCATGTTCACGATTCTGTAATCTTCCCTCTCCGTTCAGCATCCTCGGCTGCCCCATAGCGAGAAAGCGCCGCCTGGAGGAAGCCGAGCAGGAGGAGGAACAGGAATCGGAACGTCCCGCCTCCAAGAGGAAGTCCCACCCCCTGAAACTAGCCCTGGACGAGGGCTTCAGCGCAGAGAGCGACGCCAGCAGCGAGGCCGAAAACGATGGGGAGAAACCAGAGCAGTCCAAGGAGGAGGAGGAGGAGGAGGAGGAGGAGGAGAGGGATGCAGGTGTAGAAGAGGAGGAGGAGGAGGAGGAGGAGGTGACAGAAAACCTCCAGCAGGATGGACACACAAACGGACCAGAGGAGGAAACACAGCAGAAGGAGGAGGAGGATGAGAGAGATCAGAAGGAGGAGAAATTTGCTGCAGATGAAGGTAGTTTTGCAGCTTGTTACGTGTGATTTAATGCTGTTGTTCTTCATTTAAAGGTCCACTATGTAGGATTTAGTTTGGCAGATTACAGTAAATTCAACGTCCTTCCATTCCCAAGCATTCAAAGAGCATTTGGTGGCTGTTACTTCAATATAAACACCTAAAATGCTAGAGTTTGGTTTGTCCAATATGGGCTACTGTAGAAACATTGTGGTGCCTGCTCCATTTGTACTTATAACAGCATCAAACGAAAACACAGCGATTCATAGTTACAGGTTATTACACGCTAAAGAAAAACAGAACTTTAAATGCTACATCCTATTTCTGATACTAGATCTTCCTAAATCTCCCTTAGTATCTTTGAAACTATGAACAAAACAAGGCATTTAAAGTCATCACTTTGTGCTCACGCTAACAGTGAGTTAGCAAATTGATGTTTTCTAAGAAATACCTAAGGTTTTTTCGCTGCTTTAGTATTGCATTTTCGGGCATTACAGCATCAAAGCAGTGTAGTCCAAGCTGCCTTTTAAGTGTCTTGTATGAGTCATGAGCCCAAGTTGCCAGGGGCCCCCATTTCCCACAGTGCAACTCTTCCAATTAGCCCCTTGCTGCTTCATTAGTGGCCACTTCTTTCAAACACCACTTCTCTAGATTGAAAGTTTATCTGTTTTTAAAAAGTGTATTTGTCAAGCCCTCGCCATCACTGTGCCATTGTCAGGGTTAGTTTCAACTGTGAAAGATTCCAACACTGTCAACTCCGAGCAGTTTCAGGCCATTTTTTTTGCTCGTGTCACACTTTTCCTCACTGTTGACTCATTTTTTTATGGCAATATAAAGTCCTGCGCTTACAAAGAGAATAGAAGTAGAGAGAACTCAGAAATAATGCCAGAAATAATAAAAACAGAAAAGACGAAAGTTGAATTTTCTTTAATCTTGAATCAACATGCAGCTTTTTATCCAACTCTAAAAATGAACTGTTGGCTCTACAGGCTGTAGCTATTTACCAACTTAGATTTCTCACTGCCCAGTGTAAACACTGCCTACAGTTCAGCCCAGCTCAACTCAAAAGTCCCGATATTTTTGTTTTTGACTGATGTTTGTAGTTGAGTCAGTGATGGTATCGTAGTTGTGCTTATGTTTTTTACAGAATCTGGTTGCCAGTAACAGCAATTTTTAAATCCATTTAAAGTGTTTTTTTTAATTAAATTTGACAAAATTTTTAGCTTTGGTTTGGGTGTTTTTCCCAATACAGGCAAAAGTCACAGATGAGGGAGGATCATTGGAAAGTTGACTTCATTATGGTTATCTAAAAATATGCCTACACTGCTATTCACTACCGTTCAAAAAAGTTTGGGGTCACTTGGAAATGTCCTTATTTTTGAAAGAAAAGCTTTTTTCCAATGAAGATAACCTTACATTAATCATAAATGCAGTCTAGACATTGTTAATGGGCTACATTGTGTTAGCTAATGGTGTTGAAAGACGAAGTGATGATTAGAAAACCCTTGTGCAGTGATGTTAGCACATGGATAAAAGTGTGAGTTTTCATGGAAAACATGAAATCGTCTGGGTGACCCTAAACTTTTGAATGGTAGTGTACATCATGCCGTTCAAACCTACTGGTGGGTTTTGATGTTGAGAGGGTTAACACTTCCTTTGATCAATAATTTGGATTAAATCTTAGTCTTAATCCAGGGCATGAAAGTCCTACAGAACCGTCAATGGCAGTACGGCTGAGCGATATGACCAAAATTTTATATCCCGATATAGCTTATTTTATATCCCGATACGATATACATCACGATACAGCATATTTTTGGTAAATTCAATGAATGATCAGTTTATATAAAACTGCCATGTGAACAAGCAGTTTGAAATCATATATTCAACAAATAAAGGGAGTAGGTACACACGTGGACAAAATTGTTGGTACCCCTCAGTTAAAGAAGGAAAAACCCACCATTCTCACTGAAATCACTTGAAACTCACAAAAGTAACAATAAATAAAAATTTATTGAAAATTAAATAATCAAAATCAGCCATCACTTTTGAATTGTTGATTAACATAATTATTTAAAAAAACAAACTAATGAAATAGGGCTGGACAAAAATGATGGTACCCATAACTTAATATTTTGTTGCACAACCTTTTGAGGCAATCACTGCAATTAAACGATTTCTGTATTTGTCAATGAGCGTTCTGCAGCTGTCAACAGGTATTTTGGCCCACTCCTCATGAGCAAACAGCTCCAGTTGTCTCAGGTTTGATGGGTGTCTTCTCCAAATGGCATGTTTCAGCTCCTTCCACATATGTTCAATGGGATTCAGATCTGGGCTCATAGAAGGCCACTTTAGAATAGTCCAACGCTTTTCTCTCAGCCATTCTTGGGTGTTTTTGGCTGTGTGTTTTGGATGGTTGTCCTGTTGGAAGACCCATGACCTGCGACTGAGACCAAGCTTTCTGACACTAGGCAGCACATTTCTCTCCAGAATGCCTTGATAGTCTTCAGATTTCATCGTACCTTGCACACTTTCAAGACACCCTGTGCCAGATGCAGCAAAGCAGCCCCAAAACATTACTGAGCCTCCTCCATGTTTCACCGTAGGGACAGTGTTCTTTTCTTCGTATGCTTGGTTTTTGAGTCTATGAACATAGAGTTGATGTGCCTTACCAAAAAGCTCCAGTTTGGTCTCATCTGTCCAAAGGACATTCTCCCAGAAGCTTTGTGGCTTGTCAACATGCATTTTTGCAAATTCCAGTCTGGCTTTTTTATGAGTTTTTTTCAGCAGTGGTGTCCTCCTTGGTCGTCTCCCATGAAGTCCACTTTGGCTCAAACAACGACGAATGGTGCGATCTGACACTGATGTACCTTGGCCTTGGAGTTCACCTTTAATTTCTTTGGAGGTTGCTCTGGGCTCTTTGGATACAATTCCAACGATCCGTCTCTTCAATTTGTCATCAATTTTCCTCTTGCGGCCACGTCCAGGGAGGTTGGCTACTGTCCCGTGGGTCTTGAACTTCTGAATAATATGAGCCACTGTTGTCACAGGAACTTCAAGCTGTTTAGAGATGGTCTTATAGCCTTCACCTTTAAGATGTTTGTCTATCATTTTTTTTCAGATGTCCTGGGACAATTCTCTCCTTCGCTTTCTGTTGTCCATGTTCAGTGTGGTACACACCTTTTCACCAAACAGCAGGGTGACTACTTGTCTCCCTTTAAATAGGCAGACTGACTGATTATGAGTTTGGAAACACCTGTGATGTCAATTAAATGACACACCTGAGTTAATCATATCGCTCTGGTCAAATAGTTTTCAATCTTTTATAGAGGTACCATCATTTTTGTCCAGGCCTGTTTCATTAGTTTGTTTTTTTTAATAATTATGTTAATCAACAATTCAAAAGTAATGGCTGTTTTTGATTATTTAATTTTCAATAAATTTTTATTTATTGTTACTTTTGTGAGTTTCAAGTGATTTCAGTGAGAATGGTGGGTTTTTCCTTCTTTAACTGAGGGGTACCAACAATTTTGTCCACGTGTGTATTTGTTTATTTAGAACTTTTTTTCCAAGCATGTATTATGCAAAATATTTGTTGGTCACATTAACATCTGTCATTAACTGTATTCAACATGTAGCAGTAGCCTGCTTCGTGTTCGAGTCTGTTGTTGGGACCGGGCAGCAGCATACCTTACAAAGTACGGTAGTCTGATCCTTGTCGGTCTTTTTAAATACAAACCACCGCCATATGACAGAAGTTCCCCCTCTTTTAGGTACAAGCTTGTCAGTTTGAGCTGGTTGTGCATCATCTTGTTGTTTAGATTGTTCTTCTGATTCGAGTCCACCGTCTTCCTCCATAGCTGTTTATGTTTTAGCTATGTGCCTGGGCTTGCCGTAAGGCACGTCGGTGACGTAAAATACTGCCGTAAAGTGTGTTTTGCAACACTGCGATATAAACTATAGGATCTTCACATAAAACAATAGACATTTTCTATCGTCCAGACGATATCTATCGTCATATCACCCTGCCCTAAATGTCAGCACACTAAGTGAGCCCCGTCTGGTTGAGAGATAGGGAGGTGAAGATTATCCACCTGACAGACGACAAAATAAAAGTTACTGACCATCACGAACACTGCCAAAGATGTCATTACTCCAAATGACCACTAGGGACACTTGAACTTGGTGAGCGAATTGTGTTTTGCATCCACAAGCTGCGTTATATCGACAGCATTTGTCCCAGCAGGGTTTTTTTGTGTCATTGTTTGTTCACAGCAGAAAGGTGATGCAAAGTGATGATACAGATTTTGCTGACATCAGCTTTAGCTCAGTGCATGACTCACCATTTGCTCCGTGTCACTGCTCTGACCTCCTCGTCTCTGCTTCCACAGAGGAGGAGTGTGTGATTATCGAGGCCGCCGCCGCTGCCGTCACCTCCACCGAGGAGGCCCGGTCGCCCTCGCAGAGCGCCGAGGAGGTGGCCAACTCGCTCCTCCACCTGGGCCGAGTCTCTGGCAACAATGCTCCGAGTGTGGCCATTCAGCAGGCTGTTGCCATGGAGACTGAGGAGGATGTCAGCGCGGCAGCCGAGCGGGGTGAAGAAGTAAAGGACGAGCAGGAGGGGCGCATGAATGAGAGGGAAGAGGGGGAGGAGGAGGAGGCGCACAGAGTTCAAGTACTGGAGGAATCATCTGTTGTGCAGAAGGAGGCAGCTGACGTGGAAGACGAACAGTGCGTTGAAGACACGAGCGACCACGTGAGCCGAGAGCATCCGACCGAAGGTGTCCACTGTGAAGAGATCAAAGGTGACGAGGATGCAGAGGAGGAGGAAGAGGAGGAAGAGATGCCAGTGCAAAACATGCAGGACGCTCCAGCAGAGGAGGAGGAGAAGGACGAAGAGGAGAATACTGACCATGTTCTGCCCGTTACTGATGTGCCAACTGCCATCCGCACCATCACCAGCACCGCAGCCGCTCAGGGAACACACATCAAGACTGAAGACCACAGGGCCAGTCCTCTGGAGGACTACAACTCCCACACCGCAAACCCCCTGGAGAACTACAACACCAACAGAGCCAGTCCGCTAGATAAATATGACTCTCATAAGCCCAGCTCGCTCCAGAGCTACAAGGCCAGCCCTCCTCTGAGCTACGGCTCCCACAGGGCCAGTCCGCTGGAGGACTACTTCCCCATCCCCAGAGGCGAGAGCTACAAGATCCACAAGGCCTCCTCCTCGGCTTCCCCCGACATCATCGAGGTGCGATCGGACCGGTCGGAGGAGAAGGACTTCGACGACGTGGACGGGGACGACGAGCGTGACGATGAGGACAGCCTGTCGCAGCGCTCCACGGTGACGGATGAGTCGGAGATGTTCGACATGACCCGAGGGAACCTGGGCCTGCTGGAGCAAGCCATTGCCCTGAAGGCAGAGCAGGTGAAGCCGGCCGTGCCCAGAGAGCTGCTCCGCTCCCCAGATATCCACCACCAGCGATACTTCACCATGGAGGACAGGCCCAAGCACCTGGACGTCATCCGCAAGAGCTACTTCAGCAAAGGTAGGAGATAAAGAGGGGAGGGAAAAGCTGCAGCTTGAGCTGAGATACTGAGGTGTGGAAGTTGCTGGAGGTATATTTGGTAACTTTAATGCTTCATACTCATTTTGTCCTCTTCTATCTTAGCTTCAGTTAAAAATACACAGAAAGGCAGCTTAATGTTGACAACTTAACATTTTTCCCATGCTAAACTCCTTTGAGCAACGTTTAATCTACTGAACGAGTTCAACCAATCAGCAGCCAGACAGAAGTTTAAATGAGCCCTAATTGATCAATGACTGATGACCATTTAACTGTCATCTAGTGACAGACTTTATAGACTTTGAACAGAGCTGCATATCTGCATCCCAGACATGTGATGTCTAGGAAGTGGCATTTTTTTTCTCACAAGCTATCGTGTGTTGTGGCAAATGAAACAATAAGTTGTAAACTGGTTTGTCTGACAAACTTACCATGTGCGAAAAACTTGAAGCTAGAGCCCAGAGGAGATTAGCTTAGCTTAGCTTTCAAACTTGAAGCATTGAGAATCAGCTAGCATGGCTAAAAAGATCTCAATAATTAACATGCTTTGTCTAGTTTGGGTTTGGTTTGATAGGCAAAAAGTGCCAAAATACACCATTTATCAGAGTGAAAACCTGTAAAAACATAAAGAATCATTCCATTTTTAACTTTCCAGCAGTCCTTACACTATCGGAAAATCAACCAGTTTAATTTAGTCCACATGTCTCTTTATAAAAATCACTAAAAACAAACAATTTGCAGTACCCAGATTCTGTAAAATAACAAAAAATTCTGCACTCCTGTCTGCAACCGTGAAGCCTTTCGTTGCTCATTTGCAACCAATGGTCATGTGACAAAAATTCAGAAACCTCTCCGCTGAACTGCAGGCTGTGTTTACACAGAGCAGTGAGGATAAAAGTGTGGAAGTGTACTTTTTCATGATTTCTTGCTTTTTAACCCCTTAAACTTCAGTGTACCGCCGGTGGTACACCTACTAATTTGCATAGGAATTTCAAGAATGTCCGACGGCTGCAAACGCGATTATACAAACACTATACGCCGATGGAAAGCTTAGATTCTCATGAATCCGCCGGTATAAACCACTTTCAGATGTGATTACCACAGCGGGTGAGAAAAACACATTTGTCCGACAAAAACAAATATTCATCCATCCGTTCTCTATACACGGCTTCAACGCACACAGCGCGACTCACATTTCCGGGTTCATTATTACACACAAAAAAAATATTCCACAAAAAACGGCCATAATCCAACCTTTTACATCCAGACGACACAAGCCAGTAAACTATTTTCTCCAAAACATGTCCTGAAGTCGGTATAAAATCCACGAATCGGTCGTTTTCAGGGAAATGCACCTTGCGATGCGCGTCCAATAGTCCCCGTATTTTTCGTAATTTTTTTTATTTAAAAATAGAATATTAGCGATTTTTTGTACTGAAAACGGCTGGAATTGACTGCAGCTTAAAGGGTTAACTTCGTTTCACTGTACAGAAGACATTTTTGAGTTCTTCGTACTTCCAGTCATGGTTGTGCTGCTTCCATAGAGGTGCAGGACTTTTATTTTGCAGTGAAAAATGAGCCAAAATACCCAAATTAACGAGTAAAAATCGCCCAGAAACCGCTTGTGGTTCAGCAGGTCAATCAAGAAAACGTTAAAGCATCGTCTCCTCACGTCAAATTCAGCTCTCGGTTTGCTCTTGTAGCTCTCCTCAAGGAAGCAGGTGTATTTTTATACCACCAAAACATGATTTAAAAGCAGCAACAAAGAGTCAACAGTTGCCTAATCGAGCACACGGAAAACAATGTACTCAACCAGCGCGAGCCCTTGTGTGCTGAACTTCATGTAAATAAACACACTGTACCAAAATTCACTGAAAATAAAGCATTTGCAGTCACCTGGTTCTGTAAAAATCAAAAAATTCTGTTCTGTGTGTAACTGTGAAGCAAAAAGTGACTCAGTTGCGACCAACAATCATGTGATCAAATTTTATAGACTTCTCAGCTGAACTTCAAGCTGTGTTTACTTAAGGACAAGTGTGGAAATAAATGAATGCCTAAATTAATGAACAAAAAACACTCAAAAACTACTTGGCTAACCTGCACTTAACCAAGAATGTAGAACCACAGCAAACTTGTACAAATGTGTAAAAATCCACCAAAAATAGCCCATTTGCAGTAACCAGATTCTGTAAAAATCAAAAATTTTATACTTCTCTCTGCAACTGTGATGCCTTTAGTGGCTCAGCTGCAACCAACAATCATGTGACCAAATTTTAAAGACTTTTCCGCTGCAAAATAAGCCAAAATACCCAAATTAAGGAGCAAAAATCACCTAGAAACTGCGTGTGGTTCAGCAGTTCGATCAAGCAAATGTTAAAGCATTGTTTCCTAGCGTCAAATTCAGCTCTGTGTTCTCTTTTAACTCTCCTTAAGGAAGCAGGTGTATTTTTATACCATCAAAACATGAATTAAAAGCAGCAGCGAAGAGTCAACAGTTGCCTAATCGAGCACACAGAAAACGATGTGCTAAACCAGCGCGAGCTGAACTTCAAGTCGGGAGCAGAGCGTACAAATAAACAGAGTGTACCAAATAAACAGCGATGAGTCACAGGGCTGTGTTCAGATCCTCTCTGCTCCATTGTAACGGGGATGAAGTGTTTCCAGCTGAATAGACTTCCATGAGGAGCCGAGAGGAAGCGCTCGGAGGGAGAGAAACGAGGAGGGGCGCCGGAGACACGTATCGGGAGGGGAGAAAGCGGGAGAGCAGGTTGTCGTGGAGTGTTTGTTTACGTGCTGCATGTGTTCGGGCCTTGTATTTCACAGTTGGCACGCTGCCCACTTGTCATGCTCTTCGCAGTATAGCAGCAGTGTGATTACATGCCTGCTAGTGCTGCCCTCTCCTTGGCCTCGACTCCCTCCTGTGGCGACGCTCCTGTTCGGCTCAACACTAATTAGGAGATGCATGTCTCGTTAACATTCAATTTGAAGGCCAATAGAGCATCTCGCCATCCTCTTGCTCCTTTTCTCCGTCTCTCCCGGTGCCACCGACACCGGCTGGCCTACCTCCAGTGGCAGGCGGCGGGCGCCTTTAATTACGTAAAGCAGGGAGATTTTTCAGGTGCTGTTTTCTTAGAGATCCAAATGTCATGCGCGAGAAGCGATGAAACCGACCGCTGTGGTATTCCAGACACTATTTTACCCCTGAAAGCATTTACAGAAACACACAAATCGCATTTAGGCTGATGCATAACCCACCTCGTCTCATTTGCAGAGATACATAAGACATGAAGGCGGGATGCAGATGGTGTTGCTTCTGTACAGTTGTCTGAAATATGTCTAGATTTCACGCTCAGCCGAGCAGACCGTCTGATGGCATTAACCACTCGCTTTTGTCCTCCTTTCTCATCCCACCTTCCCCTTTCCTCTCCTGTCTCCTTCCTCACCCCTTTCTCCTGCTTTCTCCCCCCTTTTTTTTCTTCATCCCCTCAGAGAGCAGCAGGCCGGAGAAGAGAGAGATCAAGTGTCCCACGCCGGGGTGCGATGGGACGGGCCACGTGACCGGTCTTTACCCCCACCACCGCAGCCTGTCGGGCTGTCCGCACAAGGACAGGATCCCCCCCGAGAGTGAGTTCCTTTCAGCTGCTTAGAATATGAAAATAATCAGCAGAAAAAGAGAAATCACAACAAAGAACAGGAGCCTCTACCTCCTCTGGTACTGTAATCTCATTTGTTTGTGATTTTATTGTACAAATGGGTAAAAATTAACTAAAAATAAACCATTCTGTAAAAAGCAAACAATTCTGTGCTCTTTTGTGCAACTGTGAAGCTAAAAGTGGCTCATTTATGACAGACAAGTGGCTAAAATTCAGCTGAACTGCAGTCTATGTTTAAACAAAACATAGATAAGACAAGTGCAGAAACACATGAACGCCCCAACTGATGAACAAAAAACACAAAAACTGCTTGATGTTCAGACGGTTAATGTGCACATAAACAGGAATGTAAAATCACAACAAAGGACTGAAGCCAACAACCTGCTCCAGTGTAGTAGTTTTAGTTATTTGTAATTTTATTCTAAATATGTGTAAAAAATCACTTAAAATAAACCATTTGCAGTAGCCAGATTCAGTAAAAATCCTAAAATTCTGTCTTCCTCTGTTTAAATGTGAAGCCTTTAGCGGCTCAGCTGCAGCGAACAATCACATCACCAAAATTCAGCATTGGCCTCTTGCATTAGCTTCACCTTAATTTTAATTATTTGTAATTTCATGAGATTTTCTGAAAAGAGGAAGAATTCATTCTTGAGCTACTCATCTGTGATAAAAATCCACTTAAAATATCCCATTTGCGTTAACCAGATTCTGTAAAAACAATAAAAATTCTGTGCGACCGTGAAGCCAGTAGTGGCTCAGCTGTGACCAACAGACAAATTACTAAAATTTGAATACTTGTCGGCTGAACTGCAGGCTGTGTTTACACAAAGCATAGAGGAGACAAGCATGAGAATAAATTAAAGATTAAATATTTGAATAAAAAAGAAATGTAAAACCAACCAAACTTCCTTTAGCTTCATCTTAATCTAAGTTATTTTATGATTTCAGGAGGTTTTTTGGAGTTCAACTTCTGATCCAGGTCTACATTGTGTTTTATCTCTTTTTTTAAAAACATTTATTCCAAAAGTATAAAAACAGCTTTACAAAGCCATAAGCCACATGTTCTCTCTGGTTTTGCACACCTGCCTGGAGACAACAGACCCCTTTGATTGGTTTAGGTTTGAAGGAACATCAGACATTTGCCATAAAACATGTCAGACATTGAATTCTGCTTCATTTCTGTCGTTTGGTATTTGGGGTGAAGTGACACAGAACTCCTGCCTCTGTTTCATTTATTGAAATGCACTGTAGATGGTATTTTCATCAAATTTTTCATGTCTGGCACAGTTCAGGAACCCAAAGATGTTTATGAAAGGTTCATTTTCATTTTTTGAATAGTTTTTAATTCGATTTTTTGTGTTTCTCCTCCTCAGTCTTGGCGATGCATGAGAACGTGCTGAAGTGTCCGACTCCCGGCTGCACCGGTCAGGGCCACGTTAACAGCAACCGCAACACACATCGCAGGTACGCACACGCATTTTAAAAAAAACACGGTTGGGCCTCTGTGTACGTCCGTGTTATCTGAGCGAGTGTTTTTCTGCAGGTGAGAGTGTGATGCGGAGGACGTACGTTTCCCTTTGTGCATTTGCAAGCTCGTGTATTCATGTATGCAGGACAGCAAATATGTCAGCTCGCATCAGCGCGATGCAGATTTACAGGGTCAACGCTGTGCTCTCTGTTTAATATTCATCCTCTTTCTCCCATTTCCATCCCGCCAGCCTGTCGGGTTGCCCCATTGCTGCTGCAGAGAAGCTGTCCAAGAGCCAAGACAAGCAGCATCTCCCTCAGCCGGGCATTGAGCACCTCAAAGGAAGCCCCAATGACAGAGTGCTGAGGTGGGTCATCACCACACATGCCTCTTTTATTTATACAGGTAGTTCTGAACCTCCAGTGTTGAGAAAAACAGCAAAAGCACTCAGGAATACGATCTAAAAAACCAGCCAGTGGGTTAAAACGCATGCTGTCTTTTAAAAAAATTGCCAAAATTCCACAATTTATCCGTGCCAGATGTTGTAAAAACCAAAAACATCAGTGGATTTTCAACTTTCCAACAGGCTTTGAACTAATCATCTGTGACAAGCCGTTCTTTTAGTAAAGTTAACCAAATCTAAGCTCAAAATCAAGATATATTTCAGCAATATTGCTTCATTCTACATGTCTCATTTAAAATCAGAAATTCTGCTGTAGTTACCCGTTTATTACGGTCAGATTCTCTTTTTTCTGTGGCTCTGGTTGGAATATAATCAGACATGATGGCTCAGTTTAATCCTCTTAATCACAAAACTTGCTGGTGGGTTTAAAAGATATGTTGTTTTTTTTAAAATGGGCACAATTACACCATTTATCAGAGCAAGAAAATGTCTGTTTCATTACAAAACAGCCAAATCTAAGCTTAAAATCAATACATTTTAACAATATCATTCCATTCTCCATGTCTCATTTAACATTTTTTTAAAATACCAAAAATTCCCCATTTTTTCCAACCAGATTCCGTATAAAAGGAATAATTCTTCAATTCTTTGTCCAACTATGAAGCCATTACTGACTCAGCTGTGACCAACACTGAAGTAAACAAAAATCAGAGCAAGAAATACCAAGAAAAACACCAAAACCAAATTTAAAATCATACTATTCAGTAAAATTTAGCTAAAATGGCCCGTTTATTACAGTCAAAGTCTCTTTTTTCTGTGGTTCTGGTTGGTATATAATAAAACACGGGGGCTCAATTTAATCCTCTTAACCACAAAACTTGCTGACGGGTTTAAAAGATATGTTGATTTTTAAAAATGAGCACAAATAAACCATTTATCAGAGCAAGAAGCAGTCATTTCATCAGGAAAACCAAATCAAAGCCTAAAACTATGATTTTTCCTCAAAAATCAATTTATTCTGTCTGTCACATTTATAAATTCTAAAAAAAGATGCCAAAAATTCCCCATTTTTTTCTGATCAGATTCCATAAAAAAGAAAAAATTCTTCACCTCTTTGTGGAACTATGAAATCATGATTGACTCAGCTGTGACCAACAATGACTTAACTAAAATTCAGAACAAGAAACGGTCTGTTTTGGCCAAAAAAAACCCAGCTAAAATCAAGCTTGAAATCGTTCTATTTCATAACTTTACTCATCGTGTCTCATTTAAAATGTAAAATTTTGCTAAAGTTACCCGTTCATTCCAATCAGATTGTCCTTTTTCTATGGTTCTGGTTGGAATACAATCAGACATGATGGCTCAGTTTAATCCTCAGAACCACAAAACTTGCTGGTAGGTTTGAAAGATGTGTTGTTTTTTTTAAAGTTAGCTCAAATACACCATTTCTGAGAGCATGAAAGTGTCGGTTTCATTACAAAAACAGCCAAATCTAAGCTTAAAATCAAGACCTTTCAACAATAATTATTCTATGCATGTGTCTCATTGAAGATTAGAAAAAACAGATGCCAAAAATTCCTAATTTTTTGACCGGATTCTTTAAAAACAAAGAAAGAAAAGAATTCTTCACTTCTTTGTGCAACTATGAAGCCATGACTGACTCAGCTATGACCAATAGTGAGCTAACAAAAATTCAGAGCAAGAAACTGTCTTTTTGTCCAGAAAAACAGCCAAAACCAAGTCTGTAATCATTATATTTCATCAAAATCACTTTACTCTACATGTCTCATCTAAAATGCAATAAATCACCTGTTTGTACTGACCATTACTGACTCAGTTTCAATCAGAAGCACTGCTTTTTACAGGTCTTTTTTGTAAATTTGGCCAAAATAAACCCTTTGCACTAACAACATTCTCTAAATATATATATATATATATATATATATATATATGTATATTCTCTTCTTTGTAGAACTGAGAAGCTTTTATAAAGTCAGCTGTAACCAACAGTCACATTATAAAAAATCAGAGACTTTTTGGCTGAACTGCAGACTGATGTGTTTTTTAAAGGGCATGTATTATATGTTAGCACAAACACAACTGAAATATATTGATCCGTTTGATTTGATATCTTCTTCCTCTTTTAAAACAATTCAAAAAAGACATATTTTGAAAGCTAACTTTGCTGTTTTTCTGGCTGAAAAGCTTTAGCTGCTGTTAGAAGAGCATGTAGACAGTATACGAATGACTAGTTACACAGCTTAAGTTTACTTTGGGTAACAGAAGCTGCTCTTATACTTCCTGCCCTGAGCACACATTAAAATTCATTCATTAAAATTTAAGAGTGAGGCAAATGGGATTGATTGTTGTGAAAAGTACGGAATAAATAAATGATTTAAAGTCCAAAAGGAGAAAATAAATGCCTCAAACATACATTTTCTTATTTTTACTATCAATTTGACTAGAATTTGTAGGAAAAGTATAAAGATTTAGCATTTTAATTATTGAGCTAACAGTGTTAATAATTGATGCTGTATTTTTGGCGATAACCCTTCAGTGCCTTTTTTCCATTTCGGGGCTTCGTAGACAAGATAATGGATGGTAAAAACTGGGTGTAGTGACCCTTAAACCAACATAAAAGCATTCAAACCTCTCACAGCTGAGTTCCTGTCAAGGTTAGCTGCTTTACTACTACCAGAGATGGTCCCGACCTTGGTTACTGTACCCATCAGCAGACGTGTGAATGGCTCAATAACAAGGAGAAAGTCTTGAAGCTTCCAGTGGCTAATCATCACTGTCACCTCAGACGCTAAGATCTCTTTATCTCCATTCATCTCGCTTAACCGGCCAGGCAGCATGATCACGGCCAAAAGAATGATAATTAACACAAGCCAGACACCGGTATTATGCTAAGTCCGTGCTCTTCCTCGTTGGTATTTTAATTAATAATGCAGCCGATAAGCTAATTATGCAAGTTATAGGGGCATTGCGGGGGGGATAGGAGGAAAAAAATAATTGCCTTCCTTGAGGAAAACCTCATCAGTGCTCGGACAAAGCATCGAGGATTAAAACATAATAAGGCTTGCTTTGTTTTTCCTTCTCAGATTGTTATTCAAATGAATTCGCTCGCCTGGTATGTGTGGAGAAAAAGAATTCCTCATGCAGTCCGTGTTCTAGTGGAGTCCATGTTAGATTAATAGAAAGAGGCGAAAGAAAAAAATCCCCTGTGATCAGTGGTAGAAAGTTTTTTTTGTTTTGTTTTTTGCTGCCATGCAAGCTTTCGCCTGGCTCAATGTTTTACTGTATAAAAATGAGACCAGAAAAATGAGTTTCAGTGGAAAAGAGGGCCGAGCCAAAGTAGGTAGAGGGGTTGGAGATGTGGTTTTAAGAGGGAAGGTGCAAGAAAAACAAATAATTCAAACAGAAGACTCTGTGGTGTCTCTGGTTGGGATATGATGTGATGTTTATCCGTCTGGACCCAAGTTATTATTTAAAAAGCGCCAAAACTAGTTATCAGAGCAGGAAACTGGAGGTTTAATTGGGAAAAGCAACCAAACCTGAGCTTAAAATGGTCATGTTTTGTGACAATCATTTCAAAATATGTCAAAATACACCATTGTACTACTGTAGAGAAAAAATTATATTTTTTAAAAATGCCAAAATTACACCATTTGTCACACCTACAAACTGTTGTCAGCATATAAACTACTGATTTGCAACATTGAGGAAACATAACCAAATTATCTAAAATGACTTCATTCTACATGTGTGTTTGCAGTAGTTAGATTAGGTAAAAAACAAAAAATTCTGCTCTCTTTTCTGCAACTGTGAAGTCATTAGTGACTCAGCTGAGACCAACGGCCATGTCACAAAAATTCAGAGACTAGAAAAATGGGTTTTGGTGGAAAAGAGGGCTGATCCAACATGGGTGGAGGGTTTGGAAATGGTTTTAAGAGGGAGGGTGCAAGAAAAATTAATAATTTAAACAAAGAACTCTGTGGTGTCTCTGGTTGGGGTAAGACGTGATGTTTGTCCCTCTGGACTCAAGTTATTATTTAAAACATGCCAAAACTAGTTATCAGAGCAAGGAACTGGAGGTTTAATTGGGAAAAGCAACAAAACCTGAGCTTAAAATTGATGTTTTGTAAGAAATATACCATTGTACTACTGTAGAGTTTGAAATACGTGTTATATTTTTTTAAAATACTGCAATTACACCAATTATCAGACCCAAAAACTGTAAACAACTGTCATAATTTAAACTGCTCATCTGTAACAGTGGGATAAACGTAACCAAATCTAAACTTGAAATCGTGATTTTTCATTAAAATCACTTTATTCTACATGCGATTTTTGAAAATTCACCAAATATAAAAAGTTTTCTGGAGTTAGATTGTGCAAAAAACAAACAAAAAAATCTGCTCTCTTTTATGGGGGAGGGCTTGCAGATGTGGTTTTAAGAGGGATGGTGCAAGAAAAACTAATAAATCAAACAAAAGACTCTGTGGTGTCTCTGGTTTGGATATGATGTGATGTTTATCCCTCTAGACCCAAGTTATTTTTTAAAAAGCCCCTAAATTATTTATCAGATAAGAAACTGTAGGTTTCATCAAGAAATACAACCAAACCTGAGCTGAAAATTGTGATGTTTTGTTAAAATCATTTAAAAATGTCAAAAATATACCATTGTACTACTGTAGAGTGTGAAATACTTGCTGTTTTTTAAAAACACCAACATTACACCAATTATCAGACCCAGAAACTGTGAACAATTGTCATAGTTTAAACTACTCATCCTTGACATGGAGAAAACGTGACCAAATGTAAACTTTAAGTCAGGATTTTTCATTAAAATCACTTTATTCTACTCGTGTTGTTTGAGAATTCACAAAAAATAAAGAGTTTACAGGAGTTAGATTCTGTGGAAAACAAAGAATTCTGCTCTCTTTTATGGATGAGGGCTTGGAGATGTGGTTTTCAGAGGGAGGGTACAGGAAAAACTAAAAAATCCAACAAAAGAAGATGAGGAAGGTCGCTGTTTCCCTCCCATCTCTCTTTTTATTTCTTTATTTCCCAGCCATCTCTTCCTTCTCTCCCTCCTCCCGTCCTCCTGCCTCTCGCTGGTCTATCAGTGGATTTACGCCAACAGGTCTGACAAAAGCCCAGGCTCTCCAGGAAAACGAGAGGGCTTAAAGCTCATAAATTCCATGCTGTACAACATGCAAATGTGCCCTCTGCTGATAAGAGAGCTTTTAATCCTGCTGCACTCCTGCTAAGTACACCGTTGCCCCTATCTTTACACTCTCTATTTCACTCCACCTCTTCCACTCTCTTTTCTCCTCTTCTCTCCGCTTGTTTACCGCATCGATCTTCTTTTATTTCTCCTCCATTCTGCTGTTTGCTCCCCGCCCTGACTCCTCCTCCTCTTCCTCCTCAGGCCCATGTGCTTCGTGAAGCAGCTGGAGGTGCCCCAGTACGGCAGCTACAGGCCCAACATGGCTCCCTCCACGCCTCGCGCCAACCTGGCCAAGGAGCTGGAGAAGTACTCCAAGGTGTCCTTCGATTATGCAAGCTTCGACGCTCAAGTGTTCGGGAAGCGCACGCTTGCTCCAAAGATGCCCACCAGCGAAACCTCACCCAAAGCCTTCAAAAGTAAGACGGGACCGCCGGCTTCTTCTCTGTTGTGGTTCTGGTTGGGATGTGATGTGCTGGCTAAGTTTGAATGTCTAAGCCCAGCTTTAAAAACTGCCAAAATGACACCATTTGTCAGCGCAAGAAACTGTTGATTTTGTCAGGAAGAACAACTAAATCTAACATTAAAATTATGATATTTATCCAAAAAAACACTATTGTACTACTGTAGAGTTTAATAGACATGTTATTTTTAGAAATCAGCCGTTTATGAGAGCCAGAAAATGTTATTTTTCTTCAGGGAAAGCTCATTTAAGCTTAAATTTGTGATATTTAATCCAAACAATGCACTATTTTACTACTGTAGACTTTGAAAGACATGTCATCTTTAGAAATTGACAGTTTCTGAGATCCAGAAACTGTATGTTTAGCCAGGAAAAACAACCAAATGTGAGCATAAAATTATGATATTTTGTGAAAATCATGTCTCGTATGTTGGTAAAGTTTATTCCTCTGAACCCAGGTTTGAAAAGTATGTTATTATCTGAAAAAGAGCCAAAATTTCACCATTTATCAGAGAAAGAATCTATATGTTTAGTCAGGAAGAGCAACCAAATGTGAGCTGACAATCATATTTAGTCTAAGCAATACACTATTGTATTACCATAGATTTTGAAAGACGTCATCTTTAGAAATCGACCGTTTATCAGAGCCAGAAACTGTTGTTTTAATCAAGAAAAACAGCCAAAGCTAAGCTTATAACTCTGATATTTTCTCAAAATCAGGTCTCGTGCTGTTAAAAGTTGGCCCTCTGAACCCAGGTTTGAAAAGCATGTTATTATTTTAAGAAGAGCCAAAATTACACCATTTATCAGAGCAAGAAACTGGAGATTTTGTCAGAAAGATATTTTTGTCAAATATCTAAGATTAAAGTTACGATATTTAATCCAAACCACACAATGAGACCACTGTGAGTTGAAATGTGACAGATTGCCCAGAAACTGCTCGAGGGTTCAGAGGGTTAAATTAAAGAACAGAAACCAGACTATAAAAGCAAATGATGTGGAATTTTACAGCCTTTTAGTCTGTTAGCTTAGCTTAGCTTAGCATAAAGATAGGAAGCAGGTG
Organism: Acanthochromis polyacanthus; assembly: GCF_021347895.1. Classification (NCBI taxonomy): domain Eukaryota; kingdom Metazoa; phylum Chordata; class Actinopteri; family Pomacentridae; genus Acanthochromis; species Acanthochromis polyacanthus. Next base: position 9,129,686 of record NC_067118.1, read on the forward strand.
CAGCTTCACTTTGGTTCTCCAACTGCCACTTTTGTTTTCATATCTTCACATTTAAAATGTTTTTCATTTTTACGCACCGGTATACTAAAAGGCGTTCAGCTGTGGTTTTTGCCCCCTTCCTCTGTTGTTAAAGCCAACTTTCGTTCCTCCCTCAGCTAAGCCCTCATTCCCCAAGTCCTCGTCGCCCAGCCTCAGTCTCCATGGTTACGGGAAGAGCTCCTCCTTGGCCTACGACTACTCCCACGACGCCGAAGCTGCTCACATGGCCGCCACCGCCATCCTCAACCTGTCCACCCGCTGCTGGGAGAAACCTGAGAACCTCAGCACCAAACCCCAGAACAAGGTAGAACATTTAGACCAGGTTTCTGCTGGTCGCAATTTGAAACAGCACAATAAATACATTCATTACTGCCCGGGTTATAGGGGAAATGAGACAAGTATGGAGGGTTTTACTGTCGTGAGGTGTTCTTCGTCTTCTTCTTCTTCTTCTGCTACTACTTCTTTGTCTTCTTCTTCTTCTTTTTCTTCTTCTTCTGCCACTACTACTTCTTGTTCTTCTTGTAATGCAGATTAAACATTGGAGGCCATAGCTGGTGAAATGAGAGAGTAGTGGGAGAGTTCCTTTCCTTTCACCCCCTTTCTTTTCCTTTTGTCTCCCCTCCTTTCCTTTTCCTTTCTTTCCTTTCCTGTCCTCTTTCCCTCTTTTTCCTTTCCTTTCCTTTCCTTTCCTTTAATTTATTTTCCTTTGTTCTTCTTCTTTCCTTTCCCTTCCATACTTTCCCTCCTCTTTTGTTTCTTTCCTCTAGTTTCCTTTCCTTCATTTCTTTTCCTCTCTTTTCTTTCCTTTCCTCTTCTCTCCTCCCTTCTTCAATTCCTCTCCTTCTTTTCCTTTGATTTCTTTCCTTTTCTCTCCTTTTCTTTTGCTTCCTTTAGTTTCCTTTTTCTTTCTTCTCCTTTTGTTTCCTTTCTCTCCTACCCTCTCCTCTCCTTTCCTTTTTCTTTCTTTGATTTCCTCTCCTCTATTTCCTCTTTTTTCTGATCCTTTCCTTCTCTCCTAACCTTTAGTTTCCTTTTCCTTTTGTTTCACTTTCTCTCCTGTCATTTCATTTCCTTCCTTTACTCTTTTTCTTTTCATTTTGTTTGTTTCTTTCTAGTCCTTTTGTTTCCTTTATTTTCTTTTCTTTCCTTTCCTCGTCCTGCTTCCTTTCCTTTAATTGCTTTCCTTCTTTCTTTTCTTTCCTTTAGTTTCATTTCTTTTTTCCTTTCCTTTCATTTACCTCCTTTCCATGCCTTTACTTTGCTTCCCTTTAGTTTCTTCTCTTTTTCTTTTCTTTGCTTTACTTTCCTTTCCTTTTCTTTCCCTTCTATAGTTTTCCTCCTCTTTTGTTTGCTTTCCTCGTGTTTCCTTTCCTCTCTCTGCTTTCCTTTTATTTCCTTGTCTTTTCTCCTCTCCTCCTCTCCCTTCAGTCTTCCTCTCCCCATCCACTGTGCATGAATATATCATCAGGAGGCATTGGCTTACAGCGTCAGGATGGTGTTGAGATTCGGTTGCATCACCTCTGCCGTCCTCTTTCATCGTTTCATCCCTCCATCCCACACACTTTTCATGTTGTTATTGAATTTGGCTCACTGCCAGTTCCCTGGATTACTTTTCCACCAGGTAGCCTTTTTTCATTATCTGCCGGACGGATCTCCCACTCTCTTCCTCCTCCCCCGCCACTCTTTCTTTCATTTTCCTTTCACATCTCCTTCTGTTGTCTTTTTTCCTCCCTCTTCCTCCTTCTATACCTCTCTATTTCCCACTCGCTCCCGTCTTCTCCCCTCTCTGTGCACAGGAGGTGTAATTGGAGCACCACTTTCCCCCATATTGTGATTTTTAAAAGCCTTTCTTTCGCCTCACGGAGGAGAGAAAGTGACTGCTTCATCAGTTGTTTTTTGTTGTTGCTTTTTTTTCGATTTCCTGACATGGTTTTAGGAAGATAAAAAGTGAAAATTAATGTCTCTGGCAGCTGAGCAGAAACAAGGTGTTGTTCAGGCAAGGCGCCGGTCCAAGAGCGGGCCTTCAGCTGAGCAGATCAGCTGGGGACTGATCTGGAATCAGAGCCGGAGCCGGTTGAAATCCAATATTGAAACACTGGAACACTGAGCTCATCAACCTGGGACGTTTCTGGGAACTCTTCCCGTTTTCCTCTCCTTCCATCCTCACCCTTTGATTTTTTCTGGCCCCTGACCAGCCCATATGAGCGCCATTTTACATGAACGCTGGAAACATGGCTCATCTCGGCCCCGGCTTTCTGTTCACCTGCCAGCTCCATAATAAAGCACAGGGAGAAGCAGAACTGTGCTGCTGGCAGCCGGCTACATTAGATATCATGACTAACGCGCTTAAGGGATGAAGGTGGTTGAAACCAAAAGTGCATCACGCTGCTGTTTGACTGTATAAACGCTTGTTCGGTACACGCTGGAGGGCAGTTTTACAGGCAGGTCGAGGTGGAAATAAGCGGAAATCAATCTTCTCAACACGTGAAAGCTCAGTTTTTACACTATTTTTTCTTTCCCATTCAAACTTTTTGTCATGCCACTAATGTAAAACCCTTTTTTACAGAATTTACAGAATTTCTTAATATTTCATATATTATATATCAATATTACATATTTCTTAATGAAATATTAGTTTTAAGCTCAGATTTGGTTCACATTAGAGTTGAGTAGTTCATGGACCATCAGAAAATTTCACAATCAGACAATTTGTTGAGTTTTTGCAGTTTCTGACTCTAATAAACGGTGCAGTTTGGGCGATTTTGTAGAGAATCCACTGGAATTTTGAGAGTTTGTACAGTTAAAATTTGTAATGTGTGACAAAAATAGTTATATCATACAAAACTATATCTTACAGACACTGAAGTGCACCAGACAAGACATAAAGTATTTATAACCTGCTGCTCAGAGGTTTGGGGTCATCCAGACAACTTCATGTTTAATTTTTTATTTTACTTTATTTATGTGCTAACATAACAGCACAAAGGTTTTCTAGTCAGCAATGAGCCTTTCAACACCGTTAGCTAACACAATGTAGCATTAGAACACAGGAGTGATGGTTGCTGGAAATGTTCCTCTGTACCCCTATGGAGATATTCCATTAAAAATCAGCCGTTTCCAGCTAAAATAGTCATTTACCACATTGACAATGTCTAGACTGGATTCGTGAATCATTTAATTTTATCTTCATTGAAAAGAACTGCTTTTCTTTCAAAAATAAGGACATTTCTAAGTGACCCCAGACTTTTGAACAGTACTGTACACACTCAAATATATTGAGTTATTTATTCAGTTCAGTCTCAGTTTGTGGCTCCATAACTGTGAAGTTCAAAAAAACCCTCAGCAACAACATCAGTCGTTACTCCACAAAGGAACGCGGCAGTTATGTGACGATCTGCGTTGGTTTGTCTGTCTGTGCACCACGTTATTCAAAAACAGACGGATTTGGATGAAATTTTCAGGGAAGGTCATAAGTGACACAAGGACCAAGTGATTAGATTTTGGCAGTGATGCAGCTCATAGTCTAGATCCACGGATTTGTTAAAGATTTCTGTGTCATTGCAAGTTAGTGGCACGGGGTCACTGTCACCGTGACAACACGTGAACACTACATCAGCTGCCTGCTGAAGATCACTTGATTGTGATCCTACTACAAATCAATCACTGATGACTTATCAGGACCTACCCATCGGAAATAATGCAACGACTGAGCTGCCTTGATGGAGTACTGTGCTGTCAGAGAGCTTTTCTTGTTCTGAATGTTGTCTCGACTCTGATTATTCTCTGCAGGAAATGGACATTGAAGTGGATGAAAACGGCACCTTGGACCTGAGCATGAAGAAGCCCATCAAACGGGAGGGCAGCCTGTCCGGCACCAGCCCCGGAGTGCGGTCCCCGGACCCTTCCTCCTCCTCATCTTCCTCGCTGCACCACGGAGGAAGCAGCGGGATGACGTCGCCGAACCTGCTGAGCTACAAGCAGGAAGAGTGGGAGGGACCGCTGGACTACACCAAACCCAACCGCCAGCGGGAGGAGGAGCTGGACGAGGTCAGTGCAATTAGACGAGCTGCAGACTCGCTTTAATTCCTGTGATTTTATTCACAGAGGAGATATTGCAACATAAATAACAACAGACAAAAATGCCCCGAAGCTTTTTGAATTAGAAAAAACCTCTTTGTTTACACCACTTTGTCTTTGTCTAATCCCCGTTCCTTATTTCCTGTCCCCTTTTCCGCCTTCTATTATTCATTTATTTCACTGAAATGCGAGAGTTACTGTACAGTTAAAACATTGCACTGTGTAACAGAGGTGGTGTGTCAGGTGCATTGCACCATCCTGGATTTGGCATATGCTAATTTTTACTCCTTTGAACTTTTTCAAAAGAAATATAAAGGGCCTTGAATGTAAATTTTTTATGAGGACATTCTGCATTTGGAAACATCACTTGTCGACAAAAGAATAAAAGGGCTTCAGAGACTTGTGAGCACTCTCTGTTCTGCAAAGTTTCTCTGGTTGTATACAAACATGGAAACTATTGTGAGGAAGTCACCATTCAATAAAAGGCCTTAAAAGTAGTGGTGGGACGTGAATTAAAAAAATCTAATCAATTGGAGACTTTGTAATTAATCACGATTAATCACATTTTTGTGAAATAGCAATATTTGATGCAATAAGAAGGTTTTTCAGTTCAAAAATTTTGTTTGACGACTGAATCGATGAATAGACACATACTCTACCGTTCAAAAGTCTGGACACACCTTCACATTCAAGGGTTTTCATTTAATTATTTTGTACATTGTAGATTAATTTTGAAGACATGACAACTATAAAAGAATATATATGGAATTATGTTGTAAACAAAAAAGGTGTTACTCTTCAGTATTACTCTACAATGTAGAAAATAATACAAATAAATAAAAAGCATTCAATGAGAAGGTGTGTCCAAACTTTTGACTGGTATTGTATACGTGAACCTAAACAATAAAAGTTTGTTTGATTTATTTTTATCTGCATTTTTAACCTGTCTACTACATTCACAAATTACTGCAAACTCAAAGTCCAATTATAGCAATCGTTTTTAACACGGTAAGACTTTTTGTAAACTCAGGCACTTCAGTGTCTTCTAAAGTGGTCTTTTATGGGTTGGCTGGGCTGTTTGTCTGTACCAGGATTGTTGTAGCTAACGAGCTAACTTTCGTTCTGGTGCTAACAGCAACACATTTTGCATTGAAGTGATGCCGTCAGCTTGAAGTGCTGCGGTGATCAGAAAACTGTTTGTCAATTTGCACACAACCACGCTTTAGTCCGAGCTGCCATCAGGAAGATTTTTTAAAAGAAAACTTTCTGCCCAACAAGCTCAACGTGGTCCCATCTTCTATCAGTATTCACCAAATGTTCTTGTCGCTGACATCACTCTGTGCATCCTGTATATCTTCTTCACCGTTTAAAAACAGACTTTAGGTTCATTACTGCCACCTCCTGGACTGGAGTGTGCATCAGTTTCACTGGTGTGCCAGAAATTAGGGAACTGAAAAAGGTGCAATTAAATTCACCATTTTTTCTGAACTGAATTAATCAAAATTAATGCGTTAAATCCCAGCCCTGGTTCAAATATCAAACCTGCACATCAACACTACAGGGCAGTTCAAATAAAGCACAGACATAGTTCAGAGTTTGTGAATCTTGTTCCAGATGGAGCACACCGGCCAGTCGTACGTCTCCTCAGACCCAGAGGACTGTGACATGATGCAGGACTGTCTGGAGGACAGGAAGTACCCCGGAGAGGTCACGACCCCGAACTTCAAGGTCAAGTTTCAGCCAAAGGACGCCAAGAAAGAGCTGCTCTCGTAAGTGACAAGACAAAGAAGTCCTTCAACATTCCTGGTCCTTAGCAGGTTAACGTCCAGTTTATTGTGGCTACAGTATTATTAGAGGTTCTATCAGTAACAACAACACTGTCTGCACCAAATTACACCCAGAAACATGAGCTGTCTGACAGTCAGAGACTTCTGATCAGCCACTCTGGATAATTGAATTAATTTATCAAGCAAACAGCCAAACTTAATCTCATTTTGTTTCAACAGATGTGATTATTTGCTGTGTTTCTGAGGTTCACCTTTTGGTTTTAAACTGGTAATCTGACCTGAGAATCAGTTTGAGGGTCACTTTTAACCCTGCAGATGTCCATTTGTTATTAATTGCTAAAATATATCAGATGCATTAATGCTGGATCTTTACATGTAGAGTTTAAAGTTGTGCAAGGAACAGACGACTCAAAAAGGCGATTTAGTTTCAGTCTTTTTCAGCTGAATATAGAATTTAATTTCATTTAAAGCTTGAGTTTCATACTGTATTCCTGCAAAATATGATTATTTTTGTTGTTTTTTGTGTTTGTTTCTTTTAAAAGGCTCGTAGAGATTTTCATTCCTGCTGAAATGTTGGACTGTTTTTAAGAAAAAGAGGGTTCAGGTTAATGTTAACATGTTAAGCATGCTAACACGGCGCTAACATGGAGCTTTTTGCAGGTTAAGACTAATGTCAATGCGATCTATACAGTAGTTATTATTATTATGTGGTGGACAGACCAAGATTACCATACACAGTCATGAACTAGAAGTGACCATAACGGGTCTGAATATTAACTTGAACTTGAACTTGGATTGTGTGGAAAGGAAGAAACAAATTCAAACCCCTGAGTTTACTGCAACTTTTCAAATAGTTTTTGTCCCAAAAACATCAAAATAAACAGGAAACAAGTTGAATTTATATATAATTATCTGTAGGTATTCTATATAGAGAGAAAACATGAAGAACATGTTGCCAGTTCGCTGTTCTTTAATCTGGTTCCATTTCTCTTCACTGTGGGCTCATTTTTCACTGCAATGCAGTGGATGTTAGACCATTCTTGAAAACAGAAAACTTTAACCTGTTTTTCTGGAAAAAAAAAAAAAAATACACAAAGTGGGTCAGAACACTCAGTTTCCAAACCCTTATTGTCTAAGTTGTTTCAAAAATGATCCCAAGTGATTCAAAATGGGACTTGAAAATGATCCACAATTACAGAAAATTTCCAGATATGATCTAAAACAACAAAACAAATGTTCAGAATGACATTAAAATACTCTAAAATCAGTCAGAATTTCTCTCAAATGATTAAAAATCATCCAAAGTTACACAAAATTACAGACAAATTGTCAGCAATGACAAAAATATTCCCAAAATGACTCAAAATGGTCCAAAATGATTTAAATCTATTCAAAATGAACTGAAAATGATTAAAAATGACTTAAAACTTGCAGAATGACATGTGGGGGTCAGAAAGCAGAATAGTCTAACCAACAAAAAAAACCCTGAGTTTTGTGTAATTTCTGTAATATTTTATGGACTATATTTTAGTGGCAGAGTGGTCTGACACACAACCCGGATACAACATTACAGTGAATGTTAGACCATTCTTGAAAACACAAAACTTTGAACCCATTTTTCTCAGAACCTACAGAAAGTGGGTCAGACCACTCTGCTTCCACACCCTTCATGTGTAATGTTTGTTGCTGTGGATTATTGGCTGATGAAAACCTGCTGCAATAAATACTTCAGAGCTAATTATTTTCGGTGTGTGGCAGCCTCTTAGAAAATGTAATTGTCACATGTATTCAGGAGCATTCTGTGTTTTCTGTCCTCTGCAGGTGTCCCACGCCTGGCTGTGACGGCAGCGGACACATCACTGGAAACTATGCGTCCCATCGCAGGTATGTGGAGCTGAAACACCGATCTGCTGCTCTATATATGAAATGCAGCTCCACTGAGACTCCTCCTCTGCTGCCCGGTCCAAAGCAGCCGCACCAAGACTAATTCAAATATTTTATTTGATCCTGACATGCCAGAGGCAATAATGTAGCGTGAGGCCGGGAAGCAAAGACGGTCATTGACTTTGATATGCATCAGTAATTTACTTCTTGCTGTCTGTCCTCCTCTTCCTAAATGACCTTGGTATGCCTTGCATTCTTGATTTCCCTTCACTCACTCTTTTCTCCTCTCTCCTTTTCAATCCCCCCTCGCTTTTTCCTCCTCGTCCCCCTTTTTCCGTCCTTCTCGTCCTCCTCCTCCGCCCGTCCTTCGCTCTTTCTCTTCCTCCTCTCAGTCTGTCTGGGTGTCCTCTCGCTGATAAGAGCCTTCGGTCCCTCATGGCAGCCCACACCCCTGAACTCAAGTATGTCTGCTCTACACCTTCACTGCCTTTTCACTGCCACTTCAGCGCCGCTACCGACACCATCCAGTAACACAAAGCTTCATTCTGCTGATGTTAACTTATCTTTTGTTGCTGCTGCTGCTGCTGCTGCTGCTGCTGCATCTGTCATGGGTTTTTTTTTTTCCTGGCTCAGTCTACGCTTGCTTTCACTTCAATCAGTTCATGTAAATGCGAAATGAAACCGTACGTCTGCGGTGTGCGCAGCTCTTTAGTAGAAACCAGGCTTTTCACGGCTTCCTGTAGATGGATACAAGAAGTATTTAAATGGCAGAGTCTGAATGAGATTGGATTCAAAACAAGCACGCATAATCGTGACAAAAATAGCAGAAATAACAATCAGACGTTTTCTCTCATGACATTATTCCATTTCCATGACTACCATAGTGGCTTTTTTTTGTTGTTTTGTTTTTTTCAACTTTCTGACAGTCCTGATTTCAATGGAAAAAAGCTAAACCCAAACTTAAAATTGGGTTATTTTATCAAAATCACTTCTTTTCTACATGTCTCTCTTTTTTTTTTAAATGACAGAAAATCTAATATTTGCACTAACAATATTCTGTAAAACACTAAAAATTCAGAGCTCCTGGATGCAACTGTGAAGTTATAAATCGCTCAACAGTCACATGACAAAAAAAATCAGATGATTCAGATGAACTGCAGGCAGGGTTTACACAGATTAAAGAAGCGGACTCTTCCTCTCATGACATAAATCCATTTTCATCACTGCCACATTGTTGTTGTTTTTTGTTGTTTGTTTCTTTTCCTTAAACAAATCATGTCATGTCAAATCCAAGCTTAAAATGGTGATAGTTCATCCAAATCGCCTTTTTGCTACATGTTTCTTTTTAAAAACTGCAGAAAACAAACCATTTGCACTAAAAATGTCCTGTACAAAACTAAAAATTCTGAGCTCCTGGGTGCAACTGTAACAGTCACATGACAAAAAAATCAGAGATTTCTCAGATGAACTGCAGGCATTGTTTACACAGAATTAACAAGCGGACCACTCCTGTCATGACATAAATCCATTTTCATTACTACCACTGTGTTCATTGGTTTTTGTTTGTTTCAGCTTTCTGATAGTCATTAAACTAATCATGTCGTGATTTTAACAGCTAAATCTAAGTTTAAAGTTGGGATGTCTCATAAAAAACAAGTTCTTCTACGTGGCTCATTTGCTGACAATAAACCATTTGTTCTTGCAATGTTAAGTTCTCTCATGGCATACATCCATTTTCATGACCACCACAGTGTTTTTTGTTTAATGTTTTATTGCTTAGTATTAAATCTGGTGCTTTTTTTTTCCTCCCCAGATGCCCGACTCCAGGATGTGACGGCTCTGGTCACATCACAGGAAACTACGCCTCTCACAGAAGGTAACAAAAAAACACACACAAAAGCACGCACACACACACACACACACACACAAACACACATGAACACACACCGACACACACACAGTCAGTCAGAGAGGACTAGTTCACGGTAGAAGTAGACAGGGACCACATACTCACACATTTCCACACCTTCTCATGATCCTATTAGGCGTCTTTGAGTTGATTTGGTTTGTAAAAACTTCATAATGTTCTGACCCTTTATCAAGCAAATCTACTTCACCAGACCTTTCTTTCAACCCTATGTTATCAACTCCATACTTTCTGTTTTCAGTCTCTCTGGGTGCCCGCGTGCCAAGAAAAGTGGAATTAAAACTCCTACCAAGGACAACCAGGAGGACTCCGAGCTTTTAAAGTTCGTACCGCTCAGAAAGCCATAATGTCTGCTTTTAGCGTGACTGACGGTAAAAGTAAAATGCAATAAGAGAGGAGAGAGAGGGATAAAGAGAGGGAAGAGAAGAGGAAAGTCACTGTAAATCATATGCAGAGGTAGTGACCTGCCCCCGTAATTGAATCAAACAAAAAGGCCCTGACTGATGGGAAAATACACTTACTGCAGATACTGATTCTGAATGTAGACTATTGTAGAGTACATGGACAGAACATAAAGAAATACATGGGCTTCATATTGCATTTGCACACAAAACTGTAGCAGCATGTTGATACCAGCAATATTATTGATTGTAATGTTAACAATAATGATAATAGTTTGTCAAACAGACGTAAGAATTAAATGTAGAGAAAGTGTGTATTTTTACATTTGTACTTAATACAGCGCTTCAACTTTCTCTACGGTTTTTATGTTCTTTTGCATTCTCCTCGTCTAACCGTCGTGCCTCCTCGCTTCTCTTTATTTCTTCTTCTTTCCCGTCGGTTCGCTGCAGATGTCCGGTGCCGGGATGCGACAGTCTGGGTCACATCAGCGGAAAGTATGCAACGCACCGCAGCGCCTACGGGTGTCCGCTGGCCGCCCGCCGACAGAAGGAGGGTCTCCTGAATGGGACGCCCTTCAACTGGAAGGCCTTCAAGACAGAGGGTCCCACCTGCCCAACGCCGGGGTGTGACGGCTCCGGACACGCCAACGGAAGCTTCCTCACACACCGCAGGTAAGCTAGACGTTAACCCTTTGGATTAATGATTAGAAAAGTTGGCCTGTTTCTGCTTCTCCAAATGTATAAAAACAGAAATCTAAAGTCTGAGGAACTTATATGTCAGCTGCTAACGAGTTTGAAAGGCATGCTGTTTTTTTTTTTAAATTGCAAAAATTAGACCACTTAGCGCAGCAAGACGCTGTAAAACCACGATTTTCAACTTTCTGACAGCTCTTAAATTAATCGAGTCGTGATTTCTGTGAAAAAAAACTGCCAGATCTAAGCTTAAAGTAGTCATATTTTGTCACTTCATTCTACAAATTTGCCAAAAATACAACGTTTGCATGAAAAAGATAATGGCAAAAACTAAAGGTCTGAGTTACAGTGTCAGCACGCAAAAGTACTGCACACATGGTACAAGGTGGTTATATTTAGAATAAATGAGGAGTTAGAAGATGTGTTTACAAAGCAAACACATCTGATAAAGTCACTTATTTTCAGTTTTCTAACAGTTCTTGAACCACTCATCTGACATTTAATGTGATATTTGTTTAAAAAAATCACTTTATTCTACATGTTTTATTTGAAAAAAGTCCAAAAATAGTACCCACATTCTGTAAAAATCTAACAATTCTGTGGTCCTGTGTCAGATTTCAGCACGCAAAAATACTGCACACAAGGTACATTCGGTTATATTTAGAATAAAAGATGTGTTTACAAAACAATCGCTCAATGAATTAGAGACCCATGTTTGTGTCATGAAGAGGTTTGTTTGAATCCCAAAAAGCTTTAAAAAATGCCAAAATCATATCATTTATCAGAGCCAGAAACTGTCAAAACAGAGACAATATGCTTTTTTTTCAATGTTCTTACACTTAATGTGATATTTATTAAAAAACACTTTATTCTACATGTTTGATTTGAAAAAAATCCCCAAATAGTACCCAAATACTCTAAAAAAGTAATTGTTCTGGAGTCCTGTGTCAGAATTCAGCGCGCAAAAATACTACATACACGGTACACTCGGTAGTATTTAGAATAAAAGTTGGTTAAAAGATGTGTTTAGCTCTTGTTATCTTATAGTTTCACATATTTGTACATGATGGCTTCTCAATAAATTGGAGACCCCTGTTTGTGTCATAAAGAGGCTTATTTGAATCCCACAAAGCTTTAGAAATGCCAAAACTATATCATTTATCGGAGCCAGAAACTGTCAAAGCAGAGACAATATATTTTGTTTAGTTTTATTACAGTTTTCTAACAGACCTTGAACTCCTCATCTGAGACTTAATTTGATATTTATTAGAAAACACTTTATTCTACGTGTTTGATTTGAAAAAATAAAATCCAAAAATAGTACCCAGATTGTGTAAAAAATTAAAACATTCTGCGGTTTACACAGAGCAGATAGGAGATAAACATGGAAATAAATTAAAAATGCAAGCAGTAAAATATCTATAGGATAAACCAGAGTTGTTTTCCACTACTGGTAACACTTGTGTGGACTGTATGGAATAATTAAAGAAATCTGAAGGTTTTTGGTTGAGTTTTCTTTACGATTTATCACATTATAACTGTGTCATACTGCACAATACTCATTTTTGAAGTCATCTTACTTCTATTCATGATTGTTCTGTTTCTATAGAGGTGCTACTTTAGATTGCAGCGAAGAATGAGCCCACAGTGAAGGAAAAATATGACAGAAAAAGGGTTCAGAAGGTTAAACACGTTCATTTAAAGCAGACTCGTGGACTCGGGTCACAGAACTCAAACCACAAAAGACTTCAACCTTTTATTCTGTCATGGGTTGTGATGGGTTATTATGCTGCCACTTAACAGAAAGAGCACAACTCAATTAAATCTTTTAGTCATGTTCAATTTTTCTTACACATCTGAAGACAGATGGGTTCAACAAAAGATTCAAAAGTCCATTCAGATTTGTAAAATGTTGCTGAATTCTAACTTAGCTTTAACGTTGGACTGTTGCTACGCTAAGCTAAGCTAGTAGCAGCACAAACAGAAGAGTGGTATCAGTCTTATTGTTTGAAATCTGTCCTTCCCAAAAAGATTCTTGAAGTGACAAACACAGAACGTTCTTGTGGTCTTTTCTTTTACGTTATCTTGTTTAAATTGATCAGTTTCAACATGTTCTAGATATTTCTTAGTTTTAATTTCAGTGGGACATTACCAGGCGGTAGCTTCCGCTCTAAGTCCAGTATTCTCATTGGATTTAGTAACACTTTTGTTAGTCTTAGACATTCAGAACAACACTGGGTCACGATATTCACTTAATTTGTGTTTTAATGCAATGTCCAAAACATCTGGTACAATTAGAAGCCTCAAGACTTTCACTAACACCAGGACCCCACATGGTGGCCGTTTACCGCCTAATTAAAATGAGCATTCACCTTACTTTACACAACAAGTGACCCGGTTTGTGTCACCTCCAGCCTCTCAGGATGCCCCAGAGCCTTGTACGCCAAGAAGAAGGCCAAGTTCCCCACAGAGGACTACCTGAGCACCAAGTTTAGAGCCAGCGACGGTAAGAAAACGTGTTTATAGATCGAGATGCATGTCAGAAATACACTACCCTTTAGAAGTTTGGGGTCACTTAGAAATGTCCTTTTTTTGAAAGAAAAGCTTTTTTATTCAATGAAGATAACATTTATATTAATCAGAAATGTTCTAAATGACTATTCTAGCTGGAAACGGCTGATTTTTAATGGAGTATCTCCATAGGGGTACAGAGGAACATTTCCAGCAACCATCACTCCTGTGTTCTAATGCTACATTGTGTTAGCTAATGGTGTTGAAAGGCTCATTGATGATTAGAAAACCCTTGTACAGTTATGTTAGCACATGAATAAAAGTGTGTGTTCATGGAAAACATGAAATTGTCTGAGTGACCTCAAACTTTTGAATGGTAGTGTAGCTCAAGATGCATTTTAGAAATGAATCTGTTTATGAGGTTAGTATACACACTGAGAAACTCCTGAGTATTCAGGAATTTATTAGGATTATAGGTACAGAATACGTGTCTAAAGAAAAGAGTTCAGCACAGATAAACAGCAAAAATCAAATTGAAAATGCACAGACCAGATACCGAACTTCTATCCCTTCTGTTCCTTTTCTGTTCTGATGATTCCACTGTCTGTCTGCTGCTGCTTTAGTTTTGGACAACGACGAGGACATCAAGCAGCTCAACAAGGAGATAAACGACCTCAATGAATCCAACAATGAGATGGAGGCCGACATGGTGAACCTGCAGACTCAGGTGAGTGTTGTTGTCATTTTAATGAACCCACACACGGCTTAAACACTGTGTGTTTTGTTTGTTTTTGTTTTTTAAATTATTGAATCTAAAATCCTTTTCGAGACTTAAGGTCATCAGTTCTGAACCTTTAAAAGACGTGTTACCTTTAAAAAAATAGCTGAAATTCAAGCATTTATCAAAACCAACAACACGAAAACAAAAGTTTATTTTATTTATTTAACCTTTATTTTACCAGGTGAGTTAGTTGAGAACAAGTTCTCATTTTCGATAATAACATGGAAATATCAGAAACAAATCTAAACTTAAAATTGGGATATTTAATCAAAATCTCTTTTTTTCTCTGCCAAGGAATGTGGTGGAATTATGTGACAATTAGCATTGGTTTGTCTGTTTGTCTGTTCACATTACTCAATAATGGATTTACAGATTTGCTGAAATTTTCAGGGAAGGTCAGAAATGGCCCAAGGACCAAATGAATAGATTTTGGCAGTGATGCAGCTTATAGTCTGGATCCATGGATTTGTTAAAGAGTTCTGTATGGATTTCTGGTGGATTTGTAGTAGGATCACAATCATGTGATCGTCAGCAGACAGCTTATGTAGTGTTCACTTGTTGTCATGGTTACAGTGATGCCGTGACGCTATCTGGCAACAATACAGAAATCTTTAACAAATCCATGGATCCAGACTATAAGCTGCATCACTACTAAAATTTAATCACTTGGTCCTTGTGTCTTTTTTGACCTTCCCTGAAAATTTCATCCAAATCTGTTATTCCGGTTTTGAGTAATGCTGTGAACAGACAGAAAAACAGACAAACAAACCAATGCTGATCGTCAGATAATTTCTCTGCATTACTTCCCAGAGTAATAATAATGTAGATATAACATATTTTTCCAGTATTGATAAAACATGTTGAACATGTTGATTCTGGGTTTTTTAATGAAATAATTCATCTGTCATTTTGTCTTTTAATGGTTTATATCTTTAGAACTGTGCCATACGTCATAAAAGACATTTCTGAGTTTTATCTCCTTCTAGTCACGGTTATGTTTCCATAGAGGAGCAGGGTTTTAAAAAATGAGCCCACACTGAGTAAAACTGCAACAGGAGTAGAAGACACCCAGAAAGTATTTGAGGTTCAGAGGCTTACAGGAACATTTGATATATTATTTCATTATTGCTCACTTCAGTACACTCAAGGATTTTACTGCTAGTGGCTGTACTTTAGTCTGAAGGGTGAAACTGTAGATAAAAATTACTGACATTTTTTTGTTAGTTCACTGAATTTATCACCATTTTTGCCTCATGCTTCTGTTAAACTATGTCGTCACATTCACCAAGTTACATTTGCTGACTTTAAAAGATAAAATAGACGTTATTCTACAGTTTGTTCTTAAGAAATCCAATAACAAACAGAATCACATCCAGACTCTCTGAACATGTAAATCTAAAATATTTCATAAAACAGCAGTAATTTCACAGAATCTCAATAAAAAACTGCCCTCACACCACCACATAAAATCAGACGGTTGAAAATGCAAAACAAAGAAAATGCGAATGAAAATGTGACGTGTGGAAGGACTATCATCAGAAAAACCTACAGACCATTTAATTCTAGAGACACAGAAAGGCTCTAAAACAGTGTATCTAGAAAGACCACCAAGAATAAGAGAAGCAATGAGCACGAGGGGTCCTGTGTGAATCCTTCAGCCATGTAGCTGAGGTCATATAATCTGCATAAAGAGCAGAATATTTACACAGCTGGTGCATTTATATGTGTGCATCATTATACAAGATGTGTGGGAGCTTTAAATCCTGTATGCATGTTTTTATCTTTATGGAAATGTGGGGCAAGAAGAACTCAATTTCTTCACTGTGTGTTTCACAATGAATGCACTAAATATAAAACAAAACTCGTAAAATATTACATTTACCGGTTTCTGGCTTCTTGTCCACAAGTGTGCCAGATTTCAGTGTGTCAAACTACTCATACACACGGTGAACTCAGTTATATTTAAATAAAAGAGGGGTTATAAAATGCTTTAACAAAGCAATTGAGGCTTCTATTAACTTGTAATTTCAGACACTACTGTTCAAACGTTTGGGGTCACTGAGAAATGTCCTTATTTTTAGAAGAAAATCAGTTGTTTTTTCAATGACAATAACATTAAATGAATGATAAATCCAGTCTAGACATTGTTAATGTGGTAAATGACTATTCTAGCTGGAAACAGCTGATTTTTAATGGAATATCTCCATAGGGGTACAGAGGAACATTTCCAGCAACCATCACTCCTGTGTTCTAATGCTACATTGTGTTAGCTAATGGTGTTGAAAGGCTCATTGATGATTAGAAAACCCTTGTGCAGTTATGTTAGCACATGAATAAAAGTCTGAGTTTTCATGAAAAACATGGAATTGTCTTTTCAATGGTAGTGTATATTTGTTGGTAAGTTTTCAGTACTATTTGTGTGCTACAGATGTGTGTTTACATTAACACTCTAAAGAACTTTAAAAATGCATTTTATCCCATTTATCAGAGCTATGCCAAGCTAGCTGTTCAAAACAGAGAGAATCGATTGATTTTCAACTTTCCAACAGTTCTTATAGTGCTCATCCGTGACTCAATGTGATCTACATAATTTTGTGTTATGTTTTTTTATTTCAAAAATAGTTACCATACTCTGTATAAAACTAAAAATTCTGCGCTCCTCATCCGTCATTAGTGACTCAGCTTTGACCAGCAGTTGCATGACAAAAATTCAGAGAGTTCTTGATTGAACTGCAGGGATTTTAACTGTCTCTGTTTCTTCTGACTCCAAGGGCTTGGATTCGGTTTTCTACTGGGTAGAAACTGGTTTGGGACAGGTTTTATTGTGGTCTGACACCGGTTTGGTTCTTAAGGGCTCGGTGTTTGATTTGGTTTTAGGTGGCTATTGGTTTTTTCCAGTGGTATAAAATCCATTATTCATTTGATTCTTCGTCCTCAATTAAAGATAGCATCCCTTGAGTCTTGGCTTCTCCATTAGTGGTGCTTGAGTCTATAAATAACAAGAAAAGCACTCAGAGAGCAAAGTACTCCGCCAAGGCTGCTCATTAGCTGTATCATTTCTAACAGATGAAATCTTTAATAAAAATGATCTTGCGCTGAGCACAGGCATGTGTCGTGCATGTATACGTTATGTACGGATACCAGATCACGTGACCTAAATATGTAGCAGACCGCAGGATTTGTTGGAACTGAAACACCCCCATAATTGAATCAATTTTTCTTTGTATCATTTCCGACAGATAAGTCCTAATAAGTCCACAGCAGTCGATTTGTAGTCGGATCACAATCATGTGATTGTCAGCAAGCAGCTGATGTAGTGTTCACTTGTTGTCATGGTTACAGTGATGCCATGCCGCTATCTGGCAATGATACAGAAATCTTTAGCAAACCCATGGATCCAGACTATAAGCTGCATCACTGTCAAAATCTAATCACTTGGTCCTTGTGTCATTTCTGACCTTTCCGGAACATTTAATCCAAATCTGTTAATCTGTTGTTGAGTAATGTTGCTGACAGGCAGACAAACGGACAAACAGATGGACAAATGTACGCCAATCATTTCATAACTCTGAAGCATTCCTTGGTGGAGTAAAAATAAAAAATAATAATAAAAAAAATCTTAAATCTTATGTTTACACAGAGCAGACAGTCGACAAATATGGAAACAAATAAAATGTAAAACAAGTATGTAGGCTCAACACCTGTGGGCTCTCAGACAAATGTTGTACTACTTGCAGATAAATTCCAACCTGAAACCTAAAGCTGTGTGAATGAAACCCTGTTTGTGTGGTTTCCAGATCTCCTCCATGGAGAAGAACCTGAAGAGCATCGAGCACGAGAACAAGATGATCGAGGAGCAGAACGAGGCTCTGTTCATGGAGCTGTCCGGCCTGAGTCGCGCCCTGATCCGCAGCCTGGCCAACATCCGCCTGCCGCACATGGTGAGTCCTCCACCACGCTTTCTCCATTGATTTGACTGCATTTGTTTCGAGGTCAATCTTGGCCCCTTCCAGTTTTTTTTTTTTTTTTTTTTTTGCTGCTCCTCTCAGCTGCGATTGGTTGTCGTTTGCACCACAGCAGGAGCCAATCACTGAGCAGAACTTCGACAGCTACGTGAGCACCCTGACCGACATGTACACCAACAAGGACTGCTTCCAGAGCCCGGAGAACAAGGCGCTGCTGGAGAGCATCAACAAAGCCGTGAAGGGCATCAAAGTCTGAGGCTCGACACACTCAGACGGAGAGAAAACCCAAACTGTCCTGAAGCGCAGAAAGCGTGACAGAGGTGGAGAGGGAGAGATGAAGAGATGTTGAAATACTCTACAATATATTGAAATAAGATTCAAAAACAAAAAAGGGAATTCAGGTTACTTCAATAAACAGCAACTTAAAAAAAATCAACCCAGGGAGCACTCTGTTGAAGAAAAGTGACGCGGACCAAAATCCACACCATGCTGCTGCTGGGATTTCATCGGAGGAAACCGATTCCTTCAGTCAGAATGGATGGAAAAGAAGAATAATGTTACTGGAAACTGTTATCTGGGGGTTTTGATAATATGCTGTATGTTTACCTGTTGTCTCTTTTGTGTCCTTAACTGTTTCTGGAGAGGGTTTTTAACCGTTGCGCCGGTCAAAATAGTGCTTCGCTTCAGCCGTGAAGACGTGGAGGAAGGCGGGGACGAGAAAACTCTCAGCATCGCCGTCCTGTAGCATTCACTGTGGCTTCGAAAAGCTCTCCGACCCACGACCACACACACCCCAGCAATACGAAGCGTGCACTAAACTGAAGATGTGTTTGCTTCGGGTGGTTTTACTGCAGCAAAGACGTCAGCGGAGATATAAAAATCACCAGACAGATCCAGGAAGAGATGATATCATGTTTTAAAAAGCAGCAGATTAACCCTTTTACCCCCCTTTTTTAATTTAAACTGAAATGATAATAGTAATAGTGTGCACTCATTTCAAATTCAGTTAGTCATATCAATAGTATTTATCGACATAGGAATTGCACTTCATTTCAATGAATAGTTTTGTGGTACAATAATTATTGTTATATATGAATTATTTAAACTTGTGAACTTTTAAATTGTAACTTATTGCCATTTATGTTATTGAGGTTTATTTATTTGAAGCAATCTATTTATTAACTTTGTTTTGTAAAACACACGCGTAAAAAATGCATCTTTACTGATTATCACGGTCGAATTTGCAGATGTTTCAATATTTTAAAAATCTATATAGATAACTGACAAGGCATATTTTGTTTTGGAGTACTTTTTTAAAGCCTTTTTTAAGTGCAGATGTTTTATAACGACACTTTTTTTTTTCTTCTTTTGATAATTTTACAAGAAAAAACTTTTTTTGGTTGTTCTTGTGTTTTTTTTCCCTTTTTGTTTGTGTTCCTATTTGTGTTACTGCTACACTCAAAACAACACTGCTGAGAAGTTAAAAAAAAGTATGTATTTATTATTTATTTAATAATATGAAAGAAATTGACTGATATGGCTGTATATTTATTTTGTTATTTATATGCGTGATGTGACGGTTGAGTCTTGAGTAGTCTCAAAGATCCACTGCTAATATTTAAATAAAGAAACAAAATCAATACAAATACTGTTTGATTGCTAATGCCGAGACATACCAGCAGCTGATTGTAAAAATAACCCAACAAAAGCAATCACTGTTCTGTTGCTATCTGGTCTCTCTGTGTGTTTGCTTTTGTCAGGTGAAAAGAAAAGTGTAAAAAAAAAAAACATAATAGTTTGAAAATGTTACCTCTCCCAAGCGCTTTGTAGCAGCCAGCACCGGCTCACCCAAAACCTCTGTGATGTACCATGGCTGCTTAATTACTACTTTTTCTTTTAAACAAATTCTTATTTATTCTTTTCATCAGTACAATGGTACATGTATAGAGCTCTGTTTCCAGCAGTGTTTTAGTCTGGATGTATGGGTCTAAAACACACCAACACAGCGACATATCCAACCCTAGAGGATACTGTAGGATGGCCTCCTTTTGACAAACTTCTATCAGATAAACATACACACCCTTGTAGCCTTACTCTAGATTTTAATTTTTTGATGCACAAAGTGCCACTGAGAAAAAAAAAAGAAGAAGAGAACTCACTTTCTTTCCTGATTCTTCGCATTTCTGCAATGTAACAATGTCTGGTCCTGAGAAGACCACGGCATCAAGAGAGTGGTGATTGTTTCAGATGCCTTTATTTCTCTGCCAAGATGGCCATAAGTACACTATAAATACATTCTGTATAAATAGATTTTAAAGATGCTATATATATGAATATAAACATACATATATTTTTCCAGTGTAATTGTTGACTTGCTCTTCTTCTTCTCTTGTATTACCTTATCAAAGGATCACTAGCTGTTTAGAAGAGATGTGAGGGGGCGTTATCAATAGGAGGCAGTTACACCTTATTTAATATCACTAAGACCTGCTCAACTGTGGCTTTAAACATACCGTTCAGTCAAGCTGAAGGCAAAGTAGGCACATTGTTGATGATACAGTACTTTGGAAATGTTCTCATAGGTTTCCTTTTCTTTCTTTGAGTTCTTTTATCTGTCTGTCCTTGATCCAGAACTGTCAAAAAACATCTACTGTTTGTTGTACTACTGAATCTGAGAAATGACATGTCAATTTGAAACTAGATGGTTGGCTCTTTGTTCCTAAGTGTCATGTGAGTCCATGTGTAGTAAATGGGAAAAAAACTGAAAAAAAAAGAAAAAGATGATGCCTCTGAATAATGTTCTGCACATAGTGTTTAGCGACATTGTGCAGTTATTGTACTATTAATGGTCAAGGCCTGCTCGCTGTGAGCCCTCTAATGTAACGAAACAAGCAAGTAGGAGACTTTAGTGTAACCTGCCTTTGAGTGATGCGTCGCAGCTGCTGTGGTGTACAGTATGATACCCTTGTTGATGTCAAAGGCATGTTGTAAATGTGCTTTTAGCCAATGTAGAATGAAACTCCTTTGTGCACTTTCTGAATAACCGTTGAAAATGCCAGCATTTGACTTGTGAGAACCCCAATAGATAGATCACGGGCAATAGCGTTGTCCCACCTGTTTGTTGCTGTTCACATAGAAATAAACCACCTGTAGGCTGCGTCGGTAGAGACATGTGTTTGATTCAGGGGGTTCGAAATGTATTTTTTAAAAAAAGGAAGTGGTACTTTCTTTTTCCAAACAAAAAAAAACCAAAAGAGATTGACAGGAAGCAGAGTTTGGTTCTCAGGTGACCGGGGAGAGCTGCTAAAGCAGAACAGAGCAATGCCATAGGTCAGCCAGTCAGCTGAAGCTAGAGGCGATAGCAGCGGCTGGATCAAGGCCTCGTGTGAAATGAGATGAGTGCGTGGGAGTGGGAAATTGATTTGCCAGGCTACACTATCTCCCCTTTGTTTTAGGAGGAGGCGTTTGTTGCATAAATACGTGTCCGTCACTCAAAAGAATGTCAAAGCTTTTTATGACTTTTAAACCCCCACCTCCCCCCAGCCCTCCACCGCTCCACTCCCCTCTGTTGTTCACGTCTTGTCTAACCTTTCCTCAGGAAGGATAGTTTGGATGCATTTGGTTAACAAAGTAGCGTATTCCTTCTCTTGAAAATGCACGAGAATGCTACCCGAGAGTGTTAAGACTGTGAATATTCTCCTAACTTATTTGATATGGCATGACCCCTTTTAAACTGCTTGATGAAATTGTCTACTGAGGTATGTAAATGAATAACACTGAGGCCATGAAAGCATAGCATTTTCACAAAAATGTCAGCTGAGAAAGCGAACGCAGCCCACAGTCGGTTCTGCGCCCACGCACTGTATGTTTTCTTATTTACATAAAAGTACTGAGTGATGGAGTGAGGAGTTTTATTATTCTAAATAGCAAAGGAACAACAAACTGGTCAGGGTTCAGTTCCCCCCTGAAGCACCTGGGATGAAATTAAACTTTCAGGGAAACCAGTCTGCACCAAAATCCAGGTGTGTGTTTAAGGTTTTATTATTGTGGGGGGTGGGGGGCACCTTTTACCTGTCACGAGCAGGGCGCACCGCATAGAAAATGACTCACGATAAAGAAATGTCAAGCTGAGTGGCACTTTTTCATCAAGCTGAGCAAAACCAAAAGATCCTCGCCCCTCCAAACCAACCACCTCCCCTGCTGTAGTCTCCAAGCTGTGTGGTCTTAACATGTGTGCCTTTCTCACTCCACTCATTTCAAGATAGGGTATGTTTACACCTGGTTCTAATACTGCTGAAAACATTCAGTCTGGATCTAAATGTCTTACTTTTTCGCGGGGGAGGGGCAGGTTTTACTCTGTAAAAATAAATGTGTCTTTTACATGCAGGCATGAGGCCATTCTGTGACAGACATAACACACAAAAAAACAAACGACGAGCTTTTTGTTAGGCTAAAGAAACTGTGATCTCATTCTGTCGATTCAGGTACCAAACTGCATGGACAGTTTCTGTGAAGGAAATCTGAAGAACATCATCGTCATTCATCCCTAGATAATGCATCAGTGTGCAGGGCATTATTTTGAAACAAGTGGAAGTCTGTGTACATATTTGTATTAAGAAGAAAAACAGTGTTATTGTTGTTGTATTGAAGACAAGTTGAAAATGGTTTCCCAAAAAAAAAAAAAAAAGATTAGTTTGTGACAAAGAAAAAAAAAATCCACAGCCAAGGGTTGTCCTGCTAGCACATTTTTACAGAGATGAGCTATTTTTACTGGTGATTTTCTAGGCATTGATATTGATATCCTTTAAAAAGAAAAAAAAGTACTAAACTTCCAAAATTACAAGCACTTCCACAACAATAGATTGTATGGTAATTTTTGTTACTTTTGTAGACGTGCTCGTTCCTTTGCTACTGCACCGTTTTTTGTAAAGTGGGACAGGCCTTGGCTGTGTGTCCTCGGGGTCTCATGTTTTTTTGTTCATGTTTTTTTGTTTTTATTTTTGTTCGGGAAGTAAAACACTGTAGATGGGCCGAATTTGTGACTGTGTGTTTGTGTACTTGTGTACATGTTCCTGTTCCTGTGTCAGTGTTATAAAGCAGAGAAGTGATGTCAGTTATTGTGGGGGTATGAAGCATTTTAAATGTTCTCTATGAAAAACACAAATAAAGACTCATAGACAAACATGACTCTATATTATCACTGCATATGTGTGTGTGTGTGTGTGTGTGTGTGTGCTCAGGTGCTGGCTATACTTGTGGGGACCAAATGTCCCCACAACTGTAGGAAAACCGAAAACAATGTCACTTGTGGGGACCTCATTTCGGTCCCCAAAAGTTTAAACAGTGTTTTCTTGGCCATGTTGTTGTTACTGAAAAAAGTAAAAGTGCAAAAAAGTTTCTTTAGGGTTAGGCATTGTTTTGGTCTGGGTTAAGGTTAGGGTTAGGGTAAGGGGTAGGGGTTAGGTATGAATGGGAGTCAATGGTAAGTCCCCACAATGATAGAAAAACACAGTGTGTGTGTGTGTGTGCGTGCTTGTGCATCTGTTGTTGTGAGGACTTACGTTAGTTTTATACTAAGTGAGGACACTTGTGTAAAGCTGGTCCTCACTTTAGGAAACACCTTCAAATGGTTGTTTTGGGATTCAGAGGTTCACGTTAGTTTTAGGCAGTTGCTAGAGACCACGTTATGTAAATGATCAGGAAAAGAATCGCCTTTATTGGCCAAGCATGTGAAAAATTGCATGGAATTTGACTCTTAACTGTTCGTGCACAAAGTAAAACACAGGTGTATTTAACCCTTGCGCTGTCCTGTGGGTCACAATTGACTCAGTTTAAAGTTTGAAAGTGTGGGGAAAAAATATATTTTCACAGTGAAACGTCTGATGTCTACATTTTCAACATTTTTGGGAAATCTTTAAACATTTTTGGTCGAAAAAAATATTAAAAATGTTTCTTAAGATCATTCACCAAAAAATCAACCAAAATCCAGAGAAATTTGGGGGATTTTGTTAAAATAAATCTTTTAAGCAAAACTTTGAAGGAATTATTGGAATTTTCTTCCTGAAGGTTTTGCAAATTTTCAGAAATTTGGGGAAATTTTTTTTCAGACAAGGAAACAATATTTTTGGGTGTCCATAAATGAGGACAACAGGAAAGTTAAACAAGGACCACAGGTAACAGAAGGAAAACTAGTGTTAAACTATTATGTCCAAGTATAGATATTTGTAAGAGCACATTTAAAATAATCCAAAGATTAATGCATATACACTTAATAAACTAGAGAAGCACTCAGAGAGTGCAGTACTCCAACAAAGCTGCTCAGTCGTCGTATCATTTCTGACAGGTGAAATCTTGAAAAAATTTGTGGCAGAAATCACGGCACCCTAGAATGTGGCCATTTAATATGGATGTACCCACAAACAAAATGACATTGCGCTGAGCACAGGTGTGTGTTACGCATGCGTACATCTTGCATGGACACTGAATTGCGTGACCTAAATATGTAGTGGGCGGCGGGAACTGATGGGACTCGGAAACACCTCTATAATTTAATCAGTTGTGCCTTGTATCAGTTCCAATGGTCCCATTAAGTCCTCAGTGGTGGATTTGTAGTAGGATCACAGTCATGTGATCGTCAGCAGGCAGCTGATGAAGTGTTCACTTGTTGTCATGCTTACAGTGATGCTGTGCCGTTATCTCGCAATGATACAGAAATCTTTAACAAATCTGTGGATCCAGACTATAAGCTGCATCACTGTCAAAATCTAATCACTTGGTCCTTGTGTCATTTCTGCCCTTCAGTGAAAATTTCATCCAAATCTGTGGTAAATATGGTGGTTCATTGTTGAGATTCAGAATGAGTTGTTGTTTTTCTGTGTCGAGTTGTTTTGTTGTTCAGTTCTCTGTACCGCCAACCAGAAGGGGGAAGTTTATGTAGGTTGTCTACAGGTGTGATGTTCTGCAGTGATGTTACATGTCTGTTTACTGACTCTGGACATGTAGAAGTCCTGGGCAGAATCCAGGTCAACCTCATGTGACATTTTTTCTCAAGTCTTTACTGTCCGTTGTTCATTGTCTATCTTTTTCAGTTACTGTCAGAATCAGACAGTAACTGAAGTGCAGAGAACAGAGTGAATTATTGAATTAACAGTGAATTATTGAATTAACAGTTTCTGAGGGTTTACAGTTTCTGAAGTTGTCTTCAGATTGCACTTCCTGGTGCAGGACATGCATCTTCTGCTTAGCCTTTTTATTGATTTTCTCTATGTTCAGTGTCCATCTCAGATCCTTGAAGACTGTGGATTGGGGAAACCTGAAGTTTACTTAGTGAGGGAGTACAGTGCAGATGGGCTCCTCCACAAAGACAAGTGTGGTCCTCACAACATCAGATGGTCGTTTAAGTGTTTAGACCAGATTAGAACCACATAGAATCACATTACTAGGGTTAGAGTAAGGGTTGGATTGCACATTTAGCTGCAGTACTTGTATTTCTTGTGTTGGTTGGACATAAAGCACACAGTCACATTGTGGGAACTCCTTATGGGGGCAAAAAGCAAATCCAAAACAATCGTTAATTTGAGGGTGAAGACTTGGTTTAAGGTTAGGTTTAAGTTTAGGTATTGATTCTTAGGTATTAAACTTGAGGAATGATCTCTTGTTCTCACAGCTTTATCTCTACACCTCCAAGTTTTTAGCAACCATGAAACATAATTTAAATGAGTTTCCATCATACGAGAAGTTCAGTGTAAGTCAATATCATTTTCTGAGGTTAAGACATGGGCAGGGAGGTCATATTTAAAAACAGACTGGGTCTTACTTTAATATGCAACCTTGGAATACCTGTTTTAAAGTTTATGCTGACTAAGAAAGTCTAGATTAAGTTTAGGGTAATGGTTTACAGCAGGAGTGTCAAACTCATTTTATTTCAAGAGAAACATTCAGCCCAACATGATCTCCAATCAGCCGGATCAGTTAAATTACAGCATATCAACCCATAAATCACGACAACTCCAAATTTTTCCTTTGTTTTCGTACAAAATGTATCTTCTTAAAATGTTCACACTGAACAACAAAACATCCTGAACAACCTGAAGTTTCTTAAGAAAAATAAATTCAGTTTCAGTGATAATATGCTTCAGTTTATCATTTACACATTACAACTTTTAGATCACAGAGTGTCTACAAAAAGGAACAAAACATTTAGTTATGATCAAAACAACAGTCCGACAATAAAAGACAAAAAACAAGACAAAATATTACAAAAATGAGACATAATATCACAACCACCAGAACTAAATGACTAGAAATGAGACAAATGACACGAAACAAAACAGAAGAGACAAACAATTACGCAAAAAAGTTACAAAGCACCAAAAAAAATGGACAAACTACAAAACTGAGACAAAAAATTACACAAACGACACAAGGGAGACAGAAAAACACAAAAAAATGCAAAAAACAATGAATAAAGCTAAAGAAAATAAGACAAAAACAAAACAAAAGGACAAAAACATAAAACACACGACAAAAGTCAGACAAAAAAATAACAAAAACAAGATAAAATATTACAAAAATAAGACACAAAGCCACAAAAGAACAATGAGGAATCTAGTATTTTACTTTATGATCAAAACAGCTTGTCTTGAAATGATTTAAAATTCATAGTTTTACCAATTTACAATCTGTAGTTAATGTCTTCTCTGTACATTTTACTCTTTACAAAAGGGGCAGAATTCAACCCTCAGGTGGGCTGGTTTTGGCCCGCAGACCGCATGTTTAACACCCCTGGTTTAGAGGCTAAGGGTCAAGGACGTGCATTATACCAATTAGGGCCTCAGACGTATAGAACTGCGTATATACATGCATGTGGTTGTGTGAGACTATTCATCGAACACTGTAATAACACCATTATGGTAAATAGGTAAAATGCTTGTGTACAATATGTGCTAAGTCATTTAAGAGACACACTGTCTTACTGGTAAACAAAATGGGGGACCTCAGTTTGCTATTAATGTGTACTTACATGTCATTGTTCTGTTGAGCAGCACTGACATCTGGTGGAGCACTTAGTGAGTCTACATGTTGTCTAAACTCACTCACAACCAGTATTTTATCAAAGACCATCTTTTCTCTCTCAGATGCTTTGTGACAACCCAGAAATTCTTAAATCAACACACTAATGCAGCCAAATTCTTTTAGCAGCTCTTTTGAAATATAGTTCAACAGTTGCTGTTTCTTTGCAGCCAAACACAAAACAAACATGAACAGTTGGCCACTGTAAGATTTGGCATCGCTAAGAATTTCCATTTATCCACTAGAAAGCCACTGACAGCATTGAATCAGTCTTCATCCTACTTTGTGGACGTAAACAGAAAGCGCTGTAGAACCATACTGAAAAGCACATTCATGCATGTATAAGCTTAGTTAGGACTACTCTCTTGATTAAAACATGTCCTTCTGCCAGTTAGTTTTATTTTGCCAAGAGTACGGACACCTGGATGCAAACCTACGTGAAACTGCTTTACAGTAGTTTTATAATGTCTTTGTTTCATTGAACAAAGTTATCTGCAAACCCGACAGGTAAAAGGTTTGAGGCAGATTTCACAAACAGGGTGGGATCACTGAACACTCTAACTCACATATAAAGCCCCTAGGCTGAAAAAGACATAAATGACACATCTTTTATAGTTGTTTTGCATCTCTTTGTAGTCATTTTGCCTTTCTTTGTAGCTGTTTGGTTTGTAGTCATCATGTTTTATGTCTTTGTCGGGAATTTGTGTCTCTTTGCAGTCAGTCTTTTATTTCAGACGAACTCTGTTCATCATGATGTTTTACAGAGCACTGTCTCATATTTGTTTTCACTTTCTTTAGGTTTTGTAACTGTTTTGTTTGTAGCCATCATGTTTTATGTCTCTGGGGTGAATTTGTCTCTTTGCAGTCAGTCTGTGTTTATTTGTGGAACTTTTCTGTCTCATCATATTTTTTTTTTACTAACTTTAAACGAGAAATTTAACATAGAAAATTGTGCCCTGTTTCATAAACCAATAATAAAACAACTTGATAATGGAATTTATTTTTTCATAACTGACACCTTTTCTATTTCAGGCAGTCCCTATTCATAATGATGCTATACAGAGCATTTTCGCATATTTATATACATTTTATTTCGGTTTTTACTCAAATTATTAGGTTAAAATGTGTCAAAATCATAGCAACACCTCTCACAAACTGATATTTTACTACATTTTAAAAGTCACTGTGCACCCGCAACCTGGAATAACATACAGACCAACATAAAACTTGACTCATTTTTATATTTAGGCCATTTCTGGTTTGTAATGTAGTCTGATTTTGCTTCCAGTTGTCCTTGATTTAGTTGATTTAGTTGCTTTTAAAGTCTGTCTTATCTTATATTATATTGAAAATGAGTCCTCTCTCCCTCAGAGTTTAAGATAAGATAAAACTTTATTGATCCCTCACCTGAGAGATTTACATGTTATGGATATAGATAAAGCATGAAAGAAGCAGGACAACAATTACAGAAAGTACAATAAAATAAAGATAAAATAAAGGTCTCATTAAAACCATGAACAAGGCCATGATGAATTCCCACATGGCATGGAGGATAATGCTCTGTTATTGCAGTCAAAAAAAATTACTGAGAGAAAACAAAAGCTTCAAAATTAACAAAAAATAAAATAAAGTTTGAATTGATGTTTTTAATACTCTGAAATGCAATAAAGGAGCAAAAGTCCCAGACTAAAAGGACCATAAATGACACATCATTTGCAGTTATTTTGCATCTCTTTGTAGTGTTTTTGTCTTTCTATTATCCAGTGATTATTGTGTAAGTTTTTACTAAATAAATACTGTATTATAGTGTACTTTTTTATTTCATAATGTCCCATTTCAAACTGCTGTTTTTCACAATGGCATTTTCATAAATTACACCTTTATTTCAGAAAATCACCCTTCATTATGCTATTTTACATTGCACTGTCTCATAATTGTATTGTTGTTGTTTTTTAGGTTTTTGCTCAAATTATCAGGTAAAAATGTAAAGATTGGGCACTGAGCTGATCCCCAATGTGTCAAAATCCTAGTGCTGCCTCTGACAGACTTTAAACAAGAATCCTGAATAGCCACTTTTTGTTCAGTGTTTAAAAAATTGAAAATATGACGAAATCATACAAAAAAACATAATTTCTGGAGTAATTTAAGAAAATACTGAAACATATTTCATTATGATTAAATGTAGTAATTTCTGTATTTTAATATACCTTTTTATTTCATGATTCCGTTTTTCATAATGCATTTTCAAAGATTGCACCTTTATTTCAGAAAATCACACTTCATTATGATGTTTTACAAAACATTGTTTCATATCTATATACATTTTCTTGAGGTTTTGTAGGTGTTTTGTTTGTTGTCATTACGTTTTTTGTCTCTGTAGTGAATTTGTGTCTTTCTGCAGTCAGTCTGTGTTTATTTGTGATACTTCTCTCTCCCTGTTCAGTGTTTAATAAATTCAAAATATGATGAAATCTTTTTTTACCATTAAACCATTTTTTCAAAACAGTAATTTCTATATTATAGTGTACCTTTTCATTTCAGCATGGCGTTTTTCATGATAGTGTTTTTCATAAACTACAGTTTTATTTTTAAAAAATCTGTCATCATTCTTATGTTTTACAGGACAGTGCCTCACTTTTAATATTCATTTCATTGTAAATAACTTAACAATGATCAAGTTAAACTGTGCTGAGTTAAGTCCCCAGTTTGACAAAATCCTAACAACAAAGCCTGAATAAATGTTGTTAATAAAATTAAACTATTGACTATTATTGTTTCTGTGTGGGTTTTTCTGCCACATGTGGACTGTTGCAGCAGAAACTAGGCCACCTTCGTCTTTACGTCTCCGTGCGTCGCCTTACGTCTGACGTCAGCGCGTCAGCTGGCCGAATGTTTACATCCAGCAGCAACGGTGTGTTTGTGAGCGGAGCCCCAACAACAAAAGACCGAACCGAAGCAGAACCCAGCGGGACCCCGACTCTCCGGCCGCCGTTACAGCAGGTACCGGAGCGGCTCGGTGAGGATTCGTTGCGGAGCTGCAGCGAACGAAGCTCCGCGGCGGCTCCTCACAGCTCCCGTTAGCTCCTCGTTCTTCTCTCCGTGTTTTTCTTTTCTTCCAGCGCGGAGCTGAACGCGGTTATTTCCGTCAGTGTTGACCTTGTCGCTCCGTGACAGTTTTCTACACGCATTCTGGGTTGCTTTTGCGCTTTATTCTCGGTGTTTGTTGCCGTGTTGAAACGTGATTTTGTTTGCGTCTCTTCGAAATTGGATCACCTGAGTGGCGCAAACCGCCGCCGCCGCAGCAGCAGCGCGCGGACAGTTTAGCGTTAAAACGGGACCTGCGTTTGTTTCGACTCTCCGGTGAAAACACCGGTAAAAGCGGAATAACCGTGTGAGCTGATTCACTGAATCAGCAGATGGATTGTGACACTGTAACGGCGGCGTTGTGCAGGAAGTGTTGTACCCTACTAGCCTACTAAACCACTTAATGTGGTCCACATTGGCTCAGCAGCGCCCCCGGTGGCCAGCTGGGCTCACTGCACCAAGAAACAATAATGACTATTGATGCAGCACATTTCAGAAACAGAGGGTTTAAAATAAAACAACAAAAGCCCCAAACATGCCTTACCAAATCAAGGCAAAACAACAAATGGGATTAAAGGAAATTAAAGGTGTAAAAACAAGAGTATTATGAATTAAATGAAGGCAGACTAAATACTTTATTCACCCTCTTTCTAAATAGCATGCAAATTGTGCTGATAGAATAAATAAAAAAGTGCAAAATTTATCTGTCTCTCTTCAAATCCAAACTCAAAACCCATCTGTTCAAGACTATTTACTCTCTCTATCTGCCTCTTTTTTATGTATGCTTTTTATCTTTATGTGTGGTTTTTATCTTTTTGTATGGCTTTATCTGTTTGTTGTATTTGTTTTCCTGTAAAGCAACCTTGGGTGTCCAGAAAGGCACTTACAAATAAAATGTATTATTATTATTATTATTATTATTATTATTATTATTATTATTATAAAATTGTGCTCATGATTATTAAAAAGAGTAATAAAAAATCTAAATAAATAGTATAATAATGACTTTATTTACACTACTGTTCATACATTTGGGGTCTCCTATTTTTAAAAGAAATGTTTTTTTTTCAGTGAGTATAACATTAAGTTAATCAGAAATCCAGTCTAGACAGTGTTAATGTGGTAAATGACTATTCTAGCTGGAAATTGCAGTATTTTTTCTTTGTTTTGTAATTCTTTATTTTTCAGTTTTATCAGATTTTTAGTGATGGTACAGTTCACATGCCAGCATGTGCACATATTGTCATTGTTCTTTTTTCAGAAGACAATTTCCCATCCAGTAAAATAAAATAAACAGAAATGTGAACCCGTTATGAACATTGAGGAGTGACCATTACATTGTCTTCACATTTTTAGACTCAAAATTAAATTGGGCTTTTTAATTTTTATATATGCAACCCATTTTTCCAAACATGCTACAAACCAATTTTGTTTTTGGTTTGCAAACGCTGTCATCTCTTCCATTTTATAAATATCCAGTGTTATATCCCACAGTGCTGACATGGTGGGAATATAAAGCGATAGCCATTTCTTCATTATTAATTTCTTACTTGCAACCAACAAAACACTTAGTAGATATTTATCCTTTTTCTCCGGAAAAAGCTGATTCTTAATGGAATATCTCCATAGGGGTACAGAGGAACATTTCCAGCAAACATCACTCCTGTGTTCTAATGCTACATTGTGTTAGCTAATGGTGTTGAAAGGCTGATTGTTGATTAGAAAACCCTTGTACAGTTATGTTAGCACATGGATAAAAGTGGGAGTTTTCATGGAAAACATGAAATTGTCTGGGTGACCCCAAACTTTTGAATATTCGTGTGTTATACAAAAACATGCAAAAGTCCTGGTTCAGTAAAATAGATGACATCACATACAAGCAAGTCTAAAAAAAATGGTTTCGAAAGAGACCAGAACCAGGAGGTCACCCTCAGATTTAATGTCTTTGGAACAGAAGGATCCACCTGAAGATGTAAAGCTGCAAACTGACTGATCTGTAGCTCAGGACCAGAAACATTAAAACCAGTTCTAAAACAAACGGGCACCATCTCAGCCTGGATGCTCTGAAAACGAGGCTTCGCGTTGTCGTTTGTTCCTTCAGCATTTCACCACCTGCCGACTGCTTCATCAGCTCAAAGTGGCATCAAAGGCAGGACATCCAGTAATATTTAAATGCTGCACCGTCCTTTGTTCTTTTGTAGCCTCATGACTGCCACCACCATTTGGCAGCCACTTGGCCCTGTGATCTCTGTCCTTTGGCTTCGTCCTCCGCTGTTGTTTCTAACACGTTCGTGAAGCTCAGCCACACCTAAAGTTCTGCTGCCAACAGCTTCGTTTAGGCCTTCATCTCCGCTTTATTGGTGCTTGGATCTAAACATGCTGCATTTTGTGCTTTCAAATCTGAAATTTAAGGCTTGTCTTGGACTTATTGGCTCAGCAACGTGACACAAAAACACATTTATTTCCGTCTAACAGGTGATTCACAGTCTCAGTTGTTTATCCTCGACAAAACATGCTTCAGAACTGGTTTTCTGTATGAAACTGTGTTTTCTCCCAGTCACGAACCTTTAATATGTAGAACCACCAAAGGAGAAGCACCAGCAGCGAGCACATATGAATTAGTGAACATATCTGCCAGGCTCAGGCCTTGGAAGCGCTGATCTTCACAGACAAAATACCTCACAAAATGCAAAACCATGAAAATGAGACGCATTAAAACCAAGGAGAGACTCAAAATGGCCTAAATGAAATGAAGGAGGACTACCAAGAGACACAAAATGGCTAAAAATAGACACAAAACAGGGAAAATGAAATGCAAAGCGGCCAAAATGAGACCTAACACGACCAAATTTAAATGCAAAATGACCACAAACAGATACATAATGACCACAATGAGACGCATAATGATTAGTTGAGGTGCAAAATATCCTCAAGCTGGAGGCTTTAGAAATGTCTGTGCACAGGATCCCGGTGTTTCCATAGTTCTACGTTGCAGACGTCATAAACAAGCAAAAGTCAGGACAGCTTTGCACCATTAAATAAACAAACACTTAAAATATATCCCAAGTAATGGCTTTTACAGGAAATATTCCTTGTGATAATATTACGAAAAACATCACTTAGTCTTTTTGTCGGGTAAGATATTTGTTTCAGGAAACATTCTGTCAATATTAGGATTTACATCAACTATATTCTAATTTGTCTGTTTATTATGATATATTGCCCAACCTTATTTGAAGTTGTCACAAAAGGACAAACATTGTTTAGAGCTGCAGCTATCGATGATGTTAGTAATCGAGTATTCTATTGACTATCCTGGTGGTTCATCAAATAATCGGATTCCGCGCTTGACGTACAGCATCAAAAGCGGAAGTGAGCGCACTGTGCAGCAGAAGTAACCGTCCTGGTGGAACACGAGCGTACATTTGTGATTTGTACAGGTGTATTATACATGTATAGTATATACATGGGTATCGTACATATTTAATATAGTACAGGTGTATTTAACTGAAACTAAAGCCATGGGAACCCCACAGGTATATAGTTGGTGATGCAGAAATCACATAAATATGTTCTAATATTTGGTTTGTTTAAACTGCTGCTACTGCAGCTGATAGAGCACAAATAAGAAAACTGATCAGTTTATTAGTATTGATTACAGAGAATATTCAACCAGTAACTTTAGTTTGACTTTGATTTGGCCACAAATTAAAATGATTTCCTTCATTATGAGTCAGTGTCAGACCTACATGAACTTCAATACAACATCATGTTTAAATATATGAAGTCTGATAGTTTTATTGTGCATCTGTCTGTTATCAATAATCAGCTGCATTGATCGGTAAAATAAATACATTAACGCACATTTAACAGTTTTCTACCAGTAATCCTGTCTGACATCATTTCCAGTCGCAGCTTTTAACCGTCATAAATGTTTATGTTCCTCATTGTTCTCCATGAAAACAACCTGTTCATGATCGGTTCATTTAGAGCAGAAAACGAGTCAAATGATCGTTAAACCTCCTGTTTGTGTGACGAGTTTGAAGCAGAAAGTCTGAGTTAACAAAGAAAGTAGAAAACCACCTTCATAGCTGTTAACTCTGACTGAGGTTTCAGTTTTTGTCGACTCACACAAAGAAAGTCTGACTTTGTTAAACTGTCTTCATAGTTCAGCCTCTGATCTGATAAACGACGTAAACACTGAAATAGCTGAACTGGTTGAAATAGAAGCTTTGAAATCCCCTTCTAATTTCCTGATTATAGGTTCAGGTCCGTAATGGACAAAGTTTGGGTCCAGACCAGTTAGTGACCTGAGGTCTAGTATGTCATGGAATAAACAGAGCCATGAATCAGAGAATTTTGCCTAAAGGAATTTTAGTAATCAAATTACTAGAATAACTCGAGGAATCGTTTCAGCCCTAGTTCATAGTATTGAATAGTCTGCAGATTATGATCTTGGCTAATCCGTTTTATTCAAGATTTAATTATTTATAGCGCATCCTCAATTTTGGGAAGCTTTGACCAGAAATGATTTGTCTGCTGCATTTAATTTGTTTTAATAGATATCGGAGTAATGTGATTCAGGTTTCAACTGTTTTTTATTATATTTTGCTCATACAGTGAACCCTCGTTTATCACGGGGGTTACGTTCCAAAAAGAACCCGCGATAGGTGAAATCCGTGAAGTAGTCAGCTTTATTTTTTACAGTTATTATACAATACTGCACTTGGGGGAGCGCTGCAGCTGCAGCCAGGTGGACGCCACGGCGGTACTCTTGCCTCAGAGAGCGGGCCGGATGAATCAATTGGAGCAGTCAAAGGTGGGGAAGGCTCGCGCCAGTGCTCTTCTCCTGGGGAGCGCGGCTGCGGTGGCCAGAGACGGCTGGGGACCACGTCCACTGTCCGGTTGACGGCGGGGGAAAAGAAGGCTGCTCTGTCGGCTCCGTCTTTCAGGGTGTCT
Organism: Acanthochromis polyacanthus; assembly: GCF_021347895.1. Lineage (NCBI taxonomy): Eukaryota > Metazoa > Chordata > Actinopteri > Pomacentridae > Acanthochromis > Acanthochromis polyacanthus. The sequence continues at coordinate 9,164,866 of NC_067118.1, forward strand.
CACTACATGGAGACCAAGGAGAGAACAGGTCCAGCGCTCCACAGCAGGCAGCGCTGGCCTGTATGGCAGAGGAGACCAGGCGCGGAGACTGTTCACGTTGGTCAGTCCCTTAGCCAATCAGGATGCAGAACACAATGCGCTGTTTAAAAAAATCATTAAAAAAACTGCCCTAAAAAAATCCGTGAAACAGCGAAGCCGTGAAAGGTGAACCGCGTTATAGCGAGGGTTCACTGTATTCATAATTCTAGTTTTAAAGTCCACAAATCCAGAACTCTGACATTTCTCAACCCTGAAGTCTCCCATTTCAAAAAGTAATCCAAATCGCTTGAAAAATGCTGAAATGAAACATTTAAAAAAGTGAGCATAAGCAGATGAAATGCTGTTTTTGTGTGCAGCAGTGCTGTGTATTTGCAATCATAAACCTGAGTCCTTCTTACTTCCTGCAGTCAGGATGGGTGGAGCTGTGAGTGCCGGTGAGGACAATGACGACTTGATTGACAACCTGAAGGAGGCTTATTACATCCGCTCAGACCTGGTGGAGCGAGCATTCAGAGCCATCGACCGGGCCGACTACTACCTGGACGAATACCGGGACAACGCCTACAAGGTGAGCAGAGAGGAAGTCTGTGGAATCAGCCAGTTCCAGGATTCAAAAGAAATTCAAAGCTGGTAAACGTACAGTCGTGAACAAAAGTTTCTATACGTTTGTAAAGACCTGGATATCATGGCAGTATTGAGTTTGTCTCCTGTGAGTCTTTATTGCTATGATGGAATGATTGAAATACACCCCCTGTCAAAGTTTAGGTTTAGGACACTTTCTCATTCAAATAAAGTAGAACCTGTCCTACAACTTTTGACAGGGGGTGTATCTACCAAATTTGGTACACATATGCAGCACATCAGGCTGAACAAAAAAGTCAGTGACAGCCACATTCCAAACCCAACAGGAAGTGAGCTATTTTGTGTTGAATGTCAGATTTTGCTCATTTTTCATTTTTTTGTAGAGCAAACTCCTCCTAGGGGGAAACTCCAATTCACCTCAAATTCGGCCAGTACATACAGGAGGCCTTAATGATCCAAAGGTATTAAAATCTTTTTCCAAAGTCAAAGGGCGTGTCCGTGGTGGAATTTTGATCCTTCGCCATGAAATTTCAAATGCTGTGTAAATGCCCTGAACATGCTCCAATCTGCCTGAAACTTTACATGTATGATCAGAGTCCTGCCCTGATCACATCATATGATGAAATACAGCCATGGCCATAAGTTTGGACACAAGTACCATGACGCTTGTGAATCTTAGAAAATACCACAAAATTGTCACGTACAATACAGTACACAACTCCTGAGAACTATATTAAGTTTCATATTTAAAAAAACATCAAAAGAGTTTGGTGTCATTTTGTTATTCTTACCAAATTCGGTTGTGAAAGTACTGCATTTTTTTGTTATTTTCTTCTAATATTATGTTTTGGGAACAAAGTTGTTCCAATTGTTGGAATTTATTGATAATATTATATCCCTTGTTGATTTGTTGACTAATTAAACTGGTGCTGTCAAAAAATATTAGTTATGTTCTGTAATAGACATCAAAACAGACATAGTAAGTCATGCTGTGTCCAAACTTATGGCCATGGCTGTACACCCCCTGCCAAAAGTTGTAGGACAGGTTCTACTTTATTTGAATGAGACAGTGTCCTAAAACTTTTGACAGGGGGTGTACGTGCATCTTTATCGCAAAAAGACAATCATGATTTTTATGTAACTTTATTAGAGGTCTTCTGGAAATATTTAAAAAATCTTCTGGTTCAAAAATATACTTATAATAACTTGAATTATCAGTTTTCCTGACGTACAAAGCTGTATGATTCAAGTTTTTTTTTTTTTTAGTGGCAGGGCCTCTTAACGTCTTGTGAGTGATTCTGATTGACTACAGCTGATGACTCTTCTGAGCCCATTTAAATAGAACCCATTTGATCCACACATTGGACTCAGAAACAACATTACAGTGGAAAAATCTTGAGAAGTTAAGCAAAGATCTGAAGAAGCAAATCACTGACTTGTGAAGTCAATTAGCCACAAAAAAAAGAAATCTGTTTGGAGGAGAGAGGGTGAGGTCTTTAACCCCAAGAACACCAAACCTACCATCAAGCATGGTGGTGGCAGTATCATGCTCTGTGGAACTGGAGCTTTACACAAAGTAAATGGAATAATGAAGAAGGAGGATGTAAACCTAAAACCATCAGCAGAAGGTTGATGACACAGTTGGATGTTCTAACAAGACACTGAGCCCAAACACACATCAGAAACAATTCAGAAGAACAACTGATTTAGTTGGACTGCACCAGTTCTGTCCAGAGGAGTCAAACATAAACCAGAAGCTTGTAGACACAAACCAAAAGTGCCTAGTTGAGGTGAAAATGGGAAATTTCACCAAATATCATCGTTGCTGTCTGTATATTTTTGACCCACCAGATTGTGTCATGACAAGTGTAATAAATCTATGAAAGAACCAAAGTTCATGATTGTTTGTTGTGACAAAGACACGTTTTAATGATCCCATCATAGAAAAACTCAGAGTTACAGGAGTGACTGGAAACTGAAGACTGCATGTACGGTCTTGTATGTGGTCTTTCAGTGTATAGAAACTTCTTTCACAGCTACATACTGTTCTTTTCTTTTGTCTTCAGGACTTGGCGTGGCGACATGGAAACATCCACCTTTCTGCTCCGTGTATCTACTCTGAGGTGATGGAGGCTCTGGATCTCCATCCTGGACTCTCCTTCCTCAACCTGGGCAGTGGGACCGGATACTTGAGCACCATGGTCGGCCTCATACTGGGTATGAACCGACATCTGTGTTCATTTGAACTTTACTGACAAAACTGAACCCCTCATCTCCAAACATTATTCATTACATGCAGGTGTGACCAAAAGTTTACATCCACATGTAGAGACCCTGCATATTATGACAGTATTGAATGATAATTTTCTAAAAAAACAAAAATCTGATTATCACAGCACTCTACATCACCAAAACTGATCATTTAGTTTGCTGTATGTCTGATTTTGACCCAGCAGAATTTGTCATTCTCTCAGAAGACCTAAAATAAATGTATAAAAGAAGCAAAATGCACAGTATTTTTTTTTTTGTGACAACGACACTTGTTTCAAAGATTCTATCGCAGCAAAAAAAAGTTGTAAGAGTCACTAGAAACTCCAGACTGTCATAATATGCAAGATCTTTACAGGTGGATGTCAACATTTCTTGACAGTTAAGTGCAATTTTTATAATAATAGATGTTGATACTTGCAGCATTACTATTTGTGAATTTTAGAAGATGTAAACAGAAGTGTGACACTGCCATGGATTTAGTGAGTTTGCTTTCAGTTACAAGCCAAAATTTAGCTGAAATAAAGTCCTGCTTTAAAGTTTTCACAATCAAAAGTACTTTATTGATCCCAGTAGGGAAATTGCTTATGTTAAAGTCAGAAATATGAGCAAGAACAAATACACTACCGTTCAAAAGTTTGGGGTCACCCAGACAATTTCATATTTTCCATGAAAACTCACACTTTTATTCATGTGCTAACATAACTGTACAAGGGTTTTCTAATCAACAATCAGCCTTTCAACACCATTAGCTAACACAATGTAGCATTAGAACACAGGAGTGATGGTTGCTGGAAATGTTCCTCTGTACCCCTATGGCGATATTCCATTAGAAATCAGCTGTTTCCAGCTAGAATAGTCATTTAGCACATTAACAATGTCTTGACTGGATTTATCATTCATTTAATGTCACCTTCATTGAAAAAAATGCTTTTATTTCAAAACAAGGACATTCCTAAGTGACCCCAAACTTTTGAACAATGTGGTATATAGATAAACAAAAATACAAAATATGACCTAAAACTATAAACATGAGTAGAAACGGTCTAATGTAAAATGTTTAATATACAGTGTAGTAAGTGTGGCGGTAATGAATAGTGTGTTATTGTTTTATTTATATAGACCACATCTGTTCAACTTTAGTAGCCCGATGTAGGATAAGGGTTTTCTAGTTCTAACAACACTAAGAGCTGTCTTGTAGACATATCTGAAATATCAAAGCCTTTCTGAATACAAACTGAGTAATCCAGATCAAAGTGTATTAATGTTGACTGGTCGGTATGAAACTGCAGCACACTTCTGTTTCCATGTACACGTGTTTCATTGAAACCTGTTCTGTCTGACCAGGACCATTTGGAGTGAATCATGGGATCGAGTTGCATGCAGATGTGATCGAGTACGCCTACCAGAAGCTCGATTCCTTCATCAAAACCAGCGACAGCTTCGACAAGTAGGTCCTCCAGACTTCCAGTGATTTTGTTCTTTATTACTCTACCAAATTGCTGCCTTTCTGACACTGTCATATGGGAGAATGAGCAGCCTTGGCGGAGTACGGCGCTCTCTGAGTGTTTTTCTAGTTTCCTCCTGCAGACATCCTGTGTCACTGCTGCTGTGTGTCTTCAGGTTTGAGTTCTGTGAGCCGTCCTTCGTGGCCGGTAACTGCCTGGAGATCCCTCCAGAGAGCCGACAGTACGACAGAGTTTACTGTGGAGCCGGAGTGCAGAAGGAACATGAAGATTATATGAAGAACCTCCTGAAGGTGGGAGGAATCCTGGTGATGCCTCTGGAGGAAAAGGTTTGGACCTAAAGTCTTTATGATGCTTCACAGTGCTGTTACTTCTTTTCTGTTTATTTGCCTTCATCACTGTGTGTGTGTAAATGTTAAAGAAGGACTCCAATATTTAGAATTGCACTGACATTAGGTGGGTAATTTCTAACAAAGGAGCCTTCAGAGTCAAAGCAGCAGAGGCCAGATATCCTAACTTCTAGTCCTTAATATGGATTTCTAAAAATGCTACCCTTAATGCAGCTCACTACATTTTTAGACCATCTTTGCATTATTTAAAGACCAGCATTTTTTTTAAAAACTGCTGTCTCCAATTTTTAGCATCAGGCTCAAAGCAAGATGCTCCTGAAGGGCTATTTTTTAGATTTTGGGACGCTCCATCCAGATCCACAGAAAACTACATTAGACTACAACATTAGAAACAAAAAAAATGCTGCTAAATTCATCCTTTTTCTTTTGCATTTCTACAGGGTCAAATAAGGGTTTGGTTTAAAATGAGGTTTATTAACTCATTAAACTTCCCTCTATCATTGTTTCTGTGCACCATGAATACAAATAGAAATCTACTTTTTGCAGATTGTTTAAGGGTAGATGTTAGCATGCTCAGCCAGTCAGCGACATTTCGGACCTTTGGGGGTAAAACCTTGTAACATAACGGACCTCTACACATTTATTTACTGAGACAGATACGTACAAGACAGAAGCATATCCAAAAACTTTTTTACAACTTTGAACTTGCAAAATTCAATATATTTGAGACATGATGTGCTCGACCTTCATCAGGTGAAATGGTACAAGATACTAAAATATGAATCGGTTTCACCTTCCAAAAAGTTTTATTTTCTGGTTATGGTTATCTCAAAACTGTTGTTTATTGTGGAATTAATTGCTTTTTTTAATTACTTAATTCCATTTCTGGCACTACATACAGTATCTAGTATTCAGTCAGAACACTGGTTACGTTTACATCAAAATGAAATTCAGTGTTAACACTGACAGAAGCAATAATGCAGCTAATTTTATAGAAGATGTGGACTTTAGTGTGTGTAGAATGTAATTAAGTAGATGTATTGTTAATGTACTCACAGTACCGTTTAAGGTACTTTAACTACAGATACTTTACTTTAAAGGTACTCTAAATACAGTTCAGTTGAGGTCTTTGCTAATTTTCTTCTTTTTATGTGCACTAAGTTCTTACTTTGTGCAAATCCATATAAAATAGTTCAAAATAAAATTGTGCAGCAGTAAAATACCATCTCTACTTTAATTAATCAGTGATAATATTAATAATAATAAGCTTCATTTCTATAGCACCGTTCACAACTGTAGTAAAAAGGTGGTGCGTTAATTCAGAAAATAGACAAAATATTCGATAAAAAATGACAAATCATCAGTAAAAACTGCAACTTTAAAAACTAGAAATAATAAAATATCATGTAAATGCTTGTTTGCATAGGTATTTTACTTTCTATGAACCAGTAAACCCAATATAATGATATTATTTAGTATTACAGTGCAGCACTGACATGTAGAAGAAATGTTTATGCAAATGTTGCACAATGTTTACTTGTAAACAACTACCTTTATATTGCAGTAATGCTTCTTTCTGAAGCTGAAACTTTCCTCCACACATCTTTGTCTGCGGGTGTTATGTGTTAATCTGATGCTAGAACAGATGTTATTTTCTCATTGATGCAGTTTAAAAGTGTTAAATTACTTTTAAGAAGTGAAGTCCCTACATGTCTGTATACAAAACATGCAGAGGAGCTTGAAGTTGCTGAATTAAATCAGCTGGAAATAAAACGTCTTCCACACAAAACGCAGAAAAAAAAACTTAATCCTGTTGTGTTTTCTGCAGCTGACCAAGATCACCCGTACAGGATCCAACAGCTGGGAGACCAAGAAGATCATCTCGGTGTCCTTCGCCCCTCTGGTGCTCCCCAAACACAGCACCAACGGAAAACCCAAAACCGTTCCACTACGTGAGTCTCATTTTGACTTTTGGTCACATTTGTTGGGTGATTCAGCCTCAGTTCACTGAATGCTTCAGCCTGGACACCTCATATTTGTCTGCTTTTAGTTTTTCTGTGCATATGAATGTTATTAACTCTTAGATGCACGAGTGATTGGAACCTACAGTCTTCCATAAGTGAGTCTAAAAGGACTAGTGCAACAATCAACGTGTTTTTGTTTGTTGGGGGGGGGGGGGGGTGATACCACCGTGGTAACCGATATTCGGGTCCAGCCCGAGTTGGTTAAGAATAGTCGTTTCTATTATTGATTGTATTAGATTTTTTCCGCACAAGAAGAACTTCATGTTTGAAGTAGATTTATTTTTTAATTTAGAACAGATTTTGTACAGTTTGATAATTGAAAAAGAAGAATATTACACAGACGAATGTCCACATCCATTTTGTTGACATTATTCTGCTCTTTTCCTCCATCTGTTGCTGCTCTCATCCCTCCAGTACCACAGTTTCTTTAGAAGTCTGAAATGTATCTTAATAATGTGAATGGAATGGTATCAAAAACATGTTTTTTGAGGAATAGCTGGAATATGAAATGATAAAAACTTTTCATTACAAAAGTGTTTGAAGAAAACAACCTTCTCCGGCTCATTTTTGACCCACTGTGCAGCCATGTTGTGAATTGGTGCTACATAAATGAAACTGAATTGAACAGTTTGGTGAATTGAGGTGGAATGATCCTGCTTGTTAGTTTCTGACTGTTTTCCTCTCGGCTCTGTATTTTGCAGCCAAGTACGAGGTCCGGACGTTACAGGAGCTGGCTCGTATCTGCATCCGCCACACCCTCAGAGTGACCACGGATGGAGGCGACAGCCAATCCCGCGGCCGAGGCTCCTCCTTCAGCGTGGGCCGCGGCCTGGCGGTGGCCGGTCTCCACAAGTACGGGCCTCGCTTCAAACGCCGGCGGGTCCACCGGCGCCACTGCAACGCCCTCGTCCTCGCCACCCGGCAGGTGGTGGCCAGCAGCGGCATCGGCCCCGCCCCGCTGGACAGCAACAACAACCAGGACGAGGAGGAGGCGGGCGAGAGGGAGGCGAGGCGGCCGGCGAGAGGCAGCAGGAGGTCTGGACGAGGAAGCGGCGGTGGCAGCGTGGTGGAGGAGGAGGAGGCGGTGGAGGAGGAGGACGAAGAGGAAGAGCAGGAGGAAGAGGAGGAGAAGGAAACTGGCGAGCTGCTGCGACCACAGCCGGCCGTCAACCTCCTGAGGGAGCGAATCCTCGGCCTGCCGCTGCCAGAACCGCTCAAGATGTACCTGCTGTACTACCGCGAGAAGTGAGGCGGCCGGAGCCACAGCTGGAACCCTGCAGGGGCCGAAGCCTCCTAAACCCCCGACCACACCTGTACAAGGCAGGACAACCCACCTGACCGACCCCCAGCTCCATCACGGCTCTCCTTCTCTCTCTGTCACCTGCCCTCATCCTCTCCATCATCCATCCTCTGTCCTGCCCCCCTTATCGCTCTGATCTGTAAAGAGTCCGTCTGTCCAGTGGAGGGGGGAGGGAGGGTGACGCTACCAAACTTAGCACCTCCTTTTGAGGCGCACAGAAACAGAAATCAGTACGTAAATCATGTTTATGAATTGGCTCTGCAGCTCTGTATTAACTAATAATGCCTAACAACAGCTTTACGGTGCAACTTTAGTGGTGCTGACAGACGTTCTCATCAAACACTGTAGCAACGAGCAGAGAGCAGACGGCACGTTTCTGTCCAGGGTGGGCTGAAGCTGTGGGAGCTGCTTTGTCCTCATGAGCTGGTGGGATTTAACATCTAACGGGGACACGGTGTTGTTTATACGAAGGAGGAGCTCTGTAAGAAGTCCTTCACCGATGTTGTGACTGCAGCTAGCCGTGACCAAGGTGGTGGGTGGTGATTATTTCCACTGATTTCCAAATAAAATGGGAGCTTCGCCTTGAGCCCCGAGGTCATTAGATTATTTAACTTGTAGGATGAAGTTTATTTCAACCTGCCGTACTTCTCATTAATGTGGGCACAATAATGAGAAACCACGTCAGGTTGTAATACACCAGAATTAGCCTTTCAAATCTCCAATGCCAAGGGTTGGTCGTCATTTCAAAGCATTTTTTAGGAGTTGATTTAATAGGAAGGTTGAGTTTTTCCCTTTTTCTATGCATAATGTTTCATCGTGTGAGTCTACCGACTTAGGTCCTTACATGCATATCCAAAGGGCAGCCTCACTGTTTTTCTCTACATCCCATAATATTCTCTTAACCACAAGAGAATGACCATAAAAAACAACTTACTAATATTCCATTTTACATGATTAAACCAGCATGATAACAACACAGAAGTAACGTTTTTGATGATTGACTGCGTGCAAGTTTTTCTCTCACTGTGCTTTTCTTTTTTCTTGTAACGTCTCTTTTGTTTTTTGTTTTTTTTACTTTTATGCAACTTGAAGTGGTGTCTACATAGGAAACGTGTCCTAAGTTTTGTTTTGTGAATCCTAAAAAAAGAAACATGAAGATACCATAAATCTAAACAGAAGAAGTATCTTTTCTCACAGTTCTTTCTGTAGTTAGGTGGGGCATTACTTCTTTGCGTTTTTTTTTGTTTTTCCTGCCTCCTTCTGTGCCAAACTTAAGTTGCATGGACTCAATTCTGGAGAGGAAACAGCAGATCAACAGCAAGTCACTCATCTAATGAAAATTACATTTTTAAAGTAGTTTTTTTTTTCATCATGTAACGCCTTAGATTTCTCCCATTTGAAGGTTTGTATAAGGTCTGTTGAATCAAGATATTAGATAAATTATGATCACAGTAAAAGGAGGAACTGGAATATGGTCAGTTTTTATTGTTAAAAAAAAAATCCGGCTCTGACGCAAAACATCAGAGTTGGGCTCTTCTCTGCTGCTGGATCTGCCTTTGGGTGCTGTACGTGGACCATTCCTTTAATCAACATCATTCACGTTTGGCTGCTGTGCTCCTCTGCTGAATGTACCTGGTCATTTTTTGTTGACTTTTGGTGAGAGTGACTTGCTTGTTTTTAAAGTTGAGCTGTATTATTGAGTGCTGATAATAAAGTCCATAATGAGAAAGGAAAAGTTTGGTTGTGGTTTTGTCGGCCGACTCAGCGACGAGTGTGGAGAAAATCTAAATTAAAACAAATCGGTGACACCAATTAATTCCACCGAATACAGAGAATAAGGCAGAATACACTACTGTTTAAAAGTTTGGGGTCACAGAGATAATTTCATGTTTTCCATGAAAACTCACACTTCTATTGATGTGCTAACATAAATGCACAAGGATTTTCTAACCATCAGTTAGCCTTTCAGCACCATTAGCTAACAAAATGATATGTACAATGTGAGCATACAGAGAGATTAGCTTCCAAGATTCATCATGGCTCACCAAACAAATGGGCATTTTTATTTAAAAACAAAAGAGATGGAGATGCCCACCATCTTTTTACTTGAAGCTCCCAAACGTTTCAGCTCTGTTCCAATAACGAAAAGTGTAAATCTGGAATTAACTTGGGTAGAGCAGCCTAATTTTCTGAACTGAACATTTACACTACTGCTCAAAAGTTTGGGGTCATCCAGACAATTCCATGTTTTCCATGAAAACTCCCACTTTCATTCATGTGCTAACATAACCAGAGGTGGATAGTAACAAGTTACATTTACTCTGTAACATTTACTTAAGTAACTTTTTGGGGGGGAAAAGTACTTCTGACAGTAGTTTTTCTCTGCCATACTTTTTACTTGAGTAGATTTGTGAAGGAGAAACACTACTCTTACTCCGTTACACTGGGCTACACTCTACTGTTACTTTTTTTTTATTTACCACATTAGATATGCTTTATTTTGCGGAGAGATGGCCCCAGTGGATCTACCACATGACTGTGTTTCACCAATCAGACGAAGCAACAATAATCACGTGACTCCATTTCACAAGACATCGCCCTGCAGTCACATTGGCACAAACTCTTCACGCATAGCAGACAGGGAATGAAAAAATGGAGGCATTTTCGAGAAATTTCATCTTGCTTCGGTGTCCAAAAACATTAGCATAGCATTAGCATGGTTATCTTCATCTTTTGTCTTCTGTTTAGTTACACGGGCGAACTGAAGTGTGACGTCAGGTCACCCAGGGCTGCCAACTTTTGATTGTATTTCGTTTGGATTTGAAGAAGCTTTGAAAAGGTTTCCTGATGCCGGACGAGAAGACGAGCAGACGAGCAGCTTTGTACCTTTGTGGTAAGAAAACTGACCGTTTCTCAGTACGTAGCTGTCCGTACTTGCGTTCTCACGTACTCCTGATATGTCATCATCGAGACTGTATCAGACTAGACTAGTGAGCATAAATATGAATCAGTAGATAGATAGGACCGTAGATATGAATCAGTAGATAGGACCATATATATGAATCAGTAGATAGATAGGAATCGGTACATAGGACCATAGATATGAATCAGTAGATAGATAGGACCATAGATATGAATCGGTAGATAGGACCGTGGATGTGAATTGGTAGATGTGACCGTAGATGTGAATTGGTAGATGGAGCACGCCTCTTTGAGCTGTGTGCTATGGCGAGGCTAAGCTAGTGTGGGCAACGTTTCAGAGCATTCTATGGATGTAGACGGCATGAAAACGGAAACAAGTATACAGTTGCACACGACGTCATACGATTGAGACAAAGAAACTTGGAATAACTTTTCCATCCATTCTCCATTCTCTGTACACTGTTCAATCCTCACTAGGGTCGCGGGGGTGCTGGAGCCTATCCCAGCTGACTCGGGTGAAGGCAGGGGACACCCTGGACAGGTCGCCAGTCTGTCGCAGGGCTACATATACAGATGAACAATCACATTCACACCTACGGGCAATTTAGAGTAACCAATTAACCTCAGCATATTTTTGGACTGTGGGAGGAAGACGGAGTACCCGGAGAACATGCAAACTCCACGCAGAAAGATCTCAGACCCACCCTGGGATTTGAATCGGGGATCTTCTTGCTGCAAGGTGAAAGTGCTAACCACTACTCCACTGTGCAGCCCGGCCGCACAGTGTAGTTCATAGTATACCATGTCAGCAAAAAAAACAACCCATAGATTATTATGTGGTTCAAAAGGTGCAAAATGATAGGATAGGGTGACCATACGTCCTCTTTTGCCCGGACATGTCCTCTTTTGAGAGGCTGTCCGGCCTGTCCGGCCGGCGTTTATAAAGTCCTTCAAATGTCCGGGTTTTTGATCTTGCCTAGCTTGAGCGCGTCACAGACCAGTGTATTTATCATTCACGTTGAATGGTTCCTTTGGAAACACGCTCTGAGAGGTGGAGTTTGAGCCGAACCCTGGAACGCTCCACACTCACTCACTCCTCGCAGGCTGACAGTCAGGTAGGCACACTGCGAGAGAACACTCGAACTGAAAGAAAATGCCGAAACGCAAATGTCATTTCACTGATGAAATGTGAAAAAAGTACCCCTGTTTTCGTCCGGGTCATGTCAAATGGGAGGCAGAATGTACAGTCTGCAAAGCTGGGACTTATGTCTCTGTAGCTAATAAGAAAAGGAAAAAGAAGGAAAAAAAGGACTGTTGACTTGAGGCATTATTTCTATATTTTTTTCATTTGACATTCGACACATTCTTTTGAAGAATGGGCTAACTGAACATTGAAGAATAGACTACCTCTCTTTTTTCTTTTTGTTTAATATTTTGAGGCATTATTTCTATTTTTATATAATTGATAATTGAGAGGTTATTTTGAAGAATGGTGCTCTACCTCACTTTTCCTAACTAAGGTGTAAGTGTCAGACTTAAGAGAGATGATTATTTCTTATTTTGTTAAACATCTGAATACCTGTGTTCCTACACAACTTGAGTCAATAACTATTAAAGACTAGGGGAATGGCTAGTGTGACGTCACGGATCACTTCCGTGTCCTACGCTGCGGCGCACCGAATGAAAACACAATGGCAGTAGTGAAACAACCGGTCACCTTTTTCACTGTGACATCTTATTATTTTATTTTCTTATTTATTCATTTGATTGTTTATACTACCTCCCACTATACTCTAAAGATTCCCAGCAGCACACTCAAGCCTAACTTGTGCGGGGAGCACATGGCTAATTTGCGTATGTAAATAACTACGCATCTCTTTACACTAATCATGAATCCATAACAGTTCAAATAATCTTAGCCAAACATTTTTAGCAAGTCAGTCCAAGTGGTAGAAAGATATCGTTTTATTTACATCATTTCTATTGTTGCTGAAAATTTTTCGCGCGCGAGCTGGAAGTGTGTCCTCTTTTCAGAGAAACAGAATATGGTCACCTTATGATAGGATGTTGCCTAAAATTGTCATGTATGATATGTGGTTCAAAAAATGTCATAGTGCAGTATATTGTCTAAATAGTATGTCATTCAAGAAAACATCAGAGTATAATATGTCATCTAAAAAATGTCATTGAATAATGTTTCATTGCACAAGTAAAAGTATAGTAATTTTTAAAACAGTTCGAATTCTTAAATGTTGCTAAAAAAAACAAACAAATAAACTAAAACAAAAAAAATGTCAGTAATGTGGCAATGAAAAAAGCCTGTAGCATAGCATGTCACTCTAAAAACATCAGAGTTTAGCCTTTGATCCATAAAACGTTGTTCTGTCCCGGCTTTCTGAAGTAGGTGAGGAGCAACACAAAAACAATCCAACCGCTGGTTTCCAGAGGGTTAGACAAGTATTTATTTAAAAGAGTAAGTTTACAACAACACACCATGTGAGGGGGTTAAAAGCAAATGGGTATTAGTAAAATAAATAAACAGAACTAAAACTGAACTTCACGTTGACATTGATGGACATTCCAACCAGGAAAAAAGTAAAGGATCATCAATATGGGAAAAAAAACTCTTCCTGTTTACCTCTTAAAACCCAAAAACACACCGCAGTAGCACCCTAAACTAAAACTGCCAGTGGTTTCCCCATTTTCCTTTCTGAACAGTTCAAAGGTCCCTCTCTATCTCCCCACACATCCACCAACCACTGGAACACATCTCCAAAGTTCTGCTGAAGCTCAGCTTCCCCTCAGAAGAAGTGCTGCCAGATGAAGAAGGCTTTTGAGAGGCAGCTAGCATTGTGATTGGATGGTACTTTGGTCTGATCCAATCCAGCTTCAGCTCCAGAGACAGCAGGCGGGACGAGTCAACGGAGGCCGGGTGGACAAAGACATGCAGCTGAGTACAATCCAGAAAACAACAGAGGAGGAGTGCAGCAGCCCAGAGCCAGAACAAACAAAGTAGCATAGTATGTCTCTGAGAAAACATCATAGTATAGCCTTTGGGATGAAAAAACACCATCATATACATCGTATATTGTACAAATAACAAGTCAAAGAAAAGAGACGTACATTGTAGAATTGTAGTAATTGTGCGCTGATTTACTGATTATCAGTATTTTAGTTTTTACTGATTTACGGTAATAAATACATTGAAAAATGGCACTACTTTGGCTCTGAACCTTTATCTAGCTGTGGTTGCTCTGTCTTCTGCAGTGATTTGATTGGTTATACGTCATGAATAAAACTCCTTCAACTTAACATCTCTAAACAAAAATGGATCAACAAAGTTTTCTGTTAGAGTTTGTGTTCTTCTAAGTTTAACTCCAAGATTTTAAATACTTTAATTTACTGCAAATGGATATCTACTCCAAATGTCTCACTAATAATCATTATCAGCCTTAAAAACCCACAAGACACCCCTCTATACTCGACCACACTTAGTACAGTCTGGTTCCCCCTTCTATAAATCTGCTTGGAATCTTCCACTTCCTGTTTGTCAAAGTGGCCTTCTACCTGGACAGGTTTTGTTGGAGCTCATGCAGCAAACATTTTGGGTGACTGCCCTTTAATATGAATGGATGACACTGAGTTAGTCTGTTTTAATGAGACTGAGTTCAGATGTGTAGCTCTGTCATTAAATAGTCAATAATTTCTCAGAATTCACAGAGAAAAGTCTGAAATGTTTGCTAGGTTAGCGTCCCACATGTTCTTTGGCTCAGCTAAAGCTAACTCTCTCCAACTTCTGGATCTCTGGAGTTGCTTGTTGTTAAAATATCTTTCTATTGATGCTGAAGCTCAGAAAGTCTGAGATGTTTGTTCAAAATCAGCTCATTCTCAAGTCTTATCTGAACTGTCCTCTTTTGTTTGAACTTTCCCTAAACTTAGGAGTTAATGACAGAGCAGCACATCCAGACTCAGTCTCATTTATGTAGAGATTAAACTTCAGTGTCATTCATTGATGTTAAAGTGCAGTTTTTCACGTTTGTTGCACATGCTCCAGACCAAACCAGTCCAGGTGGAAGACAATGTGAAGAGAAGCTCCAGAGGATGAATATCACACATTTACATTGGAAATAAATGTCCTTTAATTAGACATTGTCATGCAAAAGTTGGATTTCCCTTTGATGATGTTCAAATCTTTGTGTTTTTTTGATGTTGGTTTCTAAATGTTTTCTGACACTTGGCCCCAAAGATTAAAACCTTTTAAGGCTCACAAGCTGCAACAATTCACACATTATCAACTATCTTTCTGACTAAACTAAGATAAAAAGTGAAAAAACTGTCTGATTCCTGCATCATAAATTTAAATCCTTTTGGTTTTTTTGACAGTAATCTGAAAATATTTGGGTTTGACATTTTATAAACCAAAACAAGAAATGAATTACTGTAGAAAACAATCAACAGATTAATGGACAAAGAAAATGTGTTTTCCAACATATATGGCTGAATTCCTCCAACATTACAAGATACATACAATTTAAATTCAACTTTATTTATATAACATCAATTACAGGTCAAATTGTTTCAAGAAGCTTTATTTTTATATTTTTTGGTAATTTAAAATATGACAAAGTCAGAAATTTAAACCTCTTGACTAATCCAATTTGTTATTTGGTTTTTAAGAGACTAATTAACTAAAACTAAAACTTTCTCCACTAAAACTAATAAACATGAGGTCAAATAGAAGGAACAGTTTTAAATCCTGCAGTCCCACAACGACAAGAATAAAGTTTGTCAACAAAAACTAAATCTGCTGGTGGATTCCATTAAAGTCTTACAAAATGATAAAGTGTGATACTAAAGGTTTGACCCATGTGGTCACTTTATTAGGAACAGAAACTACGCTGTTTGGTATCATCTGTAGCTCAGTGAGTTAAGGGTTTGCCTATGGAGCTGCAGGTTGTGACAACTTGTGACCATGAGTCTTGATTTCACATTTAGACCATCCATCTGAGTTCTTCTCAGACCTTCACCTGTGGGTTCTTTAGAAATCCTGAAGAAACTTTGATTCTCTTCACTGAACAGTAAAGTTTGTGGAGATCAGAAGGTAACGTTAGTTTGATCGATGCCTTCAACTACGAGTGGACTTTATCTGGAAAGCAGTTTTCTGAAATGAGTTCTTAGTAAATCTGTCCACAGTCAAATCAAGAACATAGAAAGAGGAAATGTTTGAAGAAACAACTTGATGTTTTCATTTCAGACTAGAAAACACTTTAAGACTTGTTGCGGTAATTTCACAATAAAACACTTTATCTGTTTTTGCTCTTTTTGATCGTTTTATTGTCGCTTCTGTTTAATTTGATCTTCTCAAGCAGGGGTCGACAACCTTTAACACTCAAAGAGCCATTTCAACCCGTTTCCCACAGAAAAGAAAACACCAAGAGCCGCAAAATCCTTTTGGCATTTAAAATGAAGACATCAATATTTTGCGAATGTCTATTTAACTTGTAAAATCTATTTATCTTAAGCTAATAACTTTTCTCCGGTAAGTCACTGCCCTATTTTCCAAGACGACACTTGTGCTGCCTGGATTCTGTACATGACATCGAACAGTGTTCTTGCGAGAAACGGGTATTACCCTATCAAAAAGTAGATTTATCCGTAGTTTACCTGAGTACTCACGAGTACTTTTGACTCAAAGACAAGACGTGTCTTTCTTGGAGTGGAGCTTTAATATACAGGCTTGCCATTCTTGAGTACAAAACGATGTGAAACTACAGGTGTTGCTTCTCCATCTTCTCTGCATCAACTTTGCGCTCTCATGTGTCCCAGGGGAAAACCCCAACAGCACATCCGGTGGAGTGACACGTCAAAATAAGAGCGGTAATTTCACAATAAAACTCTCTATATTACAATGCATTGAAACGCGCCTGAAATGCAGAACAATTTATTTTACAAAGTGACAGGGAGCCACAACAGAGGGCTGAAAGAGCCGCATGCGGCTCTGGACCCGCGGGTTGCCGACCCCTGTTCGAAAGTCGAACTGGTGTCTTTTCAAATGTTTTGTCTTTAGTTTGATTCTTCTTAAATGTTTAGTTTTGCTCTTTTCTCAGCTTTCATTCTTTTCTAATTCTTTTCTGATTTGATTTTCGACCTGTCCAGGTTGACCCCTGCCTTCACCCGAGTCAGCTGGGATAGGCTCCAGACCCCCCGCGACTCTAGTGAGGATAAAGCGGTGTATAGAGGATGGATGGATGATTTGATTTTGAAATGTTCTGTCTTTTTAATGTTTAATTGTTGTTCTTTCAAATGTTTTTTCAGCTTTTCTAAGTGTTATAAGTTTGAAAAATTTCATTTTCTTTCCCAATGTTTATTTTTTTGATTGAATCTTTTGTGTTTAAGGTTTTTCTTTTTAAATGCTTTATCTTCTTTGAATGTTTAATTTTCTTTTTAAATGCTTCATTGTGTTTTTATGTTTCATTTCCTATTTAATGTTTTGTCTTTTCTAATATTTAATTGAATAATTAAATGTTTAATGGTCTAATTAACAATTTTGTCTTTTCTAATGTTCATCTAATTAAATGTTTTGTCTTTTTTAATGTTTTTAATTGTTAAATTGTATTTTATGTTTAATTTTCTAATTAAATGCTTTGTATTTTTGAGCTGACTCGGGCGAAGGCAGGGGACACCCTGGACAGGTCACCAGGGCTACATATACAGACAAACAATCACACTCACATTCACACCTACGGACAATTTAGAATTATCAATTAACCTCAGCATATTTTTGGACTGTGGGAGGAAGCCGAAGTACCCGGAGAAAACCCACACATGTACAGGGAGAACATGCAAACTCCATGCAGAAAGATCCCAGGCCCACCCCGGGATTTGAACCAGGGATCTTCTTGCTGCAAGGAGAAAGTGCTAACCACTACTGCACTGTGCAGCCCTCCTAAAATGTGTAATTTGTCATAAAAAGTCAGATTAGAAACGTCCGACGTTGTCTACAATTACTAATAGTGGACATATATCCGGCCGGGGCGCATTCATCTTTCCCAATGGTAGTGTCTACAGATACGGACCCGTACCCGTAGCCTGTGGCCTACGGAAACGGCACTTTCCATTTGCCAGACAGATACGGACCCGTACACGAGTCTCGCGAGTCAAGAAGCTGCTAACCACTGTAAACTGTTGAAAGGTAAGCAAAGGTTAGGGTTAGGGGTAGTGTTAGGGTTAGGTTTAGGGTCCATACCTGTAGTACCGATGCTACGGGTCCGTACCGCTAGCGTCTACCGGGAGTCACGTGACCAGATCTCGCGTATCTGATTGGCAAATGGAAAGTGCCGTATCCGTAGTCCACAGGCTACGGGTACGGGTCCATACCTCTAGCAACAACCTTTCCCAATTGACTCTCGTTACAACTTTGACATGCGCAGTTCGTTCCTCTTCAATACAAGAGATAGGAGACCATAGATATACTAGATGCCTCACGCCACTGTCCAGCATAGGCTGGCAATGCGTCAGTGCGCTGCCATCTTGGAACAGAAGTGAAATTGGGAAAAAAAAAACGTCTGGTATATCCGAGACCATTACACAGACACAGTTTTCCGCTCATAACTTTCCTTGTAATGCATAGATTTCGACAGAATGAACTCCTTGACTGCATGCTGGCAGTTTTGAGAGAGTCCATTATTGAGGAAGTTCAGTGTGCAGACTTCATATCCATCCAGGCTGATGAAACAATGGACATCTCCACCCAGTGTCAGCTTGTTCTTGTGATCCGCTACATCGACAAAATGAATGAAGTGCAGGAGAGATTTTCTGAGTTTATACCTCTGCAATCTGCCACAGCTGGGTCCATTGCCACAGCACTTTTGGAGAGGCTGAGCCTCATTCTCCCTGATGACCAGAAGACCAAGCTCATCTCCCAGGCCTATGATGGTGCGAGTGTCATGAGAGGAGCCACAGGTGGTGTACAGAAGAAAGTGAGCGATGTGTATGCCAATGCACACTATGTCCACTGCTATGCTCACCAGCTCAACATTATCATGCAGCAGGTGACATCCCGTATCCCAAAAGTTGGTCAGTTCTTCTCTGACCGAGCTGGATTCTCAGGATTTTTTCAAGATCCCCCAAGAGAACCAGTGTGCTTGACAGAGTGGTGGCACACAGGCTTCCAAGAGCAAGCACAGTAAGGTGGAACTTCCACAGCCGTGCTGTCAACACTGTGTTTGAGCACAAAGATAACCTCCTTCAGTGCTTCAAACCATCAGGGACTCAGGTGACTTTGATCCTACCACTGTCTGTGAAGCTGGAGGTTTTGTGAGACTCCTGGAGGATGCTACCTTCTGCTTCTTCCTGGAGCTTTTCCACCGCATCATGCCTCATGTGAACATGCTCTACAGCCAACTCCAGAAGAGGCCCATGGATTCGGTCTTTGTCCACAGAGTGACGCAGCATTTCACCGACAACATGCTGATGATCAGGTAAATACATTTGTATGTAACCATATTAAACCCTTATGCATCCTCTCACTAAAAGTGTCATAAGCAGTACTATGGGACAAAAATGTCCAAGTCAAAAACTGTAATAAAATTATTATATAATAATATCATTTTCCTCTTACATAGTTAGATTTTTAAACCATCAGTCCAGATAATAAAAGTTTTGATTGAACTGATCATTTTCAGAGTATTAACATTTTCTTTATTACCTTTAATTCCCAGTTCATTTACATTAAATCACTATTGTTTATTGTGAAAAAATAAAATAAACTGAGTTTTACCCAAACACTTAATGCTGAAGGAAATATTTAAAACTAATGCAGTCTTGGATGTATTAGTGATGAGTAACAATGATTGATTTTGACAATGATTTTGTTTCCATCGTTATTTATTTGTGGATAATTTGTGTGAAATGAAAAACTCACACTCATCACATGACTGTAATAAAGAAAAAACTTCTGATTAATGTTAACCATAATAAGTCATTATTTATGATACTTAATGTGCTTAATTTCTTTCTGTTTCCTGGCAACTAAAGTTTCATTTTTTCTCTTCTGGGGCTGCTCAGAGACTCCCTCCCTACTGTCAGTGAAGAACATCACAGCTGTGTGCCTCAGCAGCAGCTGGCCAAGAAGCGCCGCACACTGGGACCAGATGAACTACAGAGGATAGCTACAGAGGTGAGATCAAAGCTGAGGCTCTGGTAACTTAGTATCCTACCATATGTCTGTGACTGGTGTCCTTCCTGTTGTTATTCCTTTCTATATATATGTGGACGTCGTCTCTCCCTGAAGTTGATGAGTGGTGACCTGAACAATCCAAACTTTTCTCACCACTCATCAGGACACACAGCTTCATAAATAAATCTAATATCAACTGGCAGCGGTTCCTCCTGGCCTTAGCAATCTGAACAACATGGCTCCATGTAGCGCGGATAAACCTGCTGGACAAACTGCCACATGTTGATAGCAGGGCGTTTATGAAACACAGAATTCAACTGTACAACAGCTGCCAGTGCATACACATCTGTCAGCAACAATAATTGATTATCTGTGTTGAATTAACACTGGTATTCAAGGCTGAAGTCTGTTATTTTCCTCTGTAAAGTAACATGTTTGAAAGCTGCTAAATTAAAGAGGGACATGAGGGTGTCCACAGCCATATTCCCAAACCTCCAATTTCTCCAATAAAGTATATGCTATTCTGTTGGAGATGAACATTTTCCAAATAAGATTCAAGAATATGGACATGACCTGAGTGTGTTGTATGGTCTTTTACAGTGTTACACACGTGGACAAAATTGTTGGTACCCCTCAGTTAAAGAAGGAAAAACCCACAATTCTCACTGAAATCACTTGAAACTCACAAAAGTAACAATAAATAAAAATTTATTGAAAATTAAATAATCAAAATCAGCCATCACTTTTGAATTGTTGATTAACATAATTATTTAAAAAAACAAACTAATGAAATAGGGCTGGACAAAAATGATGGTACCCATAACTTCATATTTTGTTGCACAACCTTTTGAGGCAATCACTGCAATTAAACGATTTCTGTATTTGTCAATGAGCGTTCTGCAGCTGTCAACAGGTATTTTGGCCCACTCCTCATGAGCAAACAGCTCCAGTTGTCTCAGGTTTGATGGGTGTCTTCTCCAAATGGCATGTTTCAGCTCCTTCCACATATGTTCAATGGGATTCAGATCTGGGCTCATAGAAGGCCACTTTAGAATAGTCCAACGCTTTTCTCTCAGCCATTCTTGGGTGTTTTTGGCTGTGTGTTTTGGATCGTTGTCCTGTTGGAAGACCCATGACCTGCGACTGAGACCAAGCTTTCTGACACTAGGCAGCACATTTCTCTCCAGAATGCCTTGATAGTCTTCACATTTCATCGTACCTTGCACACTTTCAAGACACCCTGTGCCAGATGCAGCAAAGCAGCCCCAAAACATTACTGAGCCTCCTCCATGTTTCACCGTAGGGACAGTGTTCTTTTCTTCGTATGCTTGGTTTTTGAGTCTATGAACATAGAGTTGATGTGCCTTACCAAAAAGCTCCAGTTTGGTCTCATCTGTCCAAAGGACATTCTCCCAGAAGCTTTGTGGCTTGTCAACATGCATTTTTGCAAATTCCAGTCTGGCTTTTTTATGAGTTTTTTTCAGCAGTGGTGTCCTCCTTGGTCGTCTCCCATGAAGTCCACTTTGGCTCAAACAACGACGAATGGTGCGATCTGACACTGATGTACCTTGGCCTTGGAGTTCACCTTTAATTTCTTTGGAGGTTGCTCTGGGCTCTTTGGATACAATTCCAACGATCCGTCTCTTCAATTTGTCATCAGTTTTCCTCTTGCGGCCACGTCCAGGGAGGTTGGCTACTGTCCCGTGGGTCTTGAACTTCTGAATAATATGAGCCACTGTTGTCACAGGAACCTCAAGCTGTTTAGAGATGGTCTTATAGCCTTTACCTTTAAGATGTTTGTCTATAATTTTTTTTCGGATGTCCTGGGACAATTCTCTCCTTCGCTTTCTGTTGTCCATGTTCAGTGTGGTACACACCTTTTCACCAAACAGCAGGGTGACTACTTGTCTCCCTTTAAATAGGCAGACTGACTGATTATGAGTTTGGAAACACCTGTGATGTCAATTAAATGACACACCTGAGTTAATCATGTCACTCTGGTCAAATAGTTTTCAATCTTTTATAGAGGTACCATCATTTTTGTCCAGGCCTGTTTCATTAGTTTGTTTTTTTTAATAATTATGTTAATCAACAATTCAAAAGTAATGGCTGTTTTTGATTATTTAATTTTCAATAAATTTTTATTTATTGTTACTTTTGTGAGTTTCAAGTGATTTCAGTGAGAATTGTGGGTTTTTCCTTCTTTAACTGAGGGGTACCAACAATTTTGTCCACGTGTGTATAATCATAGTAAGCTGTTATGTGAACAATTGGACAAGACACTTTTATGTAGGTTCTGTGTGATATAATGTGTGTCTTTCTTTATAGGTTTGTGACACAATCCTGGGCCATGAAAAAGAGAGGTTTGCCTTCACCAAACACCTAATCAGTGCTACACTGCTTCAAGGAGACAGATTCCAGGAGTACGACAGCCAGTTCCCTGAAGCACCGCTCAAGGGTCTGTGTACCAATTACACATTATCTGGAGCAAATCATATCAAACACTGGGGAGATAAATTCAAATTCACTAGCTGGTAACGTTTACGTGCATTTAATTGACTGTTTGACTCAGCAGTAGTGCTTAGGTGTACCCTCCTAGTGGTGCATAGTAATAGCACATGAAATGGCTGTGAACATAATTTACATTAATTCTTGTATTCCGGTGTTGCCGACTCTGCTGTTTGGTTTGGTAAATTAAGTGCGCCCCCCCAAGAGAAAACTTCACCGGCCGCCACTGATCCTAATCCTAACAGTTGTGGAGCAAACTGGATGAAGACTTGGTTGCAGTTCATCATGTCTTCAAAGAGATGCAAAATCAACATTTTAAAGGTTTGAACCATGTTATCTGAGGCACCCAAAGGAATGTTTTTAAGCCTCAATAACGTATTTGTGCACTTTAAGTTGAATGTGGAGGGAGTTCCTTTCTGTAGATTAAATGCGTTGATGAGATGAAATATTTCACTGTTAAAACAGGTTCTGTAGTTTCCATGTTTAATTGTTTGATCTAAAAAGAAATATTAAATCAGTTTGTAATTTATTTGTTAATTGTTTTGATTGCTTCGTAGGTCAACACAAATTTAGCTTCAGCAAAAGTAATTTCATTTATTATTGGTAAATAATTACATTATGTACATTAGATAAGGAACCAGAACAGGATTTAAGAGAACAGGATCTGCCCACCAGGTCTGAGATGAACAAATGGAGACAGATCTTACATTATATGAGGTATAAAAGTTTCTATTTTACTTCAACATAGTTGATGGCACAATTTACCACAACATATTTTATCCAAAGGCTCAATTAACCAAAAGTTGAAACAAGGAAACTTTATTTTGAAAGCCATATTCCTCGTATCCAAAGACTACACCAGCGTTTCAGCGTTTCACATTAACCCAGACCCACAGTGTGCTTTTTTAACTGTCAGTGTGACAGTTCAAACAATAACAACACTACATATTTGCTCCATTGCATTTGTTTACGTTTAAACCAAGTAGTGCTGAGACTGCTGTCAGAATGTGACATCATGGACATTCTAGAATTCAAACCACATTTAAATCCCAGTGTGGAGTCAGCTCTGGACAGTGTCTTACAGATTTCAGGAGGACAACAGGACTACACTGAAACTAGCAGGACATCGAAATTAGATTCAGCATCAACCTTTCAACAAAATCCAAAGAAGCGAACATTTTTGAGGTAAGTGACTTCACTGTTCTGTTTGATGAAGCAAACACCAGAGGAAACATTCAGAAGGAAGTTTTAAAATCTGTTTTTCTACAACTCTGTCCAGTTTGTAATGAAATCTGTGAGCCAGAACAGGATGTAACACTCAGTTTTGTGCTTGTTGTGTAATTTTTAACATCATTTATTCAAATCTGAGATTTCAGCAGTTCGGTAGGTAAATGATGTGTTCAGGTTTATCTCAACTGGATAACTAAAACCAGCCAGTACTCCTGTAAAGAGATTATTTCAGAGATTATTTCATCTACTTGTCCTGTAGTTGAAACGAGAAAAGACGGTGAAAAATTCATGTTTTATCTGTATTAGTTCTTGAGATATTGTCATTTAAGCATTACCTCAGATGCCTGTAATATGTAAAAAATGTGCTGGAAGTGGATAAACAGGCTTTAAAAAACATCTCAAATATCTGGATTTGTAAATAAGAAATCCAAAAACATTCAAAAATATTCGTATTTTTAATATATTTAAAATATGTTTTATGCTAGAAAAAATCTGTCCAATGAGACACAGTTGATCAGAAAATGTTCTAACAAATGAGAGACGTCAGCAATTTATGACAACATTAGTCAGAGCATGTTATTATAGGTGATTAAATGTAGATAGATGAGAAAAACAACGGCAGTTTGATCATTTAACATGACATTTTCAAAAGTAAACAATGCTGAGAACTTTCTAATTGTTTTTAAATTCATTCTAGAATTCATTTTAAACACAAACTCTGAGTGGAGACACCATTTCACTTTATTTTACTGAGTTATTTATTGGTTTATTGAGTAGTTTAGTAAAACCAACCTCAGAGACATCCATATTTCAACAAAATCCAGATAACCAAACTTTTGTGAGGTAAGTAACTCCACTCTTCTGTTTATTGAAGTGAACCCTTTGGAGTTTCTGAGGAAGCATCCATGTAATTTTGCTGCTGTCCAATATGCCTTATAACACAATTCAGAACAGGGTGTAACACTCAGTGCTGTTGTTTTGTGACAATTGGTTCAATATTTAGCAAATTTGATTAAAAACTGAGATCACAACAGTGTGGTAGATTACCAACGGTTTAACAAGACATCCATAGATTATGGCTCTCTTTTGTGTCTGTTTCACTTTCAGTCTTCTGTGACAACATAAAAATGAACATTCAAAGATCATCCTCACCGTCTTCCTCTGATGGGAGAACCAAAGTCCCAAAAGGCTACACGCTGGCGAAAAACCTGGGACATGGAAGCTATGGAACAGTGCTGGAATGTGTGGAAGACAGCACTGAAGAGCACGTGGCTATAAAGATGCCCGAAAAGAACAATCTAGACCGTGAGGTAAGACACTCATATACTCAACATAGGATTTCAGCTGAAGAGTGACACAAAAAGACATTTTTAAAACGATGGCAGTACCACTATAAGATTCTGAGTAGTGGCACTGGTCATCTAATGTACTTCATAGTTGTTGAGAAGAACTGATTGGACTATGTGGCTCAGCAAACATATTATGTCTCCACAGGCGGAAATCTTGGAAAAGCTCATGAGCCACAACTCGGACGAGTCCAACATCATCAAGTACAAGGGAGAAGTCTTTGTAAAAAGTACGCGGCTCCTGGTGTTGGAAAAACTGGACATCACCCTGTGGGACTATGTACATGGATTAAGAGGACCAATGCAACTGGAACACGTCCGTACAGTCATTCAACAGGTATGACCTTCTATTGTCTCTTTATATTTACCTCCTACAGTGGTGCTATAAACAGCATCAGTGGTTCAGGAACCTTTACAACCTCTACTTTTATTGTCATGTGACAGATTTCTTGAACAAACTCCTGATAAATGTTGTTTTTTCTTACAGCTGGCCGTGGCTTTGAATACGACCAAGAGTGCTGGCATAATCCACACTGATGTGAAAATGGATAACATCATGATGGTGGATCGTGTGAAGCAGCCCTTCAAGGTCAAACTTATTGACTTTGGTTTGGCCAAGTACAGGTCTGAGGCCAAAGCAGGAGATCTAGTCCAAATACTTAGATATAGGTATGATAATACTGATCAGTTTTCACCATTGAGAAACCTTTAAATCAGCACTGTCTCCTTACTGTCTACTATGTCACATCTTCTTTTGATGTTTTTTCCACATTCAGAGCTCCAGAAATCATCCTGGGCCTGCCGTATTCAGAGGCCATCGACGTTTGGTCGTTAGGCTGCGTGATGGCCAGGATGGTGGCTCGTATTGCTCTCTTCGGAACACACTCAGAATACTGGATAGTGAGTAAATTACTGCAGCTGAAACGCATTAGAAGCCGTCGCACGATTAGCTTCAGGTCTAACGTGGTGTTGTGTTCTGTCTGCAGCTCCGACAAATGATCAGTCTGCTGGGTCCGCCACCGCAACACCTCATCGAAGCTGGTCCGAGATCACGATTGTTTTTTAAGAAAATAAGTGGTGGTGTGTGGCGGCTGAAGGTACGATACTCCTACTGTGATTTTACCACTGACCTCTACTCACTCAATAAGATGAAGGCTTTAGTAAGCATCTTTGTTTTCTTCTTTCAGACACCAGGAGAGCATTTTGGGATCTTGGCCATGTACGCCATCCCCACACATCACAGGTTCGGCTCTCTGGATGAAATGAAGAGGGTAGGTAGTTTAGGAAGCAGCAGCTAGTTGCTGAAGAGTGACGTTCATTTATTGTATTCATATTTCAGGTTGAAGGTGACTTGACCACTGTTGTACTTTCCAAACGTTTTCTGCACCAGGTGTATTCTGAGCCGGACAACCCAGCAGAGGCTGATGAGAGGAGGGAGTGTATCGAGCTGTTGAAGGCGATGGTTCAGTGGGATGAGAAGGACAGAATCACCCCCACTGGTATCCTCAACCATCCTTTTATCACTAAAAGCTACCTCAACAGCAGCTCCCCCATCAGCAGTTGGTAAGTGTGCTTCTATTTACTTTGTACACGGGTTGTGAGGTATTAACAGCCCAGCAAGTGACAAAACACTGATATGGACTTTTGCTGATTTCCATGTTTGCATTCTCTGCTTGTCGGATGTAAACCCAACAGTGTGTGTTTCCTTTTTTTAGCGATGAACCTAAACCTGGTGGAGACCAGCGTGTTCATCATGGTTAAGCCTGCAGACCCTGAAAACAGAACTGACCTGACAGGCTTGCCTGATGAGGACAAAGACCGGGAGCACAAGAAGAGCAGCAAGGATGAGCACAGTGAGGAGAGTGATGATTCTAAAGCTGCTAAAGACATTGAGGATGGTGAAAACGGTGACACCAGCAACGTTAGCAAAGATGATCAGTTCAGGAAGGTCGAGCAGAATCATCAGTACACTGAAGACAGCGAAAAGGAGCAAAGCAAGAAGAAAAAGAAGAAGAAGAACTGCTTCCAACGCATCTTGTCTCGGATGAAGAAGACGTTCTGCTGCTGCTGTGTGTCTGATGTGATGGACTGAGCAGCACCAATGGCCTGCAGTCACATTTCACTCTCACAGGTCTGACCTCAGTATCCTTCTCTGGGTTTATTGTTCTCTTGTGTTTTGATCTGTTTTCTCTCTAATATCCTGCTCTCTCTCTCCTTTACCCTCACTCCAACCGGTGCAGGCAGAAGGCCGCCCTCTCAGAGCCTGGTTCTGCCGGAGGTTTCTTCCCATTTCAAGTGAGTTTTTCCTCCCAAGTGTCCCAAGTGCTTGCTCTAAGGGGAATCCAAAGGATTCATTGGGATTCTGTCTGTAATTAATTTTAAATGGACTAGTCCTCATTTTATCATGTAAAGTGACTTGAGACATCTGTTATGAACTGACAGTATGTAAATTAGGACAGTAGTGTTAAATATTATGTACTTAAATAGTGCAAAGCACAAAATAGATCAAAAGAATAATTTTATAAATATAATATTTTTTTATTAAAATATGCAAGTATGTTATTTGTAAATATAATATGGAGTATTAATAATAATAATAATAATACTCCATTTTATTTGTAATGCACTTTTCATTTAAGCAAAATCTCAAAGTGCTACATTAAAGATATAAAAGGATTTTAAAAAAGTAATAAAAGAGCAATCATAAAAACCCTTAAATTTAAAACACATGGACCAAAAAATCTAAAAATAATTCAAAGGGAAATGACACGTGCTTGTCTTTAGCATAGATAGTGTGAAAGTATATTTGAAAAACATTTTGTCTCAAGTCAACTTTTAAAATGTTGATTACACGGCAGATATGACTAATTTATTTTCTGATTTTTACCACGTATTCTAGCAGGTGATTGGCCGTGATGAAGAGACGTCAGATTGTACAGAACGGTGTTATGGAGCTGACATTATGGAGCTGCGGTTCCTGGCCTCACCTGCCTTGAAGTTCTATCTACTGTCCTGTTCTCTCTCTCCTTTCCCCTCACCCCAACCGGTCGAGGCAGATGGCCGCCCTGTCTGAGCCTGGTTCTGCCGGAGGGTTCTTCCTGAAAAAGGGAGTTTTACCTCCCCACTGTCGCCAAGTGCTTGCTCAGACGGGAATCCAAAGGAAATTATGGATTTGTTGGGTTTCTCTCTATAATTTTGTCTTTACTTTTCTCATTTAAGTGTCTTGACATGACACATTTGAACTGTAAATAAAATTTATTGAAACTGAATTGAAAGCTTCACCCAAAACGTGTCTGGATTTTGGTCACATGGTTGTTGCTCAAACTGGCCTGAGTCAGTCATGGCTTCTCAGTTGCCGTGCAGAACAGAGAATCTTTTGGGTTTTAAAAAAAAAAAAACAGTCATCATTATTTTTTGTGAATTTTTGAATTTGACATTTTAAATAAAGTGACTACAATGAAATCTAAAAATTTTAAGCTTATTTTCAATATTTTTTCTCAGTGTAACCACACAAAACTGATGGTATTTATTACAAACAATCGGAAAGTTGAACCATTCTTTCCATTTTTACAGTTTGTGGCTCTAAAACAACATTTGTATTTTGGAGATTTTTTTCAAAGAAAGCATGCCTTTTAAGCACAGTAGTGTTAAGAGGGTTAGAAGTGACAAACATATCTCATTGCAATGAGTGATAAAGTTATTTTTCCTGCACTCCGCAACTTACAAGTCTCCAAACTATCAATCCTAACTATTTGTAATCCTTTACATTGGATATCTCCTTTCACAGATACAAAATCACAAAGTCCTTTACAACTCTAATAAAACAAAAATAACGTAATAATAAAATATAATGATTATTACCATCAGACCTTGTTCTCTAATATCATTAAAATAAATTCCATTTTGAAAATAGAAGACGAATAAGTTATTATTAGCAAACTTTATAATGTGTTTTACTAATTTTCAACATATTTTAACATACTATTGTGTTATTTTAACACTAATAATAACATATTTTAACATAATATGAAGTATTAACCAAGTCCATGATGTATTTTGTTTGTATGATACTAAAAAAACTTAATGGAAGCAATGGCAAAAATTTAAAAAACAATATTAGCAAACTTTGTCATATATTTTAGTCATCAGCAATGTGTTTCTAGAAAACCATGGAAGAAATTGGTCATGTGGCCAAATATTTTTGAAGAAGTATCCATTATTTTCCCAGTGAAGAGAAGGAGTAGCCTAGCCACGCTAGACCCATGTTCTGAAGGCACAAGGGTCTAGGGAAGCTCGACAGGGAGGGAGGCGGGCTAAAAGGTTGTCTGTCAAATCCCTCTGCAGCAATTGGTAGGTATACAACCAATCAACGCAACGAATAGGCTGACATAGTTCCGAGAGCGCCGGCGGATTGTGGCTAAGTCCCATTAGCTTCCCAACCAGCAGAGCCAACTGGTATATTAAGGATTTGCCATATCCCGTCGGCATAAGTCCAAATACGTCTTTCTTCTCAATGAAACACTTCAGTGTCGTCCTTTGTTTATCTTTCAAGTTGAATTTTAGCTTCAAATCTTTAAGGACTGTGGCCAAAGCCGAGTCAAAAGAGTTGGAAACTAGCATTTGCTATAAACTCTCTGTGCAGCACATCAGATTCATGCTAAGTAATGGAACTATGTTAAACTGCATCGTCCCTATCAAATAAATAAATTCAATTCAATTCAACTGTTTATTGTGCGCCGGTTGTTTCTGTCAGAATCGTCACACCTCTGTCGTCACTTAGTTACGCCCGCCTTCTGACTCTACACTTCATGGTGATTGGTCCGGCCAGTTTTAGGAGCATCCAACCTCGAGCCTTATGGAGGGTAACTAGACCCACCCTGGCAGAGAATTAAATTCCTTGCCGTGGGTTGTCTAGCGCGGCTAGGCTAGAGAAGGAGCACATGGAGGAACACATTTTAGTGCATTGAAAGAATTGAACTTTCCGAACACTCCTATGGTCAGAATGGGTCAGGCTGCCACTTTGTGGTAAAACCTAAAATATTTTTTAACGTGTGTATTTATACCCTGATCACAAATGCTGGCGGGCCACAAAGAAATTCGACAGCCGGATTTGGCCCACGATCCGGACTTAGATAAAAAAATATGCATGGATCGTTCCAGAACTGGAGGACATTTTACGTCCCATTCATCAAATTTCAAATAATCCATGTACAAAATACTAAAACATGCAGCTGTTGTGTAAATGTTCTTATCCTGAGACCAAATCTAACAAAACACTATAGGAGAAAAGAATGTTTGAAAATATCTTTTAAAATACCAAGTAAGTCTGGAGTTCCCCTTAAAATGACATTTTCCAACCCCCTGATGACCAAACTGAATCTCAAATAAAACAACCCAAAAAAACAGTTTAAATTAAATTTAAATCTCCTTTTTTGGTATTTTTTCATTGATTTCTCTTGTAATTGTGGGAACATTTTTTAAATCAACATAATATTTTAAATAATAATTATCATGAATGAAATCTGAAATTCACGTGTCCCACAACAACCCTGTTAGCAAAACCTTTTTATCTGGTAGAAGAAGAAAACAGTGAATGACATGAAATGCTGAAATTAGCATCATCAATCAGTTTTCCTGAAGAATGGGTCAAGCAAAGCTCTGTTCTCTCTTCTGTTTTTCATATTTGTCAGCCTTAATGTCTTGAATGATTGAATAAAATACAAATAAATGCACGAGAATTTTAGCATCAACCTGCAGTAGGAATGCAACAGGAGCAAAACGTGCAAGATTTAGAGGGTTCAAGTGCATTTTGTTGATAATATGTTGATGCAGGACTGCTGCAGTATTTTTACACAGTGGAAATGCCAGTTTTAAATTGAAATATTTAACCACCAACACCACAATATTTCCACTTCCAATAGTGGATGAAAAGATGATCATGACTACAGTTTGGCTCTCTCTTTTTTTAAACCCAGTTTTGTCAGTTTGTCTCTTCCTAGCATTAAAACATGATAAAAAATAATCCTAAAATTATACAAAATCTTAAATTAGGATGAGATGAAAAAAAGCAAAAAAGTCCACAACTGTTACCTGCTATAAGCTCTGGATTCACTCATTTTTGTTCATTTTTATAACAGATAAATCCCTCACTCGACCTCATGCACAACAGATTATCCAGCGCTTGGAAAAATTGTCCTCCATGTCTGGAACAGACAAGCAGCTGTTTGTCACAGAGGTCTTTGTCCCAGAGGTGAGCTAATGAGGATACACACAAAATAAGTCATTACTAAAAGACTTTAGTAACTACCAAAGACTTTATATTTACAGTAAAATTAGTGAGTGACTGATGACATACGCATCAAAGAGCTATGAGTGGCGATGTACTTTGAAGAATTTGGAAAAACTGCACAGCAATAACAAAATGTAGGCAGGACTTCACATTGTGATAGGCATGTAAACAACACTGATAGCCGTTTTCATTGATTTATATTATAGTCCCCTTGGTCATGGTATCAACACACTTAGAATCAATTACAATAAAAATCAGCAGAGGGAGTAGACAACCTAATAAGCATGAAAAGACAAGAAAAAACAGATACTGATCTAAAAATATGAAAACTCATATTTCTACAAAACATTTATTTGGCAGTGTGATTAATGGTGTTACCATTTGACACACTTAGGTGGAGTAACTAAGCTTCCTTTTTTTAGGTTTTGATTCGGTGGTTGCAAACCAACAGCAATATGTGTCGCTATCAAGCAGAATCCATGCTTCTGAAGAGCACATCTGCCAAGGGAGAGACAAGGTACACAACATTGTAACACTTTGTGGGTGTGAATGCCAATGTGTGACATAAACAAATGTATGCAGCCAGTCTTGGCATAGTGGTTTTTCACCAGTCAATTAATAAATAATTTTCCATTACTTTCAGAGCTGAAACCACAGTAACAGAGGAAAATACAGAACCGGTAAGAAAGTATTCTATTTCTGCACTAACCAACAACTTAATATCTACTTCCCAGAAAGTAAAGTATGTGATAATATTTCCTTGAAACTCTATGCTCTGTGTTGCTTGAAACTCATACAGAGATCTGCACATTGTCATATTCATTATTTTATGTTCTTATAATGGCATAACATTGCAGCTGGATAAAACCTGGGAGATGAAGTTTGTCAGTGTTCTGCTGCTTGTCTGTAAACAGATTTGTAAACAGACACAGACATCCTTCACCTGAGCAACACCATTCTGCTTCTCCTAGGGGATCCTGAACATACAGATATTAAAAAAAAAATAGAAATACAAAAACTTTAACATTAACCTTATTAATCCCATACAGTTTTTCACATTAGATGCATGCTGCATAATAATAAAACACAGCAATACAATACAGATTTTATTTGCTGCCAGTATGCATTAACTGGGACAAATATAATAGACAGTTTTAATATGTACCAAGTGTGATCTGTTTAAGAGTGTATAGTAAATACTCTGTAACTTTAAAAACTAGTTGTGAATGATGTATACGCAAAATACCTTGATGAGGTTTTTCTCTTTACTGCAGGGAACAGTGCTTCTAATGCATGCTGCAGCTGACTGGTGCAAAAAGTCCAAATTTGGGGGAGCCTTGAAGCTGCCAGCTGTCATTTCAATGGACAAAGACGAACAAATGGAAGTCCTCAAAGAACTGCAGAGTTGGGAGGGTGAATATGATGAGTCCTCGCCGATGGAAATGATGTCATTTGTTTTTGAAAAACATGATGACTATGAGAAGTTCATTAAAGAAACAGTCGACAAAAAACCCGTGAAAATATTTGCCAGGTTTGAGGAGGTTATGAACCTGAGTAAATAAACTAATCCAGGAAAACCCCTTCCCACCCACACACACACACACCCACATCATATATATGTTGTATTTACTATTTTACTTTTTTGTGTTCTGTATTGTATCTATAGTGTATTAAAATGGTTGAGTTGTTCAAGAAAAATATGATACACACACCTTATATTTTGTCTTTTATTACTGTATTTACTAATTTACTTTTTAGTATTCTGTATTGTATTTAAATTTTAATAGTCACTAATATTTACTTTCAATTTAATCAGTTTAAATTTCATCTGCTTTTAATTGCACAACTTTATTTCTGTGCGAGGCTCTGATGAGAATTCTTCAGAACAGCATGGAGACAAGGGAGGGGGCTAGATGCTGATTGCCATTCATAGCAGAGTTGCTGGAGTGCTGGTTAAAGAAAAAATTACTTTAAGATCCCAATCCACCGTGGTATGAATCGTGGCATTTCCCCAAACAGCGTAATAAGTACTGGTACTGGCATTGACCGTGCATCTCTTCCAAACTGTGGCATTAACCGTGGCACCTCCCTCAGACAGCGGGAATAAACCGTGGCATGTCGCCCAAACAGCGGTAAAAATACTGGCGTTAACCGTGGCATGTTCCCTAAACAGTGGCATTAACCGTGGCATCTCTGCTGGCATCTCCAGAGGCCACTGGAAATGCTGCTGTCGCAGTGGCATCTCGCCTAAACAGTGGCATATTAACTGTGGCATCCGGCGGTGCCACAAAAAGTGTCACTGCTAGCTGCCAGTGCCACAAATCGGACCTGCTGTCTCTCAAACAGTGCAGAATGAACTCCTTGACTGCATGCTGGCAGTTTTGAGAGAGTCCATTATTGAGGAAGTTCAGTGTGCAGACTTCATATCCATCCAGGCTGATGAAACAATGGACATCTCCACCCAGTGTCAGCTTGTTCTTGTGATCCGCTACATCGACAAAATGAATGAAGTGCAGGAGAGATTTTCTGAGTTTATACCTCTGCAGTCTGGCACAGCTGGGTCCATTGCCACAGCACTTTTGGAGAGGCTGAGCCTCATTCTCCCTGATGACCAGAAGACCAAGCTCATCTCCCAGGCCTATGATGGTGCGAGTGTCATGAGAGGAGCCACAGGTGGTGTACAGAAGAAAGTGAGCGATGTGTATGCCAATGCACACTATGTCCACTGCTATGCTCACCAGCTCAACATTATAGCTCTGGACTTACTGTTTGACATGTCAAATCTCTCCAGTATTTTCTGTACATATTTACATTGTGACATCTTAACACAATCTGCAGACTGTTGAAAGTCAATACCCAGAAAATGTGTTTTTCCTGTCCTCTTCATCGTCTGTATCGGGTTCATTTAGGATTGTGTCTTTTAATCCTTGAAGACATAGATGGCCCAAAAACTTAGTTTCCCAAATCTCATAATTTTTCTCGTCACCATCAAAAACGAGCCTTGCCCAGCGTCTACTTGTCGATTCTCTTTCCTTTCTGCTCATACTCCAACTCTCCGGTGCACGCAGTACAAGAGCGACTTTCACCTGGCAGGTCACTCAAACTCTGCGTTATGAGATCCTGGGCCCATAACCTGTTAGCAGAGTATCTATGCTCAACATTAAACGTGGCACACAACACAAGACAAGCGTTGTTCCATATTGAGTGAACGCCCGCACCCACAGGCTCACCTGTTTTATTAATTACGCACAGCATACCTGTGGACAATTCCCTCATTAGGGTCACGTGATGTAAAGCGTCAAAACGAACACAAACTGGGGCATCATGAATCAAACAAAAATAAAAACAAAATTACAGCATATTTCTAACAAACAAAATGAAATGAGAGCACATCTCAACATAAAACACAACTCAGCTGCACCAAATCCACTAATCACTGCACACATTAGCACCATGTGCTAACTGTGGCAAAAGAACCACATTTACCAAGACAACTATCCAGTACAAAGCCCTAAAACACATCAAGAAACACATTAAAGACGATTTTACTGCTGGAAGCTGCAAGACAACGCCTAAAGAACAAACTAAAGCAATGGAGCCAAACCCGGTTCAGTGAAGAGAAGCAGAAGAAATGTTTGACGGCAGACATAAAGCAGGAAGACACTGAGCTGCTCAGGTGTTCCTGATAACACCAAGCAGCCACCTGGACAGCCAATAGGAACACAGCTTACTGGAAGAATTTAGTTTAAAGTTGAAAGCACCTTCTGATACCTGAAACCTCTGAGTTTTCACACAAAGAATGCCTGAACATGTCAAATTGGTTCAATAGTAGAACCTTCACTGTAAAAATGTCATAGTATGGTGTGTTGCTCAAAAAACATTACAACCAGCTGTCTCGTTTCGCCGAGGAGTGACAAAAAACAAGACAAACTCTGGTTTCCAGGGGGTTAGGAGGGTATTTATTTGAAAGAGTAAGTTTACAACAACACAACATGTGAGCAGAAAAATCACAAAATCTGTCTTTAGTTCAGCTGAAAATATTCGTTTTTGTCTTTTTTATTGACCAAAATTTTCAGGAAGTAGATGAAGAATATTTAAAGCGCTCATGAAGAAGACCAACTTATTATGGATCCTTGTGGAGAGTTTAGTCTTAGAGTTTGTAAAGCTGTTGAGGTTTTAGAGTCACGTGGATTGTTTTGACATTTAATAGAGAGTTTAGTGTCTGATTGTAATTCTGTTCAGTGAATGGATAATTTAAGTTATGAAGATATGTTTTGTTTTTGCTTCAGCACTTTTATTTTATAGTTGGCTGATGTGGTCAACCTGAAGCTGTTGAGTGTGTGCATTAGAATCCTCCAAGACAAATGTTACAAAGTGATCGCTCGAGTTATTTCAATTATACAGATATTTATGGAAAATACTGAAATGGGGGGGTGTACAGCATTCACATACAGTCCATGTCATAGACTCTATGAGCATGCAGTATATCTTGACACTGGAAGTAGTTTGCACTGTTCAAACATACAAACGTTACCTTACTACAGGTATTTGTTTCAAAAGCTTTATGTTGTGTTAGATTTGGAAGTTTGTGTTTTTTTGTGCCTTAACTTGTCATTTGGTAAAGATGTTTATTTTTGCATTTTTTTTATTATTTGGAAATACCAGAATTTGCACATTATTTTACATTTTTGTCTGTCTGATCACATCATTTCTAAAAAATAAATCAGACATTACCATCAAACACTTACTCAGTACTTTCAGTACTTGAGTAGTCTTTTCACCAAATACTTTTTTACTCGAGTAATTTTTTGGATGACTCCGTTTTACTTCTACTTGAGTGATATTATTTTGAAGTAACATTACTCTTACTTAAGTACAATTTTTGGCTACTCTGCCCACCTCTGAACATAACTGCACAAGGGTTTTCTAATCATCAATCAGCCTTTCAACACCATTAGCTAACACAATGTAGCATTAGAACACAGGAGTGATGGTTGCTGGAAATGTTCCTCTGTACCCCTATGGAGATATTTCATTAAAAATCTGCCATTTCCAGCTAGAATAGTCATTTACCACATTAACAATGTCTGGACTGGATTTATGATTCATTTATTGTTATCTTCTCTGAAAAAAACTGCATTTCTTTCAAAAATAGGGACATTTCTAAGTGACCCCAATTTTTTGAACAGTTGTGTAAACTTTTCATCTCAATGTTACATGATGGCACATCATTCTTAAATACTTCTAAAAAAGACAAGACATATCATGATTTACCCATTGAATCGTCTTTAATAATGAAAATAAACTAAACAGGTAAAAGACATCGCACCAGCAGAATCATCATTTGGCTATAAAACAAACAAAAAACAGCACATTTAGTTGATCACGAAAAGTCTCAGAGTTTGGATCCAGTGATGTAACTCAGGGATACGGATGTAAAAGCATTCAGATAAATTAAGACGTTCACATTTTGTTCACCAAATTCCTATGACGGATGAATACTCGCACAACCAAACATGTTACTCAAGCGTGCTAAAATCATGCGGCGGTTAACAGCGATGCAATGTCAGCTACAACAATCAGGTCTTATTCTAAGGATTATGTTTGTGTTTACGAGGTTAAATGCGTGAATACTCAGATGTGATGAGAATCCATCTCTGCTATCTTCCCCACATTAAAGTGACCCCCAAGTTTAATCTTCCATGCTAACGTGAAAATAGCCTGTACCTTGCTGAATACAAAAAGACGTATATGACATGTATGATGCAAAAAATAAAATTCAACATTAAATTACAGCGCTCAAAAAATAAAATAATCTATATTAAAGAAAAAAATGATAGAAAATTATATCTACATCTGTATATATATATAAAAAACAAAAGATTGTAACAATAAGTTAGATTTTTTCAATATGGAAACCCAAATTAGTTTTTTTTTACATCTGTAAAAGTGACAGAGGATTGCCTATCAACAACTTTTTGTTACATATCTAAATACATACAGACATGAGTCAAACAGCACAGAGAGACCCTTTCAAAAACAAAACAACACTTTCTGCTACTGAGACATGCTGATAGATCTTGGATTTCTGTTGCCGTTTGGCCCAGGCTTGTTGAAATGTCACGAGGGCTGGGAAAACCCTGCACAGTAGCAGCGAGAGGACAGCAAAACCTGATCACAGTTTGGAGGACGGGGAACCGAGAGCAGCAGGCTGAAACACGGAGGTTAAAACTGCATATTATCCCCCTGGAGGCGTGGAATGGTTGGCGCGTTCACATCCATCCACCACAGTACTGTGAAGTAGGGACAGACCGATTATCGTGGCCGATATTTGGTGCTTTTCCTGATCATCCGTATTTTTACTGGCCGATTATTGATGAAATAAACGCTCTACTTCAGGTTTGATGCAGCGTCATTTCCCTGTCGGTTTCACTCTGTCATCTCAAAAACGTCTGAACAAGAAACACAAACCAGGAAATTGGCTTCTCCCACAGTGCCTACGCTAACCGTTAGATATGGACTTTAGTGGGAAATAAAAGTAATAAACAGCGTAGGAAAATAGTGAAGAACAGCAGCCACTAGGTTGACGTGTGGTTTTAAGTAGAGATCAAGGCCGACTTTTGACTTTCTTTTTGATTATTTCTCTCTAAGGTCGGACTAATTCTATCACTAACAGGTTTCCTGCTCCTCTTAGCCTGTCTGGAGCATCATAACATCTTCCTGAAGTAAGATTAACCTTCACAATCTGCTCTGCTTCTCTGACAGTGGCTAAGAATTTGCTAATAGCTAGCAGCTAAAGTAGAATGCAGCCACAGATTAACCTGAAACAGAATCTGGAACACAATAACTAATTTAAGATGTGGACCTTAGTGGACAATAAAACTGCTAAACAGTGAAAGAAAATGGTGAAGAACAGCAGCCGCAAGCTTGATATTTGTGTTTTAAAATAGAGCTCAAGGCCGATATTTGACATATTTCGATTACTGCTAAGCCCAGTCTAAGGCTATCGCTAACAGGTTTCCTCTTCCTCTTAGCCTGTCTGGAGCATCCTCACATCTTCCTAAAGTA
The DNA here is from genome assembly GCF_021347895.1 of Acanthochromis polyacanthus. Lineage (NCBI taxonomy): Eukaryota > Metazoa > Chordata > Actinopteri > Pomacentridae > Acanthochromis > Acanthochromis polyacanthus. The sequence goes on from NC_067118.1 coordinate 9,203,436, forward strand.
AGATTATCTTTAACAATCTGCTCTAACTGACAGACATGTCTCTTTAGTGGAGATACAAATCAGTAAATTAGCTTCTCTCACAGTGGCTAAGGCTATGCTAACAGCTAGTGGCTAAATTAGAAGGCAGCCACAGATTAACCTGAAACAGAATCTGGAAAACAATAATTTAAGATCTGGATTTTAGTGGACAATAAAATTGATAAAACAGTGAAATATTCAGAAAATGGAGAATAACTGTAGGAGAAAAACTCACTGATCTCAGTCGATCCCACATAAACAGAAAGCGTCCTGATTTAATCACTTGAATATTGTTGCCAAATATCAGGAAAGCTTGAACACCAATAATCGGCTCTGAAAGTATTGGCCCAATAAATTTTTTTAAAAACACATCAGTCAATCCCTACTGTACAGAGCTCAGTTTTGCTCTCCAGGGTTTTAGTGTTCTGTGAGACCAACCAGTTCTTTCTAAGGGCCACTCAGATCAATGAGGTAAAAAAAAATAAGGAAGGGTAACACATCGCCCTTCGTTTGCTCCCTCTGCTGTGGCCCTTATTCAAAGCTGGGAGCGTCTGAATGCTGTGTCCCAATGCTCTGCCTCTCCACCTACTGAGTGCACTCTGACAGTCACGAACATTTTCCCTGATGCTGGAATGAATGAGAGCGGATGAGGTACACTTCAAATGTAAAAGCAGAGGAAGAGGACACAGGTTAAGGCACCTTCTGAGTCACCTGATGAACCTGAGGCACGTTCTGGGACGGTTTCTAAATCTCCCAGAACGCGTCCACAGCGAGTGTTTTTACGTGGATGAGTCCAGCTCTCCCCTGTCGTTCCCCACCTCTCACCTCGTCTTGTGCCCAAAAGGAAAAACAGCATCTACTGATTACAGCGAGAGGCCGAGTCCGCAGCGTGCTCTGCTTTCTGGCCTGCACATTTACAATCATACAGAGAGACGAGAATTGTTTCGCCATTTGAGGAAATTTTGCACATCTGTGACTCTCACTCTGCATTTGTATGCCGAGGATAACAGGAGCTTTTAGCATTAAGACTCAGCAGGAGGGAAGCCTGCCTCTATCTGCATATAATTTGCTCAATTTGTGCAGAAAATAAATGCAAAAACAGTTTCTAGGTGTTTCGAAGGTTGCACAGTATCATATATTTTGGCTCTTGTTGCCACTGTGAGGCAAACAAATAAGCTCTGGGTTTAAATTTAGCACCAGTGCATCTCAAATATTTAGAATATAATGAAACTTTTTTTTCTTGATTGAATTCAAAAAGGTCCCAATCCATATATTCTATATTAATTACATGTCGTGACAGATTTCAAGTTTTTTATTGTGGCTTATAGCTCATAAAAAAAATCAGAAATCCAGTGTCTCAAAATATGATAGAGAATATTTCATTTAGAGTTTGAGCAAATTGTTAATATTTAAGACACTGGACATCTGATAATCAGAATTAACACAAGAACGGGCTTGAAATAACACATTTATGTGTAATTGATATATGAAAGTTTACCTTTTTGGATTAAATTACGAAAACAAAGCCCTTTTCACGATATTATAATTGTGAACGTGAACTTGTACTAATTGTAAAGTTGGAAGTAATTGAAATATCTAAGCATCACCCAAAACATGTTTTTACCTTTCTTTTATGTACAAATTGCACAGACTAGATATACTGATAACGAATTCGGAGGCCGATGGGCGTAGACAGTCGTAATGCTAAGCTAGGCTAGCTCCTGTTGGCTTCGTATTTAGCATAAATGTACGGCAGTTTACCTTTTTGAATTCAATTCTGAAGACGTTTCCGTGATATTCTAATTATTTGAGATGCCCTCATGGCTAGAATTTTACTTTCTGCCACGCAGTTAATAAGTGTATTTCCCAAAATGTGGAACTATTCCTTTAAGACAGAAGCCAACACGCAGCCACAAACGTAAAGCTGCAATCTAACGACATCAGAACACCGACCAAAAAACAGCGCATTTTGACACTAAAATCCTATATTCAGGCAGTGATGCCGCGACACACACACACACACACAACACATCCACACACACACACACACACACAATCACACAGTCTGTTAGTGACAACTGCAGCAGAGATGTCTAGTCCATGTGTCTTTACCCCACTCCATCATATCACATGTCCACAGTAAGAGAGAAGACACCCAACACACCCATCTGGGAAGATACGAAGTAGTAGTGCATTGAGGATACTGCAGTCCAAAGCCACCTCCACTGTGTCTCTGTACATTAAGAACATCGTGACGTGTATCTAAGACATTACTGACATTTGGCCGAATGCGATGGGAGGTTTTAGCAGTGACGTGAGGCTTCATGCGTGGCTGCTGATGTACAGTTAACAGTGGTGCGGTTACAGTTCCAAACCTAACAAAGCAGCATTAAGTCTTAAAAGTTCTCTTAAAAACCAAACCCATCCTCTCTGAAGTCGGGTCCCGTAAGTGGAAAAGGTGCACAAGAGGTGGTAGTGATTAGCTAGTAGTGGTAGGACCTGTTACTTGGGCACCAGGCCGCGGGATTGTGGGTAAAGAGGGGATCCTGGACTGGAGGGGCTGAACGGAGACGTCGGGGTACTCGACTTCTTGCCAGTTCTGGGTCGACTGAGGGAAGAAACACATTAGCAGAGGGTGAAACAGATTCACATCCAAATGGAGGAAATATAAGAAGCACCAGGTAAACCACAGCATGAGCTACGAGGACACTTCAAAAGATTCTCTCAATAGAAAACATCACAGGAGAGTAATTTTCAACATTAACTTTGATGCATTTGGTCCACTGACGTTCACGTTTTGTTCTCTCAAGGTCACATCTTAAAGATCTTCCTTTGTAGATTGGATTTTGATTGATTTAATGGATTTTATTTATTTATTACTCTTTTCAGAACTAATTTTCTTTATTGATTTTTCTATTTACACATCCTTCTTAGAACTAATGGATTTCTCTATTGATTCACTTATTTACATATTTTAGTCTACTCAATGTATCATTTATTACTTGCTGATTATTATTATTAATCTGCCAAGGAACGGCGGAGTTATGTGACGATCGGCGTTGGTTTGTCTGTCTGTATGTTTGCCTGTTAGCAACATTACTCAAAAACAGACTAACTGATTTGGATGAAATTTTCAGGGAAGGTCAGAAATGACACAAAGACCAAGTGATTAGATTTTGGCAGTGATGTGGCTTATGGTCTAGATCCACGGATTTGTTAAAGAGTTCTGTATCGTTGCCAGATAGCAGCACAGCGTCACTGTAACCATGACAACAAGTGAACACTACATCAGCTGCTTGCTGACGATCACATGATTGTGATCCTACTACGAATCCACTGCTGTGGACTTATCAGAACTTATCTGTCAGAAATTATCCAACGAACAACTGATTAAATAGTGGGGGTGTTTCTGAGTCCCATCAATTCCCGCTACCCGTTACATGTTTAGGTAATGCTATTTCATATCCGTACACAACAGCGGAGTACTGCGCTCTCTCAGTACTTTCCTAGTTTTCTGACTGTTTTAATTATTGTTTCTATCTATCTGTCTGTCCATCTCCTCACTTGCTCAACCCTTGTGTTTTAGAGTCCTGTATTTATAACATGAAGTTGGGGTGTTGTATTGCATTTTTATTCCTTTCATCTGTAAAACACTTTGTGCTATATTTGATTTGAACAGTAAGTGCTACATAAATAAAGTCTGATTGATGAATTGAGCAAATTATTAATATTTGACATAGTGGACTTCTGATTTTTGATGAGCTATAAAGCCCAAAGCATCAAAATTAACCCAAGAAAAAGGCTTACAATATTTATTTTATGTGTAATTATTATATTTAAAGTGTTGTGTAAATAAAGTCCTATTGAAGAATTGAGCTCGATCCTCCAGATTCTCCTGAACATCATGTATGACCTCATCATCACCCTCAAAATGACAGGTTTAGAAAACAGAAGTCAGACGGTGCAGGTTGGTGAGTAAAGTTCATGGAATTTAAAGCCACATTTGGTTGCTTCTGCTACCTGATGCTGTGTGGACTAATGCATCGTCATGGAGCAACAGCAGCCAGATTAAAGCTTTATTCTACTTTTATCTTTGATTTATTTCCACATTTGGGTTTTTGTGGACAGTGATATCAGGTTTTATACGATAGTTATGTTCCAAAAGTGGAAGTTAAGGCTGAGAACTTTTTAAATTACCCTCATATTTTACCAAAAATAAATAAAACTTTTGTTCCTGACGGCTAAAAGAAGAGTCACAGGCGACAGTCTTACCCAGACTTTGGTTTCTTGAGGCTACTGCTGGCGCTGGCGTACGGTGAAGATCCAGAGCCGCTGTGAAAGCCGGAGGCGTCTACCTGGATCTCGTCCTCGTCCCTCAGAGCGTCCTCCAGAGCTGCCGCCACCTTTGGGGCGATAACTGGCTCCTGGTACTCTTTGGTGGTCCGAGCAGGCAGGTCCATGTCCAGCATCAGGATGTTTTCAGCCTGGAGGAGCCAAGTCAACCAAAGTCAGTTCAGCTTATCGCCATAAAATCATGTTTGAAACACAAGGGATTGAAATTCATCACCCAGGTCCAGCAGTGTACAGAATAAACAACATTATGAGAAAGAATAGGTCACATGTTTGTACAGTTTCTGCAGGGACATTGTATGGAGCAAAAAAAAATCTGCAACTTGTCATATATTCTGTAAATAACTAAAAAAAGCACAACAGTGAATGCAACAATTTTCATGATTGATAGTTTTGCCTCAACTGTGAAATTGTGCCATCATATTTTGATAAAAATGAGTTTTGAAGATTCCTTTAAGTGATTTATACAGAAAAAAGTCGCAAATTTGTTGAGTCACGCCTCTAAAATGTGACAATTTACTGGTTGTATAGCTCAAATATAATAATAAACACAGCAAGCAAATAGTTCCATCACAAATGCCATTTCTTCACAAATTTGTGATATTTTATCAAGTCAAAAAAATGTCCAACTTGTCAGATATTCTGTAAACTTAAAAGCACAACAGTGAATGAAACAATTTTCACCACTGATAGTTTTGCCTCAACTATGAAGATATGTCATCCGTCTACTCAATTATTTGGATAATTTTGTGTTTTGAAGAACCCTTTAAGTCATTTTTACAGCAAAAAAAAGTTTTAAAAAAGTGAGTCAAGGCTCTAAAATGTGATGATTTACTGTTTTTATAGGTCAAAAATAACAAGAAATCAAATATCTTAGCATTCCTTCACAATTTTGTGGCGTTTTATGAAGTAAATAATCTGCAACATAATCAAATTCTATCTTCCATCTATCATGTATTATTTGATAAATAGAGAACCTAATGGAATAATATGCTGCACAATATGTGACTTCTGAATTCCCATGCAGCATCAATAATTTATCAATACCAACAAACAGAACTTTTGTGTTTGATAATCTTTGCTTTGATGCAATTACACCACGGCTGGAAAGTGTGGATTCACTTTTTAGGCCCTATTTATACCTGATACTAACATCCAATCTGTATTCTGTAGTTTTTGGTTTTCACCTGGTTGTAAAATATGTTTTTCTTATCTGATCTAAAAATATCTATTAGTTAGACTGACTTATCAATATGGCACATCCCACAAAAGTGTATTATGAAGCGAGATTAATGCGTTAACGATGTATGCTGAGCCTAAATCCAAAGTTTGGCTGCTCTTTAACCTGTCAGATCACCATGGTAACTGATGCTGCAGAGCTAGATCACCATGGTAACTGATGCTGCACAGTTAGGTCACCATGGTAACTGATGCTGAACTGCCAACCAGCTACAGAGAAAGTTTTATTCAGAGTTTTGGATTTACATCTGCTGTAAGAAGCACCAGAACACATATCTGTTCTTAAGTTTGACAGCAGTCAGTGAAAATTTCTCTGTCTCGCGATACCCTTCCTGTTTATGTAGATCAGGGGTGTCAACTCATTTAAGTTCAGGGGCCACATACAGAACATTTTGATGTCAAGTCTGCCACACCAGTACAATCACAGCATAATAACCTATAAATAACCACAACCCCAAATGTTTCCCTTTGTTGTAGTGCAAATAGTACATTCTGAAAATGTTCACATTTAATGAATTATCTTTTTACAAAACACGATGAACAAACTGAAAAATCTTAAGAAAAATAAATAACATTTCAACAAGGTAGTGTCTACAGATACGGACCCGAACCCGTAGCCTGTGGCCTACGGATACGGCACTTCCCCTTATCATAAATCTTAATGAGACGTACATGAATATTAATGAGCCGGCTGATGAACGCGCTTTGTGATTGGCTGGTAATCCGACGTGCATAAATATTAATGAGCCGGCTTGGTAATCCGAGTGATGAAGGCGCTTCCGTGATTCGAGGTGAATCTGCGTGCCGAGCAGGGGCGGATCTAGGATTCTAGGAGATCAGGGGCTTAGCCCTGAGGGTGCAGATGCCGATTTATTTTTTCCGGCTTTTTTTGTGCCACGCACACAAAACTATCCTTATTTTATTTTTTTACATCAACTTACCACCAATTCAAAGCTGTGAATGGCACAGAGAACACTTAAAAATCAGACCCATGCATGATTTCTATAACGTTAACATCAGTGGTGGACAGTACATTTACAATTTTTAGCCACTTTTACTTTACTTGAGTATTTCCATTTTAAGGTACATATCAGAGGGAAATATTCTCCTTCCACTCAGCTACATTTGTTTGACAGCTTTAGTTACTTTTCAGATAACGATTCATAAAATTCATGTGAAAATACCCACATGCTGAGTTTAAATGTTTGAAATGTTTCTTGATGAGATTAGAAAATTCTCCCTCTTCTTCAAATAAATGAACTGTTTTAAACTCCCTTGGATTAGCTAAAAGAAACATAGTTATTAACTGTTGATTGAACCACCCAAAAGTGTACATATTAGCTAAAATTAGCACAAGCTTAAACATCTGCAGTAGTAAAATACAGTATAATAATCCAAAAACATCTTATATAATGGCAAAGCACTGACAGGGAGCATTTTTCTGCACAATGAATACTTCAATCATTTTGCCAGTAATACTTTTTCATTCATATTTCATAAAGGGTTTTTAGTCTTATCCTGGAATGCAACATTGATCTTGCTGTCTTTCATTTTCAGTGCGGTTGTGTTGTTGTTGGTATTAACGGATAATACTGATAGCCAGCTAGCAAAATCAGTCAAAGTTTCACAAATCGGGAACATCAATCTGTCTAGCAGCTTCAGCTACTGCTGCTGCTGCTGCTGCTGCTGCTGCTGCTGCTGGTGGTGCTGCTGCTGGCGACGTCCGCTTTTTGAAAAAGCTTCTGATATCCATTACTTGAGTCGACGCTGGTTGGCAGTAGAATCAAGGAGCAGCGACTAGCGCACATAGACGTAAACGCTTCTTCTTCTGGACAGGCGGCAGGCTGCCAGCTGCTCTCCAGCGCATGCTGCCACTCTCTGGTGAATTCCAGTACTGCACATTATACTCAGACCAGCTCGGATCCGCGATCCGGGGCTCTTGAGAAAACATCCGGGGCTTGAGCCCAAGTAGCCACCCCCTAGATCCGCCGATGGTGCCGAGCCTGTCGTGTCAGTCATCCGTTGTTCTCTTTTCTATCATGCATAATGTCTTATAAATATAATTATCTGACTTTTTCACGGACAGCGATTTGGGGGTTGAAATCAGCACTACTATTAAAAATAGCAAAACTTTTTATTCATGTGATCCTGTTCTAATAAAGCACAAACAGCAAACAAAACAAATGGCGGAACTAACAGCCAGCAAACGAAAAGTATTTTTTTACCTTCAAAAGTAGCGACAGACTATTACATATTAACAACCTAAACAAAACCCTGACGTATTTTCTGCGTCTGTCAACACAGACACTGCACGTCAGTCACTTTAATGTTAGCGGACTCTGTTGAATGGCTAAGTTACATAACCACAAACAAATCTCACAATATCACAGTAAATCGAGTTTGTGGGTTTTTTTTAATTCATGCCGAATTAAAGAGCTGCTCCTCACCATTCACGAGTGTTTGTTTCATATTCGACATCCTTAACTTTATCTTGTAAATTAGCGTCCGAAATTAAATGGGAACATTTGCAATGGAGTTCGTCAGCCGCTTCCACCACTGAACGCGGTAAACTAATTAATAGGAACTGGACTTCAAACAATTTAGACATGGCGTCTAAAAGCGTAAAAACTGCAATGTCTAAAGTGTGAGAGGAGACGGTGTATTTTTGGTTAAATTATACAATGTTCGCCGTCAGAGTCATTCATATAAACTGCCTGTAATGTGCAGCAAATAGTAGTTAACCGGCGCCAGCTCTTCAGTGACCTTAACGGTCCGTACCTCTAGTACAGATACTACAGGTACGGGTCCATACCTGTAGCATCAACCTTTCAACAATGCTATGCCTCAGTTTATCACACATTACAACTTACAGATCAGAGTGTCTACAAAGACACAAAACATTCAGTCTCAGGTATCTGGAACTCCTCAATTTCCTTCGGGATTAATAAAGTGTTTTTTGATTTTGATTTGATGGAACTAAACAATATCAAATTTTACTTTGTGATCAAAATAACTTGTCATGGTCCAGAAATTACTTAAAATTTAGTTTCACAAATTTACAATTTGCAGTTGATGTCTTCTCTGCAAAGTCATTCCACAGTCCAGACGAGACCATCTGGCACCAGTTTTGGCCCACGGGCCTTATGTTTGATATCTATGATGAAGATGAAGCAATGCAAACAGCAGGAATTCAGAGGTTCAGATAATCTATCTTACCATGTTTGACGGAGGGACCAAAATTAACTTAGTTGTGTAAATTAATGATGGATATCTTTAGTTTTTGAAGCTTTGTGTGGTATAAAGCTGCAGGGTGTGTGTCATCTATTACAATCATAGAACGCACAAATTGTGAGATACTATGCTTCACTTACTCATTTCATACTATTGTTCTAATCATTCAGACTGTTAACTTCCTGTGCTAGGTCACGTGTTACCGCGGGAGTCTGCAAGATCTCGTTGTTGTTTTTACCCGGCTCTGAACATGGCAGAGAAATAAAGTTTGTCGGAAACCAAGAACGTCGTGTTTTTGGCATTTTCATGGTAGCAGAGGATGGTTACCAACTACAGAGTACTGCCGAAGTTTGACGAAGCCAGGCCATAAGAGTGTTGGAAAAATGAAGTCAGTATTTGGAGACTTGTTATGGACTTGGACAAAAAGAAGCAGGCACTAGCGGTGGCACTGGGGCTCGAGGGGAGAGCCAGGGAGACTGCTTTGGAAATACCCGCGGACGATCTGAACAAAGATAACGGTATGGAAACCTTGCTTGCTAAGCTGGACGCAGTATTCTTAAGAGAAGAAAAAGACCGCATTTATGAAGCATATTCCTCTTTTGACTCGATATCAAAAGACGGTGCGGTGTCCATGGCGGACTACATAATAGACTAAATACATAATAAAGCAAAGATATAACCGCATGAAGAAGGACAACATGACCCTGCCTTACGCTGTGTTAGCGTTTAAACTCCCGGACATGGCTTGTCTCGAGGAGAAGAGTCGGCAGCTAGCCCTCACAGCGTGCACGGATTTAACATTCGTCTCTATGAAGTCAGCTTTGAAGCGGATTTTCGGAGGAAAAACTACCGGAGTAAGCAACGGCATTGAGACTCAAGATGCGGACTTTTTCATGGAGCAAAGATCACCGGGCAAATTCAGGCGGAGCACGCCACAAAGTGGACAGCGGCAGCCACTGCAAGGTACTAATCCACTCGACAAATATGGTAAGCGAGCAAAATGCGTCATTTGCCAGAGCACGTACCATTGGGCTAAAGACTGTCCTCATCGGATGAATGACGTTAAATTGACAGAAGACGAAAATGCAGAGGAGTGTAATATTACACTGTTTACCAAAGCAGGAGTTACAGACTCCGAGGTCTTCCTAGCTGAATCACTGGGATCAGCTATCATTGACACTGCATGTACAGGTACAGTTTGTGGTGAAAAGTGGCTGGATAGTTACATAAAGGACCTGAGCCAAAGCCAACTTACTAAACTACTGCAAACAGAATCTCCAAGCTGCAGACCTTTTAGATTTGGAGATGGTCAAGTGATTCACTCTAACAGAAGAGTGAAGCTTCCTGCCAAGATCGGGCAAACAAAGTGCCACATCGAAACTGAAGTTGTTCCTGCTGATATTCCCTTATTGCTGAGCAAACTGTCTCTGAAGAGAGCAGGAACTGTTTTAGACATGGAGAATAACAGTGTTGTCATGTTCAAGCAACCAGTGCCTCTTGAGCTCACTGGTCCGGGACACTATTGTGTGGACATTAAAGATGCAAATGCAGAAGTGAGCCGTAATGAAAGTGAAGTTCTCATAGTCACAGCAGAGATGTCAACAAAAGAGAAGCGTAACATTCTCCTCAAACTTCACAAGCAGTTTGGCCACGCCTCTGTAGACCGGCTGCAGAGGCTCATCCAAAGCTCTGGAAATACTGAAAAAGACTGTCCAGTCATTCTGCAGGAAATCATTTGTGACTGTGAGGTATGTCAGAGGTACTGCAGGACCAAGCCCAAATCTGCAGTTGGTCTGCCCTTAGCCTCAGAATACAATGAAACTGTGGCAATGGATCTGCATGAACTGGAACCCGGCGTATGGTACCTCCACATCATCGACCACTTCACATGCTTCAGCGCTGGAAACATTGTGAGGACCAAGAAACCCTCAGAGATCGTCAACTCCTTCATTCACTCGTGGATTAGTGTCCACGGTGCCCCCAAACGGATCTACACGGACAACAGTGGAGAGTTCAATAATGAGGAGATTAGAGACATGGCAGAGAAATTCAACATTGAGGTAAAGACTACAGCGAGATACAGTCCTTGGAGCAATGGGCTGCTGGAGAGACACAACTTGACACTGACTGAAATCCTCCTGAAGGTGAAAAAGGAAAACAGCTGTGGTTGGCCAACTGCTCTAGACTGGGCTCTTATGGCTAAAAACAGCATGATCAATGTACATGGTTATAGCCCACACCAGCTCGTGTTTGGTCAAAGTCCTAATCTCCCTTCTGTTTTGGTTGATAAACTACCTGCTCTAGAGGGCACTACTATGAGTACTAGAGTAGGGCACCATTTAGCAGTATTACATGCTTCCAGGAGAGCTTTCACAGAGATGGAGTGCTCAGAAAGAATAAGGAGGGCACTACTCAGGCCTACAGATGAACAGTATGAGACAGGAGACAGAGTGTACTACAAGCGAGCAGACAATACAGAGTGGAAAGGTCCTGGTGTAGTTATTGGTCAGGACGGTGTTGTAGTGTTCATAAGACATGGTGGGATTCTTGTCAGAGTACAGCAGTCCAGGCTGAGCAAAGTAAATACACAGGATGAGGTTAAACCTGTACTGCCGAGTATTCCTGAAAATGGTACAGAACATGAAAGCATGGTACACAATGATGTGTCAGAGAGTTCAGATGATGAAGAGAGTGTTAATGGAGAAGAGCAAATCCCTGAAAACACAGAGACAGATAAGGGAGAAAACGTGAGACAAACTAATGAGACGTGGACTGAAACAGAGAGAGATACAGCTAATACAGTGGGTTCTACTAATGTCAAACTGAGAACAGGTCAGACAGTCACATTTACAAACAGAGATAATGGTGTTCAGCACACTGCCAGAGTGTTAGGCAGAGCAGGAAAAGCCAAAGGGCAATACAAAAATTGGTACAATGTGCAGCATCTTGAACCCGATGGTAGTGTGGGACAAAAACAAGCATTAGACATGTCACATGTTGAAAACCTTCACACTGAATGCGAAAACAGAGATGCTGATGTACTCATTACCAAAGACATCTCTTTTGATGCTGCTAAACAGCAAGAGATTGAAAACTGGAAAAATAACAATGTTTACGAAGAAATCACGGATAAAGGTCAAAAATGTGTTTCAACTAGATGGGTCTGTACACTGCAAGAAACTTCTAATGGTATTGTTCCCAAAGCACGCCTTGTGGCGAGAGGTTTTGAAGAAGTCAATACTCATGAGTTACAGAAAGATTCTCGCACATGTGCATCAGAGTCACTCAGGCTGTTGTTAGCTGTGATCTGTCAAAACAAGTGGAAAGTTAATTCTATGGACATTAAGTCTGCCTTTTTGCAGGGCATGGAACTGTCAAGAGACATTTACATTCGTCCCCCACTTGAAGCAGGCGTGGACAATGTTCTGTGGAAACTAAAGAAATGTGTGTATGGACTTGTGGACGCTTCCCTCCACTGGTACAACAAGGTTAAAGAATTCATGCTAAATACTGGTGGTAAAGTATCACAAGTTGATCCTGCAGTGTTCTATAGGCAGGATGAGCAGTCTGAAGTCACAGGAGTACTGGCATGCCATATTGATGATTTTCTTTGGGCAGGATCAGATTACTTTGTAAAGGCGTACAGCCAACTTATCCCATGAGTATTACATGCGTATTTCCAGCGTATGGGGGGTATATGAAGTCTCACATTTCCAAATCTGTATCAGTTTGTACCAGCAGTTCAGAGATGGAGGTTGCTGTGCTGCAACATCACCAAGATTTGTTACAGTTGGCAGTTGAGTATGCTAGGCACAGAAGAAGGCGGCGTAGAATGAGACGTGCAATCTGGGTGAAACCTTGGATTGGAAGGCGGCGTCAATTTGGCCTTTATGACCAGCTTATGGTTGAATTGAGAAATGAAGATCAGAGAGCCTTCAGGAACTTCCTACGCATGCCTCCAGAAATGTATGATAAACTGCTGGACAGGGTTGGTCCCAACATCACCAGCTGTGTACGCTCCTCATACGTTAGGCTGATGTTCCGCATACGTTTCTCATATGTCGGAGGTACGCTGATATATGTTACTCATACATCGGTATACGTCCAACTCAAATACACATCACTTCACATACGCTCACATACGCTATGCGGACGCTACTCATACCCTACTAATACGCTGACGGTACGCTAGGCTCACGTTACTCTAACGGCCATTAACCGAAAATCGACTCAATACGCTGAAAAGTTGTGCGTATAAACAATTTTTCGAAATATTCGATACATTCCTCAGACGCTGGCTCTATACGCTAGAGTGTGACAGGGCCCTAACCAACGTCATCTCTGTGCTTAAGTCTGCTTTTCATGTGGGTCGTGAAGAACATGAGAGTTTTTCATACAGTTGTGTTCAAAATAATAGCAGTCCATCATGACTAACCAGATTAATCACGGTTTTTGGCAGAAATTTTATTATTAGATGGCAAATAATTTACTCGTAGGTGTTGTTGAGTCACAGAAACCAGCAGACCTAACATTCATGACATGCATGCTCCTGAGTTTGTGTAATTGAATAAATAATTGAAAGGGGCGTCTTCAAAATAATAGCAATCTCGAGTCCAATCAGTGAGCTCATTCGTTATGTGACGAAACAGGTGTGAAACAGGTGGCCTTTATTTAAGGATGAAGCCAGCACATGTTGACCATGAAATTCTCTGTGAAAACCAAAGATGGGTCATTCCAGACATTGTACAGAAGAGCAGCGTACACTAATTAAAAAGTTGATTAAAGAGGGGAAAACATACAAAGAAGTGCAGAAAATCATAGGCAGCTCAGCTAAAATGATCTCCAATGCTTTGAAATGGAAAGCAAAACCAGAGAGACATGGAAGAAAACGGAAGACTACAGTTTGGATGGATCGATCAATAGCCAGAATGGCAAAGACTCAGCCAATGATTAGCTCCAGGGAGATCAAAGACAGTCTGGAGTTACCTGTGAGTTCTGTGACAATTAGAAGATGCTTGTGGTAGGCCAGTCTATGGGCAAGAAGCCCCCGCAAAGTCCCACTGTTAAAAAAAAGACGTGCTGAAGAGGATACAATTTGCCAAAGAGCATATGACCTGGCCTAAAGAGAAATGGAGAAATATTTTGTGGACTGATGAGAGTAAAATTGTTCTCTTTGGGTCCAAGGGCCGCAGAGTCTTTGTCAGGTGACCCCCAAACACAGAATTCAAGCCACAGTACACCCTGAAGACCGTGAAGCATGGTGGTGCAAGCCTCAAGATATGGGGCTGTTTCTCTTATTATGGTGGGCCCATTTATCGCATACCAGGAATCATGGATCAGTTTGCTTATATCAAAATACTTGAAGAGGTCATGCAGCCTTATGCTGAAGAGGAAATGCCCTTAAAATGGGTGTTTCAACAAGACAATGACCCCAAACACACCAGCAAGCGTGCAACATCTTGGTTCCAGACCAACAAAGTTAAGGTTATGGAGTGGCCAACCCAATCCCCGGACCTTAATCCAATCGAAAACTTGTGGGGTGACATCAAAAGTGCTGTTTCTGAGGCAAAACCAAGAAATGCAGAGGAACTGTGGAAGGTTGTTGAGTCATCCTGGGCCAGAATACCAGTTGACAGATGCCAGAAGTTGGTTGATTCCATGCCTCACAGATGTGAAGAAGTTCTCAAAAACCGTGGCTATACAACAAAATATTAGTTTTTTTATTCACAGGAATGCCAAATCAAACTGTTTTTTTAAGTTTGAAATGAACAGTGCAGATACTGCTATTTTTTTGAACGGGCAAAAATATTTGTTCCTGTAATTTTCTGCAAATGATTTAAAATATTGAGAAATTTCTCACCATGTTTTAATGTAAAATGCAAAGTGCATTGTTCTCAGTTAATAAAATAAAAAACTTTGCATTTTCCAAGCAGGATTTTACTCACATTTTGAAGAACACTGCTATTACTTTGAACACAACTGTATGTGGGAATGGACATTGCTACTGTTGGTGGTGAAGTGCAGGTACATCAGCACAGTTACATCGACAACCTACAGCCAGTTCGTTTACAGACAGCACGTGCTGTACAGAGAGATGCTCTGTTGAACAAGCCAGAGAGAGAACAACTCAGGTCCAAAATAGGACAGATTTTGTGGGTTGCTAAACAAACAAGACCAGATGTTATGTTTGATGCATGTAGTCTGGCATCCAACATTAAAAATGCTACTGTTCAGTCCATACATGAAGTGAACAAAGTGATCCGTAAACTTAAGTCAGAGAAGGTCACACTTAAGTTTCAACACTTGGGCAACAGTGATGACTTGAGTTTAGTTGTCTTCAGTGATGCTTCACTGGGCAATCTTCCAGATGGAGGCACACAAGGAGGGGCTTTGATTGCTCTCATGGGAAAAGCAGGAAAGTTCTTCCCTTTGTTTTGGCAGTCTAAAAGAATTAGACGTGTGTTAAGAAGTACACTGGCAGGAGAAACCCTTGCCATGTCAGATGGTATTGACAATGCTATGTTCTTGGCTACGCTCTACTCTGAGCTCACCACTGGTGAAGCTGGTCTCAACACTCTTCCCCTTATCTGTGTGACCGACAATCATTCCCTGTTTGATGCTCTTAAGTCTACAAAACAGGTCACAGAGAAGAGACTCAGATTAGAAATAAGCAGCATTAAAGAACTACTGCAGGCTAACAGCATCAAAGAGGTGTGTTGGTCAGAGGCTAAGTCACAACTCGCTGATTGTTTGACTAAGAAAGGTGCATCCCCACTTGTGCTTCTTAAAGCACTGGATGAGGGTGTCTGGCTGCTGTGATGTTATTTGCACTGTTAAGCATTTGTTTGGGTACAGTTTTTTGTTGTTATGAAATCTACTTACCTGAGCACACTTGAAATATTAATGTGTTCTGACAAGTATTTGTTTATGGTGACTTGAGTGTTTTATCAGTTAAGGTAAACCTGTTATTCATTATTAATTAAAAAAAAAAATCGCAGCGACTTCCAATCGCCTCGCCGTTTACAATCGTCATTAACAAGCTATTGTTAACGTCGTTACCATCGCGCGGGAGTATCAGCGACAATAAAGTGTTCAAACTTGTGAAATCAGCGTTCAAATAAATGAAATCGGCGGAAATCGGCGGATCCGCGGTAAATTCCCATCCCTGAAAAAAGCGGAATTCCGCGAATTCGCGGAAAAAATCACATCCCTGAGAATGTCATGTTTTTGTCATTTTCACAGACTACACTAAATTCACTTACACAACTCTACTGCTAAGTCTGACTTGTTTGGTTTTGCATTTTCTGTCATCAGCCATCTGAGATCAACCTTTGTGCTGAAAACTGAAACAGGATGTGGATGAAGAATGCAGAACCAGTACGTCTGTGCTGTTCATGCACACTGTAGGGAATAAAAATACATATAT
Source organism: Acanthochromis polyacanthus (assembly GCF_021347895.1). Taxonomy (NCBI): domain Eukaryota; kingdom Metazoa; phylum Chordata; class Actinopteri; family Pomacentridae; genus Acanthochromis; species Acanthochromis polyacanthus. Next base: position 9,219,700 of record NC_067118.1, read on the forward strand.
ATAGTTGTAGATTTATGTATCAGTGATAAGGGGAGGAAGAAGTGCAGCTTACTTTGTATCTCACGTCAGGCCTTAGCATCATGGCCCTGCGTGCGTGTTGACTGAGAGGCCTCCTGTAGCCGACCGCAGACAGAGGCCTGGTCATCATCTGATGGTCGCTGAAGCAGAAACACAGACAGGGAGACGGTAAATGGCACGGCATCATAGGAAAACATTCTGTTTGACTAGAGTATCACACAACAAAGCAACAAGCTGTTTCTACAATGTTGTCAACTATTTCAAGTCTGTTTAACCTGAGAGGCTGGTGATCCATGAAAACAGCTTTTTGTAAAAAACTGAATTCTAAAATGTGAAAGAAATGCATTAAACACGTGTGGTTATTCTGTTACAAGCTTGGACAGACACTCACACAGATCTGAACCTGTATCTAAAATGTGAAGGCCCTTCTTAGTTTAAAATCGTGTGACAAAACAAAGCTGTGGTGTGTTTGTATTTCTTTAAACCAATCATAATCGTGTTGGGCGGATGCGCTGACGGTGTTCACTCAGAACAGTGATGGGGTAATTGTCAAAGAGAATTATGAGACGTTTTCCTGTCAGATTTATTCTCCCCCACAGCTCTGGCAAACCAATTATAGGTGATTAACATCAAATATATCGTTGCTAGTCCGTCAGCATCGGTGTGTTGCCACAGAAACCCATTTAGAAACTCATGCATAGTGTTAAAACGCAGATATTTACCCTGCGATGGCATCAGCACTGTGTTTGCAGCAGACCTTCAATTATATCTAAATGTCCTGCAATCGAGCTGTAAAACTTTGCCCAAATAAAAAAAAAAGATTGTGATTTGCACCGGTACCTACAGCCACACGTGTAAACACGACATTACCATCCACAAAGTGTTTGTTAACGAGGGAGAGCCAAACTGAAATCAAACAAGTGCATATTATTTAAACAGAATGAATAGAGCACAGCTACAAATAACGGCACACTTTTTACCTGTAAACATTCCCGGGGTTTCTGCAGAAATCAGTCAAATTTAATGCTTTTTAATGCCATTTTAATGCTATACTGTAAAAATTTTAATGTCGTAACTGTGAACTCAACAAATTAGACGGGTTTGGTTTTTTGTAAAAGATGATTTTTATATGAAAATTGTCGCCTCATTTTACTATTTCTGCATCCAGAAACCACCCCTGACAACCCCGGGGCTGCAGCCATTCTCTGAATTCCACATTTTCTAGATATTTTTGCTGGAATTTGCATTTCCCAATTTCAAAGTTCTCCTCCACTTTCCAAACATGCGGTTTTTAGAAATTGTACCTGACCGGCTGGAGCAGTTATCACAATGCATCGGCATGTTTATGCAGATGCACATATCTAAAGAATCGTAGTCCATAATTATATATTATTAATATCAAATATTTTTCTTGAAAATGGCAGAAAGAATTTTTGATGCCACTGAGAATCAAATTTAATGATCTTTGATGCCATTTAAGGCCTTATTTTTTGCAACATCTATTTAATGACCATTAATGCCTTCTAATGCCCTGCAGAAACCCTGAATCCATTTCATAAACACTTCATCTATTACACAAGCTTCACATCAACGTTTTAAAAAGATGTACACATGAATGTTTAAGCTGGAACCAAAAGTCACGTTCTGAAAATCGTGTAACTTACTCCTCTATGCGTGTGATTGGCTTCATTTTCCAGTACTCGTCCTCCTCATCGATGAAAGCCCTGTTGACTATTTTGTTCTTTTCCTCTAAGGGAATGAAGTTTTCAATGATCAGATGCCTGAAAGATAAACATGCAACAGACTAGAATGATAACAGGACGAAGCCAGCTCAGATTAGGTAGAGAACAATACAAACAATACAGACAAACATTTCAGTCCTGACTCGTTTCTTGTTCTGTTTCATTAAGAAAAAGTCTCCTGATTTGAGACAGAATTAGAAATAAGTTGCCTATTTTTTCACATTGTTTCATTTTATTCTTAGTTTTCTTGTCTCATTTTTGTCATTTTGTGTCTACTTTTGGTCTCGCTTGTGTTGTTTATCTGTTTTTTGTCACTTTGTCTCATTTTTGTAATATTTTGCTGTTTTTTGGCATTTTGATCATAAAGTAAAATACCATATCATTCAGTTCCAGATACCTGTGACTAAATGTTTTGTTCCTTTGCAGAAAGACTGTGATTTAGAAGTTGTAATGCACAAATGATAAACCGAGGCATAATGTTTGTGAAATTGAACTGATTTTTCTTAAGAAATTTCAGGTTGTTCATGACTATTTGTAAAGATAATTCCTTAAATGTGAACATTTTCAAAACATGCATGTATGTTTTTTTGCACTCGAACAAAGGACAGGAGTTGGAGCTGTAGATATTTACAGGTTATTATGCTCTGATTTTCCTGGTCTGGCTCACTTGAGATCAAATTGGACTGAATGTGGGCTCTGAACTAAAATGAGTTTGACACCCCTGATGGAGCGCATCCACGACTAGGTGTATCAAAGTGTTAAATTTACACATCTACCATCTTAGCAAAAAGCGGAATAATTCCTTAGTGGGAATTAAGTCTGCAGTAAACAGTAAAAAGACAGATGTTTACAGCACACGTTCCATCCTCTACCAGACACAGTAGATACAGTATTGATCTGAGTCTTCCTGTCAGGTCAACAGAGTGATATTCAGGCTCCATACTTCAGTTTGAGGTCCCTGGTGAGCTCGTTCTGGGTTTGTTCCAGGTCCTGCCGGTCGTTTATGTGAGCCTCCTGGAGGTCATGGATTTCTTCCTTCACCGCCTGCAGCTTGGCAAACAGCTAGAAGACAGACAGGGAGAGAGGAAACCAGGGCCGTCATGACAAAAAAGGACTTTCAGAGTATTTGGCTTTAACACCTGGCTGTCACGAGGAATAACACACAAATAGAACAACAGAGCCAATGATGTGTTCTTACCTGCCTTAAAATAGTACCTGACCTACTTACTTAGGAGACATTTTATTATCTGACACATAAAGCTTCAAGTACTGTGTATCAGAGGTTTGCAAACTATCAGCTTATACTGACAGCAGTACTCAGAATATATAAACTCTGCTCTGCCAATGTTAGTCAGTTGATGATAAGATAAGAAGTATTACTAAAATACTCTTCTAAGCTAATTATTAAGTCATTAAATCCAAAATGCACGTGAGAAAAATCTCTCCTACTACAATCTCTCTTCCTCAATCAGGATAGAATTAAGGTTTTAAACCAGAATTCTGACATAAACCTGATCAAGAACCTGTATACGGTGCTGAGGAAACAAATGTCAGCAAGACGACAAATTGAGTTGAACCGCACCAACTCTGTCAAGAGGAGTCAAAGATACAACCAGAAGCTTGTAGATGGAAATCAAAAGCACCTAACTGATGTGAAAATGGCCAGAGGGTTAAAGGGGAACTTCGTTTTTTTTCAACCTGGGGTAAGTTTTCATATGTCATTTCATACATGTGAGTGATGGAGAAATGAATTTTCAACATAGCTCCAGTATTTAGCTAGGCAGGTAGCTTAGCAGCTCAGCTAGCAGCTCAGCTAGCAGCTCAGCTAGCAGCTCAGCTAGCGAAAAGTATGGGGCAACTTGCCCCCCTGCGTCAAAGTCCACCCTAACGTGCTTTTTTTCCCACACTGACTGGTTCGGATAGTCTCAACGAGTGTCCCACAACATACGAGAGATGAGAAGTGAACGAAAACCTCCACATTACTTGGCGATCGCTCTCTGTTGTGGTCTGTATCCAAATCTCAGGACGCTAGAAAGCAAATCTCGTTCCGAAATCGCGTGACAGCTCGCGCCAAAACACTGGTGTTTTGGCGCGAGCTCTCGCACGATTTCGGAACGAGATTTGCTATCTAGCGTCCTGAGATTTGGATACAGACTTGGCTGTATGTATATTTTTGACCCAGAAGATTTTGTCATATTTCCAGAAGACTGATAATAAATCTATGAAAGCAACAAAATGCATGATTGCTTTTTGATGCAAAGATTCACTCATTCTGTCAGAGAAAAATCTGCATTATAGGAGTCAACGGAAACTCAAGACAATCATAATATACTGCCAGTCCAAAAAAAAAAAAAGTTCCAAACTCTAATATTTCATTGGACCGCCCTTAGCTCTGAGACACACATTCACTGCAGCATCCTGTCAATAAGCTTCTTCTATGTCACAGCATTTATTTCTGTCCAGAGTTGCATTAATTTTCTACCAACATCTTACACTGATGATGGGAGAGTCGGACCGCTGCACAAAGTCAGAACATCCCAAAGATTCTCAGTGGGGCTGAGGTCTGGACTCTGTGGAGGCTGATCCATGTGTGAAAATGACGTCTCGAGCGCCCACATAGCTCAGCTGGTTGAGCGGGCGACCCATAAACAGGGGCTATAATCCCCGCCACTAATGTCACCTTCAGGCCCATAATTTGACCCTTCTGAGACAGATGAACATCTTTTCCATGACCACAGGATATGTCTTTTAACATGGTTGTTTAAGAAATGAGAAGCTCCTCACTGCATCAGCTAAGGTTAAAGAAGTTGTTGCAGCTGAAACATATTCATCACTGCAGTAATTATCCGATACCTATTTTTTTAGTTAAATCCAGATGGTGACTTTTTTGGACAGACAGTGTATATACTGTCTTTACAAGTGTGGGCTGTTATTATGCACAAAACAGTGTCCTGTGCCAGAGTGTTCTAGACAACAACAAGGACAGCAGTCACCCAAACCAGCCACTACCTTCTTCAGCTTCTTGCTTTTGATGTCGACCTCCTGCTGCAGAGAACTGTACGTCTCCTTCAGCTCCAGAGTCTCTTCGTCGCGACTCTCCATCTGCTGCTGCATCTCTCGCTCCCGTCGTTTCTGGAAACGCAACACAAACACACTTATTCACAACTTTAAACCACAGTGCTGTGTCTAAATGTAATAAATGGTCATAAACGACCACTGTCAAACAATAATGCCCTAGACTGTGGAGGTCGTGTAATGACAGTTACTGCTGGACTTCACGAATACGGATTCACAAGGATATTTCTTCAGCAGTGACCAGTAAGTCTACCCTTGCGCCTACTTTAATAACGAATGGAAGACTGAGGGTATCTGTCAAAGCAATCCATAAAGAAATTCAGCATTTTTTGTCTTTGGTTTTCATCAAACCAACTCCATAATTCTACAGCAAAGACTGTTCCAGACTGCTGCCATGTTGGCGCACAAACTACACAGTTAGTCTCAGATCAGATGCACTGATTACACAATTATTCAACTCAAAATATCCAAGACTGGATTAAAATGCCATTAAAACATGTGATATGAACAAAATCACATGTGGTGTCACTGCAGGGCAGAAAGCAGCCATCTGACGGGGGCAGCTGTGAAGCCTTCTGTGTGGACAACAGTGTGCACGGTGTGGGAAAATCAGAGAGGGAATTATTGTTCCTGTAAGGGCCTCAGTCCAAGTGGAAAAGCAAACAGATGGCGGGAAGTCTTTTGTGTTAGACTGTAACTGACAGTTTCATTTGTGATTAATCTGTTTTTTCTGAAGTAACTAACTGTTCAGCCTACGACATGTAAAACAAGAAAAAATGCACGAATAGAAATTGCTTTACAATATTCTGAAGCTCTACTTACTGACTTACTTGACACCACAGAATGCAATTTAACCCTTTTAAAGGAAGCACATGAATCTGTCGTCATTTTGTCAGTGTGTTACGGCCACTGGTGACTGTGTGCCGTCTTGTTTCTAGGGTGGTTTTTCTGGGCCTTTGTATGGGGAGATGGCCTGTGTAGGTCCAGCTGTGGCTGGTTTGAGAACCTCTCCAGAACCCCAGGTGCCAGTCATCTCAGCTAATAAGTCTAGAGCTCAAGACCTGCACTCCAGGCTTTGTTCTTCCCGCCTCCCGACCTGTCTGATTGGACCACCACCCAGTTCCCTCCACCTTTATCTAACTGGCCAGAGCCATCATCACACCAAGATAGTATAAATCCTCAACCAAACTCTCAGTCAGGGCGGCTGAGATCTAACATGACCGGTTCGCCCTGGTGCCTCTTGAGTCCTTGTTGTTTGTGTGTTCTGTAGCCACTGAGGGGTGGCTACTCAGAAATCAGAGCTTCTGTTAGCGGAAGCTAAACTGGTGAGAAAAAACATGTCTTGGTGAAGACTGTAGCTTCTGTTAGCAGCTGACTAATTTGGTGAGAAGCTACTTGTTTCCTGTATGTGTGATGTAGCCACTGAGGGGTTGTAATTCATGTGTCATGTCTTGTTAGGAAATGTGTGTTTTGAGGCACCAGTTTTTTTTAGTTATTTATGTACACTTGACTCTCATTTGTATTAGCTTCTGTTGTTTGTGGTGGGACTTGCATTTTCACAGAAGTACTTTGAGCTGATGTATAAGACAGGCTTTACACCAATATTCTACTTGAACCCTTTCTTCAGAAAGATATTTTTATGGTTTTCTATCAGAAAACAAAGATTATGACTTCTTGATTAACAATATCCTCATCCTCGGATAATTTTACACACACAAATGCAAATACATGATTGTAAATCCTAGGCTTAATATGTTTCATGAGGAGTTTCTCTCCTTCACTAAAGCCCTTAGAAAACTGAAAAGTAAACATGCAATGAAAGTGTTCAATTTGATTGAGAATTATGATCTGCAAAGAAAGCCCTAGCTCTATGTTTTGTTCTCTTTTATCTATTTCTTTTTTTCCTTTTTGTTTTGATTGTTTCATTTTCTGATTGCATTTCATTAAAATTTTCAAGAACTGCCTGTTCTAATAGATATTTTTATTTTACTGCACTGTCACCACCTGTCCATTAACAAAAACAAAAACATTTTGAAGATTGTATTCCACAATGGTTTGTTAAATGGATTTGTTAATTATTAAAAAATGGAAGTTTGTGGTGAGAGGTGCCACTGTGTTTAGGGTTGGCTATGGAGTTTAATCGTTTATTTAGCTAGTTTAAGAACTCTGTTGGCCTTTGTTTGGTTTTATTTGGTTCTTTGATTTAGCAACATCCAGCTCTGTTTTCTTTGTTTGATCACTTTTTTGTCAATTCTGTCACTCAGCAACAAATTGCTTTACCTAACCCATCACATCTGGTTGTTTTTGATACACCCAGCTGACCCTAGTGGCTGAGTCATAACACAGTACCTCCCAGCTGTACAGATCAACACTTCATTGTAATAGAATAATTGTGACCTGAACAAATGTCAGAAAAAAATATGAATTCATTGATTCCACAAGTGTCCACGCTATTGAAGCTAGCAGTGACTTTCAGAAAAACTTTTAACGCTGAAATTGACTTTTTAACACTTTATGATGCATTCTTGACTGAAAAACAACCCATTCGACAAGTAAAACATTGATTACTTCTCAGTAGATCAACCACTTCATTTAAGCAGTGTCTCTCAAACATTGTCGCCCTAGTCTTACAGCCTGCTTGAAACATTAGCAAACACTGCTCCAGACATTCAAAACAGCCATTCTGTAACCTAGAACTGGGTTTTATTGACATTTTTGAGTGTGTTTTATGTTGTGTATACCTGTTCTGTGATTTCCTGCCTCTTCTGTTCCAGCATTCTCTGCTGCTCATTGGTGTGATCCACAATGTTCTTCCCGCCTACCAGGAGTTTACTCTCCATCGCCTGGAGGAAGCAAAAATAGAAGATGAAAAAAAGAAGCTTCGAGTCATAAGAGGAAAAAAAGCAAATGAGTCCAGTGAATGGTGAAAAGCATTTGATCAGAGGCTGAGTCTGCACTGTTCCTTCTGTTCATATTTGTCACGTTTAGGAGGATAAATACTACAGATCGACCTATATGGGATGCCAATGCAGATTATTGGCTATCGAGAAAGGCAGATGACTGATATTTGGAACTAATATACATTTTGTGTAATGTTTTAACAGCATGTTATACCAGATAACCTGCTATTCATGACTAGGTTTCTTTATTAACAACGGTAACTATAACTAAATATGTAAAATACAAACAGGAAATGTTCTCCTCTGTTGATGTGGATCGACTGAGACTGATCTACTTGTTGTTCTTGCTCTTCTCAATTTTCTTAATATTTCACTGTTCTATCACTTGTATTTTTCACTAAGGTCCAGATCTTAAAGGTTTATTAATTATTGTCTTCCAGACTCGGTTTCAGCTTAATCTGCGGCTTCCTTCTAACTTAGCCACTAGCTGTTAGCGTAGCATTAGTCACTGAGAGAAGCCAACTTCCTGCTTTGTGTTTTTCTTGTTCTGTTTTCTCTGCTTGCGAGACGGTTCTGAGAGCAGAAAGTCATGGCAGACAGAAAGAGAAGGCTTCATCAGACCTGAAGTAGCACATTTAATTTATCAATAATCGCCCAATAAAAATACAGACAACAATCACAAAAATGCCAAATATCGGCCAGACCAATAATCAGTCCATTCCTAGTAAATACTGACTTTAAATTTGTTTACCTTAACTTTGGCTGCAAGCATCTCTCCGGCCTCCCGCTCTTTCCTCAAGTCCTCCATTTTCTTCTCCTTCTCCTTCAGCAGTCGAGTTTTCTCCTCAGCCACCAGACTGTGATCCTCCATGATGGCCTTCCTCTCTCTCTCCAGCTTCTCCTGCTGCTCCCTCCAGTAATCCCCTTTGTCGTCTCCGTCTTCCTCGTCGTCTTCCGTCTCTCCATCTTCCAGATCCTCGCCATCGCTCCCTTCTCCAGCCCTTCTCTTCTGCCTCCTCCGTTTCTTCTTTCCCGAGCGCTTCTGCAACTGCTCCTTCAGCCTCGCGATCTCCTCCTGGAACTCCCTGAGCAGAGCATCCTTGGGGTCCTCGTTGACCCTTGGTTTGTTCTTGATGTTTTTGGCCCTGTTGGAGTAGCGCAGCGTTGTCAGGGTCTCCTCCACGTTGTAGGATGCCGGGCCGATGTTGGCGACCATGACGGTGCGAGCGTTGCCCCCCAGAGAGTCCTGCAGCAGACGGGTGAGTTTTGAGTCTCGGTACGGGATGTGGCTGCTCCTGCCGTCCACCAGGGCTGATATGACATTACCCAGAGCAGAAAGCGAAAGATTGATCTTTGTGGCTTCCTTCAGCCTCTCCCCTTGAGCACCAGTCTTGGTTTGTCTTTCGCTGCCAGCTAAATCTACCAGGTTCAGTTTGCCAACTCTTATATGGTTCTCCCCGTCCACACCCACCTCGCTGCACTCCACCGTGATGACAAAGATGGCGTGGGAACGTGAGCTGTGTTCATTCATGTTGGTGGCACCCACGGAGCGATTCTGGTTGCCCACGTTCATGACATGCTCGATCTCCCGCACACTCTTGGTGACGAATGATGAAAGGTCTTTGACATAAACACCAGTGTCAGGCCTCTCCCTGAGCTCCAGACGACGCGCCTGATCCTTGGAGAGCAAGTCTCTGATTTCTTCCTGGTAAATTTCTAGATAGGATGCTCTGACCAGGTACTGCTGGTTCTGAGACCGTGAAATGTGTGTGAAAATGTGCTCAAAGGAGTTGGGAATCACCCCTCTCCTCTCCGGATCATTCCTCACTCCCTCCATAGTGTACGTTTTCCCTGTTCCCGTCTGGCCATAAGCGAAAATAGTCCCGTTGAAGCCAAAGAGAACAGAATCAACCAGAGGCCTGAAGGTTTCATCATAGAGATCTATTTGTTTGGAGTTCCAGTCATAGACTGAATCAAACGTGAAGACTTTGGGGACTTCACTGGCTGAAGCGTCCCTCGGGTTCCTAACAATAATTTGGCCCAGTTTGACGTCAACGGAGACCACCCTCTCAAACTTTGCAGCCCGCTCCTTCTCATTCATGGGCCGACAGCGGACCACCACTTTGACTGACTCGGAGCTCTTGCTCTTGGACATGTTGAGCAGCGCCCGACCGTCACTGTAAGGCTCCTGGTGTCCACCGGCTGAGGTGCAGCTTCAGGAACAGTTCAACAACAGATATGCCCACATCTGAACCTGCAGGGGAAAACACAACAAGTGATTCACACTGGTAAAATATAAAGTAGATGGTCATTATAATTTTGCAAACTGGGCCCAAGCAAGTAAGAGCAACTGATAGACAGGAAGTGATGTAGCTTTTCCTGTCACTAACACCTGTACTGCAGTTCAACAACCCCATCGAACGTGTTAGCTCTGCAAGACTTTTCCAGATATTATAGTGAAACATCACAACAGTGTCCGCCAATGACGTCGGACCATCGGTCAAATCCGATTTGAGTACCAAAAGTCCGGTAAAACTTACTACATTACTGGTCTCAAGTCCGGTGTAATTTTATTCATGTAACCCCGAAGTTCCACATAATGCGATCGCGCCGCGCTGCGCAATAGAACGAAGCGCCGCTGTCTTGCTCCGAAAGTCAAAGCACACAGCAAGCGCAGCGCAGCGGCGCGCCGTCCGGATGGGGAGGGCTGCTCCTCAGAGAGGCTCTCGTGTGAACAGCGATATCACGCGATAAAAACGCATGATATAAACAGAAAATAAATAAACCACACCTCATTTCGCTTCTACAAGGTCGCTCTGCTTGACCCAGCCACATTGCTCTGTGATTTATAGTACTTCTAGCATGGTTGAGTACATTATTTATGTTTTGATCTCAAATGAGTGCTTTTCTTTATCCAATAGTTAATTTTGTATGGTTTACTCTATATAAAAACGGTAATTTCTCTTCGCCCATGGCGTCGTGTTGTATCTGGGACATAATTAATAAAGTAGTAAATTTGTATAACAATTATTAAAATTAAATTATACATAAACTTTTGGTACATTTGTGCATAAAATATTCGGTCCAGTAAAAACTGTTTCGGTCCAGTAAAAAATTACTGTTTACTGGTCCACGGTCCAGTAATAAACTGTGCCCATTCACGCAGACTGCAACAACAGGTGCTAGAACATACAAGGGTAAACCTACACTGAGCAAAAATATAAATGCAATAATGTAATACATATAAATGTAATAATTACATTCTAATTGTTCTTTTTAACAACAGGAGATTAAATATTTGTCCCTTAATCACACAGCACCTCTACAACAGAGCGGATGACATGAATAAAACAAGAGTGTACTATATTGGAAATGATAATGACAGATCGAGTGTGATCATATTTTAACTTATACTGAATGTATGTACGACAGCTGCTCTCACGAAATACGCACCGTTTCATACTGGTAAACACTACTTCATCATAATACTGTGCCTTATAACTGTACTGTGAAATAAGCTGTCATTTCTTTGTGTGCTGTCATTGTCATAGGCTTATTTATACTCGTGTGTAACACCATGGCGTCTGTGTGCAGAGAATTTGTTGGTCAGAGTCCAACCAGATGTAGTAGGACATCTGGATATTTTTGGACATTTGACACACTATGGGCTAGAATCTTTTTCTGATGCACTATATAGTATAGATACTGGAATGCAGCCTAGAAATCACACATCAGTAAAGAAAAAAATCACACATCTACCAAACAGAGACTTAATGGAATTGCTGATGCTGCTTGTGGGATGTCGTCCAACTGTTCCTGAAGGAGACTGTCAGAAATCCAGAGCAACATGTGGCAAACTGTCTGAATTATTCTTACATTGCTGGCATCATCTCAGTTGAAAAAAGCTGCATTAAGGTGGACTTTTATAGCCACTGGTCGAAGGACTGACTGACCACATTATGTGATCCTTTAAAGCCACACCTAATGTGGAATAATTCTACAATTTCATTTACCAGACGCTTGTATCCAAAGCAAGTTACATCTGAGCAGACACAACAACCAGGATATGAATCGCCTAAAGTCAGAGGTGTTAGTCACTGATCTATCCAGCTACTAATTCAGTGATCAATAATGTGTCATTTGAAAAAAAAAAAAAAGATGCATTTTAAGGTGGATTTTCATAGCCACTGGTCAAAGGATTGTCTGACCACACTTCCTGGTCCTTTAATGTGGATTAATTTACAATTTACTTTATCTACACCTGACCAATGTGGATTAATTTAGCGATCAAGAATTTGTCATTTGGAAAAAACAAAAAAGACGCATTTAAGGTGGACTTTTATAGCCACTTGTCAAAGAATTGTCTGACCACACTATTTGATCTTTTAAAACCTCGCCTGACTAATTTTGATTGAGTTCGTGATCAAATATGTGGCATTTGATGCATTTTAAATTGGCCCTTTATGGTCACTAGTCCAAGGAGTGTCTGTGTACACTATTTGATCCTTTAAGGCTACACCTGACAAATGTGGAATAATTTACTATTTCATTTAGCAGATAATTTTATCCAAAGCAAGTTACCTCTGAGAGTAGATACAACAACCGGGATCTGAGCCACCAGTCTCCTGTGCTAAAGCCAGAGGTGTTGGTCACTGAGCTACCCAGCTGCTAATCTACTGATCAACACTGTGTCATTTGGAAAAGAATAAATTAAAAAGAAGATGCATTTTAAGGTGGATTTTTATCACCACTGGTCAAAGGACTGTCTGACCACACTTTGTGATCCTTTAAAGCCACACCTGACTAATGTGGATTGATTTAGGGATCAAGAATGTGTCATTTAAAAAAAAAAAAAGCTGCATTTAAAATTGTGTCTGTGTACACTATTTGATCCTTTAAAGACACACCTGACTAATGTGGATTATCTTACAAATGTGTCACCAGATGAACAGCTCAAAAACTTATTGTGAATAATTGGCTAAATCTACTAGAATCACAACAATGTAAAATAGATTTCTGCTTTTTTTCTCCAAGTCGGAAAAGATTACTAGCAGCTGTGCAGTTATTTAAATTAATAATCTTTTAATATCCACACACACAGAGCAGTGAGCAGCAGAATTAACACACTGTTCTGACTGTTTAGTATTCTCTAATTAGCTAGTCGAGTTTAACCCATTAACTAACCTCTCAGGACTAGTTAACGCTGGAATTTCGGGTGATAAAGCGACATAATTTGCCACTTTGTTAATCCGTACCTTTGTCCTGTCAATATTAGCCAAAGTACCGGCTCGGCTAACCAACGTTATCCGACAACTATACCCACAGCACTGGCCTAGCAACGGCAAACACACTGGTAACCTAAGCTACAAATCTGCTAGCATCACCTGGCTAACAGTATTAGCAAAGGGCACGAATGGATCCAACGCCCCGCCACACGGTAATACAACACACCGGCTGAACGTTTTCCACCGCAAACAGCTTCACAACACACACGTACATATAGAGAAGACGACATATGTGGCTTACAAGTGGCAGAACGTTAGCTAATCCAAAACTCCCAGTCAGCCATTAGCCGTTGCTCATCCTCCCCGCAACGGTCCGGGGCAGGGTTGCCAGGTTCTCCAAGCACATCCCTCCAAAACCGGCACGACTGGAAACCCCCTCACCGGAATAATAGCCCTCATTCCCTGTCAGTATTTCTTTAACTTTTAAATATACATAGAAGAATGGGTAATCTGTTACAATCTCTGCTCAATTGTTCCCTCACACAAGGGTTAAAAAGAAGATAAATTCAGGATTGCTGACTTATCTGGCAACCGGCTCTCCACACACACTTGGCCAACATAGCTTAGCATATCAGCTGATTCAACTGTGCTAAGCTTCCAATGAGGGAAGTAAACACCCTGAGGCTTTGAGTTCTTGGAAAATAAACTAGTTCGCATCACTTTATTGATGGAAAACACTGTAGAAAACTACATTCCCAACAAACATGCAACCAGTGCAAATCACAATTCCATAGAAACAAAGACAATGAACACCGATGATGCTTTTGTTCACATTCTCCTATTGATAACAATACTGTTGGTATAAAGTTTCGCACATTTTTATAAAAAATTTTTGGTCCTGCTACAGCGTGCCGTGAGATGTCTCCTTTCTATAATTAGTGTTGTAGAGGAGGATCAGTTCCTGTGCTCTGAAAGGAAAGGAAGACGAACACATCGCTGACAGTGCAATCAGTCTTTTACAGGGTTCACCGAGGTCACAAGAGGTTCTTCCAACTCGTCTGGGCTGCACAACATGGACCACAGAATACGGCAGTGACTACAGGAAACACTGGGGAAGTGGCATGTTTCCCCGATGGAAGGGAACAAAAACAGGGTATAATTTGAGAATACAAATAGTGAGTTTTCAAGCAGGAAACAGACTCGAGCAGTGTTTCTCTGTAGCAGCATTCTCATTCTCAAAAACATTCACCTGCTACGTCCAGTCTTCCTCCATTCTCACTCATTAAAAGCCTCTTTAAAATCACTCAAGTCCTGCACATTGTGACCCACATTTCAAGTGATGAGTCTTTCGGTATTAGTGTCCAGAGAGGCGACTGCATGACGCTCAGAGCTCCTCCTTGTGATTTGGTTTTCCTGGTTTGTCCATGCCAAAGAAGGAGGACGGGAGGCCGTGAACGTCCCGGTGCCTCTTCACGAAGGCGGAGAAGGAGGAGACGCAGTTGCCGATGAAGTGGTCGGCCTGGCCCAAGACGTACAGATCCATCTGGGCAGAGTCGGGCTGCAGAGTCACAACTTTAACCTGCAGAAAACACGCAAATAACAACCAGATGAAGCAAGTTTAACACATCCTGGCCTTCTTTGTGTAAGTCGGCTGCACAAGAACTAAAACCCCAGTCAGAGATGAGTATCACAAAGACAGTTTTCAACTTTCTGTTAAATCAGACTCTCTGCTTCAGATTCTTCTCACATAAAACGAGGCGTTGAACGCATCACGTGACTCTTCTTCTACACAACATGAACCAATTGTGTTCAGTTGCTTCAGTCGACAGGTTATTTTAATGGGGAACAATGAGGAATAGAAACATTTATGATGTTAAAAAGCTGCTAGAAAACCTTTAATTGTGTGTTAATATATTTATTTTACTGATCAATGCAGCTGCACGTTAGAGCTACTAAACTTCATATACGTATTTAACCCTTTAAGACTAACCATTGTACAGGTCCACCAGGACATATTCTGATATTTTTACACAGGTTGATGCTACGGGTACGGACCCGTACCCGTAGCATCTGTACTAGAGGTACGGACCCGTACCTGTAGCATCTGTACTAGAGGTACGAACCCGTTAAGGTCACTGAAGAGCTGGCGCCGGTTAACTACTATTTGCTGCACATTACAGGCAGTTTATATGAATGACTTTGACGGTGAACATTGTATAATTTAACCAAAAATACGCCGTCTCCTCTCACACTTTAGACATTGCAGTTTTTACGCTTTTAGACGCCGTGTAAAAATTGTTTGAAGTCCAGTTCCTATTAATTAGTTTACCGCGTTCAGTGGTGGAAGCGGCTGACGAACTCCATTGCAAATGTTCCCATTTAATTTCGGACGCTAATTTACAAGATAAAGTTAAGGATGTCGAATATGAAACAAATACTCGTGAATGGTGAGGAGCAGCTCTTTAATTCGGCATGAATTAAAAAAAAAACACAAACTCGATTTACTGTGATATTGTGAGATTTGTTTGTGGTTATGTAACTTAGCCATTCAACAGAGTCCGCTAACATTAAAGTGACTGACGTGCAGTGTCTGTGTTGACAGACGTAGAAAATACGTCAGGGTTTTGTTTAGGTTAATATGTAATAGTCTGTCGCTGCTTTTGAAGGTAAAAAAATACTTGTAGTTTGCTGGCTGTTAGTTCCGCCATTTGTTTTGTTTGCTGTTTGTGCTTTATTAGAACAGGGTCACGTGAATAAAAAGTTTTGCTATTTTTAATAGTAGTGCTGATTTCAACCCCCAAATCGCTGTCCGTGAAAAAGTCAGATAATGATATTTATAAGACATTATGCATGATAGAAAAGAGAACAGCAGATGACTGACATGACAGGCTCGGCACGCCCGGAAGCGCCTTCATCACTCGGATTACCAAACCGGCTCATTAATATTTATGCACGTCGGATTACCAGCCAATCACAAAGCGCGTTCATCAGCCGGCTCATTAATATTCATGTGCGTCTCATTAATATTTATGATACGGGAAAGTGCCGTATCCGTAGGCCACAGGCTACGGGTACGGGTCCATATCTGTAGACACTACCTTTTACATACCATAGTGCAATTTTTTGGAGTACTTTTATTTTGCTTTATATCAATATAATCCTTATAACCCAAGTTTTAATAATATGTACTGACTTAAGTCTTAACTACTAATAATAAATTGCTTAAAAGTGAAATAAACCTAAAAAAAAATGAAAATAATTTGTTTTTTTCATGGATAGACAGACAGACAGACAGACAGATAGATAGATAGATAGATAGATAGATAGATAGATAGATAGATAGATAGATAGATAGATATTTCAAAATACAGAAATAGCATAGCTGTATCCCTCAAATTTGTTTAAAAAAAAGTTGCACAACATCCCGTGGTCTTGTTATAAAGATTTTTGTTGTGTGCACTTCATTGTGTATTTTTACATAATAAAGTGCACATAACAAAAATATATGCACAACTGCAATAAAAAAGCGCTCTGAGACATGGTGAATGTGTGACATTCACCATGTCTCAGGGGTGAATATTCGGATACCAAAATTAAAGGCATTAGAGGAGATTTAATTTCCTACGACTTTGAACGTAGCATGCGCATGCGCACATACAACCTCTCCCTCACCCCCCTCTAACCTCCCCCCTCTTAACATTTACGAAGAAACGCCCCCCTCCAGAAACTTGCGTAGGACTCGTGAAATTGCCTGCAGCCGCAGTATAATACAATAATCAATAATACATTTTACCTGTCCAGAAGGAATTTAGCAACCAAGGCATCTGTTTTTAGGTCCATTTGTTGCTTGAGCTGACGTCATCGCCCAAATGACTCGCCAATAATCACTTTTGTTTTTGCATTCTCGCGATCCAGTTGTCTTTTATTTTCTCTGACCTCAAAATATGACTTTCTTTTACGGCTGGGTCCCCCTGGATCTTTATCTGCCATTATGTCAAAAAAGATGAGCAAAACAAGTCGCCAGCTAACTACGAAGCTGTACCAAAGCAACACATACAGAAAACACGTAAGTCCAAGGCGTATGTAATCTACGTAACTAGGCCTGAGCCGGAAGATTTTTGATTGACAGGAAAGGGAGCAAAGCAAACGCCTCGGTCCGAGCGCTTTGATTGGCTGATGTTATTCAGGTCCTGCCATGTCCACAGTTTTTTTTTTTTTTTTTTAGAAACCATACATACACGTCCACTAAAGGTCAGTATATTCATTTTATGTGAATCAGAAAAATTAAACAACAAAAACATCATCCATAATGCCTTTAATATCCGGATACCGCCGGAGTGAACGAATGTTTGGATATTCGGATCCAGCACTATTAATCTTACTTCATAGTTCAGTCATCATGAGGGGACAATAGTATGTATGAAGAGCTGGATTCTGACTTCTAAAAGTAGGACTTCAGTGTGTTTCTGTAAACTATGTAAAGAATCTGCAAACTGATAAAACCTGTTCAACAAATTTTACAACAGACAAGTCGGTTGGGTTAGTCGAGGTCACACAGTGAGAGAACCCACCTTGCCCTTGAAGAGCTTTTCTATGTCCTTGCTGTGGGAGTCGGAGTCGGTGGCGATGTAGACGGAGCGGGCGGACGTCTTCTTCACCCACAGCTTCACGGCCCTGCGGATCTCCGCCAGGTCAGGGAGGCACATGGTCGTCGTGAGGGGAAGCGCTGTCTGCCGGTTGTAGCCAACACACTGAGGGGAGGCCATGAAGTGAGGCCCCGTGTCGCCACTCTTCAGCAGCTTGCAGGCGTTTTGCTGCAGGAAAAAGAGAAGATTCATGAGAAAGTTTTAACCTCGACTGAACAGTGCAGAAGGGAGCACGTGAGTTTCGAGAATAGCACAACATTTGGCAGAGTTCAATGTGCCATCACAGACAGTGAGATGACCAACACCAGCAGCACTCAAACCATGATACTACCTCCACCATGCTTGACAGTAGGTACTGTACATGCTGGAGATAATGCTTCACCTGGCCTTCTGCGTACCCATACATTAGCAGGAGGAAGACAAAGCTGGAAACTGGACTCATCTGACCACAGAATCTTCTTCCACTTCCTGGCTGTCCAGTTCTTGTGTGCTTGGGCTCAACGACGCTGGGCTAACCTCTGTCTCTCAATAATCAGGGGCTTCTTGACAGCCTTGTAGGACCTTAAGCCATGATCTAAAAGTCGCCCACATTCAGTGCAGGTGGAACACTGGACACCAGTTTGGTTTGATCACTGCTGCTGAAGCTCCTGTGATGTCATTCGGTGGTTTTCCTGCACATGCAGATCAGGATGCAGTCATTTCTTGCTGAAGAAACTCTCGGACACCCAGATCTTGGTTCGTCTTCCAAGCTGTTGGTTCGTCTGTATTTCTGCAGAGTGTTTCTAACTGCTGAAGGATTGCATCTGCACTTCCTGGATATCTGGCAGCAGCTGTACCCTTCCTAGTCGAGAATCTGTATCTTTAGGCGTGTTTAGGTTACTTGTTTTATCCATTTTTGTCTCTTAAGAACTTCCAGATGTGCTGGCTTTATTTAGACACGAAGCAAGCCAACAAAAACTGTCTTTTAATAAAAAGCACGAGCTTCATTAGTGGATCACTGGTACCAAAATGACCCAATAATCAATACGTCTCATGTATTTTTATGGAACCAATCAATTTTAAGATTTTAATGTCTTTTTTTAAGAATTTGTTTAGCATTTTGGCTGTGACTGTACTAAAAGAAAATGCACCTGAAGACCTTAGAGTGATTCATAATGCAATATTTTACAAATGCATGGGGTGTCCAAAACATTTTTCCACCACTGTACTAATAAATTTTATACTAAATTGTATATCTGTGGCTAAACAATAACTTTCCTCACATTTGGTATGCCATGTTATGTTAAAAAATTTAAATGCAGATTAACCCAATTTATCTGATGTACAAGACACCTTCAGAACTTTATGTTTTCAAGCTTGTGCTCTCACCCAGTCACTGCCAATCCTCAGGTGAATGCCAACATACGGTCTGGTCAGCAGGTTAGATATGTGCCCCTCTCCTTCCTTCACCATCTTTTCTGACCAAACCACGTAGCGCTGCAGGCCAACGTGCTCCTCTATGACTGGGAACTGGGCCGGAGCTCCGGGCAGCGCCAGGACTGGATGCTCAGAGGGCGGGAACCTGTTAAACAGAATGGCAAGAAGAAGACGCAGCCTGTTAGCCGCTGCTGTGCATAAAGACACACCTGCCACACAAACAGTAAAACGTGGTATTTTTGCTGCTTTCATGATAGTGCACTCACTTCTTCATCCACTGAGGCTGGTGGTAGGCACTGAAGGAAATTCCACCAAACAACACAGACTTGTCAAACTCAACACCAACGTAGTCCCAGAATGGACCAAATGGGTTCCCATCCTGAAAAAAAATCAGAACCATCCAGCCCTGTCAGAACACTGAAATAGGCCAACAGAGGGCAGCATTTCACCTTTACAATGACAATTAATGAACAAAGTCAGTAAAATGCAGGCTATTTAAGATTCTAGGTCACCTTCATGGGGCAGGATTTCTTGTCTGCACTCCGGTGTGCAGCAGTTTCAAAGCAGTAGGCGTTCCTCTGCCCTGAGGGCCAGTGTTTGGGGGCCAGTTTCTCCATGAAGTCCTCCAGGCTGATCACACGGTGGTAAGCAGACAAGGCCTCGAGCTGGAAGAACTCACTGTAGGGAACATGGACCTGAACAGAACATAAAAGAGTGAACTGAAACAACACTGCTAAACTCAGTTATCAAGGACAACAGTAACAATAGCCACAATAATGACAATAACCATACAGGGGGAAATTAAAAGGATCGCATTCAACATTAAAAAAGTAACTTTGTGCAAAAAAATTGTAAGTAAAATGCATCTAAAAAGAGCATTTCCTATTTCAGTGACAGAAGTCTGGAACAAATATTGATCAAACTGTCAAAAATGAATACTGTTTAAGGCAGTTATCCCTCACATTGTTTTTAGGTTGACCAGGGTTAGAGCCTTGATTGTGAACATAAAGACTGATTGGGACACTTAACAGAACTGAAAAAAAAGTTTAATTTTAATAATTGTAGCTACTTAAACATGTCTGCTGTTGAAAGAATGAAGACACACAGAACAGAAAGTTATTCCTGTTAGCTGCCATCATTTTGTCTTTTGTCACATAACTAGGACAGACTGGTCACCTCGACTTGTATGTTATTACTTAGTCATTCATGTGTTGTTAATATTTACAGGCCTGACTGCTTTTCTTTTCAAACCTTCAACATCATCTGTATACAGAGTGGTGCATAAGTTAGCATTTAGCTGTATATTTTTTCATCATCTATTTCATTTTTGTGTTTATGTGACTTTGCTTAAGAATTGCAAAACAACGCTGCAGTCTAGACAGAGCTTCTGCCGCGCTGACTGTACTTACATTGGTGTACGGGGGCGTGTGGTGGCGGTACACTATCCAGGGAGGGACCGCCAGGGTTCTGTTCAACATCTTTGCAAAGGCCAAGGATCCCAGGAAGTGGTCTGCCTGGTTTCCAAAGCGACCTGAACAATGACATTGTGAACTTTACACTCTGACCTTCAACAGTAAACTGTTTCCTCTCATAACAAGAAAATCCAAGTCTGAGGGACACGTGGGATATCTCTGTAAATGTTTAAGACGCAGATCAAAAAAAGTTTATTTCTGAAGTGCTCTACATCTTATGAGAGAGTTAAAGGATGACAGAAAGTAGGATCATTACATATGGAATACTTCAAAACTATTTCTAAAATAAATATAAACATAATAAGACTGCTAAGAGCAGCCAAAAAACATTGAAACCATGTACGTCTTGAGATTTGTCTTAAAGTTGTGAATTAAGAAGGAACATTTGATTGAGAGGAAGACTGTTCCAAAGCTTTGGAGCCTCGACTTCAAAAACACCCACCAGCATTAATTGTAAGACAGTTTAAAACAGTTATTTTGAGGATCAAAGAGACCTTAAGGTGGAGTACCAACTAGGTAGGTGTCAATTCATGCATGGCTTTATAAAACAAAGAACCTTACATTTGGTTCTGTATTTAACAGGTAGCTAGTATAGTGATGCTAATACAGGCGTGGTGCCTTCCACTTGTTTGGTTAAAATTCTTAAGGAGAGAGAGGAGCGGCCAGTGTTGGTAGAGAGTTACAGTAATCTAGTGTTGGCCACATTTATGCCATTAAACATACTTGTATCTTTCGACTTTTCAACTGGGTATTTCCCATGTTGTTTCATTTTGTGTACTTTGCAATATGTGGAAAAAGAATTAGCTAGGACAAAGTTGGATCTTAACTCATCTCGAGACACAGGATGGATTTCAGCTTAGCAATGTTCAAAGCAGCACCCTTTAATCAAATTTCAGTGCTGAATCCAGAATGGCACCAAACGTCCTGTCGTGGGTATAAAAGCTGGCTGTCAGTGGGCCTCACTGGCTGGTTTTTGGTCACTTCTGTCTAATATGAAAGCTAACACATCATCTCCCCGGTTAGAGGAGATAACTTCAGAGAGCTGGTAAGTGTTTTTGATTGATCCTCTGGGTTTTCGAAAACAGTAACCAAGCGAAAAGTAACGATCAACTTTATGCTAATGAGTGACACAAACTGGAGCTAGCTGCTAACTAGCTGCTGCCGCATCTGTTCTGTCGTTAGGTGTTTAGATGTTATTAAAGTTGAGCTTTTACTGACATGAAGCTACTAAAACATAATGTGTGAGCCGACGAATGGCTCCTGATGGCGTTTAATAGAAGCCAGACTCCATATTCAGGAGAACTCTAAACTTCTGAGTAAAGTTTTGGGTTCGTTAGCATCTTTTAGTACGACAGAAATGCCAGCTAACAAGACGGAGTTACCCATGCAAGGGCAGTACAACACGTAGCCGCTCTCATCCCACCGCAGCTCTCCGGCAAAAGTCCAACAAGTCTGGAGGAAAAGTGCTAAAAGTAAACATATCAGTGTGATACCGTGAGCGGCTTGTTGTTTAACCGCCATTGTGGTTCATGTCACGTCCCCAGAAGGCACCGGGGCTGCGGCTTCTTCTTCGTTGGACGTTAATTGGTAGTTAGTAAACATTAAGTTGGTGATTTATCACTTCCTGCTGGTCTGGAGGGTGAATTACAGTCAATACTACTATTTAACACTTAAAAACGAAAACTTCTCATCTTCTTTATTATTTTAGTTTGTGCAAGACGATGAAAAATTCTTTAATAACATTCAGGTCTTTGGGGTATTTATTTGAAAAATGTTTGCTATATCACATAGTAACAGTAATAATTACGTTGCTGTTGTTGATGATAATACAGACAATAATAATAATAATAATAATAATAATAATACAGGTGTTATTACGACTACTGCAACCACTACAACAACAACAACAACAACAACTACTACTACTATTTTTATTAATAACATAATAATTAATATTACTATGACTATTACTACTACTACTGTTATTATTATTGTTATTACTACTACTGCTGCTATTGATGTTATTTTATTTATATAGCAATTTTTAAAAGCACAATTTAAAATGTGCTTTACAGACAGGGCAAAAAAAAGAAAGAAAAGAAGGCTACTCAGGAAGAGCATTAAACAGACTGGTTAGTCCAAACATGTTAAAAGATACCAAGAATAAATCTATACAACATCATCAAAAATATAAAATATATATAATAAAATGTCACATCCAAGTAAAGGAAAGAACAAGAGGAGTAAAATAAAAAAAAGAGGCTAAACCCATAAACACAAGGCTAAAAATGATGATACTAACAGTAGTAATGGCAAATAAGTAAAACAGATACATACATAAATAAGTAAATAAAGGGTTACAGAGAATAAAATGAACAATTAACCAAAATAAAAAATAGATGATAAGAAAAGAAAAGAAAAAATAGAAATCCAAACCATAGCTTAAACTGAGGTAAGATGCCCCTTAAACGTATTCCCCCATCCTGATTATTAAATATAGTAATTTCAGCTCTTTTCTTGGATGATAGTGACCTTTACTAATGTTTTATTGTATTTAAATCATTTTACTGGTCTGATGAAATCAAATGAAGTGGTTTGGAGGTAAAATAATATAATATTCTGTCAAAAAAGCTTCTTCTTGTACACAGATTATAGTCTAGTGTTGAGTTTGAGTCCAAAACAAATTATTTTTCTTAGCAGTCTACTGTCCTCTATTACTGCTAACAGTACTGCAGCATTTCCTTTCTGTAAAGTGATGATCGCTCACCATTGTATCTGTGGTTGTTCTGCTGTTGGACTGATGCTTACCTGAGCTACATTAAGTCTTATTTCCTCCCGTCCATCTCCAAACAAGAATTCAAAGTGTCTTGTGTTGTCTGTTGTTGACTCTGTCTGTATATTCCCGTAGTAATGCAGTGATAATTGTGTCCTTCTTAGTTCCTGTGGTATTTCTTCCATTTCCTCCGGTAATGCTGCTTCTCTGCAGAACCTCAAAGCCTGACATTGGATCTAGATATACAGGTACATACAGTACCTTGTGAAAGTATTCGGCCCCCTTGAACTTTTCAACCTTTCGCCACATTTCAGGCTTCAAACATAAAGATATAAAATTTTAATTTTTTGTCAAGAATCAACAACAAGTGGGACACAATCGTGAAGTGGAACGAAATTTATTGGATATTTTAAACTTTTTTAACAAATAAAAACCTGAAAAGTGAGGCGTGCAATATTATTCGGCCCCCTTGCATTAATACTTTGTAGCGCCACCTTTTGCTGCAATTACAGCTGCAAGTCGCTTGGGGTATGTCTCTATCAGTTTTGCACATCGAGAGACTGAAATTCTTGCCCATTCTTCCTTGCAAAACAGCTGGAGCTCAGTGAGGTTGGATGGAGAGCGTTTGTGAACAGCAGTCTTCAGCTCTGCCCACAGATTCTCGATTGGATTCAGGTCTGGACTTTGACTTGGCCATTCTAACACCTGGATACGTTTATTGGTGAACCATTCCATTGTAGATTTGGCTTTACGTTTTGGGGGGGGGCGGTGCTGGAGCCTATCCCAGCTGACTCGGTTGAAGGCAGGGGACACCCTGGACAGGTCACCAGTCTGTCACAGGGCTACATACACAGACCAACAATCACACTCACATTCACACCTACGGACAATTTAGAGTTATAAATTAACCTCAGCATATTTTTGGACTGTGAGAGGAAGCCGGAGTACCCGGAGAAAACCCACGCATGCACAGGGAGAACATGCAAACTCCATGCAGAAAATCCCAGGCCCACCTCAGGATTTGAACCTGGGATCTTCTTGCTGGAAGGCGAAAGTGCTAACCACTACGTCACTATGCAGCCCACGGTAAAAACATTAGATACGATATAATTTAACCTCTTGGAACTAAAAGTACCTCAGTGTTTACAGTTTTCATCACTGAGTGGCTACAGAGAAACAGCATCTGATCTGCTATAAAGGAATTATACGTTCAGGTTTATACAGGAAGATGTAAAAAAAAAAAACTGAAAACTTTGCATTAATTAGGTATTTCTCTAAAATATTGAATATTACTGACTAAACAAACAGAAAATGTCATTGTTAACTGGTCAAAAACAATTATTTATTATCTGTTACACCTGATTTCACTCATCTGTCAAACGGTGCAGGTCATTTTGAAGTATTTTACACAAAACTGCAACAAATGAGTATTTTTTATGGATCCCCTGATTATTTCTTTATAATTGATTATTCTGTGAGTAAAGTCTGACTTGAAATACCAGAACTGTGCTGATTTTTAGATGAACAATTATATTATTGAGACTTTCTTGTTCTTAAAGCTTTCAGTTGCTCTGCTGCAAAAAATAATGAACATAATGTGTAACAGCTCTAAAGTTTGCGGATAAAATCACTGTTAAATCCCGAACCACAGAGAGAGATGGTCTGCTATGTGGGGAATAGAAATACAAGAATAAACAGCCACTAGAAATCCACTAATGACTGCCAGAAACAGTCGATCCTCAGAGCTCCACTGCATAATTCTGTGCTTTTCATCAGGGTGAATAAAGTGTGAAAACTCTGAATCTAAACTGAGACCTGATCCGTTGAACATTACATCGAGGTCTTGCAAAATGAGGATGTGGGAACACATGTCAGGTTTTTTTTCTGTCATAAAGTGTTAAATTATTTTCCACAGCTGAACAGAAGAAAAACGACACTTTAACTTTCAAGTTCTTACCGTTTCTGACAACCTCAGACACCAGAAACTATCATTAACTTTAGAATTAAAAACAAGGCTGGTAACAAATCTATAGAGACAGTGAAGATGAGAAAAAAACTGAATAAAATGTAACGTGCAAAAGTTTTCTGGCCGTAATTTTATGCCTTTTGTTTCCTGTTTGTAAATAGTTTGTCACGGACCTTAGATAAACTGTAAAAACATGCTGCACTCTATATTTGAAGCATGTAAAGGCCACAGAGAAAACACAGTGGGCTATCTGCAAATAAAATGTGTTCTTTTTAAGCTATCTTTGAGCTGTTCTGACAAATTAATTATGAATAAAATACACTGAAACATGTAATTAAAGACACAAAAATTGCAAGAAATACGCTACAATCAGATGCTGCTCTGCTTAGCTAGGCTATTTAGCTTTGAGAATGAGTTTTATTTATACAGAATATTTAAAGATTTCACTTTTGTACAATTTATGTGGCAGAAAAAAATGTATTTACTGCTACACAGGAGCAAATCTGAGCTGAATTTAAAACAGGGTTTTATTAAATCTGACTTAATCAACCCCAGTGGTAAGTTTTGGTTCCAAGTTCTTGAGATGTTTTTGTTTTGTTGAGGAGAATATGGAGGCTCAAGATTTGACCTTCTTCTTCAAAGAGATAGCAAAGCTTGAACATCTGTGGACCAAGTGCACTGAAGTTAAGGTAAAATACAGTTCTAAAGCATGAATACAATCTCACTAAACTGAAATCTAACTGCCATGGCCACCATTTTCATACTGATGATGAGTTCATGCATGTTGTCGAAGTGTATCTAAACACTCAAGATGTGACCTTTGGAGAAAGGATAGTGAAGCAGTGGTGGAGCAAGTGCATTGAAATTAAAGGAGACTATGAAAAATAATGCAAAAACAATCTTTCTCTTGTGACAGTTTCTGGTTAGATTTTTTTTTAAGTAGGAATAATGAGAAAGTGACTCCACAGAAGCAAACATCATTCTCTATCAATGTTGAAGGAATTTGCCCTCTTTAAAAACAAGAAATGTGAACTGTTTCCCAAACTGAATTCCCACTATGAGGTCACCATTTTCAGACTGATGATGAGGTCATGCATGTTGTTGACGTGTATCTAAAGTCTCAAGATGTGGCCTTCGTCTCCAAAAGGATAGTAAAGCTTGAAGATCAGTAAGGCAAGTGCACTGAAATTAAAGGAAACTACGTTGAAAAACAATGCGGGAACAGTTTTTGTAAGCTGAACTCTCACTTCCATAGTGGCCATTTTCAGACTGATGATGAGGTCATGCATGTCGTTGAAGAGTATCTAGATGCTTCACCACAAACCTTCCACAAAGGGACAGGGAACCACATACATCAGTAGACCAAGTGCATTGAAGTTAAAGGGAACTACATTGAAAAATAATGCAGGAACAATCTTTGTATGCTGAAATCTCACTTTCATGGCGGCCATTTTCAGACTGATGATGAGGTCATGCATGTTGTTGAGGTCTATCTGAAGGCTCGAGATGTGACCTTCTTCTGTGAAGGGATAGCATTGCTTGAACACTGGTGGACCAAAGCGCATTAAAATGAAAAGAGACTATGTTGAAAAATAATGCACTTTTTCTGGTTAGATAGAAAACCTTTTCAAGTCAAAATAATAAGAAAGTTACTAGACAGAAGCAAACATCTGAGAACATCATTCTCTAGAAATGTTCTCAGATGTTTGCACTCTTTAAAAACAACAAATGTGATCTATTTCCCAAACTGAAATCCCACTTGTGTAGTTGCCATTCTCAGACTGATGATGAGGTCACGCATGCTGTTGACTGCTATCTGCAAGCTCAAGATGTGACCTTCTTCTCCAAAGGGATAGTGAAGTTTGAACATCCATGGACCAAGTGAAGTGAAGTCAAAGGAAACAACGCTGAAAAATAATGCAAGAACAATCTGTCTAAGCTAAAATCTCACTTACATGGTAACCATTTTCAGACTGAATCTGAGGCCATGTATGCTGTTGAGGTGTATCTGAAGGCTTGAGATGCAGCCTTCTTCTCCAAAGGGACAGCAAAGTGAGTGCATTAAAGTTAAAGGAGACTATGTTGGAAAATCATACAAGAACAATCTTTCTTCTATGATGTTTTCTGGAGAGACAGAGAACATTTTGAAAGAAAAAAGAAACTCCATAGCCTATAGGAACAACTTTCACTAGAAATGTTGAAGTAACTCGCACTCCCTAAAAATTAATAATGCTAGGTGTCAGCACATATTCCCAATTTGGAAGAAATTCAAAGCCTTAAAACCACAGTCATGATTGGCCACAAACATCAGAGTTATTTGCTCATTTTCTTCTGATCATTCCTTCAGATTGACAAAAAAGAAAGCGGTCACACGAAGTTCACAATGCAAAGAAAAAGAACTGCATAGATTTTCTTGCTTTTCTTTGGGTTCCCTGCTGGAAATCAGATGGAGCCAATCAGCGATACGTCTCAGTGATAAAGACTGGGATGGAACCAGAGCTCTGTCATTATATGTTCGTCGTTAGACGCTCACATGTGCGCTCAACATGCCCAAGCCCAGCCATCGAGGAGGCATGGCAACATGTGGCCTGGGTGCGGTCGAAAAACCTTTGTTATTTTCAGTGATTTTCATGTGCGGACTCTCTGTCAGCCTGCTTTGTTTTTACTGAATCTACTGATAATTGCTTAAATGTGTCACATTAAAAGAGATCATTATTCCCCTGCTGAGAGGCTGGGCGACACAGCTGATACGATCTGCACACAATTTGTTGGTGAAATTGTTCCAAGAACAACCGATTGAATGACGATAGCAGATGATTGTGATCTAACAAACAGCACATGGAGACAAAAACAACAAAACAGTAAATAGAGTAGCAGCTCATGACTTCTTTTTTAGCCTGTTATTCAGAAGGAAGACTGAGGTTTTCTCTACTCAGGCTTCGGCTTTGAAGGCTACTTAATCCGTCCTGCATCCTCCAGTTCAGCCCAACGTTTTCTCTCTTTGTGCTCAATCACTCTCGTTTTTCTTTTCTTCTGATGCTCGACAGCTGGCTGCTCTTTCCCTCTTTTCCTGTGTCGTTCTCTGAGTCTGCTCCTCCCCCATCCCTTGAACACACACTGTTTTTCATTGTTAGAGATGACAGCAATGATAACAATGCAAAGAACCACAACTCACAGCCGGAGTTTGAGAACGAGACAGAAAGTGAAGCAGAGACAGAGACAGACTTCCTTCAGGTGAACGAATGACGAGGACCACAAAGAACAACTTCACTGTCCTGCATTTTGTGTTTTTATGCATCTCTGACTTACTGTCTACTGTTTTGCCAATTTCATTTCCCTTTTTGAATCTTTAGGTTCCTCAGACTTTACCTTGCGTAGACACAGAAGAAGAAGTTTGCAGTTCATTAGAACATCTACACCAACATATATGTCACTCACGTTTCCTCATTTATACGCTCTCTGCCTCTTTTTCTAACTTGCTGCTGCTGCTGCAGAAAAAACAGGCCTGACGCTTTGCCTGTGGCCTTTCAGAAGTGGGAAATAAGGTAGTCACATTCAAAGCAACCCGCCTCCTGTTGACCTTTCTCTGTTGTTGCTGGCTTTCGGTTCAGCTGAAGGCTCTAAGTAGCACAGAAACCTCATATATCTGCAGATAATTAACTCTGAATTCACCACTTTTTTCTGCACAAATGGATTTTTACATGTAAAACAAAAAGAAATGCAGTTAAAATCCAAACTGTCACTTTATAGGGAGATATTTCAGCACTAAGAATTTCTGCTCATAATATTTAGTTTTAGAGGAGCAAAAACTATTTCAAACCCAGGTGACAAAATGTGAATTGTGAAAATATAAAGATTTATTTAGACATATGTGTTCATAAAACGTACAAATCTATGTTGACAGAATCTCTCTTGTTCCTGTCAGGATCCTCAAAAAATAAATGTAAATAAAAAAAATTCTATATCAAACCCAAAAATCTAATGATTCCTGTTAAACTTCCTAAATTGTTGTTTGGTTTCAGTTCAGTTTAAGGCTCTAACTAGCATAGTGTGGTGTCATTTTGCACATTTAGCATTCAGAAATCTCTCATATCTACAGAAAAATACTGTTGAATTCACCGTTTTTTTGGAGCAAAACCTATTTCAAACTCACCAAACTCTGGTGACAAAATATGAATTGTGAAAATATAAAGATTTATTTAGACATAGGTGTTCATAAAACGTACAAATCTATGTTGACAGAATCTCTGTTGTTCCTGTCAGGATCCAAAAAGAATGAATAAATAAATATATGAAAACAACAAAAATAAAAACTTCCTGTTGAACTTCTGCACCGTTGTTTCCAGTTTAAGGCTCTAACTTTGACGATGTGGTGTCATTTCACACATTTAGCTTTCAGAAACCTCACATATCTGCAGATTATTATCTCTGAGTTCGCAGTAATTTCTACAAAATGAATTTCAAAAAATCAAACAAAATGAAAAGCAGTAAAAACCAAAGCTATCACTACAGAAGGAGACATTTAAGCTCTAAAAAAATAAGTTTATAGTGACGAAATCTGTTCCAAAACTAACCAAACTCTGCTGACAAAATGCTTGTTTTTGGTTTCAGTTTTCCTGCCAGCTTATCTTGTTGATCTGCATGAATAAAATAATATAAAATTACATGAATAAATAATATAAAAACCTCATTTTGGCTGAGAAGGTTTATTTAGTGGTGAAGATGCTGAGAAA
This sequence comes from Acanthochromis polyacanthus, assembly GCF_021347895.1. Lineage (NCBI taxonomy): Eukaryota > Metazoa > Chordata > Actinopteri > Pomacentridae > Acanthochromis > Acanthochromis polyacanthus. The sequence goes on from NC_067118.1 coordinate 9,249,666, forward strand.
ACTTCCAAATCTGTGTTGACAGAATCTTTGTTTTTGGTTTTCCTCTCAGGATCCACCTTTGACAAAGTGAGGCCTTAAGTGATTTAAATGGAGGTCATCACGAGGACACCAAAAATCAATAAGTAAAATAATAACAAAAGCTCAGGCTTCCTGTTGAACTTGCCTTCGGTTCAGTGGAAGGATGATATGGTGTCATTTCACACATTTAGCGCTCATAAACCTCTTATATCTACAGATGATAACATCAGTTTTCTGCACCAATGGGGGTTTTCACATATATAAAACAAAAAGGAAGGCAATAAAGACAGTTTTACTCCCCATCAAAACCAAAGCTGTCACTACAGGAGATCATTCAGCTCTGGAAGTTTCTGCTAAAAATATTTTTTCAGTTTTAGAGGCCGGATTCCAAACTGACCAAACTCTGTTGACCAAATTTTAGCTTCAGTTTTCTCCTTAACCATGTCTTAGTGACCTGCTTAAAAGCCAGAACATAACATGAAAATAACAAACAGATAAGACACTGGAGAGGCTGCTGCCAAAACATAAAAGCTGAAAATGAAAAGATTTGTTTAGAGAATAAGGGTTGAAGTTTCCTCTCAGGATCCACCTTTAGCAAATTAATAATTAGTAGTTATTAAAAATGAATCTGACATGAACAAACTCATGAAAAATAGAATTTCAGGCTCAAAGATTTAGATTTGAATGATTTATTTGGATTTTGTGATGTTAGGAAAGCTACTCAAAAATAACAAACCCTCTTGACAAAGTGCCTGTTTGTAGCTTTCTTTGTGTGTCCATGAATGGTGTTTGTTAGTGACAGTTTTTGATATAGCAGATTTAAAACAACAAAAAATGCTTTCCAGTAAAAAACAACAACAACAAAATAGATTACATTTTGCATTATAAAATTAATCTAACAAGTTTAAATATTGGGATTGAGACAATAAACTGTTATTTATGATGCGATTTCTACTGAATGTTTTGCACATTGTGGATGAAAACCCTATAAATATGATATAAAACACTACTTTACTGGACTATAATGCCTATTAAGGCTGATGTTGACGGTTTCAGCGTGAAGATTTTTGGCTCTAGACTGTTATCTATGTTTAGATCTGTCTAGAAACTATCGAGGTGTTGTTGGCAGACGGCCTGTTTTTATTTTTAGGCTTCCTCTCAGCTGTGGTGCTTCTTGGTGACGTGTTTTCGTAGCTGGACAGGATTCTCGGCGCTCCACCCTTTGACCTTATCAACCTGCTGCAGACCTCTGATGTCGCCTGTATACATGTAAAACCCCACCTTCATCTCGGAGGAGCCGCGTCAAGGCTCAGATCTCCACCTTTAACTCGATGCTACCCAGAAATTTATCGCACACCAGCTGCTCGGTGGTTACATCACACGCACAGGATGTGATCGTGAGCCGTCTTTCAGCCAAACACCGCAGCGCTCAGCTCTGCAGCCACTGGTGTGAAGTCTGAATGTTCACGGTTGAACTGAGAATAACAATTAGAAGAACTTTATCCACAGAAACTGTGTTGTTTCCAAATAAACCAAAGTTGCATTTCTTGTTTTGCACTTTAAACTTAAGTGCAACCTCACATAAAATCAAAAATCTGATAGTTTAGGATGAAAACTGGAGTTCACCTGCGGACTTTAGCTCTAAGATGAAGCTTGTTTGCTCACATGAGCTACTTTTACACCCAACACCTCTGAAAAACACCAAAAAAATCTTTTTTTTTGGGTAACATAGCTACCTACCTAGTTTGATAAGAAATTTCAAATTTAAGAGGGAGGAAGCTGATTTATTCAAAGAAAATAAGGTGCATTTGTTTTTTGCACTTTAAACTTAACTGCAGCCTTACAGAAAATCAAAAATCTGATAGTTTAAAATGAAAACTGGAGTTTACCTGGAGATTTTAGCTTCAAGATGAAGCCTGTTTGCTCACGTGAGCTACTTTTACACCTCTGAAAATCACCAAAAAATCATTTCTTTTTTTGGGTAACATTGGTAGTTACCAACCTGCTGTGGTAAGAAATATTGAATTCAACAGGGAGACAGCTGATTTATTCAAAGAAAAATAAGTTTGGAATAAATAAAAGTGGGGCTCTGGATGGTGGTGAAGCTTTTATATATTTATTTAATCATCATCCTTCAGCAAAACCAGTATTTTTAACAGTTTTGGATTTTAAAACTGCATGTAATGACACTTAAACACAATACATGTGCAGGATCAGGTGTGGTATTATTAGTATAATAAAGCAACAGTCACAAAAATGCATGTTTCACGCAAAATGTAAAAAAAAAATAATCTTTCAACCAAACGCCACAGTGTTCAGTTCTGCAGCCACTGACATGTAAAGGTGCTGTGAAGTCAAATCTCACACATTTAACACACTGAATGTAGATGGTTGGACTGAAAACAAGAATTAGAAGAATCTTATTTATCATCCACAGAAATTGTGTTGGTTTCAAATGCAACTAACGTATTTTAACTATTACTATTACTAAGTATTATAACCATTTAAATTATTTGAAACTGACCAAACTGTTGACAAAATGTGAAATGTGAAGATTCATTTAGATGTCAGGGTGTTAAGAAAACTTGTTGACAGAATTTCTATTGTTTGTTTTTCTCTCAGGATCCCATTTTTGGCAAAGTGCGGCCTTAACTGGTGTAGATAAAAAAAAAAAAGAACGCCAAAAAGAAGAAAATGTTGAAGCAACTAAAACTAATGTACTTATTGCTTTCAGTTCACTAATTCCTACAGAGAAATTGTGTTGTTTTGCATGTCTATTTCCACCAAATACAAATAAAAAAGAGAGACTGTGACAACGACAACAGGATAGATTTCAAGCTCTTAAAAACCCATACTACCTACATCCCCTGTCAAAAGTTTTGAGACACTTTCTCATTCAAATAAATAAGAACTTGTCTCAAAACTTGACAGGGGGTGTACATAATTAAACAAATGTTAGTCCAAACAAGCCAAAGCAAGAAATCCTGCAGAAATACATCCACAACACACATCCACATTTATTTCAAACTGACCAAACTCTGTTGACAAAATATGAAATGTGAAGATTCATTTCCCTGTTGAGGTGTTAAGTAAACTACCAAATGTGTGTTTACAGAATTTCTATTGTTGGTTTTTCTCTTAGGATCCACATTGGGCAAAGTGAGGCCTTAACTGGTGTAGATTTTTTTAAAAAATGGACGCCAAAAAAAAGAAGAAAATGTTAAACAGCTAAAACTAAAGTTCTTGTTGGATTCAGTTCAGGCTGTAACTATAATGGTTTGGTGCCATTTCACACATTTAGCTTCAGAAACCTCATACATCTATTTGCATTGAGAGGGAGAATTAGAAGAACTTCTCTAATCCCTACAGAGAAATTGTGTTGTTTTGCATGTCTATATTTCACCGAACACCATAAAAAAGAGAGATTATGACGCCATTTTAGCCCCATGAACCAAACCCAATAACTTTCAGGCTCATTAAAACCCACACTTCCTCTATAATTAAATAAATATTGCCTCCAAAAAAGCCAAAATCGTGCAGAAATCCGTCCACAGCAGCTCGGCGTCAGTTTTCATGTCTGTTTAGCTGGCCGGGATGACGGTGCGTCTCCCTCTTTGTGTGCGGTTTCCTCGCCATCCCTTTCTGAGCTGTTTATCGCCCATCTCCGCTAATGTAAACCGCCCATCTGCTTTAAACAAAACACATAAAAAACACACACACACATATTCGTTTCCCACTGCGCCAGAGCCTGAAAGACGAGGGGATTGCTGGGTCTTCTGGTGGCAAAGAAAATACACTCCAGATGTGAACAAATTGTCCCTCTTGCTAATTGGAATTGTGCTGATTTTGGATCCGTTGGGTTTGTATTGATGGGAATGAGGGCGGTTTCCAGAAAATGTTGTGTGTATTTGCGTGGAAGCTTCATTGTGTGAAGCTGATGGCGTTGGAATAAAAAGAAAACCGGGATGATACTGCAGGAACAGATCTGACTCCTGTTATATCCAGACACACATGTTTCTGCTCAATGCCTGATGAAAGTTTTATTTAAGGGAGTCCATCGTGTTCTTCTGTCCTGTCATCAGAACTTCTGAAACTTCTCTACAGTGCATCTAATCAGGACTGATTATGTGTGTGGTATCCAGAGACATGCAGGGGAAAGCTGCTGCTGCTGCTGCTGCTGCTGCTGCTGCTGCAAGAGCTTTTTCTAGCTGGTCGGTAGAGATGAGAGACAGAGGAATCAGAGGAAGTCGCGATGTGGCGTTTCATAAGATAGTTAAAAATCACTCCACGGCTCTAAATAACAGACCACCACGCGACGACTGCAATCAACCTGACTGCTGTGGCTGCAACTGCACTGTAATCCAAATAAACAAACAAAGGGATAATCAAAGAAGTGTTCCCCTGCATGGTGGGAAACAGCTTCAGCCCATCCATCTTCAAGCTTTCTGTTCCTCCATCATCTATTATTGTCCACTTTCTGTTTGTTCTGCAGCATCCTCACGTGAAAAGCTGCAGAAAACAAGAACCAAAACAGCTACATGGGATTACAACCCTGTACTTGCAGTAAATACATATCTGGTCAAAACTGAGCTATAATCTCCATCTCTTTTACTATAGAGATAGTATGATGCCATGGAAAGGTATGAGCTCTCTGAGAAACACACAGCTGAAAATATAGAAAGTGTGCTAACTTTCCAACTAAAAAATATAGAAAGACAGCTAACTGCACAGCTAAAAATATAGAACATGAGCTAATTTTACAGCTGAAAGCATAGAAACACAGCTAATGTGATTTAAAAAAGGAAAGTAAGCTAATTCTACAACTAAAAATATAGAAAAACTGCTGAAAATATAGAAACACAGCTAAGTAAACAGCTAACAATTTAGAAACTGGGCTAACTTTACTACTAAAAATATAGAAAGTGAGCTAACTTTGCAACTACAAATATAGAAAGACAGCCAACTACGCAGCTAAAGTTATAGTAATTATCAGACTTCATAGCTAAAATTATAAGACAGCTAACTACATAGTCAAAGTTATAGGAAGCATCTAACTTTATAGCAAATATTATAAAAGAACAGCTAACTACACAGCTAAAACTATAGAGAGACAGCTAAAGTAAAAGGAAACAACTAACTTTACATCTAAAGAAGAAAATCAGCTAACTACACAGCTGAAATTGTAAAATGGCAGCCCACTACACAGATAAAGTTATGGAAAACGGCTAACTTCACAGCTAAAGCTATGAGAGATGGCTAACTAAATTTATAGGAAGACAGCTAACTACACTGCTAAAATTACTAAAAAACAGCTAACTTCACAGTTAAGGCTATAGCAAGATGGCTAAATACAGAGCTAAAATTATAGAAAGACAGCTAACTACAGAGCTAAAGTTATAGCAAACAGCTAATTACACAGCTAACATCAAAGGAAAGCTAGGTTCCACGGTAACTGTAGCTAGCCTTAGCTACAACTAAAGCTGAGTTTAGCCAATATTTCCTCCCTAGCTGGATGTAATTTATACATGGAAAAGTATCTATGAATGAAGAGACATTTTGTTCACTTAATTTGTCATTCTACATCATTAAATAAGGCAGCAGCTGCTCAGTTTATGTTGGGAAAAAAACTGCTGTATCTCCTGCTAAAGGTAGCTAGCTCAGTAGCTGCGATCAAACTTTGTGAGGTTTGGTGGTAAACTATAACTTAATATCACACATTTCCATATATTAAACTGTATAGACCCATTTACTGTAGGTAAATAAAGAGGGCTGCGCACGTACCCTGGCAACGGAAGTATGGCGGCTGGCAGTGGCTTGTCAAGCCATGCGGGTGCATTATCAGTAAAAGATCGCGAAAAATACTTTAAAAAGATCACTTCAACAAATGACAAGAGGCTCCCAGATCCCTGTACACTTACCGAACGGGACTATGACGTTAGTAAATGGCCCAATATTCAGTGGCCTGATATTTATTTGTATTTAGTTGAAAAACCTAGAGTGTACACTAGAGAGAAGCTGCGAGCATACAAATCTATGGAGGCCTATGATTATGCAATTTGTAGACAGGTACAGGTGAGATACAAGGACACTGACAAAGAGTTTTGTGTTTTGATGTCTGAAATCCTACCCAGCCAAAGGCAAGGGCAGAAGACTACGATGTATGAGGCATGGGTGATCATCAACAAAGCGGAGAACTACATACACACAGCAAACTGCACCTTTATGGTGGCGATTCCAGCCGCTTTATTTTTTATGTCCCCCTGTCACAACAGTCAACAGGGTTTTTATTAGTGGCTCTAATCATGTGGGAACCGACAGCTCGTCAGTATATTTTGCACTGATTTCACTTTATTTGCCACAACAGCGCACACGCGTGCATTGTTGATGGTATCCTCCGTCCAATCCGCCGGCTTGATAGCCTGGAGCCACAGCCGCCTTCGGTTTCTCTGAAACGGCTGAGAGCCCATTGGCATGCGGTAGAACTTATGTCCCTCTTGAGTATTTCGGTTCGTACAACCAAAAACACAACAGCCTGACATTATGATGCCGACAGTTTAGCGTTAGCTTTTAGTTTTGCTACTCCGTGTGGTGCGAACAATGCCAGGTAAATGATATGAAGCGGTACTTCCATTGCCTTGATGCGCACGCAGCTTGTTGATGACGTAGGCTCTGATGGGGTCTATTAATGTATTAAATCAGATTTAAAAAATCATTAGTAGCAGTGGGGCAGATAGAAAGTTAGCTAAACACAGAAACCAGTGATTCCTATTAACTGTGGAGTCTAAAAACAAATCACATCAATGTTTTTCAATCATTCTGGTCATTCTGGTGCAGTTTTAAAGTTTTCTGATGGTTTATAGACAATTGTTTTTAGGGATACCTACAAAGATATATATAAAAACTAACTTAATTGTAATAGGCCTACATCACTACACCAGTTTGCAGAAATCTTGTAGCTGTTTTTTTACAACTTCCTTGCATCTGTAGTTAACTAAAAAGTGAGGTTTTCCTAGTAAAATGATTTTTTTTTACCTTTCTAATATGACATTAAAACATGTAACAACCACAGACAATTTGTAGTGATAAAATTGTATCAAAAACACACTGCAAACTATAGTCAAACATTACATAAAATCATGTAGGCTAAACCAACTAAATCAACCAAAGGAAATATAATTTAATACTTACAGTTTTAATTATATCAAAGATAGAATTACTACATTTGCTATGAACAAAATGCCTTCATCTCTTTCTTTTGACATTTTCTAAAAATCTTAATTTATTCGAAACTGAATAAGCAGTTATCTTACGTTGAATCTGCTGTAGCTATCTAGAGTTAGGAAATTACTGGATTATAAAACAAACTAAACTTAACAATAATTATATTTAACTGAAAAAACTGAAATTGCAATGAAATAATGACATCAATCTGATGTGTTTTCTTTGTTTTATGAGTCTGTTCATGTAAAGTTTTAAAGTCTCATTTGGCTGTAATTTATTCATCATCTTGAAATCATTTGAAGATTTTAAAGCCACAATTTGACTTAATCTTTGCAAGTTAATGTTTCTTTCTTAGCTGCTATTTGCTTAAATAAATTGTAGTTTTATTTTGTTAATGTTTTTACCTCACATGTGTTATTTATGCGTTTGTTTTAATTATTATGCAATTATTGTGAGCACAGAGTGAGTCTTGTGTAGGGGAAATCTGCTTAAAAATTCAGCTTTTTAATTCAGGTAAATCTCAGTTATATATTTTTAAGTCGAGATACTTTTAAAAAAAAATCAATGTTTGCCGGAAGACAGAAACTAGTTTCACTTTTAAAGAGAGAAAATCCGAAGCCTAACAGCATCCTCTCACCATCTCCTGTACTCGACAGGATAACGTTGCATTTGTTGTTTTGCATTTGAAACTAAAAAAATAAAAATAAAAAAATCCGACAGTTTCGGATGGAAACAGGAGTTTCTACCGTCGGATTTTTAGCTCTAAGAGGTCTCCTCATCTGAGTAGCTTTTAAACCATACTCCTCTGACAAAGAGCGGAAAAAAAATCCTAACGACATCATTTCCTCCTAACTCTTTTCAGCTGCAGCAGGTAAACATATTGTTGCCCTCCTGCCCCTGAACAGCAGCTTTATCTGCCCCGCTCCTCTGTTTGGACCCACCAAAAGAGGCTTTTGGTGCTTTCAGGCACGGTCGGAAATATTGAATTTCGAAGGGAGGAAGTTGATTTGTTTGAAGAGAATGCAGTTTAAATTAAGAGAAGTCGATGGTGCAAATTTGCGTATTTATCTAGCAATTAAACTGCACATAAATGAGTGATTTTTTAAAAACAGTTTTAGTTGTTTAAACTGCATGCAATGGCGTTTTTACACAACGCATGCGCAGGATCGTGTGGGGAACTATTAGTAAAACGAAGCAGAAGGGAAGGTAATCAGGCCTTGTGGAGATTTGTGAATAACTGGGCCACATCAACAGATACAGAAAAAAGACAGATTAGTATGTTTTTAGTAGTTATGCAGCAGTCCAAAAGTAAGTACTGTTTTCAACCTGTTACTGTTCATGTTTAATTTTAGTTACCACAAATAACAGAGTAGGGAAATTTTAGCATACAGTATAGGTTCAAAACTCACTCATTTAAATGTTAGAATTCGTTTCATTTGCATAAAAACCTAAATGTAACGCACAAAGGGCAAGCTTTGGTTTATCTAGGGCAACGTACTGGACAAAGCTAAAGGAAAAATACTTCTATCAGTCTTAGCTGAACCAAGTTTCCTCTGGCTGTAGCTTTATATTTGTTAAATAGACACTACAGAGGAGTCTCAGCAAGAAAACGAAGAACTATATTTCCCAAAATGTGGAAGTATTTATGAATATGAGCCGAGTGGAATCACCATTATTTGCATAGGACATCTTCCTTGCTGGGTTTTCATGCACTTGAAATGCACTGTAAAAAATGTTTTTATGATAAAAATTCTGTGGTCACCAGAACACTACAGTAAAATTACGGTAAAACATTTTCCTCATTTACAGTAAAGAAATGTATTGATACTGTTGATTTTGTGGTTAGAAAAATGTGCTTTGCTCCATATTTTGCTGTTAAAAAAGTTTTAACCTTTAAACATATTTTGTTTTACTTGAAAATTTCCATTATCAGCACAACAGTTAGTGTGATTAACATTTGATATGTGTATTTTCAGCATGACATATGCAACAAAAGCAGTTATAGCAGTCATACATTTTAAGCATATATGTGTTATTCACACAAAAGTACATCAATTTGATGGCTGTATTTTTTATAAGACATCAATACAATAATTGGCATGTTACTTGTTATAAGTATTACAGCATGTTTCAGCACAGCACATACATTTAGTTGTGAAAAATTGTATTCTTTCCAAAAAATAAATGCAAAAATTACAATATTGAATGTACATATTATGGCATTTTTCCATTAAAACTGTACTCAGCAACAGCAACAGCTAACTTTACAGCTAAAAATATAGACACAAGTAACTAAACAGCTTAAAATATAGAAAGCAAGCTAATTTTACAAGTAAAACTATAGAAACAAGGCTAGAAATATAGAACCACAGCTAACTATAGAGCTAACAATATAGAAAGTGAGCTCACTTTACAACTAAACATATAGAAATACAGACAAGGACACAGGTAAAGTTATAGGAATTATCAAAATTTTAGCTAAAATTACAATGAGACAACTAACTACATAGCCAAAGTTATAGGAACATCTACCTTTATTGCTAAGAACAGCTACCTACACACCTACAAGTATAGACAGACAGCTAGTGTAAAATGAAACTAACTATACGGCTAAAAAAGAAAGTCAACTAACTACACAGCCGAAATTGTAAAAGGGCAGCCAAGTACACAGCTAAAGTTTAGAAAACGGCTAACTTCACAGCTAAAGCTATAGAGAGATGGCTATCTACACACCTAAACTTGTACAAAGAGAGCAAACTACACTGCAAAAATTACTGAAAGACAGCTAACTTCACAGCTAAAGCTATAGAAACACAACTATCTACACAGCTAAAGTTGTAGAAACACAGCTATTGTCACAGCTAAAGCTATAGACATACAGCTACCTACAGAAAAAATTACAGAAAGACAGTTAACTACACAGCTAAAATTATAGAAAGATGGCTAACTACACAGCTAAAGTTATGGGGAAGTAGCTAACTTCACAGCTGAAGTTATAGACACACAGCTAACTACACAGTTAAAAGTATAGAGATGGCTAACTACACAGATAAAATTATAGGAAGATGGCTAACTGCAATGCTAAAATTACTGAAAAACAGCTAACTTCAAAGCTAAAGTTATAGAAACACAGCTATCTACACGGCTAAAATTAAGGAACAACAGCTAACTGCACAGCTAAAGTTACAGGGATGCAGCTAACATCACAGCTAAAACTATGGAAAGACAACAAACTACATGGCTAAAATGGCAGAAATACAGTTTATTACACAGCTAAAATTACTGAGAGACAGCTAGCTACATGGCTAAAGTTATAGAAACACAGCTAACTACAGAGCTAAAATTATAGAAAGACAGCTACATATAATGGTAAAATTATAGAAAAACAGCCAACTACACAACTAAAGTTATAGAAACACAGCTAACTACAGAGCTAAAATTATAGAAAGACAGCTACATATAATGGTAAAATTATAGAAAAACAGCCAACTACACAACTAAAGTTATAGAAACACAGCTAACTACAGAGCTAAAACTATAGAAAGACAGCTAAATATAATGGTAAAATTATAGAAAAACAGCCAACTACACAACTAAAATTCTAGAAAAACAGCTAACTACACAGCTAAAGTTATAGCAATAGAGCTGCAGTACTCAGCAGCAACAACAGACAATAAAAGAATAAAAATATAAATATAAATCTGAGAAATCTAAATAAAAAATATTTTAAGTATAAGAAATACAATGTAAAAGTAAGTGTAAACAAAGTAAGGTGTAAAACATGACAGAAATTTGCTTAAGCAGGGTAATAAATTACAATGTTGCACATTGTTGTTGAGGCATTGCACATGAAGTTCAAGTATTGTCCATGTATTACATATTGCAGTGGTAGTGAAACAGGAGTCCCTAATGGCTTTTTGTTTTTATTTTCTGCATCTTTTCCAAACCTTGAGCTGCACTTGAAGGCAGCATTATCGGAGAGTGTTGCTCCCCCGCCCCCCGTCGCTCTCTCTCTCCCCACATAAACACACTCACCCTGCGGCCGCTGAAAGGCGAGGACCCAGGGTGGAGGTGGAGGTGGAGGGTGATGAGGAAATGAGTTGATGTGCCCTGGAAGTAATTCTTTCACCCCCATCCTCCTCCTCCCCCCCAAAAAAACACACACAAGGTGGGAGAGAGCCACGGGACCACCGACCACCAACCACCAGCAGCCCCTCAACACGTGGGGAAGCAGCGGACACATTCCTGCTGATGTCCTGCTGCTCGTTTTCCTCCTCCACGCTGCTCATGTTTCTAATCTTAAATCATCATGCAAATACATTCCAGTCATAATTTGAACTTTTTTTCTGTCTCAGTTGAACCAGTTTTCATGAAAAATGCAAACAAATGCAAGAAATCTTCACAATTCAACTCAGCTGTGGTGATTATTGATTAAATTTTAATGATTTTATTATTATTATTTATCATACAAGTTCACGTGAAGCCCCAAGAATGCATGTAGTCACTTCAAAACTCTCTGTAAAAGGAAATAAATAATTGAAAAAGGATTAAATTCATAGTTTAATGAAACAGAACTTTTTTTCTCTCATTTGTGTTTGGTTTTAAAAGCAAAAAAAAGACAAAACAGATAAAGATCTCACCATTATGTCAATGCAAGTGCTTTATTTTTTCAAATATTTAATAACTACAATAAGCACTAAAGGTATTAAGTCCCCCCCCCCCCCCATGGCAATAGGTGATAAAATAAAATCAGCTTAAAAAGGCTGAAGTGCATGTGTTTAACAACATAAAATCTGTTTAAATATTAATTGTTTGTATCAGATTTGCTCCAATTCCAAACTATAATATAGTTTTGAATTGTTTCTAATTAAAATTGATCTTTTTATGAGATAAACCAGCATGTATAATGTGGTTTGCAGGTGTTCAATAACATAAAATCTGTTTATATATTGTTTGTGTTTATGTTTATTTATGTCAAATTGTCTCAATTACAAGCAATATTGTACTAATAAACATGTATTTTTCAATTATTATTATGCTAAAAAGATGAATCGAGGTGAATTGCATGTGTCTGGTAACTGACATATTAGGTTTTAAAGTCACAATGGCTCAGTTACAGGTCATATTATAGTATAAATAAAAAATATTCTTGATAAAAAAAAAGTGAGTCAGGGTGTACAATGAAAACTGTTCAAATATTAGATGGACAACTGACTTCATTACTGGCAATATTGTTCTTTTAAAAATATTTTTTTTAATTAAAAGGTTATTTTTTGCAAGATGAAGCTGGCCTGCAGCTGCATAATAATGCAGATTGGAATATAAGTGGTTTATTGTTATTCAACTTTACTCCAGTTGCAAGCAATGTTATTGTATAAACTTTTTTTCTAATTAAAATGAATCTTTTACAAGTTAAAACAATGTTTTTATACTGAACTGCATGTATCTAGTAACATAAAATATGTTTGAATATTAATTTTTATATAAAAATTTCTCAAGTTAGTAGCAATAATATAGTTTTAATATTATTTTTTATTAAAACATATTCATACAAGATGAATCAAGGTGTATATGGTGGTTTGCAGGTGTCTAATATCAAAAAATGTGTTTGAATATTAAATATTTATGTCAAAATGGCTCCAGTTACAGACAATATTGTAGTTTTAAATTGTTTCTAAGGAAAATTGATCATTTTACGAGATAAATCAAGGTGTATAAGGTGGTTTTAAGGTGTCTAATGACATAAAATCTGTTTGAATATAGTTGTTTATGTCAGAATGGCTTCAATTACAAACAATGTTATAGTTTTAAATTGTTTCTAATTAAAACTGATCATTTTATGAGATAAATCAGGGTGTATAAGGTGGTTTTTACGAGTCTAAAACCATATCTATTTGAATATTAGTTGTTGATGTCAAAATGGCTCCAATTACAAGCACTATTATAGTATTAAAAGTTCATTTCTGTATTTGTATTTATTTATTTTTCCCGAAATAAATCAGGATGCTTACGCTGAACTACATGTGTCAACTAACATAAAATCGTTTTGAATATTAGTTGTTTGCGTGCAAGTGGCTCCAGTTCAAAGCAATGTTCTAGTATTAAACTTATTTTTGTATAATCTATAACATTATTAACTACGGGATGAATGTGTAAATTAGACTGCAGGTGACTCCAGTTCATGTAACTGGGACGCTGCTGGATAAACCAGTGAGAAAAAAAAACTGTCGCTGGTTGAAAAAAAAAAGTTTGTGAAAGTGACGTCACACTCCCACAATGCTTACCGCCCCATAACTCGGCTGCAGCCTGAGGAGAGCCAGACACTCTCAGGCCCCGAATATAGAAAAAATATTGGAAAAATCGGAAAAAAATCACAAACGGACGCATCGAAGTGGAGAAAAAGGCGACGAGGAGCGGCGGCGAGGATCGAGTCTCCCACGGAGGGATTCTGGTCCGGGTCCGGGATGGAAGGTTACCGGGGCTCCATGTGAAATTGACTAATGCGGTGCTGGAAACTTTTTGGTAGGTACAAAACTGCTCGTTTTTTTCCTCCCCTCTCTCTCTCTCTCTCTCCCTGTCTCCTCTAAAGACCTCATAACGCGGCTGCACGTCCACGCGTGTGCACGTTGAAGCCACTTTGACAACACCGACGGATCCCGAATGTGGTGTCAGTTTGTTGGCACCGACGCGCGGTCCGACTTTGCGTAATTTTGCGCATTTTTAAATTATTGTTAATTATTTTATTTATTGTTTTCACGGCAGCGTGGAAGCAGCTCGGGTGATTTAATTCTCAATGATCGCCTCCCTCCTCCTCCTCCTCCTTCTTCTTCTTTTGCTCGATAAAAATGCTGCGAATGTGTGAAGTTGTTCCACTCGGTGCACTTTGTCCAGCGGCCCCCCGAGCTGTTGACGTTTGATGTTTCTATGTTTTCTTCTTCTATTTCTTTCTGCGATGTGCTGAGTTCTGACTATTTATTATTTATTTGGGAGCAATTTCCGACCCATTTCCCCGTGTGGCATGTTTTGCAGCGGAGTCCCACGGTGCGCTGCCGCCGCCGCTGTGCCACTTTTTTGGGGGGCGAACTTTGGCAGAAAGTCGCTGTTTTTACGCGCAGCCACATTTCCCTGTGCGCATCATGCATTCTTTAAATTAGGACTTTAGTGGCTGACATTGAGTCCCCCCTCCTCCAGAAACCCTCCTCCTTCTCCTCCCTCCCCACGACTTGAAGCCTTTTGTTGCAGCCTCAATCCACCAGGTTGTGGGTTCATGTCACTGCTCGGATGTTTTTTTGTGTCTGTTGTGTTTTCCTCACAAGGCTGCTGGGTAAATAACAAACCCCAAGACCTCCACCGTGGCAAGGAGGGGGGCTTCACTTTATGCACTTGTTGCTGAAGTTTGACTGAGATGCTGTTTATTTAGATTTTAGGTCAAATTTGCTCCAGTTACAAAGAATATTATAGTTTCAAATTGTTTCAAATTAAAATGGATCTTTTTAGGAGATGGATCAGGGTGTTTAAGGTGGTTTGCAGGTGTCTAATAACGCAAAATCTGTTTTTATATTTGTTGTTTATATCAAAATGGCTGCAGTTACAAACTGTATTATAGTTTTGGTAATATTTTCTATTAGAACATGTTTTGAAAGTTGAATTGGGGTTTAGAAGCTGAACTGCATGTGTTCAGTAGCATAAAATGTGTTTGAATGTTAGTTGTTTACATCAAATTTACTTTGCCACTTTCACAATTTTTTACACTTTTATCCTCAATCAGGAGTGTGGAAAGATGTGCAGGACTTTTATGTGTGGATGTGGCCACAAAAAGTGACAAAATTGTTCCTTTACAAGTCATTTATTTACCTTATAGAACAGATGCATAGAATAGATTTTAGAATCATGCCTCCACACAAACACAAAGTCCTCAAACTCACAAGATGGAACTCAGAAATGTGCCTTTTTTAAATCGTTGAAAATTGTTGAAAGATGTTGTTAGAACAATATTGAAGTTTTGAGTCGTTTCTAATTAAAACTGATCTTTTTACGAGATGAATGAGGGCGTATAAGTGGTTTGCAGGTGTGTAATAACATAAAATCTGTTTATATATTCATTGTTTATGTCAAAATTGCTGCAGTTACACTTTTTTTTATTAAAACATCTTTTTACAAGGTGAATCAGTGTGTTTATAGTGGTTTGGAGGTGTCTAATAATATAAAATGTCTTTGAATATTAGTTGTTTATTTCAAACTGGCTCCATTACAAGCGATGTTACAGTTATATAGTTGTCTAATAGTCTCGTTTGTATTATGATGTCAAATTGAGGCAATAAAAAGCAGTATTATAGTTTAAATTTATGTTTTATGAGATAAAACAGGATAAATTGTTCATTTACAAGTCATTCATTTCCTGGATATTTTGGAAAATAAAGCATCAGAGGGGCTCATGCCTCCATTTAGCTTTTTGTTCTTCCGGTTTCTGAGGGATCAAAATGTAATGAAGAGATAGGACATCATGGTTTGGTTATATTACTTCAAAATGTGGCTTTTTTCGTTACTAAATAATGCATAATTCCACCCACCAAATATGACTGAGATGGAGAAATGTAGAGGGAAGCTTTGGGTGATGTGTTGCTAAAGCACTGAGACATGTGGTCACAGTTGTCTTATTTTCAAAAGCCAAAAACGGACACAACAAATATTTGTGATTACTTATTTAATTCTGGTTGCTAGTTTCACTTTTGATTTTAAAATGTAGATACAGAGCATGCAGCATCAAAAACAACCAATACTCTGTTTAACATGAATGCATCGTGCTGCTTTTTTCACGCATTTGCTCTGTTGGGTTGTTTTTACTGCTTTCCTGCTGAGAGTTTAGCCTGAACTCAGAGTGAACTTTGGGATATTAACGTGTTTTTGTCCTGTGATTGTACAAGAATCTTCACTTTGACCCTGCAGGGCTGCAAGTTACAGTTATTTTTTACCATCAATAAAGCCGCAATTTTGTATTCAGTTAATAATTATTCTGTTAAAATGGTTAAAAGGAAAGTTCAATCAGATAAACAGACCAGAAACCTCCAAAACTAGAGCTACAGCGGTTTATTGATCAGTTGTTTGGCTTATAAAAGGTCAGAAAAGAGTGAAAAAGTTGATGTAAATGTCCTGTTTTGTTCACGAACCCAAAGAGAAGGGGAGAAAAAGACAAAATATTAACATTATAGAATCAAATAATTTAGGTTTTCTTTTCTTAAAAAGTTCACTCACCTTGACCAGTTGTTTATTAACAGAGCTTGTGATTGACAACTAATTGATTAATCAATTAATCGTTGCAGCTTTATTCCAAACACAAACTCCTCCAATAGCTCCACAAAACAGAATTCATTTTCAGCTTAGATGTGCACATATTTTCTCTGTATGACATGTCCGAGAATTGTGAAAAGCTTTCAGTGTAATGTCACCGAGGAGGAAACAAATAGACAAAATATTCACATTTAATGAAGAATTTAGGCTTTCTTAAAAAGTTTGCTCAATTTGTTCAGTCGATTATTAAGACAGTTAATGATTAATTTCATTGATTAATCGATTTATCGTTGTAGCTTTACACAAAACTCAAAGTTCTTAAAACTGTCAAGCTAGAACTAAAAGAAACGGAATGAATTCTAGGAATAGTTGTAGATTGATTCTCTGTCAACCGACCAATCTGTGCTCAAATGTGCTCAATAATCTGTTGACTATTTTCTTGGTTTATTGATTAGTTATTTGGTTTTAAAAATGTAAGAAATTGATGAAAAATATTGATCAGTTTTCCTCAAATGTCTTGTTTTGTCTGAAACTTAAAGATTTTCAGTTCCCTGTCACAGAGAAGGAAATAAAAAACACTAAATATTCACATTTACCAAGTGGAAAATAGAGACTTTCTTTTCTTAAAAATGTACTCCATATGATTAATCAATTATTACGATACCTAATCAATTCTCTTGATTATTTAATTAACCGTTGCAGCTTTAAAGAAAACACAAAATCCTCAAACCTGTGCCTCAAAAAATGAATTATTTTCAGGATAGGTGAAGATTATTGATCCAGATAAGTGAGTGAACGTAAAAGAGAATTTTGAAGGCGTTAAAGCTGCTACTATTGATTATTCTCTCAGTGTATTGATTAGCTGTTTAGTTTATAAAAGGTAAAAAAAGAGGCAAGAAAAATGTGAGTCAAAGTTAGAGATAACATCCTCAAATGTCTTGTTTTGTCCACAAATTAAAGATATTCCATGTACTGTCATAGAAGAAGAAAGAAACCAGAAAATGTTCACATCTATGAAGCTGTAATTAAAGGATTTTGAATCTTGATCTCTTTTTAAAAAGTCACTAAAAACCAATTAATCGATTATGAAAATAGTTGCAGCTTCGTATAAATAAATTCTCCAAAACTGTTTAGCACATAAAAAACATTTTTTAAATGCTAATGATAGTATAATAGTAGAACGTTCTTCTCAAATATCACTTAAACTCAGTATTCCATTATTTAAATGGTTTATGATTCAATTAATAGTTCAGATCTAATTGATTCATTGTTGCAACGTTGCGCAAAGCACGAAGGCCTCAAAACTGGAAACTGAAATAATAAATTATTTTTAAAAAATAATGAAATATTTTAGTAAATGGTTCTTGGAAATAAATCTGTCAAATTAAATAATTGATTAGGAAAATAGTTCATGATTCATTAACGGTTGACAACTAATCAATTGATCACAAAATCCTCAAACTGAAAAGCTAGACAGTAGTTAAAAATGTTGTAAATGGTTCTCATAATAACACTAAAGATGAATAATCAATTATAAAAAAAGAGTTTCTGATCACTTTAACAGTTGACAACTAATCCATTAATCGTTGCAGCTCTAGTTGTACATATCAAATCTACTCAGATATAGTGCTTAATTGTAGTTAAGCTGATGATTTGTGTAGAAAAAGACACCATAACAAGAATACACAGAGTACTGAGTCTGTCTGCCCTCCTAACAGCTGAATTCAGATCAGTTCAGGCTGCTTAAGTGAGTTTAGGTGGGTTTTCCCCTCCACTTTCGGCCCTGCAGGTCTGAGTCAAGCTTGAGCCATCGAGGCCTGCAGCTACATAATAAGGAAATGGAAGTGAGTTTGTCACGAGACAATGCCTTTGTTGCTGCCAGTCGCGCTGCAAGTCGAGACCCATGTGTTGATGTTTGCTGCTCTTTTACTTTAACCAGCAGCTGGTGACGGATCCTCCCTGCAGCCGTCTGGTGGCTGTTATCACGGTGGTTTTAGAGCACAGACTTGAGTTTTTGGCATTAGTAATTGTGTTTAGAGGGGAAGTTGTGAACTGAGGTGGTGAAATACAATTTAAAGTTAAATAACAGTTGTGTATGCTGTCATTGTGTGTTTTCCTTGGGTTACAGCTTTAATTTTGCAAAAGTTTAGTTATAGGGTGTTTTGAGATGTACTAAAATATGAATTGAAGATGTGTTTTTTAAGGTTTTCTCATTGCATTTCAACTCCGCGTAGCCAATAAGTTTGCTAAATTGAACTGAAACTGTCTCAAACATTCCTTCTTTTGCATTTCTATCCAGATTTAGTTTTAGTTAATGCTTTTATTTTGCAGGGACGACACACAATTTAAAGCAAATGCGGCAGAGTTAGCAGCTAGCAGCTAATTAGTATCTGTTGTCACTGGAAAGAGAACAAACACGGAGCAATAAATGCACTTCATAAAACAGTACTTAGCTTGTGAGAAACAGTAGAAACAGTAAATGAAAGGCCGTCATTGGTGGTGACTTCAGCCAAAAACACGCTTGGACCATTTTGCACTCTAGTTTAGCTGTTTGCTAACATTAGCCAGCAGCTTGTTCTGTGTTTTCTGACACAAAGATCTTACACCATGTCTTGTTATTTAATTTGCAATGAAACCTTTCACAATTGAGTATTGTTCCTGCTACAGTCTAGTTCGTGCATCTAATCAAACGTCACCATAAAGCTTTGAACAAATCTGACTTTTTGATGAATTTTAGCATTTTAAGCTAAAATGTAAGATAATTTTTTTCTTTGTATAAATACACGACCATTCAAAAGTTTGGGTTCACCAAGGCAATTTCATGTTTTCCATGAAAACTCACACTTTTATTCATGTGCTAACATAATTGCACAAGGGTTTTCTAATCATCAATCAGCCTTTGAACACCATTAGCTAACACAATGTAGCATTAGAACACAGGAGTGATGGTTGCTGGAAATGTTCCTCTGTACCCCTATGGAGATATTCCATTAAAAATCAGAAATTTCCAGCTAGAATAGTCATTTACTACATTAACTATGTCTAGATTGTATGTCTGATTCATTTAATGTTATCTTCATCAAAAAATGCTTTTCTTTCAAAAACAAGGACATTTCTGAGTGACTCCAAACTTTGCAATAGTAGTGTGCATACATTAAAGTGACAAAAAGTCCCTCCTACTCCTCCATGTGTGTTTTTGCAGCCATAAACTCCTGATGATTGGTGTTATTGTGGCGTTCAAACATTCCTAGCTGCTCTGCTCTCCAGAAATATTCTGCACCGGGGTCCATGCACCAGCTTCTTCTCATTAACGTCCATGCATCGCCCTCCATTACTTCCATGCCCCTCTGGTCGGCAGGCAACATGTTTCATGTTTGCCTTTGTGATTGAGCGAGTGTGTTTTCCTCAGAGAGCTCACACACATGCCTGTTTGTCAGATCTGTATATGTATGTGTGTGTGTGTGTGTGTGTGTGTGTGTGTGTGTGTGTGTGTGTGTGTGTGTGTGTGTGTGTGTGTGTGTGTGTGTGTGTGTGTGTGTGTGTTTTTGGGCTCCTGGTGTGAGAAAGAGCTGTTTTTCTGGAGTTGGAGGGAGGTCTTCTCCTTCTGAAAAATCCCCCACAATTCCCTGCACCTCTGCGGGCAGCAGTGGTGGCGGCAGCGAAGGTGGCGGTCGGCGGCGGCGGCAGCAACAGCAGGCTGATTTCCATGAGAAAAGAGCATCAGTTGGGTTAATGGGAGGGACAGCCCTCTGAGGGGACAAATGGTAGTTAATAACCAGGGAAGAATCGGAAAAGCTCTGATCCCTTTCTTTGTACTTCTTCACCTTCTTGAGGCAGGGATGGGATGGGACGGGGCTGGTGGGGGGTTGCAGAGGGAACAAGGGACACCGGGTTCATGCTAGAATGGATGTTCTTCGCTGAAGGGCTGCAAGAAGATTGTGCTATTTGTTATTTTCTCAGGACAGCAACAAGCTGCGAGCCTGAGAACTGCCAGGAAGTATAGGGGGCATCTCACAAGCAGTTTGTGTGTTTGGCCTTTTTGTGCATGTCAGAGTGTTTACATGCAAAGGTGTTGTGTGTCACTGGACCGGATTTATTTATTTGCAATGTGTGAGGCTTCACACAGTAGCTGCTGGTCATTCAGGTCACTTTGAGAGGAGGATGGATGAATGTCGAAATGTAAGAAAAAACAGAGGAAATAAGAAACAGAAAGAGGATGAATCTGTATGTTTGTGTTTCTAGTACTGGCTGATAATGATGCTTCAGAATCAAGTGCAAAAAGTAGCCCAATGGAAAAAAAATTCTGTCTTCCGTGAACCAAGTAGTATAATGTCACTGTAGAAAACATACTAAAACCGCTGGCATTGAATTCTTGGTCAGAATTCTACTGGTTTTAATCACAGTTCTGCAAGATTTAATCTGTATTTCATGTTGGCAAAGTTCTTGTACAACTTCCTGTTCAATGTTTTGGAAACTTGGATTCATTCGTTAAATGAGTGAAATGAGTTTTATGTGAAAACAATTGATATTACTCAGTGTAATATATCAAAAAAGGATTGTATTGGTGTTAAAACTCAGGACCTAGCTCTTTCATACTTGTCCACAACCGCTCCTATTAAATTGTGTTGTCTCCCATGTTGTATTTTTATTCGGTTTCAACTTTTATTTTAAACTTTTGAACAAGTTTAGTTATTTATGATTTATTATTTTAAGCGTTCTCGCTTCATTCTAAAACTATGTTGCCACAAAGTTTAATGAAGTTCAGACTGATGCCCCCCAAATTAAACTTTTCAATAAATCAAGAATAGACTCACATGTTCCTCCTTTTACAAATGAAAATTCAATTCATGTGCGCTAAAATGGACCATTACACAGTATAGTTTTGCTGTTACAGTTCTGGTAGCTAACATTAGCAAGCTGTCAGTCTTGGATTAAGTTTAGCATTTATTAGTTTACGTGTCATCAAAACACCTTAGCACCTGAACAGTTAGATATATTTAGTCTTTTCCCTACAGTAATCTGATGTTGAAACAAACATGTTGAAACATGCGTAAAGTTTGAATGCATATTGCATAGCATTTAAAAATTTCCTTGTGGCCT
Organism: Acanthochromis polyacanthus; assembly: GCF_021347895.1. Taxonomy (NCBI): domain Eukaryota; kingdom Metazoa; phylum Chordata; class Actinopteri; family Pomacentridae; genus Acanthochromis; species Acanthochromis polyacanthus. Next base: position 9,271,293 of record NC_067118.1, read on the forward strand.
CAAGCTAGAGTTCAATATTAGCTTAATGTTTGCAAACTTTGGATATTGTTGTGTAACCAACATTACAGAGTTTGTTTTCTGACTATATGATGCTTCTTTTGTTATTGTTACACATTGATTTAATATTTAAAATGATCCCCATGTAAGTAACATTACTAAAGCTATTAGTGTACGTCATTATTTTTCTTGTGCTACTGTTACACTTTATTGTAGTGTCTAAAATCACCACAATATTGCATACATAGAGGATTTGCTGCTAACATGCTTATGTTGGTGAGTATTAGCTTAGTATTTGCAGACTTCTTTACTTCTTTACTAGGTATTTCTGTGTCATTAACATTACCAGTTTTGTTTTTTAATTATATGGTTCTTGTTTTCATGCTCTCTTTTAGCAATTAAAAATATCCCAATATTGGTCCCAATATGGTCCTATTGTTAGGTTGTAGCTAATTGTGACTAATGTTTGCTAACATTAGCACATTTTAAAATAGATATTTCTGCGTAACTGACATTTTTGAATCTGCTCACTGACTCAATACTTTCTGTGTGCTACTGTTTCGATACGTTTTAGCAGTTAAAATGATAGCAACATTGCCAGAGGATTTGCTGCTATCATGTGGCACTTAGTTCATGGTGGCTAATATTAGCTTGATGTTCTGTGGATATTTCTATGTAACTAACATTACCAAATCCATTTTCTATCAATATGGTTCTTTTTGAAGTTCGTTTATGCAAAATTTTAGCATTCAGATGATCCCAATATTGCTAGGGGATTTGTTGCGATCATGTGGCCTGTAGCTTATGGTGACTAATGTAAGCTAACATTAGCACACTTTAAGTAGATAGTTCTGTCAATACTGAATCTGTTTTACTCAGTGTAGTTCTATTTCTGCTGTTGTCATGCTATGTGGTAACATTTAAATGATATTGCCATGTGATTTGCTGCTATCATGTGGCTTGTAGCTTATGGTGGCTAATGTAAGCTAACATTAGCACACTTTACATAGATAGTTCTGTGCGACCCTACTTATGTGACATTACTGAATCTGTTTGTCAACTTCATAATTGTTATTTCGCTACTGTTACAATATTTTTTAGCATTTGCCATTACCCAATATTGTTAGAAAAGTTTGCAGCTTGAGTCACATGTGGCTAACTGATGATGGCTAATTTCTGTTATGGCAGTTTTTCTAAATGATACATTTCTGTGTAGTTGTACTTGCTGAGTGTGTCTGTTGATTTTATGACTCTGGTGTGAAAGATAATTCATGACCATGCAAATTGTGGTTTGACCAAACGATCGTAACTCAAGGTTCACTTACAGGACTCGATTTTCAACCATGTCATGGTCTTTTTGATCAAGTTACATTCTCTTTAACCCCCAGGAGAATGCTACTAGGTGGATGTTGAGCTCAGATTTTGTTTGCATGACTCTTACATGAGCTGCTTTTGAAAATAACTGTGAGTCTGTAATTGTCATTAATGACCGCAGCGTTCAGCAAAAGTTACACAGGCTAGCTTAAAGGATTTAAAGGGAAACTGCTGCCAACATAGTTTTTCGTTCTTGCATTTATATAAAACATTATTGCTGTTCTGATGAATAAAATATGATATTAAATGTTTTCATATTGCATTTTAACATTAAACTAATATGACTTTTATTTAGGATTAAACCTGGCGGGTGCAAAAACAGGTAACAAACATCACTCCTTGCCATCTTTATAGTAAATTCAGCGCCGTGTACATTTACAACATTTCTCTGGCAGCCGTGACACAGAAGAATGATGCTTTGCTGTGTAATACACTGATTGAAAACAGACACACACACCCTCGCATAACACGCAGATATTTACAAGGCTAATTAAAGTTTAAAAAAAAGACGAACCTTCACGTTTTCATTTTTACTATGCATAGGCGCACAGTTAATAACACGAGTGCACTCATGAACCGGCGCACATTCTGCCGGGTGCTGCAGGATGCCGGGCAGAAATAGTAAGAGGATGCGAGATGCTTGAACCACATATTGCCACTTTTCCTCGCAGATCTTTTTCTAGGAAGAGCGGGACAGCTGTGGCTTTTCAGGACCTAGATCCATCCATCAAGCAGCACCCACGGTTTACACCACACACTCGCATTTTCCCCTCCCTTTCTTGCCCTCCATTTCCATGCATCTCCATTTCTTCCTGCCGCACTCCGTCCATCTATCCCTCTCTTGTTTTGCCCTTCATCCATCCTTCTCTCCCAGACTGAGTTTACAGCCCCCAGGCCACTTCCGCCAGGCTGTCTGCAACAGATTTATTAATAGGCTTTTCTCTCTGCAGTAAACACAGCGTTGGTTTAGGGGGTCGTCTCTCAGACACTGATAGACTTGTGCTTAACCTCAGGCACTGGCCGAGTTGGGAATAGTGGAAGGTCTGTTGCTTTCAAAGATGATCCACTGCAGATTAAGTCATAGTTGGGGCTGCTGGAAATAAACACAAGTTGTAGATTTGCTACTATTTTACAGCACGTTTGATTGTTTAGGTGGGGCTGAGAGTGCAGAGTGGCACAAGAAATGCAATGTCAGGAAGCTAATTTATGGGATTCAGGGAATTTTAAATGTTAAATATTATTGGAAACAGCTGACAAAACAATCTCAGCCCTTTGTAACCACTTTTATTTCAGGCCGGTTCATGGTTTCGAACTCTATAAAATTTAAACAGCAGCCTTGTTCATGCGTCTATCATACTACTATCATGGGTTTGCTTATGCAGACATGTTTTAAATGCTGAATATTATTGGAAACAGCTGGCAAAATAATCTCAGCCCTTCCTGACCCCTTTAGTTTAGGCCGGTTCATGGTTTTGGACTTTATAAACTTGAGCCTTGTACATGCGTCTGTCATACTACTATCATGGGTTTGCACATGCAGACATGTTCCAATGTAGAAAACATGATGTCAAGAAGAGAAAGTGCTTTTTTATTGTGTTTGTTTGTGCAGTAGGGCTGCACAATATATCGCCACATTGCTAAAAGTGTGGTGTGAACTGATACGAAAACAGAACTCACACTGAAGTCGAACATAATTTACTTTGATTTAAGGCTTCTTTTTTGCACTACGTGTGTTTTCTTAACTTTGTTCAGAAGAGTTTGTTGACATGCAGACTTCACACAGAGAAACACTGAATATGCGGATTCGGTAGCAAAAAAAAGAAAAAGAAACACAACGTCAATTTTATTTTGGCTACAGACAGGATGATGTTGACCAAAAACAGGTACTCCATCTGCTGGGTCTCACAGTTGTTGCCACGTCTAATTTGTTTGACCAAAGTTTGTGTAGGACGTCCAAAAGCCAGATGTGAATGTCAACCAAAGCAAAAAGACTGTTTTGAATACTTTGGATGCAACAAAAACACCCCAATCCATCTAGAATGATTAATTTGGTCCAAGTAGAGTTGTTCAGTTGATCTGTTTAAAATTTCCTTCATTTGTTGTCTTTGTATCAGGATCTATACTGCATGAAAACTAAATATCTGAATGACTTCTTTTTATAATATTGTGAAACCCTCCAGAACAACAGGAAAAAGCATAAATGAGTAAACAGTGAGTACAACACGTGAACAAGAAAAGAGAATGTGAAATAAAACGTAAATACGATGTACACTTGGTGCACAAAGCCACTGTCAGTTTATTTTCTTGGCACAAGCAGTCCTTTCATGCAAACAGTCCACAAAAACGCTTACATTTTGAGCCACTTGGACTTTAGCAGACACAGAAAACATGATGTTTCTGTGATTGTCAAGCTGCCTGTTCTTGCATCCCACATTTTGCAGTTTGCTGTAAGAAGGGCGGCACATTTATACCTTTGCTTTTTTGCACTTCTGATTTTAGATAGACTAAAGCAGGCTTCTTATTTCTACCACTGCTGCTTTGCTAGCCGAAACAACTGTAACTAGCAGAGCTGGGCCTTGCCTGCACACCGGCCAAGCAGTATTTTACAACACCATCGAACTAACCGTTGCATTGAATTGCTTGTTTCTTTGGGTCTTTGTCTTCTAGTTTTTTTCTACTGTACCTTGCATGTTTGCACCTGTGTCTAAGAGAAACGACATTTCAATCCCATCCATTCAAAAGTTTGGGGTCACCCAGGCGATTTCATGTTTTCCATAAAAACTCACACTTTTATTCATGTGCTAACATAATTGCACAAAGGTTTTCTAATCATCAATTAGCCTTTCAACACCATTAGCTAACACAATGTAGCATTAGAACACAGGAGTGATGGTTGCTGGAAATGTTCCTCTGTACCCCTATGGAGATATTCCATTAAAAATCAGCTGTTTCCACCTAGAACAGTCATTTACCACATGAACAATGCCTAGACTGTATTTCTGATTCATTTAGCGTTACCTTCATTGAAGAAAACTACTTTTCTTTCAAAAATATGGACATTTCTGAGTGACCCCAAACTTTTGAACAGTAGTGTACATATGGCAGAATTGACAAAAAGTTGTCTTGAACATCCACTTGCCTGCTCTATAGTCCAATACGCTGAGCGACTCAGTGATTTGGTCGTGCCATTCGAGTTTTATGCTTTAAACTCTAAAATGTAGTGAACAGAAGCCGTACAGGACATTGATTCTTCTGCTGGTGTCTACAAAACACTCCTTTTGCAATTAAAACGTCTCTTACATTATGGCAATTATGTCATATCAATATGGACGACAACAATCGTTTTGTTTCACAAAACTTAAAGAAGACATCGACATGCTTCTGAATTTGCAAGCCGATATGTTTAATTTGTCCCCACATGAATGATCTGTCGCTGCAGGTTGGGTTCTAACATTAGCTTCTGGCTAATGTGATTTTCTCAGAGACAGAAATAGCAGCTCTGGTGTCCACAGCCTCAAAATGTGGTGCTGATGTTCTGCTTTGTGCAAAAGATAATAACCAATATCTGGTGCATTAATATGCAGTGGTGTTTTATCAATGTAGCATCAAGTGAGTCTCCTGTGTAGTGAACACTAAACAGTAGTGGACAATCTGAACATAGCTTTTATCAGCAGCTAGCTTGTGAGCTAATTAGGCTAATGTCGACATCTATATTGACTTCTCAATGCTTCACATTAACTAATTTTAAGAAAAACTCTGCAAAAGTGTCCTAAAAGTTTTCCTGATTGGTATACAGTTAAGTATTGTGTAAGACTGAAGCAAAATCTTCATGCATGGAGGTAAAAATCTGCAGTTGTACCTGCTGTTGAGTCACTAACAGACAGAAATAAAGAAACTACATCGTTTTTGATGAATAGAGCTGCAAAGTTCTGTTTTTTTAAAGTATGACAGAGAATTTAGATGCTTTGCTTACAACTTTAAAATGAAGTTGTATCCCATGTGAAGCATTTAGATGTGATTCCTGCGTCTTCAAGGATCCCAAATCTAATAGAGAGCTACACAGAACCGATGACTTCACTCTAAACTTAGATATATTAGCATTTTGGACTCTCAGTTTTTGACACATTGGGGAAATACTAGCAGCTACAGGCAGATAAACTATTCACAAAAGATTTATTTTTTGCCTTAAACCTTGCAAAATGAATTAGTATGAATCGCTCATTGGTCTGGGAAGTAAATCAGATTAAAGTCCCATTAACCCTGTTGTTTTACATGAAAAATAGAACAAATAGCACATCAGTTTTCTGCAGTGGTAGAACTCTGTGGCCTCAGTGGATGCGTGCCGCTTGTTGACCTTTTAAAAACGGTGCTGGTTGGACTTTTACAGCAGGTATGGACGAGGTTTTAATGTCCCCTCTGTTCTTTTTCTCTGCTAGTTTAACTCCGCGTCCTGGACTAGATTTTAAATGCCCTCTAATAGACCTGAATTATCAACTTTCAGTAGCAAATCTTCATGAATCACCCTAGAAATCACTAAAAATCGCTCTGACTGTCTTCACATTTTCCAGTTTTCTGCAGCATGAAAGGAACATGGTCATTTGTCTGTTTGCCTGAGCAAAATGGAAGCACATACAGGCTAAAACTGCCTGTAGCTGATATTACAACCAAAACACAAGAACACTGGTCCAACTGTGATTTCAAGTTTCAGGTGAGAAGAGTAACCTAAAACTTAAATAAGTAACCTAAAACTTGACAGAAAACAGACTCGGTCATGTTAGTGACATACAAATATCCAAAAAACATCAAGCTAACATTAACCACCATGGTGCCACATGATCTTCTGGCAGTGTTACTATCATTTAAACCATATCTAAACAGTAGCACACAAAAAGTATTGAGTCAGTGAGCAGATTTAGTAAGGTCAGTCATGCAGAAATATCTATTTTAAATTGTGCTAATGTTAGCTAGCATTAGCCACAATTAGCTACAAGCCACGCAATGCATGTCCTAAAGAGTGAGGAGTCCAGTAAAAACAGATTGTAGAGTGGATGAAAAATGACTCTCATATACGTGTTTGGACTAAAATCTCTGATCAGATAACATTAAAGCTCCCTCAGAGAAATAAATCTTAAAGTTTGCTAATGTTGGTATTAAGTTCCAAAGTTAACTGGCTATGCTAACATCTACAGGGCTGCTTAATCCATTCCTTATGCTTTAATTTGGAAGTTTGGCTTTGGAAAGGATAAAAAATGTTTCCATGTATGTATTATTGCTTTTACCTCAGTTTTACACACACTGGGGTTGCTAAACTTTATAGTTGAACTGCCAGTATTCATAAAACTGATGTTTTTTTAAAGTAAAATATCATTACTCAGTTATTTTACCACTAAATGTGTAGCCTCTGTTCTAAACGATATTGACATATGAGTGTTTATCATCCATATAAATCATTCTGAACAGTTGAAATCCTTCAGATTGTTTCAGCTCCACGTTGGGGGGAAATGAACAGAATGCACTACTTTATCATGTTTAAAAATCGCCCAAAACGTCAGAATCAGAAACTGCAGAAACACCCGGATTTTCAACTTCCCAATGGTCCTTGAACTACTCATCTGACGTGCTGTTGCGTTGGGAAACCTTGGCTTGAAACTGTGATATTTTACTATATCAAATTTAAAACTTTAGCAAAAATAAAGTGTTTGCTCAAACCAAAAATAACACAAATCTGCCCTCCTCTGTACATCCATGAAGCAATTAGTGACTCAGCATCAACTAACATTCACTTGACAAAAATTCAGGGACTTTTCCTCGGAAGTGCAGGATGTTTACACAGCAGAGAGACCAGTACGGAAACAAATTAAACATTAAGCAGTAAAATATCTATAGTATGTACAGTCACCATTTCTCTTCCAGTATTAGTAACACCTGTGGGCACTTGGGAAAAAATTATTGTGCGTTGATTCCAGTTTTTCTCTATTTTTAGTGTCGTCAGAAAAATTCAGCTTTCATTTTCTTTTTCCATTGTATTGCTTTATAACTTAGATGGCTCAGGAGACATTTCTGAGTTCTCTCTCCTTCTAGTCATGGTTGTGCTGCTTCTAAAGAGGTGCAGGACTATGTTCTGCAGTGAAAAAAGAGCCCACAGCGACTGAAAAATGTCACTGCAGTAAATAAAACAATGACCAAAAACTGCCCGAGGCTCAGATTGTTAACTTTTGCAAAACAATCTGATTAATTTTTCTCAGCTTAGTCTTGCTTTATCAAGACAAAATACCTTCAGGATGTCATTTTTTGTTTGTTTTAGTTGTAAAAGCTGGAATAGATATTAGTTTTTACAAAGAATTGCAACAAAAATGAGCCCACAGTGAAGAAAAATGTGACAGGAATAAATGAAAACGCCCAGAAACTGCCTGAAGATCAGATGAATGATGAGTTATTCCCAGCTCTGTCTTATTTTTAAAAAAATGCCTGGGGTTCAGATTGTCAACTTTTGCAATAAAATCAGATTAATTATTTGCAGCTTTGCCTTATTTTAACAATATAAAGTACCTTCAGAGTGTCATTTTCTATTAGTTTCAGGTTTTTAAAGTTGGAATAAATATTACTTATAAAAATTGTAGTAAAAATGAGCCCACAGTGGGGAAAATGTGGCAGAAATAAATAAAAATGCCCAGAAACTGCCTGGGGTTTGAGATGAATGATTAATTGTTTGCAGCTCTGTCTCATTTTAACAATAGAAAATGCATTCAAACTGTAATTTTTTGTTTCAGGTTATTAAAGATGGAATGGATATTATTGCCTTTAAAAATGGCAGTGAAGGTGAGCCCACAGTGAAGAAAAATGCCACTGAAGTTAAAAAAAAAACAAAACTAGTTTGCTAATATTTGCTTAAAACCTAACTCATTTTTCTCAGCTTTGTCTTATTTTACCAATACAAAATCCAGTCAGTGTGTCATCTTCAAGTTTATTATTTATTAAAATTGTAGTAAAAATAATCCCACAGTGAGTAAAAGGTGACCGTAGCCAAACACCCACACAAACTGCCTGGTTTTCAGAGGATGAACTTTTGCTTTTCTTCGAATTTGCAATAAAATCTGGTGATTTTCTCTCGACTGTGTCTTATTTAACGACACATACTACCAGCAGGATGTCGCCTTCTGTTAGTTTCAGGTGATTAAAGTTGGAATCTTGCAGTAAAAATGAGTCCACAGTGAGTAAAAATGTGAAAAAACAGGATATTCTTGGCGCTCAGAGGGTTTAAACTGAGCGTTCAGACCCACTAAATGGATCTGAAGCTCTGCTGCTCGTCAGCATGTTGGACTGAAACGGTCGAAGCACCGGCGTCTTCGTGCTCACTGCAGCGTGTGACGGTTGTGTTTATCGCAGCATGTGTTGCCTCCATGATGGATCTGCTCACAGATTCAGTTTCCTGGAGGTGGCAGAGATTGATGCCGTTGAACCGAAGGCTTCAGGTTTCAGGATCATTTGCTGTCTACCTGCGAGGTGAACTCACTTTTATTATTTTTGACGGGTGTTTGATGGCATTTGAGACAGTTGTTGCTGAATTTAGGAAACCATGAAACCACCTTTCCATTTTTAGGCCTCTTTAGTCCTGGTAATCTTTTGGTTGCTTTTTATGTTTTGAAAAGCTACAGATTCATTGTTTTGTTTGGCTGCAATGAACTTTATTTTTCCATTTCACCGTTTTTATCTAGTAGTTGGATAATTTAGTCTAAAACTCCGATGTATTTCATCTTTAAAGGCCTTAAAAGCAGCAAATCCTCTTTTCAGTTGACCTGAAAAGTGAATTATATAAAAAGATTGATTGTTTTCTCTCAGCAGCTAATTGTGTCAGTGTTTTTAAATGTATTTTTGGATATTTATTTAGAAAGAGTAGTTGATCTTCATGTTTAAAGCATGTCGGCTTTAATTTCGTAGTTTGTTCGATTTTTTTTTCTTTTTTTGTGAGTTTTTGTTCATCAAACACATTCAGCTGGCTTGAATGTTTGAGGATTTACTTCTTAAAGTGACTCTCACAATGAGCTGCGGTAGAAAAGCACAATTAAAATCTTTTTTCTTTAAAAAAATACTTTTTTCTGATATTTTGCCACTATTTTGAGGTGAAAATTGCATCTGATGAATGTTTTCGTTATTGTTTAATGTGCTGGTTATTTTCAGTGTTTGTCGTGGAATCATTTCTCATCTAAAATGTCAGAAAATGCTCTTGTTTGGCCGAAACAGCGGAGTAATGCTTTTATAATCTATTTCAAAATGAGAAAATATTCAAAAAGGACAAACTTGTATCAGTGATTTTTATCTATGTGTCCCTAGAAACACACACTAAACACGTGAATAATTGGTTGTCAGAGCTGTTGCAGATAATTTATTTCACTTCTGATGGAAAGAACTTCGACAGCTAAAACTGTGATATTCAATTATTTTTAGGGCTGAAAAGGAAAATTGCAAAAACCTGATCAATTGTCATGGAACATTTTGATTATTTCTTTAATTTAAAAAGTGGTCACAGCTTGTGATCTCTCTGATCTCTCTCATGATCCTTTTGGACAATTTTTGATACATTTACTCATTTTGAATAGTTTTTTTCAGTAATTTTGTGCCAGCTTATTTGATTTTTGAGCTATTTTCAACCAATTTTGAGTCATCTAAAGTAATCTTTTTCATCATTTACAACAAATTTATGTCATTTTTGGTCGATTTTTACTACAACACTTCATTTTTACAACCTCCCTGAATTCCAAAATTGGATTATTTCTTTAATTTGAAATTAGTCACAGCCTATGGACTTCTGTTTAAGACTAAAAATAATTTTTAAAAAAACATAACGAAAGGCTTTTAAAAAAAATAATCACAATTGTAATAACCGATCAATACTAAACAGTTATTGACATAATAAAGTCACCAGGAGATTTATTTGTTATAAAAATGAACATAAATGAGTGAATTTGGAGCTTATAGCAGGTAACAGTTATAGACTTTTGTGTTTTTTTTCAACTCCTCTTAATCCAAAAAAATCCAATTCATTTCATTCACTCCATCTAAATGCAAAAGTCCACTGAGATTTTGTTCAATTTATGTTTTTTTTTGGTCACGTTTTCCTGCTTGGAAGAGCTAAACTCACAAAACTGGGTAAGAAAAGACCCAAACTAGTGATGATCATCTTTTCATCAATTTTTGATGAAAACAAAAACTATCCTTTAGTCAAAGTATTGCACTTTAACTCTCTAAACCTTGCATATGTTTGCTCCTATCGCATTTTTCCTGTAGCAGTTTTTGGAGGATTGACTGTTGCAGAGTTTAGATACCATAATCTGCTTTTCGGTTATCTCGTCACAAACTTTTCAATCTGAGCCAAAGGGCAAGTTTAATGGCGCTTTACTTCATTAAAAACTTTCTTCTACACTGTAAAAATACTGTTGCAAATTGTGCAGTCAAAATATTAGCAGTAAAATGCACTTTACCCCTCAAAATCTTGCTCATTTTTCTCCTGTTGCAGTTTTACTGCAGAAGTTTGGAGGTTTGACTGTTGAGATTGTTCATAAAACACTCAGAGCTGCAGGTTTAATCATCTGCTTTCCCGTTGTCTGTTCATTTTTGATCTGAGCTGTGGTCGAAGGTTTATGTTACATTTCTACAGATGCTTTATCAAGTTAGAATTTGGCCTTACCACAGTGTAAAAATGCTGCAAAATACACTCTGAAACCCTGGATATTTTTGACTCCTGCCACGTTTTTACTGCAGACTCTTAAATATTCTGACATTTTATTTAATTAAAAACTAGCATTTCCATTGTATAAATGTGGTAGGCCCTGCAGTCAAAACATTGCATTTTAACCCTCTGAATCTTGCACATTTTTTGCTCCTGTTGCATTTTTCCTGCAGCAGTTTGGAGGTTTGACTGTTGAGATTGTTCATGAAAAACTCTGGACTGCAGGTTTAATCATCTGCTCATTTTTGATTGGCGATGAAGTGAAAGGTTTCTGTTGTATTTGTTTAGATGCTTTATCAAGTTAAAATTTGGCCTTACCGCTGTGTAAAAATGCTGCAAAATACATTCTGAAACCTTTTTTCCTGCAGCCTCTTGCAGCACTTCAGACTTTTGATCGTTGAGACTGTTTCAGGGCTGCAGGTTTAGTCCCAATTGTCTGTTTTCCTGCTATCTGTCATTTTCTGTCCCAGCTGTAGTGTTGTTGCGCTGCAGTCGAGGAATGCCCGGCACTGGACAGTCGAGTGCTGCTGAGATTCAACACATGACTCAGCACAGAGTTATGTCTTTGTGCGTTACCGGCACAGTAACATCTGAACCACGGACCCGTCTGCTCGGTGTACAGATGCCGGTTTGTGAGTCAGCGAACGGGATGAAACGTGATCCCAGTGGTGGGAGACGGTAACTCCTGACTCACCGGCATTCAGCAGCAGCAGCAGCAGCACCCACCGAAACTTTCGCTGCTGCCGCTTCAGAAAAAAGCAGAAAGCAGCCACAGAGTCTGATGACACATCGCCTCTTCCTTCCTCAGAAATGATTCTTAATAAGTCTTCTGCCACCCCGCCCAAAGCAACAATCCTCTGCCCGATAAATAGCGCCAAGCTAAACCTCCGGAGCCCTCAGTGGACCAAACAGAGCTGAGTGATGCCTGGAGGAGAAACCTGAAAGATTCACACTGATTTCTGTGTTTGCTCTTAAACCACAAAATTCTCTTCAGTGGATGCTGTAGTGGAAGATGTAGTCTGATGCCTTATTTAGTCAAAAGCGAACATTTCCAATGTGTACAAACACTACAGCAAGTACAAGTCATGCTGTCAAAATATCAGCAGCGAAATACACTTTAAGGATGTTTGGGCTTCAAAATGTTTGAAAAATAAACCTTCTCTTTTACATTTTTCTGCTCCATATTAATCAGTAATAGGTAATAAACTATCTAAAGCTTGATTGGCTCTGTTTACACATGGCAAAGCAAGTTTTTTGTAATAATACCCTTAATGTCTAAGACAATTCAAAGTGCTTTTCATAAAGCATTACGAGCATGACAGTGAGGTGCAGATAAAACATTAAAAAGTGCTTAAGATATCACAAAAATCATAATAAAATCATGTACAGTAACTACATTGGATTAAGATGATTAAAAGCAAGTAATGGTCCAGATAATTTTAAATGTACCGTGCAGATTTCATGCATAGGCGCGTGAGAAAAGAAATGTTTTCAACCTGGATTAAAAAGTGTCTACATTTGGTGAAAGTTTAATTTCCACTGGCAGTTTGTTCCACTTGTTTGCAGCATAACAGCTAAATGCTGCTTCTCCATGTCTAGCTGACCTGAGTCCTTGGATCTAAGAGCCCTGCTAGGTTTGTATTCTCTGAACATATCACAGATGTATTCTGGGATTTGTGAACAATCAGTAAGATTTTAAAATCTATTCTGTGACTGAGTGGAAGCCAGTGTAGAGATTTTAGAAGTGGTGTGATGTGTTCAGATCTCTTAGTCCTGTTAGAACTCTCGTAGCATTCTGGATGAGCTAAAGCTGTTTAACCCTTTACGCTTCGGTGCGTAGTAAGTGTACCGCCGGCGGTACACTTACTAATTTGCATAGGAATTTCAAGAATGTCCGACGGCTGCAAACACGATTATACAAACACGATACGCCGATGGAAATCTTAGATTCTCATGAATCCGCCGGTATAAACCACTTTCAGATGTGATTACCACAGCGGGTGAGAAAAACACATTTGTCCGACAAAAACGAATATTCATCCATCCGTTCTCTATGCACGGCTTCAACGCACACAGCGCGACTCACATTTCCGGGTTCATTATTACACACAGAAAAAAAGATTCCACAAAAAACAGCCATAATCCAACCTTTTACATCCAGATGACACAAGCCAGTAAACTATTTTATCCAAAACATGTCCTGAAGTCGGTATAAAATCCCCGAATCGGTCATTTTCAAGGAAATGCACCTCGCGATGTGCGTCCAATATTCCCCGTATTTTTTGTAATTTTTTTAATTTAAAAATAGAATATTAGCGATTTTTTTGTACTGAAAACGGCTGGAATTGACTGAAGCTTAAAGGGTTAATGCTCTTTTTGGGAAGTTCTGTTAAAATACCATTACAGTAATCCAGTTCTGGAGATGAACGCGTGGATGAGTTTCTCTTGGTCTTTATGGGAGACAAAACTTTTAGTTCCGTTGATGTTTTTGAGTTGGTAAAAAGCTGCTTTGGTGACAGCTTTGATATGGCTGGTAAAAGTCAAATCTGAGTCTATTAACACTCCAAGTATACAAATTTGGGCGGTGGTTTTAAGCGCAGGAGTCTCAAGATGTTTACGAATGCTGACCCTCTTCTTTTTGCTACCAAACAGAATAATCTCAGTTTTATCTTCATTTAATTGTGGAAGATTCTCTCTCATCCAGGTGTTTATTTGCTCCAGACACTGACACAGAAAATCTGTTGAACTGCAGTCGTCTGCTGAGAGAGACACTTAAAGCTGTGTATCATCTTGATAACTGTGATAATTAATGTTAAATTTCTGTATTTTTTGACCCAAAGAGAGCATATACAAGTTGAACAGAAGATGTTCAAGAACTGACCCCTGGGGGACACCCCAGGTCAGGGCCACTCGCTCAGATTCATAGCTGCTAATCTAAACAAAATAACTCTGGCCCTGAACCAATTTAGGACTGTTACTGAAAGTCCCATCCAGTTTTCCAGCCTGTGTGACAGGGTGTTGTGATCTTCAGTATCAGCTTCAATTGTAAAATTTTTATTCCATGTTTTAAGATAAATAAGATAATCCTTTATTGCTCCTCACACCAAGGGAAATTCACATAGCTACAGCAGCATTATCTCTTACAGCAATTAATATCTGTATAATAATAATAATAATAATAATAATATGTACAATTTGTACAGGGATGAAAAACCAAAAATGAACAAATACAGCACCTATGCAATGTAAACAACAAAAATGCAAAGTGGCTTGTGAAATAAATGTAAAAGTGCAGATGCAGCAGTGCAAAAATTGTTGTGCAAATGTTATTGTTTGAGATGATGACATGATATACGTCTGGTTTATGTGAACATCAGCCAGTGATGCTGATGTTGTACAGTCTTACAGCAGATGGTATAAATGATCTGCGGTAGCGCTCCCTTTTGCATGGTGGATATCTCAGTCTGCTGCTGAAGGAGCTGCTTAAAGCCCCATGCAGTGGGTGAGACGGATTGTCCATGATGGATGTGAGCTTGGACACCATCCTCCTCTCACCCACCTCCTCTATGGAGTCCAGGGAACAGTCCAGGACAGAACCAGCCCTCCTGACCAGTCTGTTCAGTCTCTTTCTGTCCCTGTCCATGCTCCTGTCCATAGCAGACGACCACAGTGCAGTAAAATGTCCGGAGCAGAGTCCTGCACACTCCTTAGGACCTCAGTCTCCTCAGCAGGTGGAGACGACTTTGGCCTTCTTGTACAGGACCTCTGTGTTGTATATCCAGTCCAGTTTGTTGTTGAGGTGAACACCCTGGTATTTGTAAGAGTCCACCATCTCAATGTCCAAACTCTGGATGCTCACCACTGCAGTTTGAGGTGTTTTCCTGCTGCAGAAGTCGACGACCATCTCCATCTTACTGGGGTTTACTGAGATAAAGATGGTTTAGCTCACACCAGTAAGACGAAGTCAGAAAATACAGTCCTATACTCACGCTCACCCCCCTCAGATACACACCTGACAATGGCTGTGTCATCAAAGAACTTCATTTTTCACTTTATTTGTTGTTTGCTAACCCTAGTCTAACCCTATTCACAGTAACAGGGGTGCTAATCCATGCTAACCTTTTAGCTCTTTTACAATTTTCTGCTCCATATTCATCAATAATAGGTAATAAATTATGAAAGGCTTGATTGGTTCAGCTTACACATCAATGGTACCATTTTTATTCCATGTTTTATTGGTTGTTTGCTAACCCTACTCTAATCACAGTAACAGGGTTGCTAATCCATGCTAATGTTAGCTTCTTCTAAGCAGTAGAAGCTAGATATTTAGCTAGCTGTTACTGCTGACCAAGAGGACAAACCTACTGATGGAAAACAGTAAAGATAAAAGTAAAAGGAATGTATCTTATTCTGATAATATGCATTACAGGCTTGCATTAGGTATCATGCATGATAGCTCATGATCATGGATGAGTTTAAATTCTTGAATATGATTATTTTGGTTTATCTAACTTATTTATGTCAATTTTGCTCACTTATTCTAACTAATGTCAACATACCGCACAAAAAAGGGCTTAAGGTTGGATAAACTAAAAGGAACATATTTAAAAACTTCTGTTATCCATAATCAGCCTGACATATGCACCTTAAGCATTTTTTAGGCATTAAATCAACATTAATTGGAATAAGTGAGCAACTTTAGCATTTTTAAGTTGGATTTTAGACTCGTCTAACTGGCTTGAAATCTGCACCTTAAGCAAAATATTTTTTTTACTGCTATTTATTGTTATTATTATTACTATTATTATTTGCATTGAATTACCATTAGTTTAATAAATGAGAAAAATTGTCATTTTTAAGTTGGATAAACTACAAAAACATGTTAAAGAACTTAGACTCATCCATAATCAGCCTAGAATCTGTACCTTAAGCAAATAGGGTTTTTTTTTGTTTTTTTTTGTTTGTTTTTTGGTGCATTAAATAAACATCAGCTGGAATAAATTAGCAAAATTGTCACTTTTAAGTTGGACAAACTTAAAAAAAAAACATATTTAAATATTGAAGTTATCCATAACCAGCCTGAAATCTGCACCTTAAGCACTTTTTAAGCATTAAATCAACATTAATTGGAATAAGTGAGCAACTTTAGCATTTTTAAGTTGGATTTTAGACTCGTCTAACTGACTTGAAATCTGCACCTTAAGCAAAATATTTTTTTTACTGCTATTTATCGTTATTATTATTACTATTATTATTTGCATTGAATTACCATTAGTTTAATAAATGAGAAAAATTGTCATTTTTAAGTTGGATAAACTACAAAAACATGTTAAAGAACTTAGACTCATCCATAATCAGCCTAGAATCTGTACCTTAAGCAAATAGGTTTTTTTTTTGTTTTTTTTTGTTTTGTTTTTTGGTGCATTAAATAAACATCAGCTGGAATAAATGAGCAAAATTGTCACTTTTAAGTTGGACAAACTTAAAAAAAAACATATTTAAATATTGAAGTTATCCATAACCAGCCTGAAATCTGCACCTTAAGCACTTTTTAAGCATTAAATTAACATTAGTTGGAATAAATTAGCAAAACTGTCACTTTTAAGTGGGACAAACTTAAAAAACTCACATTTAAGAAGTCCAGTTAAGCTAAAAATCTGAGTGCAGTTTGTTGGAATTTTAGTATTTTTCCGCTGTTGTCTCTTATGTCCATCACCTGTTCTCTTCTCTCTTCTTCCCTCTCCAGCTTGTTTATAACCCTGCCTCCCCCCTCCGACTCCCCCCTCCATGCTGTGTTTTGATCAGTGGCTGAGCTCCCTCCTTCCTCCCCCCTCGCCTCCCCTCTTTCTCAAGCGCACTTCTCTTTCTCATTATTTCCTTCAAGTATACTCCTCGGTGCCATTCTGTTCTCGCAGCTTTGAATTTTCTTTTCCTTTCCCTCCTCTCTTCTCTCTCTTTTTTCCTCCCCCTCCTCCTCCACCGCCACTTACCAAATTTAACCCCTCACCCACTCAGATGCATTCCTGCTGCTTGGTAAACACACGTGGTAACATGACATGCTTCCCTCTTTAGTTCCCTTCCTTCACATCCCTCCATCCATTCTCTTCCTCCTCCTCCATCCATCTCTTCCTCCTCTTTCTCCACTCGCCGAATGACAACAACAAGTTGGAAAAATGAAAGTGGGGTGACAACTGCGAGTCCCCTCTCTGCGTCCCCTCCAGGGCCAGTGTGAAGTTTTCAGTTTGATTGAAGGCCTCTTTTCTGTGGTGTGCGGTGTGAAAGCTGTCCTAATTGAATGATAAAGTGCCCCGAGATGGAGTCCAGTGAATAGCCAACAATGGCCAGCCTGTGTGTGGTAGAGGGATTTTGGTTCACATCCAGCCTCTGCCTCTCTGCTCCGAGAGGGGGCCTATTATAACGCTCTCTGCTGGACTCGATCACGTGACGCCTCCCCCCTGTCCTCCCCCCATCTCGTCTCCCCGGCGTCGGCTCGGCCAATCGGCTCGCGTCGTCCGGCCTCCTCTTCGCTCTGCCGGTTTGGTTGGATGCTCTCGTTTTGCCGGTGAGCGACTTTCAGAGAGCGGCCGAGCTGCATGTGTCCATCAAGGCGGCGTCCAGTGAAGTCGGGACGTCAGGAGAATGTAGGTTTCCCCCTTTCTATGGCAAAATAAGTCACCTGATTTGACATCAAACTACCTTTTGTGACTATCTACACTACCGTTCAAAAGTTTGGAGTGACCAAGACAATCTCATGTTTTCCATGAGGACTCACACTTTTATTCATGAGATTTTTAAACTGACCGAACTCTGTTGACAAAATGTGAATATGTATTTAGAGGTTGAGGTGTTAGGCAAACTAGCAAATGTGTGTTGACAGAATTTCTATTGTTTGTTTTTCTCTCAGGATCCACGTTTGGCAAAGTGAGGCCTTAACTAATGTAGATTAAAATTGGATGACAAAAAGAAAACCAACAAAAATGTATGCATTTTATTGAACTTGCTGTGTTGTTGCTTGTTTTTAATGCAATTTAAGGCTCTGACTAACATAATGTAGTGGCATTTCTCACATTTAGCATCAGAAACCTCATATATCTACAGATGGTTGAATTGAAAATAAAAATTAGAATAACTTCCCTACAGAGAAATTGTGTTGTTTTTCATGTCCAGTTTAACCAAATACCATAAAAACCAGAGCTTGTGATGCCTTTCCAACTCTAACGGGATCAATTTCAAGCTACTTACAACCCATTTGACCTACATAATTAAAGAAATGTCGGTCCAATCAAGACAAGAAAATGCTGCAGAAATACACCACAGTTCAAAAGTTTGGGGTCACTCAGGCAATTTCATGTTTTCCATGAAAACACATTTTTATTCATGTGCTAACATAACTGCACAAAGGTTTTCTAATTATCAATGAGCCTTTCAACACCATTAGCTAACACAATGTAGCATTAGAACAAAGGAGTGATGGTTGCTGGAAATGTTCCTCTGTACCCCTATGGAGATATTCCATTAAAAATCAGCCGTTTAATGGCATTTTAGAGAGTTATTTAATATTTTCAAACATATTTTCCAGCATTCTTTTCTCCTAGTTTTTTAGATTTGGTCTCAGGACAAGTAAATTTACACAACAACTGCATGTTTTAGTATTTTGTGCATGGATTTTTTGAAAGTTCTTGGGTGGGATGTAAAATGTCCTCCAAATCTGAAACGACCCACAAACATCAGTTCACAGCTGGTTGGTTTTTACTGGTGTTATAATGGTGCAGGATGGTCAGAATGGGATGTTTTTGGTGTTTTTATTGTGATACCAGAGCAGAATCTGTCAGAATGTGTTTGTTAACCACGCCTGACGAACGTCAGCGGGGTTACTGCATTCGGTGCGGTATCTGCCTGGTAAGTATGTATGTATGTATGTATGTGGCTATGTCCGTTCCGATATCTGTGCAAGTGCTGAAGTCAGGATAATCAAACTTGGCACTGAAGATCAATCTAAGGTCCCCTGCTCAGTTGTGGAGTTACAGGTCAGCAGATCAAGTAGGAAGGGATATACATAGGATGATCACAATTGATGCATATTGCATCATTTGTATAGGGAGGACAGGGTTTTCGCCAGTAGAGGGCGTGGTTCTGCCCTCTACTGAGGGCTCGTCTAGTTTAAAGAAGATTTCTTTATCCAAACACAAAGTCACAGAGGAGACTCATGCAGTTTTCTGTAACATGGATTTGTTATGCTGGCAAAAATACAAAATATCACATTACTGGATAAAAAGCTGTGTTTTAATTCATATTTATAAATCAATTTTCAAGTTTTTTGACCATTTGCAGCTAATAATGACAGCAACTATATTATAATTACAGTAAAGTTAGTTCTAATTTCGTGACTGACTATATTATTAATCCATCATCAGGTTAGTGCTCTGCTATGTCGTTAGCTAGTTGAGCGATCAGCAGTCTGTAGCTGATTTTGCTCCAAACAGTGATTTAGTTCAACTGCAGCTGTGGTCATGTCAGGTCATAAACGTGGATGTGTGTTCCGGTTTAAACTGTAAAATCTGAATAAATCGGGATGTTTAACTTGTTCAGCTGCAGCGACTGGAAGTTGAAGGGCAAACAGGAAATGGAAGAAGTGGAAAACGTGGTCAGCATTGGGTCAACAGCAGAGAGACGCTGGAAAGATGTTTAACAAAGTTAGTTAAGAAATACAACAGAAATGAGACAGGAGGTCTTTACTGGAACATGTTTTTTTTTTTCATGAATGCCGAGCAGAATCTCTTTTTGCTTCTGTGACACATTTTTCCTCACTGTGGGCTCATTTTTACAACAATAAAAGTCCTGGACCTCTATGGAAACAGAACAACCATGACTAGAAGCAAAGAGAACTGTTTCCCCTGTGCAGTGTAGTAAAGTTATAATGCGATAGTCCAACAAAAGCAAAAACTGAATTTCTTAGATTTTTTTTTGACAAAAATTGCAAAAACCTGGAGTCAGCATGCACAATAATGTGCCCACGGATGTTAAAAATACTAGAAAAGAAATGGTGACTCTGCATTCTAGACGTATTTCTTATTTTTAAAATTAGTTTCTGTACTTGTCTCCTGTCTACTCTGAGTAAACACTGCCTGCTGTTCAGCTGAAAAGTTCCAGAATTTTTGTCTCATGACCGATGCTCACAGCCAAATCACTAAAGGGTTCATAGTTATAATAAGAAATACAGAATTATTTTGCTTTTTAGTAGGGCTGGGACTTTCACGTGTTAATTTCGATTAATTACAGAAAAAGATAGAAAAGAACTCAGAGAGTGCAATACACGACCAAGACTACTCATTCCTTGTATCATTTACGACGGATAAGTCCCAACAACTCCGCAGCAATGGATTTATATTAGGATCACAATCGTGATCATCAGCAGGCAGCTGATGTCGTGTTCACTCTTAGTCATAGTTATAATGACACTGTGCCGCTATCTAGCAATGATACTGAAATCTTTATCAAATCCATGGATCCAGACTATGAACCGCATCACTGCCAAAATCTAATCACTTGGTCCTTGTGTCATTTCTGACCTTCCCTGAAAATTTCATCCAAATCTGTTTGTCAGTTTTAGAGTAATGTTGCTAACAGAGAGACACAGACAGACAGACGGCGATCGTCACATGACTCCGCCTAGGCTCTGCCTCTGACTCCTGGTGGAGTAGTTATTGTATGAAGCAACTCAAATACGTCCACTGTATAGTTTGACAGTTGTGAGATAGCGAGACGTCCTGCTGATGATCACATGATTGTGATCCTACTACAAATCCACCGCTGTGGACTGATCAGGACTTATCTGTTGGAAATGATACAAGGAACAATTGATTAAATTGTGGGGGTGTTTCTGAGTCCCATCAATTCCCACCGGCTGCTACAAATTTACGTCATGCCTAGCACACGCCTGTGCTCAACGCAAAGTCATTTCTTCATATGGTCATCTATATTAAATGGCCACATTCTATGTTGCCGTGATTTCTGCCACAAATTTTTTCAAGATGTCATCCGTCAGAAATAATAGAACGACTGAGCAGCCTTGACGGAGTACTGCGCTGTCTGAGTGCTTTTCTTGTTTTGACCTTTGATGCACACCAGAGCTCGATCAATGTACAGTTTGATTCATCGGTCTGATATTTAGCTGATATTTGCAGGTGAATGCAGAGAATCTTTTGGGTTTCCTCCAGAGCAGTGGCAGAGCTTCTGCTGCAGATTCCTGACAATCTGTTAACTATTTTACCCTCTGACTGAAACCTAAACCTTTTTCCCAGAGCAGGACAGAGCTTCAAACAGAGCTCCTTATATCCCCCTCACACACACACACACACACACACACACACACACACACACACACACACACACACACACACACACACACACACACACACACACACACACACACACTCTCTCTCTCTCTCTCTCTCTCTAAGTGTTGGAGAGGTAGTGAGGTGGAAGACCACCCTCTGGCATCCCAGTCATTCAAATGAGTGTGTTTTTATCTCTGGGGGCTGGAAGAAAGGCGGAGGAAAGTGCTGCGTTAAAATGTGTTAATGAATAACTCCTGAGCTCAACACTCTTTCTGCTCAGACTCCCCATCAAGTCGTCCTCACAACAAAACCTCTTTATTCCTGCGCTCCTTTCTCTCGGATCGTGATGTGTTACACCTGTCAGTGTCCTCCTGGATCGTATTGTATGTTTCCATCCAGCAGAGGCATAGTGGTGGTGCAGAATAAAGTGGAATGGAAGAATATTTTTACCAGATTAACTGTGTGAAAATACAGATGTGACACTTTGTTTTGGAAGTGCTGTGATGGTTTCTGTTTTTATAAATGCTGCTGCGGGATGGCATGGTGGTCTGTTGGACAAAAAACACAGCATGAACACAGATATTTCCAAATTTAAACCCATTTGAACTCTTTGAACCAGATTCTAAATTTATAAGAGCAAGAAACCATAAAAACAGAAAACAATCATCAGATTTTCCAACAGCCCACAAATTGCAAAATCTGAGCCTTAAATCTCATAAAATTTCATTACAATCAGAATATTCTACACATGTAATTAAAAATATCGCCAAAACCACCAGAGTTTGGATTTACCAGAGCAAAAAACTGAAGAAATTGTTGGCTATTTAAAATTCCGACGGTACTTGAACTACGCATTTTTTGTGTTTACTGTGCAGTTGAAAATTTTTCCAAAATCTGAACCTAACATCTCAAAAAAATGTTAAAATCATAATATTCTACATGTCATTTAAAAAACGGTAAAGAAACAAACAAACAAAAAAGTCGGATTGTCAACTTTCCGATCATCTGTGAACTACTCTCCTTTTGTGTTTTCTGTTCAGTTGGAATATTTAGCAAAATCTGAGCCTAAAATCTCATTAAAATCATCTTGGTGGTCCAAAATGAACACAGATATTTCAAACCCTCTGAACCCCAGACTAGAGTTTAAAGGTTTTTTCTTAAATTGGCAATATTACAGCATTTATCAGAGCCCAAAACTGTGAAAACAGTGAAAATCATCAAATTTTAAACTTTCCAACGGACCTTAAACTGCTCATCTCTAACTTGCTGTTAAGTTGGTAAAATCAGAAATCAAAGCTTAAAACTGCCTCATTTCAAAATTCACCGAAAATATGCAATGTACTGACACCATACTCTATTAACTCAATGGGTTTAAAAGGTATGTTGTTGTTTTAATCCCAAAATTACAGCATTTATCAGCGCTAGAAACTGCAAAACTGAGAAAATTATAGAGTTTTTAAATTCTGACAGCCCTTGAACTACTCACCTGTATACTGTGCTGCTACTGCAGTTGGAAAAAAGGAACAAAATAGCAACTTACAACTGTAATATTTAATCAACATGCCTTCTATAAATATTTGCTGAAAGTACACAGTGTGCTCAAATCATACTCTGTTAAAAAGTATGTTGTCTTTAAAAAGTGCCAAAGTTACAGCCAGACTGTGAAAAAGCTGGAAGAATCAGCAGATTTTCAACTTTCCAACAGTCCTTGAACGGCTCATCTACTGGAAAAATGAACCAAATTGAAGCTTAAAATTGTGATATTTCAATACAAACTTTGTACTCTACATGCCTCATGTAAACATTCACTAAAAAGTAACTCCGTGCTCAAACAAAATTCTGAAAAAACAAAAACATCTGAAATATTCTCCAAAGCTGCAACACCATTTGTGACTCAACTGCAACCAACTGGAAGGTTCGAGGACTGTTCAGCTGAACTGAAGGCAATGTGAACAGAAATTAGACAAATATACAAACAAATGAAAGCTGTAAATAATTGAATATCTAAAGGTACTGTATGTGGAGTCACTTTTTGTCTAGTATTGGAAAAACGTTGCTCAGCTCGAGTTAATTGTCATCATTTTAATCAGTCGGTCTAAAAAGGCAAATGAACAAACTGTCGACACCATGAGACACTTTGCTGTACTGTTCCTGCACTTTTTTATTTCGAGTTTTTGCATTTATTTGTATGTTTTGGCTCAATTTTGTCTATCCACAACCTAAAATATCACCTCTTTCTTTTGACCGATGACAAACATCCTTGTCGTTTCCTCTTTCATCTCCATCACTGATCTTATCGTCTGACTCCACGTCTTTAATCAAACAAGTTATTTCATGTAGTGTTTTGCACAGCTGGGCCTTTCTGTCCCTGGAGGCTTATCGGAGTCCTGGTTTGCTTATTGTGGTAAACTTGAAAGTTTTTCTATGAAGTTCTTCATGGCAAGTTTCCTCATCAGATAAGAAGATGTTTAACACTGAGCCAGGTTACTGTGTTTCATTTCAATGTGTGCCCACTGTTTAATTCTGTTACTGTTGTGCCTCTTTCAAACGACCAAATACTGTAAAAGTACACCGTACAGAAACATGTACGATGCTGACTCTGCACAGTGAGAAGTGTAGATGCTAGAATAATCTACTCTGTGACACCTCAACTGTGAGTGTCTTAATTCCCAAGTTGACACTTATTGATGCCAGCAGAAAGTGGAAACACTGAATTTTGCCATGACATTGATCATTGGAAAGCATCGCTGGTATCTAAAAACACCCCTCTGGACATGAAGCATTAGACTGAGCCCCGAAAGACTACAGGGGAAACTATTTTTTGGCTTCTTTTAGCTGTAGCTGTCTCAGATCTTTTGGTCAATATGTACAGTTTGACTTTTGGTGAAGGTTGGAAAGCAGACTGATGTGTAAATTCTCAGCGGCACTGACCCAATCCATTCATTATAAATAGCATACTAAGGCCAATATATGACGTAGTGCTGGGCGGTATTGAAAAAAATCATATATCACGATATGGATTATTTTATATCGCGATAACGATATATATCACGATATACCACAATACCACAAGTTTTTCGTGGACCTTCTTTAGGTGATAGAAGAGGCATCGGGCACTGGAATAGTCTTGTAGCTCAGTTTGCATATGGCCGTCTTCTGCTCCGTGTCGGATCTCTTGAACCCAAAATGTAACCAAATCACAGACATACCCCCTCTTTTCGGTAGCAGTGCTTCTTCTTGGGCTGCCTGTGTAGCTGTCTCTGTCTGTTGCGACTCCGGCCATGAAACTTCAACCTGTTGCGCATCCATTGTTCAGCACTCATGCATTAAGCAACGTAAAGCAGCGTCACGTCGCAAAACAATTAATTGTCAATTATTAAATTTATCGGCAACTGTTTTGATAATTGATTGTGTAATTCCAGCTTTTTAAATCAGATTCTTTTCTTCTTCTGTGACAGTAAACGGAGGATTTTTAGGTTGTGGACAAAACAAGACATTTAAGGACTTTATTTTGGGCTTCAGGAAACACTGATGGACATTTTTCACCATTTTCTTGATTGTGTGTTTTTTTTTTGTGTGTGTGGTGATTTAGTCTTTTTGTGTTATTTTCGGCCTTATTTGTAGTTATTTTGCATCATTCTGTGGTGATCTAGTTTCAGTTTTTACCAGATATTACTGACCAAACAGCACAATATTTAGCATATTGATCGACAGAGACGTAACCATCAGTCGCAGCTCTGGTCTACATGCCTCTTGTGTCTGTAACTTTGTCCCTAGATTCCTCACGTTGCTGTTATTGTCCAGTATTGACGGCTACCTTCAGTACGTTTGCTTTCAGAGGAATTTTGGCGTAGACTTGGTACTTAAGAATCAGATCTGTGACATTCCTGTCGGACACTTTCACGTGTTTCTTGTTTGTTTTTTAAAGCACAATCAGCAAACATCAGCTGGTTGTAGCTGCTTGTTTATCTGCTGTACTTTCATCACTATGCTGGTTTAACACAGAACTGATGTTAAGGTTCTTTGTTTGTGTATACAGACATGCATCGGTTGGCGTCTGGATATTTTCCTCAACTTCT
The DNA here is from genome assembly GCF_021347895.1 of Acanthochromis polyacanthus. Lineage (NCBI taxonomy): Eukaryota > Metazoa > Chordata > Actinopteri > Pomacentridae > Acanthochromis > Acanthochromis polyacanthus. The sequence goes on from NC_067118.1 coordinate 9,296,807, forward strand.
TTGTCCCGACTCGCCTCCTGGATCCTCAGATCAGCTGCTTTTAAAAGTTCCTCCATCGATCTTTCAATTAAATGTTCCTTCTCTATTGATATTCTCAAATTCAACCTCAAGACTTGTTTGTTTTTGCTGTCAAAGGTCCTAAGATTTCATGTTTATTTGTATTTTAGGAACTGATCTTACAAATTGCTACCTTCTTATTTACATTATGAAATCTGGATCATATCGTATTTATGAGGAAAATGTCATAATTATGAGAAAAGATGTTAAGATCTTGTATTTTTGAAGAAAAAGGTTTCATGAATTAAAAGAAAAGCTGCTGAAATAATCCAGTTTTGTTGTTATAGGAAAAGATTTGGAAATTACAACATCTAATTTTGGATTTACCAAGAATCCAGATTGAATTTATTTATGAGAATTTTTTTTATATATATGGGAAAAATATAATCATTGTGAGAGAAAAATCTCAATTACAACGTCTTGGACCTTGTTTTAAATTAAAAAAAAATCTCATCGCTTCGACTTGACCTATTATAATCCTCCTCTGTTGATACATATATTTTCATAAACACCTCAAGACGTGTTTTCAGTGGCTTCTGTCTGCTCTTAATGGTCCTATTATTTCATATTTATTTATATTTTGGGAATTGGTGTTAAAAGTTCCTCTCCTCTTTTGCATTTTTGATAATTTCCACCATTAAAATTTTTATATTATCTATATATTTCTATTTATATTATCAAAATATTACTATTTTATTCAATCTATTGTTGCATGGATTTCTTCTTTACCTGTTAATATTTGTTGTTTTTAAGCATACAAAGTAAATATATTTGATGAGATTTTCTTTGTCATTGTCAAATTTTCATGTAATTTTTCAGCAGCAGTGTTTCATTTGATTATCTCACTGATAATATGTCTATGTATTATCTCTATGATATTACGTGTAACCTCAGTCTGATTTGTTTTATTCTCGTTTTATTTTAGTTTGCTTATATTAATACTTAGTAAAGTTTCATACTTTTATCTTATTTTTTTCTACTTTTTAAGCCCTGCATTTCTTACGTTATGTCATTTAAAAAAAACAAAACATTTGTTTAGCTAGCAATGTCTGGCACAAGAATTTCCCTCGTTATTTTTAAAATTTAACTTCTTATAATAAGCAGAATTGCCAGTGTTTACTGTTGATGCATTTCGGCATTCAGGCTTAGAAAAAAAGGTTTAATCAAGAAATCAGGTGACGCATTGCTCAGTAATAGTTGCAGCTTCGGTCCAAACCTGCACATTTGCATTTTAAAGTTGTTTTTTTTTCACCAACTGGAAGCCAAAGTGTAGCAGCGTCCTCATTCATTTGTTTTTTAGGAATGGTGCTGTTTTATTTAGTTTTACTTTGTACAAATATTGATAGATTGATCAGTAATAGTTGCAGCTTTAATACAAACCCGCAGAGTTGCTTTATCAAATATTGCTCTGCCAAGGAACATGGCAGAGTTATGTGACGATCGGCGTATGTTTGTCCATCCGTCCGTCCGTCTGTCTGTTAGCAACATTACTCTAAAATGGACTAACAGATTTGGATGAAATTTTCAGGGAAGGTCAGAAATGACACAAAGACCTAGTGATTAGATTTTGGCAGTGATGCAGCTTATAGTCTGGATCCACGGATTTCTTAAAGATTTCTGCATCATTGTGAGATAACGGCACAGCATCCCTGTAACCAAGACAACAAGTGAACACTACATCAGCTGTCTGCTGACGATCACATGATTGTGATCCTACTACAAATGAACCGCTGCAGACTTATCAGGACGTATCTGTCAGAAATCATACAAGGAACAATTAATTAAACTGTGGTGGTGTTTCTGAGTCCCATCAGTTCCCATTGCCCGCTACATATTTAGGTCACGTGGTTCAGTATCCGTACATACCGCACACATGCGTAACACACGCCTGTTTTCAGCACAAGGTCATTTTGTTTGTAGGTACATCTATATTAAATGACCACATTCTTTGTGATTTCTAATCATTAATAACTAATAAACGAGTGCTGCATTTCTGAAAAACGCAGCTGCATTTCTGACAATGCCATATGGAGAACAGCCTCGTGTCATTTTTGCATCTTTTAATGTTATTTTTCCATCTTTTTGTGCCATTTTTACAGTGTTTTGTGCCATTTTTGCACATTTCAGTGCCAATTTTGTATCTTTTAGTGTAATTTTTGTAACTTTTGGTGTAATTTTTGTGTCTTAGTGTTATTTATGCTTTCTTTGTGTCATTTTTGCATCTTATTCTGTCTTTTTTGCATCTTTTAGTGTCACTGACAGAGTACTGTGCTCTCTTGTTTGTATTTTGCACCAACTGGAGCCCAGTGTTTTGTAGTTTCCTGTGATCTGGTAACAATCTGGTGCTTAAAGATTCATCTGTGAGTTCTGAAATGAGGAAAGAGGCTGGCTTGGTGATTTTGGTGAAGATTCGCTCATTTTAATAGGATCTCTTGTCCCTGTGCATGTTCAGTTCCACCATTTAGACGGCTGTGAAGCAGATTTTTCTTTGCTGCTCTGAACTGAAATACCCTCTGCATGTACTGTACACCGGCGGCTGCTGTTTTGAACATCTGCCCTCTTCCATCGGTCTTTTTCCTCTTTGTTCCCGTCAGCTGGCTGCTTTCTCTGCTCTTTTCATCTCGTCATGTTGTTGTGTTCGCTCTCTTTTTCCTTCTGGCTCGTCGCTGTCATCTGCCCTAAGGTGCCTGCAGCCTCCGATTCTCAGAACGTGATCATGTTTCAAAAAAATTCAAGGAATGCGAGCTGCCCACTGCCCATTTTTCAAGGCCCTGTTTATGCAAGAATGTTGTTTTTACAAGTCTCTACCTTTTACCCCCCTCCTCGTACCGTCGATGTACCACTTTCCTCCTTTTCCCTTCCATTACCCCCAACATCCTCTCCACAAATACACGTGGATAAAGAGGCAGCAGCCGGGTTTGGGTTTCAGCAAACAAGAAACAAAACAGAGGAAAATTAGCAGCAGAAAGAAAAGAAAGAAAAGGGAAAAAAACGTGAAAAAGGCTGTGGGTGCATTGAAACCTGTAGATTTCAGTAAACAAAAGCGGCTGGAACAATGCCTGTTGTTTTAAGCTGAGCTGACGTTGCCAAACTTAGAGATTGTTTGTTGCTGACCCCATGTGAATGAGAGAGAGCCAGCGGTCGCTCGCGGAAACAAAAGTGTTGGAGTCCGGCGGCTGCATGGACGAGTTCAGACCGCAGGCTGCATGTTTCAGTCAGAGCAGCTGAACGCTCAGTGCAGTCTGTGGTGGTTCTACAGTCGTCTCCCAGCATGGACGCCGTCTCTGCAGGGCCAGCGGTGATTTCCTGTTAAAAAAGACAACATTTTAGTCGATGTGCAATATAATGTCAAGGGTTTTTAGCAAATGTGTCATAATTACAGGAAAAAATCTGCAAAGTATAAGGTCTGGATCTGTAATTTCCAAAAAAAAGTTGTGAAATTTATGAGATATGCTCTCCAAATTCTGAAATTTAAGTCCTGTAGTTATGAAAACAGATGTCATAATACATAAAAAAAAGTATGAAAATCTTAATTATGAGAAATGAACATAAACGTGAGATCTTGACCTCATATGTTTGGGAAAAGATTATGCTTACTGCTTGTTTTTCTGAGATACAATCTTAAAGTTTAAAGAAAAAATGTGTGAATGACTAAAAAGATCTTATAATCATGAGATCTGTATCTGGTTTTTGGTGTGATAATTCTGAAAAAAATCCCTGGAATTACAAGATCCAAATCTGGCATAAATGATAAACGATGTCATAATTACATGAATTAAAGGATCTTGAAATTACAAGTTTTCTTATTACTTTAGGAGATCATGGACAAATGACAAAAAGATATGCATTGATGAGAGTAAAATACACAAGAAAACAGTCGTATTTTGAGAAAATCTTACAGTTATGGGGGAAAAAACATCTCCGTTATGAGAAGTGTTTTGAAGATGTCATAATTACTGCAACAAATCTGCAAAATTTAAGGTCAAGTATTTTCTGAAAAAAAGTGAAATTGTGCTAAGAGATGTGCTCTCCAAATTCTGAAATCTGAGTCTTGTAGTTTTAAAAACAGATGTCATAATATGTAAAAAGAAAACAAATGTGTAAGAATGATAATTATGAGAAATTATTGTCATAAACATGAGATCTTAGGGTCATGTTTGTGGGAAAAGATCATAACTGCTACAAAAAGTCTTGTTTTTCTAAGGTTCGATTTCAGAGTTTAAAAGAAAAAAGTTTTAATAATAGATAATTATGAGATCTGTATCTGGTTTCTCAAAAAAATTATGAAAACAAATAAGAAAAAATGTTAAAATATATTAATCTATAAATATATATTATAAAATAAAAATGTTACTTATTATGAAAAGAAATAAATAAAAAATGTTTTTAAAAAATTAATAAAGAAATATAAATATTTAAAAAATTCAAGATAAAAGCCACTAGAATTACAAATCTGGCATTCATGATCAAAGATGTACAAGAATTATAAGATCTTGAAATTACAAGTTGCAAACTCTTTTTTACTTTACGAGATCTTGTATTTGTAAGATTAAACTAAACAAGAAAACAGTCATATTTTGAGGAAAACTTATAATTACTTACAATTAATTGTTATCGTGAGAAGTGGGTTAGTTTTAAGATGTCATAATTCAAGAGAGCTGATGTAAAACTTTTAAAGAAAGACCTAAACAGTGTTAAAAAGACTGAAACATATTATTGAAAGGAAATAATTAGGAGATAAAATCTTTGTAGTACCGACCGGTCGCACCTTTAAAGTGAAACCTCGCTGTAGAAATACTCGATTACAAGTAAAACGTCCCGCAATCAGAATATCTTAAGCGTCATATATGTACAACGCATCGAAAACTTCAAAATAATAGTAACTGGTAGGCATCAAAATGGTCACTGTGCAATATATAGTGTATTATGTTATTCAAATGGTGCTGCTGCAGGTGATTTAAATACTGTCCTGCTGAGAATTTCACGTAAATATTTGCAGAAAATGGGAGCTAACTCTGCTTTTATTTTGTATAATAGCTGATTGAGCCAGATGTTGCATTCAGGACTTGGTGGAGACCAAAATGGAGCTAAAAGACAGCAAAGATTGCTTCTGAATGTGACTCTAAATGTCTGTTTCATGTGTAAATTAGCCACTGTTAGCATACGTTAGCTGCATACCTCGCTGCTGTGATGCGGTCTCATTTGGCGTCTCGTTTGATTCTGATTTGGGCTCACAGTGCAGCTTTAATACAGAAAATGTGATGCGTTTTTTAGCTGTGGAGGCGGTCGGCTGTAAGAGAAGTTTGCATGTTTGTAGCGTCGGTAAAAGCTCTGTTCTTTAAACATGACTGAAGGAGGAAGAGAGGGAGGAAGAGGGGAGAGAAGAGGGGAGAGGGTGAGGGCGGTTGGCCCGACGCCCACTGGCTCGGTGCCCACATCTCCGGCTGCTGTGGAGCTCTGTGTCATGGCCAGGACTCCCTGCCAGAAGGGCTTCCCCCAGAATCACCTCTGCACACTAAACACACACTAAGCACACACTAAACACACACACACATGCACACTTAACACACACACACACACACACACACTGAACACATGTTTTGCTTCCCGTGTGTTTTTCTTCAACATTTTAATAAAAGCTGTGCAGAGCAGCGTCCATATTTCCGTCTTCCTGCTTCCATTCGTGTCAGCATCTTAAATATCTGTCAGTTCCTCAGATTTTGTGCAGAAATTAGTTATTTATAGGAGGCGGATGTGTTCTTGTTTATTCTCTGAATTATTTCGGTTTGTTGGTTTCTGTGTTTAAATTTTTAGTTGTTCAACTTTCCAATTTGAAATCCTTTGACATGACTTCTGTGCCTTTCTTCATTTTGCTTTTTTTTCTTTCCTACTTTGTAAAACATTTTTGAGTGCCTTGAAAAGCGCATTATTATTATTATTATTATTATTATTATTATTATTATTTTATTATTATTATTATTATTATTATTATTATTATCATCGTCATCCATGCGGAAGATAATATTAATAATAATAGCATTATTTTTACTTTTAGATTATCTTGAAAATCGTATAATAATAATTATAATAATAATAATGACAACAACAACAATAATAATAATCATAATATCATTATTATTAATATCACTGATATTATTATCCATGCTGAGGATAGTAGCAGTAATAAAAAATATAATTAAAATAATAATAATAATAATAATATGATTTCTACGCCACTCTATTGTTATTATTGATATTATTATTATTATTATTATCCATGCTGAAGACAATAACAATAAGAAGAAGAAGAAGAAGAAAAAGAAGAATACCAACGACAACAGCAATAATAATAATGATAATAACAATAATAATAATAACAATATTTTCAAGAAACTCTATTATTATTATTATTATTGTTATTGTTGTTGTTGTTTGTAATGCTTTTTTAATCACTTCCAATAAGTTATTTTATCTGAATCAAAAATTTAAAAAAAAATTGTATTTGGACAGTTAAATTCATTTTAAAAATCATTTTCTGGTTTGAACATTTCTTTTATTTGAGCTGATTTTTAAGTAAAATAAATCTTTGTGCAGTTATAGATCCACAAGCTGGATGTTTGCAGTCTTACGTTGTCATTTTCTTAAATTTCCCTCCCAAATTAAATCAGATTAAAAAAATAATTCCACCATAGACGGCTGTTATAAACTGCATGCGCTGAGCTTTCATATTTACAAAACTCGAAAACGTGAACTTTATTTTTTGTGACGTCAACATGAAGTCTATTGGCTAAATGGAAAATGTGGGCGGAGCCAATTATCCACAGTAAAAACCCCACGACCTGGAAGCTAGAAAACATTTTTGACAACAGTTTCCATTAATGCAAACTGTGTGTGATGCAGAAGAAACCGTGCATTCTCTGCTGCAGTTTCCCAGAGTTCTTCAGAGCAGATGTGCTGCTGATGTTTGATTCTTCAACCGGCCTCCACTGTTTTCTTTGTAAATTGGTGCAGAGAGAAGAGAGGGAAAGCCAGAGAGAGACATTCTGTTGGTCTTTGTTTGTGGAGCCAGTTAATTTTCTAATTGGTCTCCACCAAACCTGGTCGTTAGAAGGAGGAAGTGTGTTTTCCAGATGTGTCTCCACCAGAGAAGTGAAGCTGATAGCGACCGTCAAGGAGGACGATGATGATGATGATGCCGACACTAGCTTGCGTCTTTGTTAACACGACCGCAGACTTTGATGTGGCTCGTGTTTACGGGACGTTGGCCAGCTTTTACACCCACATGTATGCAGCGGGAGACTCGAAGCCGCTCTGCTTGTTTGGATTGGAGCCTTCAGCAGAAGTCTGTGGTTCCACAGCAGGAGATGAAGAAGAGACAATCCTCACTGATTTATGGCCGTTTGAATCGGCAGAACGGACAGATTTGTGAGAAAAACCCTCACAAATACAACTTCTAATCTTGTATTTCCATGAAAGGATCTTACCATTAGGAGATCTGATCTGCTATTAACCCTCAGACGCATAAGTGGGTCAAAAATGACCCGGTGAGGTCGTTTTCTTCTAATATCTTTGTAAAGAAAAGTTTTTATCGTTTCATATTCCAGCTATTCCTCAAAAAGCATGTTTTCTTATCCTATTTAAATTATTAAGTCCCCTTTTATATTGGTATTTATATGACAACCCCAAGGTCTTTATCACTGATAATGTCATATAAGAGGTGATGCAGTGCACAAACATCTGACAGAGCAACTAGAGGAAAAGAAATGTTCACAAAATCTGTTGTTGTTCTGTGTAATATTCTTCTTTTCCAATTATCAAAATGTTTAAAATCTGCTACACACGTGGACAAAATTGTTGGTACCCCTCAGTTAAAGAAGGAAAAACCCACAATTCTCACTGAAATCACTTGAAACTCACAAAAGTAACAATAAATAAAAATTTATTGAAAATTAAATAATCAAAATCAGCCATCACTTTTGAATTGTAGATTAACATAATTATTTAAAAAAACAAACTAATGAAATAGGGCTGGACAAAAATGATGGTACCCATAACTTAATATTTTGTTGCACAACCTTTTGAGGCAATCACTGCAATTAAACGATTTCTGTATTTGTCAATGAGCGTTCTGCAGCTGTCAACAGGTATTTTGGCCCACTCCTCATGAGCAAACAGCTCCATTTGTCTCAGGTTTGATGGGTGTCTTCTCCAAATGGCATGTTTCAGCTCCTTCCACATATGTTCAATGGGATTCAGATCTGGGCTCATAGAAGGCCACTTAGAATAGTCCAACGCTTTTCTCTCAGCCATTCTTGGGTGTTTTTGGCTGTGTGTTTTGGATCGTTGTCCTGTTGGAAGACCCATGACCTGCGACTGAGACCAAACTTTCTGACACTAGGCAGCACATTTCTCTCCAGAATGCCTTGATAGTCTTCAGATTTCATCGTACCTTGCACACTTTCAAGACACCCTGTGCCAGATGCAGCAAAGCAGCCCCAAAACATTACTGAGCCTCCTCCATGTTTCACCGTAGGGACAGTGTTCTTTTCTTCGTATGCTTGGTTTTTGAGTCTATGAACATAGAGTTGATGTGCCTTACCAAAAAGCTCCAGTTTGGTCTCATCTGTCCAAAGGACATTCTCCCAGAAGCTTTGTGGCTTGTCAACATGCATTTTTGCAAATTCCAGTCTGGCTTTTTTATGAGTTTTTTTCAGCAGTGGTGTCCTCCTTGGTCGTCTCCCATGAAGTCCACTTTGGCTCAAACAACGACGAATGGTGCGATCTGACACTGATGTACCTTGGCCTTGGAGTTCACCTTTAATTTCTTTGGAGGTTGCTCTGGGCTCTTTGGATACAATTCCAACGATCCGTCTCTTCAATTTGTCATCAATTTTCCTCTTGCGGCCACGTCCAGGGAGGTTGGCTACTGTCCCGTGGGTCTTGAACTTCTGAATAATATGAGCCACTGTTGTCACAGGAACTTCAAGCTGTTTAGAGATGGTCTTATAGCCTTTACCTTTAAGATGTTTGTCTATAATTTTTTTTCGGATGTCCTGGGACAATTCTCTCCTTCGCTTTCTGTTGTCCATGTTCAGTGTGGTACACACCTTTTCACCAAACAGCAGGGTGACTACTTGTCTCCCTTTAAATAGGCAGACTGACTGATTATGAGTTTGGAAACACCTGTGATGTCAATTAAATGACACACCTGAGTTAATCATGTCACTCTGGTCAAATAGTTTTCAATCTTTTATAGAGGTACCATCATTTTTGTCCAGGCCTGTTTCATTAGTTTGTTTTTTAAAATAATTATGTTAATCAACAATTCAAAAGTAATGGCTGTTTTTGATTATTTAATTTTCAATAAATTTTTATTTATTGTTACTTTTGTGAGTTTCAAGTGATTTCAGTGAGAATTGTGGGTTTTTCTTTCTTTAACTGAGGGGTACCAACAATTTTGTCCACGTGTGTATAACGTTAAAAGCAAACATACTTCAAGCATGAAATCATTCTCATGTGGACAAAAACATAATGCAAACAAATAATAAAAATGATTATTCTTAACTAAAATGACAAAAACATTTAAAAACATTCATTCTTGTACAGGTGATTTTTGACCCACTTATGGAAGAGTGTAGAGTCCAATCATTTGTGCATCCAAGGGTTAATAGAAAGACGTGTGGCCATGGGGTTTCATTCATATATTAAAGTTGAATTAGTGTCCACCACAGCTTTTCATATTAGAACTTGAAACCTTTACAGTTCCCATAAACATTAACTTTCAGTTTTCCGCCCACGCAGTTGTTGTTCCTGGATGTTGCTTCGTTATCGCCGCTATTTGCTGTCCGCCATGTTGAGTTCTGTTTACTAAATACATTACGTCTCCAAGATGCATCGTTTTTTCAATGAGTTTTGTCACAACTAATCGCGCTTTTGCTTAGTTTATGTCGAGAAAGTCTGCACTGTGTTGATGTTTATTTAAAGGTGCTATATGCAAGTTCAGTTTCTGCTAACCCGCTAGCCCGCTAGCTCACTGTTGGTCCTCAGTTCGTTCAGCCGACTGAAACTGCAGAAGTATAATGCTGTGATGAGTTCAATGACCTATTGGAGAAGCAGCTTGAAGCCAGAGAGGATAAAATGTGTTGTTGCACTGATGTATTTGAAGCATATGGGGCGTTCCAGAATTGGAGGACGTTTGGGCTTCAAAACTTAAGAACAAACTTTCTCTTTTACAGTTTTCTGCTCCATATTCATCAATAACATAATAAACTATCAAAGGCTTGATTAGCTCAGCTTACACATCAATAGAACCATTTTTATTCCACGTTTTATGTGTTGTTTGCTAACCCTACTCTAATCACAGTAACAGGGTTGCTAATCCATGCTAATATTAGCTTTTTCTCAGCAGTAGAAGCTAGATATTTAGCTAGCTGTTACTGCTGACCAAGAGGACAAACTGACTGATGGAAAACAGTAAAAATAATTAGTCTGATCCTGATAATATGAGGTAGAATGAGACATTCAATCAAGGCTGACAATGTTATGAAAACATGAAAAGTAGAAGAGAGGATATAGCTTTGCTCTACCCATTCTTTAGGAAAACTGTCTGATGATGCTAATTCCAGCATTTCATGTGATTCACTGTTATCTTCTTCTTCTATCATCTATAAAGGTTTTGCTATCAGGGTTGTTGGGGGACACACGTTCCATACATAATAATTGTTATTTAAAATCTTAAAAAATGTTCCCCTAATTATAAGAGACATCAATGAAAAAAAATAATACCAAAAAAAGGAGGTTTAAAATTCATTTTAACAGATTTATTTGAGATTCAGTTTGGTCATCAGGGGGTGGAACAAGAGAACAAATGGCATTTTAGTGGGGTTAGGATTAGTAAAATGTCCTCCAATTCTGGAATGACCGTGTACTGATATAAATTAGAACTGGACTTTCCTCTGCAAACGGTTCTTAAATTGTCAGGTTTGTCCGTCTGCTGTCATGTGAATGAGGCCAAAGACTTTTTATTGTGTGTGCACGTCTGTCCTGTGGATTTCCTTACAGACACGTTCTCAGTGTCAGATAGGCAGCGTGGACTCAGTGACCCTCAGCACCGACACAAACACACTAACTAGAGTTAACTAGTGATACTGAGGCTGTTTGCTGCAGCGTCACTGAGTTTCTTTGTTGTGGTTCAGACGGACGATTGACGCTAATGGAGTGTGACTCTTTAATCTCACTAGATGATCTTACGGTAGTTTGGAGATTTGAAGTTTACAGTTTGTCCTGAGGCATTTTCTGGAAGTTTGTCTCTGTTTGTTGTGCCTCAGCTGTTATATAATCTGTTACTTTTAATGTATTTGTATGTTTTTTTCATTAAGTTAAACACTTAGTAAAATAAACATAATCTGTACATTAGTGAAATTCACAGTTTAATCCTTTAAGCCAGAAACCTGAATTTGAAAGAGGCAAATCGTCAAAAATGACTCCATTTATCCCATCAACATTTTGGTCTTTGTCTCATTAAACATATATAGTCCTGCATTAGATTTTTACTTTGTCATTTTATGTTTTAATGTTATGAAAAATTAGACTGCATGTTGCTCTTTGAGTCATTTATTGTGCAAGAATGCACATTTATCATGCAAAAATGCAATTTTTTGCACAAAAATGTTCACTTATCCAGCAGATTTTTAAAATCTATTTTGCAAACATGCTTATTTGTGATGCAAAATTATTAATCTCTCATGCAATATTTTTTTCTGCAAAAATGCTCATTTATCATGCAATTTTTTTAATTTGTCATGCAAAATGCTCATTTATCTGCAAAAATGCTCATTTGTCATACAAAATATTTTATTTATATGCAAAAATTCTCATTTATCATTCACATTTTTTTTTATTTATTGTGCAAAAATGCATATTTATGGTGCAAAAATGTAATTATTTCTGCAAAAACGCTTACTTGTTATGCAGAATTATTAATCTATCGTGGAAACAAGTTAATCATGCAGATTTTGTAATTTATCATTCAAAACTTTGATTGTGTTGTGCAAAATTGCTCATTTATTGTGCAAATAGCTACATTTTTGCATTGTGAACAAATAACTGAACCATGTCCATGAAAAATGTCTGAGTTGTGTTTCTCTCCAGTTTGCTGCTGGTCAGATTATGTTCACAAGATGTTCACAGGTTCTAATTATATTTTCCAGCTGTGTAGTAAAATTCAAACCATTAAATTCCAGATGTGTGTTTTCCAACCTTAATGCTGTTTCTGCTCCTGGAAATATATATATGAAAAAAGCTCTTGTGCATTTTCTGTTTTAGAAGCTTGTCAGTTTGTCCGTTTCTGTGGACTTTAGAGGATTTTAGTGGAAAAACGAAGCGTTAGTTAAAGGAAATCAGACTCTTCTCGGTGGTTTTCAGCAGCAGGGTGAAGTCAGGAGAAGAAGGTGGTCCTCGGTGGCAGTTAAATGCCTCCCTCCCCCTCCTCACCCGCCTCACCCCCTCCCCCAGTCCGACCACAGCTATCTTTAGCCTGGACACTGGGTCAGCGATGCTGGCTTCATGGGCCGGGATGTGGCCGGCAGCAACCGTCGGGACACCCAGAGACTCTTCCTCTCACCCACCTCGACCCCCCGACGCGTTCAGGGTCTATCGGGAAACACGAGCAGCAGAGGAAGTGAAACCTGAAGGAGGAGGTGGAGGAAGGATGGAGGGAGAAAGAAAGAGCAGCGCTGAAAGTAGGGAGGGAATTCAGAAGCTTTCAGTTTGTCTTCTGCAGGTTGAAAAAGTCACATCCTGACCTCACATTTACAGAAAACTACAGCTGCACGTTTACACCAATGTTTTTTGCACAGCAGTTTGCCAATAAAGCTCTTTTAGTCCAACTCAGAGTTTTTCAAAGTGCTTTACAGACTGATGAGCTGATATTAAAGCAACGCTAAAAGAAAAAAGTGAAACAATTTGAGACCAAAACATGCCCAGACTAAGAAAAGCTAATAGTTATAATTAAATAAAAATACAATAAAATGTACAATACAAGACGACAAATATCCCACTTTGTAGACCTGTAACTGCACACACCATAAAATTAAAAAAGAGCCTATAATAGATGAAAAAAGAAATGTTCATGCAGTGTGTTTATTGTGTTTTAGTCTGCAAGGAATGCAGCAGAGCTATGAGACGATAACAGGGCTCCAGACTAACTTTTTTCCTAGGAGCACAGTGGTCCCTAACTTAAAATTTTAAGAGTGCAAGCAGAAAAATTAGGGGCGCACACCAAAATCGACTTGCAAAGTAAACATTCACATTTCCTCTCATTTTCACTGTATTACTGATAAATACTTGCACAATTAATGCAGAAACTATGTTTTCAATTGGCATTTCACTGTGCAGCACTTGACAAAACATAACAAGAAAAGCACTCAGAGAGTGCAGTACTCCACCAAGGCTGCTCAGTTTACCTATAATTTCCGACGGATGAAATCTTTAATAAAAAAGACCTTGTGCTGAGTACAGGCATGTGTTATGCATGTGCACGTTATGTATTTATACCGAATCACGTGTAAATTACTCCTATAAAGGTCTGCTGATCAGTTCATCAATTTTGATAAGACTTTGTTTTGCTAATGCTAAAATAACGGTTTCCTCCAGGCTTTTATTTTGAAGATGGATTTTTAATGCTACAGGCTTTTATTTTGTAACATTCCAGCTGTAAAGGAAATGTTTCTCTAAGATGAGGTTTCTTGACGCTGTTGAAAAGTCCGAAAATTCACGTAAAGACGAAAGAAAACTGCTCCACGCTGTTGCTGTCTAGCAAAGGATGTGTCTAAACTAAGTGTCTAAAGCTGGAATGGGGACAAGAAAGGAGCGAAGGACAGAAAAGTGAATTTGTGTTCAAAAGGCTGAACGTAAATGAAGGCTTTGTGAAACATCAGGAGCTTCAAACATAGATGTGAAGCCATAGATATCTATGGCTTCACAGTCATTCTCACACACATTGGCCCGCCTTCTTCTTCTTTGGTGTTCGTCTCCTTTCTTCTTCTTTTGGAGTTAATGTCAGTTGGTAAACCAACTCATTTGCACATTACTGTCTACTGGGCTGAAGTGTGAAGCATAAGTTTGTCGGCAACAAAAAATATTCAATAGTAATTTTTTAAAAAATCGGCAAATTTACTGGTCGCACATGCACGAGTAGATGAAAAATTTACTAGCACTCGCTCAAATTTTGGCACTGGCCTGCAGTCTTTTCCCTACACTGAGCGTGGTTGTGGTGTGACGCATGTGGGCCTGCGTGCCTGTCCAGGGCTGATTAATGGTTGGACGCTCATCCCATTCGGCCGCATATGGATAAATAAACAAAATTATTTACCTTTTTTCGCCTTTTTACTGTGATAGTTGCAGTGAAGAGTGACAGGAAATGGGGAGAAGAGTAGGGGGAGACATGCATAAAAGGTCCGCGGGCAGGAATCGAACCCAGGCCGCTGCATCAGAGACCCAGCCACTCTACATGGGTCACCTGCTTAATCCGATGAGCTATATGGGTGCCGGGTGCCCAGTAAACAAAATTATTTAATAAAGAATTCAGACAAATAGACAAATTCATTTTCACTCAGCCCTTACAGCAACATGAGTGCAGTCAGTTACGCCGATTACATTTGGGAAACCGGACATCGCTGCAAATTGCCGTTTAATGTTGGCCTGTTCACCCACAGTGTAAGGAAACCTGATGTATTGACTGGTCATGTTTATAATGTCATCCAAAACAGCTGGCATTAGTGCGCTGAGGGATGGTTGTGATATCCCAAACCTAAAGGACATCATTTCAGATTCAGATTCAGATAAACTTTATTTATCCCCGAGGGGCAATCACACCCAGATAGGATTTAGACAACAAATGTAACCTCATATATTCTTCATATAAAACACATACCTGTCGGCCACTTCCCGCTGGAAGGAGCCGGTGTCGCCAGAAACCCCAGAGTCGTCAGCTCCTGTGTCTGTACCGGGATGGCGTGGTTTCGGTCTAAGACGGCCCAGTTCAGCACATAGATCCAAGAGTACTGCTCTAGGGAATCTGAATCGGCTTATTAGCCAGTCATCATGGGCCAGAAAATCTCCGTTATCCCTAAAATCTCTCTCCATTCTTAACGTGATCTTCCAGCAATGCCACATTACGCACTGCTGTCACCCGCTATTTATCCGCTTGATCAGCGATTGGACTGATTGTCACATGCCTTTTCCAAATTAGTAATCAATCAGTGCCACTCACCGCTCTATATCATTTGAAGATGGAAGTTTGATATATGAACTTAGTTCTGCAAATACAGTCGTAGGCCGAATGGCGCACTATATGAACATCTACAACAATGAGGGTTTATGATTATCCGGCTCTACAAGTCTAATATGTGATAACAATAAAGGTTTGAGATCAATATGGTTTCAATTCACCACTTCACCCTCCGGCACTGCCGTTCCCTCTGTCTCTAAAATGTGCGTAAGCAAGCATCAAAGTTGGCGCACCGGTGCGCACATTCTCATGCCAAGTTTGTTTTTAGAAATCACAGCCTTTGCGTAGAACGCCACTTTCTATGCAAAGGTTGTGAAAGTACGCCACTTTCTAGTCCTGTTTTGTGCGTACGCAAGCATCAAGCATCAAGGTTGGCGCACCGGTGCGCACATTCTCACGCCAAGTTTGTTTTTTATAAATCACAACCTTTGCGTAGAAAGTGGCGTACGCTACTTTCTAGCCCTGTTTTGTGCGTATGCAAGCTTTATAAATGAGGCCCCAGGTGTAGCTCTTGGCTGTGATGAGGCTTGTAGTCTGGATCCACGGATTTATTAAAGATTTCTGTATCATTGTGAGGTAGCGGCAGACGTCACTGTAACCATGACAGCAAGTGAACGGGACATCAGCTGCCTGCTGATGATCACATGATTGTGATCCTACTACAAATAAACCGCTGCAGACTTACCAGAACTTATCCAACAGAAATGATCCAAGGAACAACTGATTACATTATGGGGGTGTTTCTGAGTCCCATCAATTCCTGCTGCCTGCTACATATTTAGGTCATGTGATTTGGTGTCCACACATAACGTACACATGTGTAACACATGCCTGTGCTCAGTGCTAGGTCATGTTGTTTGTGGGTACATCTATATTAAATGGACACATTCTATGTTGCCGTGATTTCTGATCAATAACTAATGAACAAATGTTGCATTTATACAAAAAAATGCTCCATTTCTGACAGTGCCATATGGGGAATGGACAGCCTTGGCAGACTACTACGCTCTCTGAGTTCTATTCTAGTTATATTTGTCCTGTATTTAACGATATTGGTTTCATTACTTTAAGACAAATTTTCTCATGTTGTTCAATTTAAACCAGTAAACAAAGCAGCTCCTCTTCTTGTTGTCAGGACACCTCCGGCATGTTTTCTTGTACATGAAACGTGCACGTGCAGTTTCATTTTGAGCCGCAGCTGTCTGCAGACAGGAAGAAACCTTTGGCACAAAACTCTCATATTCTTCCTCAACGCTCCGAACGCTGAGTACGGCGTTTACTGACTGTGGGCTCATTTTTCACTGCAATATAAAGTCCTGTGGCTCTATGGAAACAGAACAACCATGGTTAGAAGTAGAACGAACTCAGAAATGTGTCTTCTGTAGTACAACACTGTTGTATTTCCATAAATCCTAAATTAAAGAAATTTATTATTTATTGTCAAAAATGTAAAGATAAATTTATTTCTATGCTTGTCTCCAGTCTGCTCTGTATAACCACTGCCTACAGTTCAGCCGAAAAGTTGACAAATTTTTGTCACGTGACTGTTGGTTGCAGCTGAACCATTAATAGCTTCACAGATACGCGAAAGAATCCAGAATTTTTTAGTTTTTACAGAATTTAGTTAGACCTAGCGGTTTATTTCTGACAAGTTTTTAAGCCTGATCTTTCTTTCTGTTTGTAAAGCTTCTGACTTTGATAAATTGTATAATTTTACAGATTTTTTTAAAAAAAAAGGATAAGATGCGATTGAAATGCACTTGTGGGTTTTTGTGTTCAGAGGTTTGATCTGTTCCTGGAACATCATTTTATACGCAAAAGAAAAAGACAAGTGTCACATTTGGACCCGTGTTATTGACAATCTGGTCTGAAAGTTTCTGTGTTTGTTCCGGTTTTTCAGGGTTTTAACTGGACCTGGAGGTTTTGAAGTTGTCCCGACATATTTCTGAGGGTCCGTGCTGCCTTCACTGACTCCTCCAGGTCCGGTCAATGTGTTTAGTAAAGCGTGACCTCCCGCCCCTCCACCCTCGTCGCCTTCTCTGGAATCACTTGACTGTTGCAGAGACCCCCGACCCCAGCGCTGCCACTGATTCCAGCTTTCCCCCCCTTTTCCCTTTCATCCCCCTCTACCTCCAGCCCTCCTCTATCTGCCTCCGTTTACAGAAGCGTCTCTCCCACAGTCCTTATCCGGCTGCTTCTATCAGCTCGTTTCCTCCTGAAAACTCCCTCCGATAGAAAACTCTCCCTCTGCAGGTCTGTCTGAGGCTTTTATTGAAGTTTAACATGTTTGTATGGAGGGTTTCTGCTTCGCTGACGTCATTACTTTGCTGTATTTGATGCTTCTTTAGCTTAAAAATCTCTTTTGTGACTGAGATAAGAAACAACTGTGCAGGAAAACAACAGAAGAGACGTGGTAGAAAAATTAAATAATGAAAGATTTCAGTCACCTTAAATGGAACTTTAAAAACGTCTAAACCAGGGGTGTCAAACATGTGGCCCGCGGGCCAAAACCGGCCCACCAGAGGGTCCAATCCGGCCCATGGGACGACTTTGTAAAGTGTTAAAATGACAGAGAAGCTTGAAAGTGTAATTTGTAAATTTGTAAAACAAAGTAAAATACTAGATTGCTATTTTTTCGTCGTTTTGTGTCTCATTTTTGTAATATTTTGTCTTTTTTGTAGTTTTTTTGTCTTTTTTGTGTGACTTTTGTCGTTTGTCTCATGTTTTTGTCATTTTATTTGTCGTTTTTGTCATTTTTTTATCTCGTTTGTGTAATTTTTTGTCTTACTTTTGTTGTTTGTCCATTTTTTGTCACATTCTAACTTTCTTGTCAAATTTTTTGTCTCCTTTGTTTGCTTTTGTGCCGTTTGTCTCATTTTTTGTCGTTTTGTGTCTCGTTTTTGTCTTTTTGTCTCGCTTGTGTTTTTTTGTCTTATTTTTATCTTTTTTGTCATTTGTCGATATTTTTGTCGCTTTTTAACTTTTTTCTAATTTTATGTCTCTTTTATATTTTGTTTTGTGATTTTTTTGTTGCTTTGTGTCTCATTTTTGTAATATTTTGCCTTGTTTTTGTTGGATTTGTTGTCTTTTTTTGTCTGACCTGTCATTTGTCTCATGTTTTTGTTTTGTTTCTCGTTTTTGTCATTTTTTGTCTAGTTTGTGTTATTTGTGTAATTTTTTGTCATGCTTTTGTCTCTGTCTAATTTTTGGTTGTTTTGTTTCTCATTTTTGTTATTTTGTCTCGCTTGTGTTTTATGTCTTATTTCTGTCATTTATTTTTACATTTTTGTTGTTCATTTTTTGTGGCTTTCTAACTTTTTTGACTAATTTCTTGTGTCTTTTTTGTTTTGTGATTTTCTTCTGTCCTTTTGTGTCTCATTTTTGGAATACTTTGTCTTGCTTTTGTTGTTTTTTTGTGTCTTTTTTGTCATCTGTCTCTTTTTTGTCATATTATTTCTCATTTTTTTGTTGTTTTGTTACTTGCTTTTGTCATTTTTTCCTCATTTTTTGCTGTTTGTTCATTTTTTGTTGCTGTCTAACTTCTTTGTCTAATTTTTGAAGGGTTTTTGGAAAGTTTTTTTTTCTTTTGTATTAGTGATCTCATTTTTGTTGTTTTTTTCTGAGATTAGCAGCAACAACAAAGATTTACAACCATTTAGAAGAACAACAGAATGAAAGAGATAATAGAAAAATGAAATAATGAAAGATTTCAGTCTGAGCCGCCTTAAATGGAGCCTTAAAACAGTCTAAAACTATAAAAACAACATTTAAACACACCAAAGTATGTTTTGGCCTTTTGCTTTCTTTTCTTTTTGTTTTCCTTTTTCACATTCGACATGACCTTTCTTGTCTTAAAAAATAAGCATTTTCTTGTTTGTTTGTTTGTTTTAGCTATTTCCGTCAGTAAACTCCCTCTGCACGCTCGTCTGAAATTTTTATTTTGGCTTAACATGTGTCTAATCAGGTTTTTGTTTTTGCTGCTGCTCTTATACTTTTCTTTAGCTGCTTCTGCTGTCCTGAGCCGAACAAGCAACAAGAAATTACAGCTGTGCAGAAAAAAAATTAAAAGAGACAAAATGCAGAGGAAATCCTAAAATGAATCAGAAATGACAGTGATGAAATGTTTCAGCCTAAACACAAAAAAGGGAACTTAAAATGGTCCAAAACTATAAAAATGACCATCTTTACTGCAAAAATGGAGAAAATTGAATAAACCGAATCTAATTTTCTGACCAAGATAAGCAGCAAAAATGGAACCTTCAAACAGTCTAAAAACAACATTTTTTATTGCAAAAATGGAGATTTAAACAACCCAAAAGTGCTTTAAAGTTCAGAAATAATCTCCACATTTTTCAGAACCAGTCCTTCTGCTTTCTAACGTGAACCTTTCAAATAAACCACCAGATTTTTCTTTTTTTGTCACCACATTTCCAACATTTTTCACATGCTATGGAACCTTCTTCAGTCAACAACAGTAGTTTTCTTGTTTTTTAGCTGTTTCCTTTTGAAAACTCCCTCTGCAGGGCCGTCTGTAGCTTTTATTTCAGTTTAACACGTTGATGAGGAGGGTTTTTGTTGTTTTCTGTACCTGTGTTAAAATCATCTTGTCGCTGTATTTGACATTTCTCGGGCAGCTTTTGCAAAATTTCTTTTTCTGACTCAAAATAAGCAACAAGTTTTATAGCAGAAAAGTCAGAAATACAAAATTTCAGCCTAAACACAAGTTTTAAATCTGTTTTTCTGACCAAGATGAGGAGAAACCACAAAGACTCACGGCTGCACAGAAAAACAACGTAAGAGAAATAACAGAAAAATGTACTAATATAAGATTATGACCTTAAAGTGAAGCTAACAACAGTCTAAAATGAGATAAACAACAATTTTCTCTTGTAGAAATGTAGATTTAAATACACCAAATGTGTCTTAAAGCTCAGAAATAATCACAATAATTTGCAAAAATAGTCTTTTTGCTTTCTAACATGTGCACTTGATCAAATGTCCCATAAAACAACCCTTAAAAAGCATTATTTAAGTACAAAAACAACAATTTTCCCTTGCAAAAATGTAGATTTTTATACACTAAATGTTTTTTAAAGCTAAGAAATAATCACATTATTTTACAGCATAATTTTTTTTGCTTTATAACGTGCGATTTTTCAAATGAACCCTAAAACAAGCCTTAAAAAGCAATCTGGAACTACAAAAACAACTATTTTCTCTTGCAGAAATGAAGATTTAAACAGCAACTTAAAGCTCAGAAATAATCACAGTAATTTAAAGCACAAGATCTGTTTGCTTGCTGACGTGCGCTTTTTCAGATTAACTCTAAAACAAGCCTTAAAAAGAAGTCTAGAACTACAAAAACAACTAGTTTCTCTCGCAGAAATCTAGATTTAAACACACCTAATAAGTTTAAAAGCAAACACTTTGCAGCAGCAGACTTTCCTTCCTGGTAATCACATCTCTGGCTCCTTTTCTCACCACGCTACATGACCTTTCTTGGGTGCACAGTCATTCATTTTCTCGTATTTTGGCTGAAATGTTTGTGCAGCAGAGCTCTTCCACCCATCCTCCACTCCTCCTCCTCCTCTTTCCACGGCTGTTGTCACCTAAGCTCCGGACGCTGAACTCACTTTCTATATTTAGTTTTCGTTCGCGCAGTTCAGTCAGGCGGCTCCGGCGTGCTGCTTTAGCGGCTCTGCGGTTCTGCAGAGGCCCAAACGGAGCTTCCGGCGGCACAAAAAGCCCGATCGGGAGCCTGGAGAAGCCTCCCAACGTGCTGCTGGGAGTGGAAGGGGTTAACGGCAGTCACTCAGCATGCGGGATCGGAGGCGGGCAGGCAGGCAGTGCAGAGGCTGACCTCTGACCCCCCAGGAAAGGAATGTGGAAGCTCTTTCATCCAGGACAGAAACCAAAGACACCCGGGCGGTTGGAAAGTGGCGGTTCAATTCTGCTTTCAGCGTTTTTGATTAGGGGAAGTAGGCAGAGGTTTTTTAAATGTGAACCCAGCGCTCCGGTCGTGGCCATTTTGGAAGCCAAGTTCTCGTCCTGCAGTTTTGCACTCAAGTGTGATTAGTTGGTTAGAAATGGCTGCAGTCGTGTCGTTTGTGCTGCTGGTTGTAAAGCAGTGACCTGTAACCTGCTGACTGCATGGAGGGAACACACAGGATCCATTACTGACGCAGAGCACGGACACTAACACGTTTTCTGTATTAGTAGATTAGAGCATAATACGTAAATGTTGTTTCTGCTGCACGTAGATGAGCTTTTTAGTATATTAAAAAATGAGGAAATGATGAGTAAATGTTTCTGCTGCACACAGATGAGCTTTATAACAGTTAAAAGACATTTAGGGGGTTGGGATTTTTTTTTTATCTTTAAAATTTAATACTTAGCATCTGAAATGTCAGAAAATAGTCTTGAAAAGCGCAATATTATAATTCAGATTTGAATTTGCTGCAGACAGTTTCACTTTTCCTATTTTTTACTTTGTCCTTCTAAAAAAATATCATAAAAATTCATCGTTTACCCTATTTATAGTCAGAAAATCGCAAAAAATGTCACCAAAGTCTCTTAAAAAGTGCTATATGAACAAACACACTTGTCACATCATCACACCTCATTTGTTTTGTGTATTAACAAGCTAGAAAACAGTACAAATATGTTGTTTCTGCTGTACATAGATGAGCTTTAGGACCTTCAGAAATAGAACTAGCAGTTGTTTTGTATATTAAAAAATGAGGAAATGATGAGTAAATGTGTTTCTGCTGCACACAGATGAGCTTTATAGCACTTAATATATTTTGGGGGTTAGAATTTATTTATTTTTTAATCTGTTTTTAGCCTCAAATTTTGATTTTCGACTCAAATTTGCTGCAGATTAACAGTCTAACACACAGGATCCATTAGTGATGCTTAGCAGTGAAACTAACACTTGTTTTCTGTATTAACATAATAGAAAATAATAGATAAATGTTGTTTCTGCTGCACATAGATGAGCATTACAACACTGAACACAGTTTAATTTTCTGATTATGATTGCTTTGTCTTTATATAAAAAAGAGTCCTAAAAATTCACTGATTACCTTATTAAAAGTCAGAAAATAGTAGAAAACATCACCAAAGTCTCTTAAAAAGTGCTATATTAACAAACACACTTATTTTGTATATTAATAAAGTAGAAAATGCTAGAGAAATGTTGTTTCTGCTGCACACAGACGAGCTTTATGACCTTTAGAAATAGAACTAGCAGTTAATTTGTGTAATAATAAATGAGGAAATGATATATAAATGTTGTTTCACCTGTCTATCACTATAAAAACAACCAATTTCACTTAAAAAAATGGATATTTAAATATACTAAATGTGTTATAAAGCTAGGAAATAATCACAGTACTTTGGATAATAATTATTTTCTTGTATTTAAACCATTTTCTTTTGAAAACTCTCCCTCGGCACCACATTTTCTTTTTTGGAGTTTGGTTTCTACCTTATTTTTTTACGTGCTACAGGACTTCTCTTGGATCAACAATGAACTTGTTTTGCGTAAAAGACGTAAAATGAACCAGAATAGTCAGTAATAAAAGATTTCAGCCCTAAAAGAACTTTAAAAAGCAATCTGAAACTATAGAAACAGCCTATTTCACTTGTAAAAATGGAGATTTAAATTCATAAGCTGTTTTACAGCTAAAAAAAATAATCACTTTCCATGAAAAAGAGTCTTCAAAATTCATTGTTTACCCAATTAAAAGTCAGAAAATCTTCGCTTTGTCCTTCCATCCATGTTGGATTTTAAGAAATCTGAAAAATTAACTGTTTAGCCTAAAATGTTGGGAAATGTTGTAAAATGTCACCAAAGTGTCCAAAAGAAGTGCAATATTGTATTTTAGATGTTGCAGATTAGCTGTCTGTTAATTGATTTATCAGTTAATTCACTATGAATCATGGTAACATGATTCTAACTATTAAGTCGTTTAATTTTGATTTTATGCATAGAATTTGACTAAAATGAAGCAATATTACTGTTTTTTAACCTGCTAATCTAACTGCATGTTTTCAGTCTTTGCTGTCTGTTGTCTACGATTGAGTCTTTGTTGGTGTTTGACAGTAAACTAATAAAAGTCTGTAATCTAACAGGACACGCTGTCACTTTGATGATGTTTTTGAAGCAACAGTTCATATTCAAAGGATAATTTACACTCAGCTGTGACAAATGAGCAAATTATTCACAGAAAATGTCCCGTCTCTGTATTTTGTTGGGATCTTTCTGCAGGAGTTAGTCAGGACCAGATAACACAGAACATTTTACATTAAAAATGAACAAACCATAGCAAGTAGTTGTCAACTATGACTTGATTTAGACGAGAAAATCCAACTAGTGCTCAAATCCAGTCAGTTCCCCCTCTTTAAAGAAGTGTGAACACCTAATGCATAAAGTTTAACAGTGTTTTCACTGTTTGAGTTATGAAACATGGACGAAAAGTGAGAAAACTAAGAAGATTGTTGTAGTATTAAATCACTTTCTTGAATGAGGATAACAGTGCTGCTCTAAAAAATAAATAAATAGCAAACAACTAACTGATATACAGTAGTTATTCAAAACTGAGATATGATCAAAATCTGATTTACTTATTTTTTTGTTTTATTTTTAAAAGAATTTCCAGTATAGTTATAGCCAAATGCACTTGAACAACTTTTCTTGTTTTAATGCTTTTTCTTCTTCATTTTCTCCTTAACCACATTTGTTACCACACAAATGCCAGTAGCTGCATCTGGTTTTAAAAAAGTAACACAACTTTGAAAAGATAGCTTGCTGCCTAACTAGCCTAGCTTAGCAGCTTAGTGAAGTTGGCAAAACACAGCAAATAGCTAGCTTATATATTTGTTCAACCTTGAGGTAAGACCACAGTCTAATTTTTGATATCTTGTTTTAATGTAAGACCAATGTAAACCTTAGAAGTGTCATATTTTTAAAGAAAAAGCTGAGCTGGAGAACAGAAAAACACAAGTCAACAGTTTTAACTAAATGCACTTTACTAACGTTTTACTTTTTGTGGAATTAAAAATAGCAATTTTGACACTTCAACATCTTAACTGCGTTTGTTATCACACAAATAAGACAGTCACTAAAACTGAAAGCATATCGGTGGGGAAAAAAACTTTAAAAAATGTAGTTTATAAAGCTAACTAGCACCAAGCTAACTGAAAACTTGAATAGAGTGAAAGTATCAGATATTTATTAATCATAGACGTAAAGT
Source organism: Acanthochromis polyacanthus (assembly GCF_021347895.1). Taxonomy (NCBI): domain Eukaryota; kingdom Metazoa; phylum Chordata; class Actinopteri; family Pomacentridae; genus Acanthochromis; species Acanthochromis polyacanthus. The sequence continues at coordinate 9,321,410 of NC_067118.1, forward strand.
GAGAAGACTACAAAAATTATTGTACTTGTTAAAAAAATCAGATGTTTGATGTTTTATTTTACTATAAAAAAATGTTTACACCTTAGAAATGTCTCATTTTTGAGGAAAAGCTGAGCTAGACAACAGATAAAAACCAGCTAGCTAAGAGATTTAGCTAATTGCATTTACAACCCTTTTGCTTATTTGTGGAAATAAAAGGGCAGTTTTAATGCTTCAGCCTCTTAACTGTGTCTTTGTTTGCACACAAATAAGGCAGTCGCTAAAACTTAAATCACACTGGTGAGGAAAAAGGTGACTTTATCTTGAAAAGCTAACTAGCTTAAAGCTAACTAGCCTAGCTTAGCGGAATAGCCTTTGACCCAAGTGGAACTGGCTGGATTTAATGTGGTTTAACAGATTTTAAATCATTTATTACCTTAAATTCATGGCCCCATCTTTTTTCCTGCACGGCCTGTACAATACTAAGAAAAAAGGGAAATAAAATTAACTTTGACCCATTTTTTGAGCCTAGCAGTTTGTGTAGTTGCTGTTAACTGACTTTGTGAGGAAGAACGAATATCTAAATCCACCTTTATGATTTTTAAGGTTTCATAGAACTGATTTTTTTAAAATCAAAAAAACTGTAGAAGCCTTTGATTCCATAAAAATTGGCAGGATTTAATGTGGCTGAACTGTTCTTAGATAGTTTAATGCATTGAATTCATGTACATGTGTGCAATTAAATGTCCTTTGTAGATTTTCTGTGAAGTCAATGAAATACTAACAGAAAAAAACTGATAAATTAGCTTAAAGCTCCACTTTCACAACATAGCTGTTCGTGCACCTGATGCTGACTCGCTTTGAAGGAACACTGTATATCTGAATCCACATTTAAGATTTTCAAGGTTACATGAAAGTGATTTTAAAAGACAAAATTACACAGCTGGCAACAGTATTCTGGATAGAACTAAAGAAATCAACCATAAAATGGCTTTTGACAAAAGAATAAAGTTGTAAATATAATGTCTTTTACTTGGTTCTACACTATATTAATCTTCCTTAGTAATAAATAATGACAAGAAACCTTTTATTATTAGGAAAAACACCTAAAAATTAAGGAATCAACACATATAAAAGAGCATTATTATATTAAGCTTTTATTGCCACTTTAATTCTAAAGCAGAAACAGTTCATTTATTTAAAATTCATATTCATTTACCAGTAACGTGTTTATAATTGTGGATGTGGGAGCATCTGGAAGTCATCCTGTACATCGCTGTGGATCGTAGCTGCAGACGGCAGTGATGGATTTTCTCTTTAAACACAACAGAAGGAAGATCAGAGTGTCAGTCGAGAGGTTTTTCCTCATGTGGAGCAGAAGTACAAGAGAGAGAAACTTCAACCGGATGGTCACTGGTTGATTGATATATAATAAGGAGCATAAAGTGCTGCAGGGAGCCATGTGGGAAACATTCAGTGATCTAGTGCACAAAGGTTTTCTCCTTTGACATGCAGCAGTCGGCTTGTTGAAGTGTACAAGTAAAAGAGGGAGACTAGTTCTTTTTTGTTTTGGCTGATAGAAAAACAGTAACAACACTGATTTAACGGGAAAAAAGTTGGGAAAGTGTGGAGATTTGTAGCTTCACATCTGTACACCTAAATTCTAAGTACCGTACTGTCTTTTGGTTAATTTTCCAAATCGATGACAGAAATTCAGATTTTTTTGTTCTTACAGTTTGCAGCTCTGATGAATGGTGACAATTTTGACAATTGTGATTTTTGATTAATTTTAAAAGCCTTTAAGTCCACTGACTTGTTTGGGAATCAGATTTTATGAACTTGATTTGGAAAATTAACCAAATCACATATCGTCATATTTCATTAAATCACTTTATTCCACGTTTCATTTAATAAAATGTTGCCAAAAATAAAGCATTTATCCTGATCAGATTTTATAAAAAAAAAAAAAAAGAAATTCTGCACTTCTCGGCACAACTGTGAAGCCATCAGTGACTGGAAATAAAGTTGTAAAATATCGATAGCATGCAGAGCCCCCATTTTTTCTTCCAATATTGTTAATACAAATGCTCTACATGCTGATCCCATTTTTAACTTTTGTTTTTTATGATTTATGGCTATTTATCTGTGTCTTACTGCCTACATGACATTTCAGAGATCTCTCTACTACTAATCATGGTTGTGATGTTTCCATAGAGGTGCAGAACTTTGTATTCCCATAAAAAATTAGCCTACACTGATTATAAATGTGGCAGGAACAAAAAACACAGAAGCGTTCAGAAGATTGATGTACTCTTCGATACAAAGGCTGATATGGAGAAAGCAGTGGGACAGATAACAAGTTTGTTTGACAGTTTTTTTTTCTTTATTGTAATTGAATTTAGCTATTTGCTGCAAACCAGTTATTCTCTCTCTTTAAATATGTTCGACAACAACCCCAAAGATGCAATTTAATCGGATTTTTCTATTACAGGGAGAGGTGGGAAGGAGAGAAAGTAAATTCTAGTGATGCTTGTGACATTTTTTTCAGAGCATTTTAACACAATATATATGTTAATGCTGCCATTAAAGCTTCTTATGGTAATATTACTTGTTTAAAACACAAGTAAATTGCACTTTTCATGTGTGGGTGATGGAAAAATGAACATTGTAGCGATCATAAAAAATAATGTTTGCCTTCAAGACGGAAAAGACAAACTAATGTGAGATATGCACCACTTTTTCCAGCATTTTCATGTTTACTTAAGAAAAAGACTAAAACAAAAGCATAAATAAAAGCATAATGTCTGAATTGCATTTAGTTGATTCCGTTTCGAGTAATGGACTTGTTTGTGCGAGTTCTCCGCCACACTGTCATGACTTGTTGGAACACTTTAGTAGAACAGATCTGTTGTTAATGTTTGTAGCAGCACCTGTGTCATTACTCCTGTGCTTTTTTGAAAATGTTGTGAGAAAGTCCTTCAAATTATAATTTACCAGGAGTGTTTGAGAGATCACTTCACGCTGCTTTGCCTGGTTAAATAGATCAGTGTGTCGCCACAAGATGTTGTAGCTCCAAACTTTCTTTGGGGAAAAAGGAGGTTTTGATGCATGTGTAGTTAAAATTTTTTGTGTGGAATAAAGAGAATTAATTGTGCTTCATTTTTAATGCTTCAACATCATTTGTTACCACACAAATACGACAGTTGCTGAAACTTAAATGATACTTGTAAAAGAAAAAGTAACAAAACTTTTAAAAGCTAACTAGCTCAAAGCTAACTAACCTAGCTTAGTGGAGTAGCCTTTGCAGTCAAGTATAGTTTGCAGGATTTAATGTGGCCTGACTGCTTTTAAATAATTTAATGTATGAAAAACAATAAACAACTAAAAAGCTAATTCCTTATTGTTTTAAAATCAATAAGAAATAGCAAAAAATGGAACATGTTAAAGCTCCAAACCTTCTTTTTGGAGAAAATAGGTTTTAATGTATGCATAATCATATTACACAGGTCCGTAGGAGTCACTAACAGGCACTTTGAGGCCTGAGATCATCTATGTGTGAAATTCCAGGTCCACATGGTTTGTCGCGGTGCGTCCTTTGTGTTCAGGCTCCAGTTAGGCCTGTTTCTGTAACTTGGCAGTGTGGCTTCTCCTCATTGTGTTGCATGTGTGTGGCTGAACTGTATGTTTGCCGGTGACGTTGCATTCGGCCACAACCCGTTGTGTTGTACGTGATGTTGGACAGAGGCAGGGTCGGGCGACGGCGTGGTTCAAGGCCAGGAATGTGCGATGTGGGTAGGCTGTACAATAGATCCGGGCTCCCTGAGGGTGGTCAATGGGACGGGTGTCACCCCCCTGCACCCTCCCTGCTGGGTGATGACCACCACACAACGCTACAGCTGTCAGCTCCTCTTAACCACCGCTGTAAACACACATACATTACCGAGACGCATGTACGCACATGTACACAATGGGACATATGTGTGCGCACCGGCATGCATGTGGAAAGCAGAAATTCCACACACGCGCCTCCTACAGTTGCATGTTTTACTGCAACCTGTGGAAACGTGTGTTCACCTGAATGTGTTCGTAAACAAACACAAGAAGCGACTGAAAGCCCTCAAAGCAGACTCCTGCGTATTTGCTGTCTTTCTGAACTTCCTGACCTCTCACACAGAAAGGATGCCGTTACACTCAGAGTTGTGCATGTATGTGTGTGTGTGCGTGTGTGTGTGTGCGTGTGTGTGTGTGCGTGTGTGAGTGTGTCCGGCCACATATGCCCACATGTGTTTACCATACTTGAATGCACTCTTGGTTCACGTGGCCGAAGCTTGGAGCACAGCTGACATTGCGATCAGTGTTGTGTCCGCTCAACCTTGGACTTAGCCGGTGTGTTAGCTCGCAGGGGGGTCACAGAGGTCACTGAGTGTAAATAAGGGAATGCACAGAGTTCATCCGGTCTCTCCGCCGACCCAGGTTGATGTAATCGGCGGTCAGTAGGCTCTTCAGTGCAGGTTTCCATGCGCTTGGCCTTATTTTGAAATTTTCTGCGGCTGTTATTGTCAGGAATTTGCTGAATTCAGGGCGACAGGTAGCACTGGTTCTGGGAAGCCCGAGCTTGTGGTGTAAACAATCTCCAACCGCCCATTTATCCCCACCCATCACAACCCTAAGGGGGTGGTTGTGTGTGTTTCCGTGTTTTCCCATGGATTACAGGACCCTTATCCAGTTTCATAACAAGTACATACATGTATACACACACAAGTACAAAGCTGGCTTTGTGCGCCGCGCTCTCATCTGCAGACACACATGATGAGGGATGAGGATGTGTAATTGCGTTTGGCCTTCACATGTGCTTGTACAAACAAAGGTATTGTGCTGTGACTGAAAATCATCATTCACAAAACACTTTTTCTGCTGATCCTCTGCAGTTCCTGTCACGTCTGACAGACTTGTCGTTCAGCTCCCCCTAGTGAGCTCACAGGAAGTCTGCAAAGAACGCATGAGTCAAGTCAGACCTGTTGGCTGGAGATGTTTTGTTTTCGGCTTTTTTTTGGGATTATGGGGTTTTGATTGGTTTTTGACATTATTGGTGCTGCAGCGTCTACCAGGAGTCACGTGACCAGATCTCGCGTATCTGATTGGCAAATGGAAAGTACGGGTCCGTACCTCCAGCAACTACCTAAATAATAAGAAGCTTTATTGTCATTGCAAAGGGTACAATGCAATTCCATTTGGCAACATCTCTTGGAGCAGCTACAATGTCCCTGTCATAAAATATAATTTAATAAATAGTTGTTTTTTTAAAGATCACCTTTTTTATTCAAAATGTTCTATTTGCTGCTGTACACTGTAAATTTCCCCGCTGTGTGATTAATAAACATTTAATCTATCTATCTATCTTGTAGCTAGATGATCTCCGGTTTATGTCCGAGCCTGGGCATTTCTGCATAGACTTTTGCATTTGCATGTGTGGGTTTTCTCTGAGTTCTCCGGCTTCGTCACACAGCCCAAACACATGCTGAGGTTAATTGGTGATCCTAAATTGTTTGTAGGTGTGAGTGTAAGCATGTTTGTTTGTCTCTATGTGTAGTCCTGTGATAGGCTACTGACTTGTCCAGGTGTCCCCTGCCTTCACCCTAAGATGGCATGGGATAGACTCCTGCCGACCCTGATGAGGATTAAGCGGTGTATAGATTATGGATGGATGGTTTAAGTTACAGGTTAACAAAACTGGAGTCTCTTCTTGTTGACTTACCTTTATGTTTGCTGTCTCCTCTCAGGACAGTAAAGATGCAGAGCAGTATTTGCCACTCACCACCAACCATAGCTGTTGGAACTGGGTGAGGGGAGTGAAGGAGAGGAGCGACAAGAGACAGAGGAAGGATTTTAACAAACAGGTAAACTTAGGCTTCATCAGAAAAGTTCTCAGCGTTGCCACAAACATGGAAACAGCTGACTTCTAATCATGTTCATTCTGTCCCGCCACAGGTTTCAGCTCATCTCGATGTTTCCGTTGGATCATTGGCAACTCCAGTGAGCTGTCCTTCGTTTTCAACAACTCCTTCCCACGTTGAGCCTGCGAGGCAGGGGAGCCGCAAGTGAGTTTTCATGGCAGCGGCACTCTAGGGCTGCCATGGCAGCTGCTGCCGCCGATGCCTCACACCGTATTACCGCACTGACGCCGGAGGAAGAGGGACGACGGACTGCCACCAAGCTGTTTGGGAGCGCCGCCCCACGGACAGAGAGAGAGAGAGAGCGAGACAGGGGGAAAGAGAGAGAGAGGGAAAGGGAAGAGGAAGGAGGAGACGTAGGGAGGTCGAGTGGTAACGAGTGCTTGGTGTGCGGGGCTCTGTTCGCCTCCCAGGACAAACTCCGGCTCCACGCCTTGAGTCACACAGGAGAGAAACCCTTCCACTGCTCACAGCCACACTGTCCCAAGGCCTTCAGCTCTAAATACAAACTCTTCAGGTACTGACACCAATCACTCAGATATAGAATGATACATGACTTCTGAAGGTTTCTCAGTGACATTATAGTTTGTACTTTAATCCGTCTTTCAAAAGGCTTCATTTCATTTCATTTCTTTATTTCGAACATGTAATTAATAACATTCAACAAATGATTCACAGAACAACAAAATAGTTCATCATGCTTCTCATATAAGGAGACTGAGAGGAAAACAGAAAAACTTCAACATGTTCGAAAGGGAATGGGAAGAAGTTAAAACTTGAAACACGAGTTTACAATCAATCAACACGAAAAGCACTCAGAGAGCGCAGTACTCCTCCAAGGCTGCTCAGTCGTCCTGTCTTTTCTGACAGATGAAATCTTAAATAAAAAATGACCTTGCACTGAGCACAGGCGTGTGTTATGCATGTGTACGTTTTGTACGAATACAGAGTCACGTGACCTAAATATGGAGCGGGCAGCAGAAATTGATCTGATTAGGAAACACGACCACAATTTAATTTGTTCCTTGTTTCATTTCTGACAGATAAGTCCTGATAAGTCCACAGCGGTGGATTCGTAGTCGGATCGCAATCATGTGATGACATAGTGTTCACTTGTTGTCATAGTTACAGTGACGCCATGACGCCATCTCACAATACAGAAATCTTGAACAAATCTGTGAATCCAGACTACAAGCCGCATCACAGTCAAAATGTAATCACTTGGTCCTTGTATCATTTCTGACTTTTCCTGATAATTTTATTCAGATCCGTTAGTCCATTTTTGAGTAATGTTGCAAACAGACAGACAGACAGACAGACAACAGACAAACGTATGTCGATCACCACAGAACCGTGTTCCTTGGCGAAGGAACAATGAATCATGGAGATTTTAACTAGTTAGCTGCACTTTCACGGCTGTCATTAGCATCATTTTCAAATGCAGCAGCTTTTCTAGTAAATGCCACAACAGAAATCTTAAATGGTCAGACTTTGTAAAAAATGTTGTGTCACTTTAAAGATGACAAAGTCAGAACAGCTTGCATCACATCAAGGGATGGTCAGGAAGAAGTGATGGATTTGTACAAATATTTCACAGAGTAATAATCACAAAACATCTTTCTCATTCACTTCACCTCCAAATGCAGACTCATTCAGACACAACATTAAGCTGATTGCATGACTTCTGAGGGTTTCTCAATGAGTCACTTCATAATTTTCACTTTGTTGTGCATTTATTGCATGTAAAATCTAGTTTTGTATGAATAATGAATGTAGTTACTAGTTACAGTGTTTAGTGCACATTCACTTTCAGCTATGGAAAACTCACTACAGACTTTCCTTGTTCCAAACAGCAGATAAAATTAGTGATACAGTAGCTGGTAAAGATTATAACCCCTTTTTCTGTCAATCTGATGGCATCTGAACATGTCGGCTTCGTGTTTGAATGAGCATCCTGGTAACTTTCTTGTAAAAATCGCAACAGAAATCTTAATAAAGTTGGGCTCAGTAACATTTTCCTATCACTTTGAACATGACAAAAGTCTGAATCTTTAAGTACTGTGCATCAATCACATCACCAATACACAATACGATGTATGACTTCAGTGAGTCACTTCATAATTTGTACTTTAATGTGTCTATAATGCAGCTCAAATCACTAGTTTTGTATCAACAATGAATCACACAAGCCCACAGAAAACTTCTACAGAAAATTTTACCAACTACTGTTTTATTAGCATCATTTCCAGATGCAACATGTCTGGTACATCCACCATACACTCTCCTTGTTCCAAACAGCAGTAAAATCAGTAACGCAGTAGCTGGTGAAGATTATAACGTTTTCAGACCTGCACGGCTTTCTGTTAATCTGACGCTTGTCTGAACATGTCAGTTCACATCTAAATTAGCATCCTGCTAACTTCCCAATAAAATTCGTAACAGAAAGCCAAATAGGTTGTTTTAACTTGAGAAAAGTCTGAACTGCATGCAATCACAGGAGATGGACATGCAGAAATGATGCATTTGAAGTTGTGTCAAGTGATTTAGGGAAGACGTTTTTTCCACATTTCAGCTACGACATTGGTCCAAAAAATATTACAAATCGCTTTTTTCATTGACTTTGCTCTGCAGTTTCACATCAATCGCAAGCAAAACTAGAAAAGCACTCAGAGATTGCAGTACTCCACCAAGGCTGTCCATTCCTCCATACGGCATTGTCAGAAATGCAGCATTTGTTTATTAGTTATTGATGATCAGACAGATAAGTAGAACATAGAATGTGTTCATTTAATATAGATGTACCCACAAACAAACTTACCTTGCACTGAGTACAGGCGTATGTTATACATGTGTACATTATGAACTCAGAAACACCCCCACAATTTAATCAGTTGTTCTTTGTATCATTTCCAACGTAAAAGTTCCGGTAAGTCTGCAGTAGTTTGTAGTAGGATCACAGTCATGTGATCGTCAGCAGGCAGCTGATGTAGTGTTCACTTGTTGTCATGGTTACAGTGACACCATGCTGCTACCTGGCAATGATACAGAAATCTTTATCAAATCCGTAGATCCAGACTATAAGCTGCATCACTGCCAAAATCTAATCACTTGGTCCTTGTGTCATTTATGACCTTCCCTGAAAATTTCATCCAAATCTGTTTGCCCGTTTTTGAGAACTGTTGCTAACGGACAAACATACACTGATCGTCACATAACTGCGCTGTGTTCCTTGGCAGAGTAACGAATAAAACGTTACTGCAATGAAAACCAACCACCTCAGATTAATGAGATTCACAAATAATAAAACTAAATCAAAAAATGTCAGCAGGAGCTGAACTTCAGTTTGTTGCTTCCAGCTGTTTGTAGGAATCTTATTTAAACTCCAGAGCTTAATCGTGTATGTGTAAGATCACTGTGAACGTCAACCCCCTTTAATGAATAATAACATTTCTGTAAAATAATGTTTGAATATAGACTATTTATTAGTTAGTTGTAAACTGTCTTTTATTGGACTTTTTAATTAACGATTAACTGACAAACAAAAAAACAGCACTAAAATTCAAAGATAACATACATTTCTAGCAGATTTCAAGACTCTGTGGAGACCAAAGAGTAAAAAGCTAAAGCTAAAAGGACAATGAATATTGAAAAGAATTCTAATGTCGCTCAGTAACTCATGGACATGTAAATAAGCCACTGTTTGCTAACACGTTCAACTTTGTCACATGAATGAATTTCAATTTTTGCCAAAAATCAGTCAGTGCCCGTTTAAATGACTAAACTGTTTAACATGTCAGAAATGTGGTGAATCATAGGAAGTGGTTCAAAACCCAGTACAACCTCATTTACGTATAAATGGAAACAAAACTGCAGGAATGTTTGACTCACTTTCAACAGCAAAACAAACATGACAACAAGGCAATGGAATGTGTAACCTCTTAAAATAAACTGTACCGTTCATGATCTGTTGCAGGCATATGGCCACACACTCTCCACAGAAGACCCATCAGTGCTCGTTCTGTGAGAAAATGTTCCACCGCAAAGATCACCTAAAGAACCACCTGCAGACCCATGACCCCAACAAGGAGGCCTTCAAGTGCGAGGAGTGCGGGAAGCACTACAACACCAAGCTGGGATACAAGCGCCATGTGGCCATGCACTCGGCCACAGCGGGCGATCTGACCTGCAAAGTGTGCATGCAGAGCTATGAGAGCACGCCGGTTCTCCTGGAGCACCTCAAGAGCCACTCGGGGAAGTCCTCGGGCGGCGCCAAGGAGAAGAAACACCCGTGCGACCACTGTGACCGTCGCTTCTACACCAGGAAGGACGTGAGGCGGCACATGGTGGTGCACACGGGCCGAAAGGACTTCCTGTGCCAGTACTGTGCCCAGCGCTTCGGCAGGAAAGACCATCTGACGCGTCACGTGAAGAAGAGTCATTCGCAGGAGCTGCTGAAGATCAAGACGGAGCCTCCGGATATGTTGGGTCTGTTAGCCTCGGGGTCTCCTCCCTGCTCCGTGAAGGAGGAGCTCAGCCCCATGATGTGTGGCATGGGGCCCAACAAAGACCCCATGATGGGGAAACCCTTCCCCAGTGGAGCCCCCTTCCCGATGGGCATGTACAACCCCCACCATCTCCAGGCCATGTCTAATTCTGGGGTGGGTCACTCACACCCGTCCCTGATGCCTGGTTCCTTGTCTGCAGCTATGGGCATGGGCTGTCACATGGAGTCTCCTGCATCTCTTCACCCACACTCCCACCACCACCACCATCACCACCACCACCACCACCACCACCATTCCCCTCCACTGCCCCCACACCACCAGCCTCCGGCTCCCCAGCAGCAGCACCAGCCCCAGCCAGCCCCCAAATACCAGCTGGGATCTACCTCATACCTGCTGGAAAAGCCCTTGAAAGTCGAGATGGAGAGCTTCCTCATGGATCTGCAGAGCGGCTTGCCAGGCCCGGTTCCCTCTGTGGAGCCCCACACTGCTGCCTCGCCCCCCAAGGACGGACTGGAGCCCACCTCGGGCCTGGCAGATGAGCTCTGCGGGGATCCCCTCCTGTCCAAGAGCCCTGTGGTGATCGCTGAGTCTCTGTGTGCTGCTAACATGGACTTCTCCCACCTGCTGGGGTTCCTGCCCCTCAACCTCCCTTCCTACAGCGCCCCCATGAGCACGGGAGGACTGGTCATGGGCTACACCTCATCCGCGGCCTCCTCCTCTTCTTCCTCCTCCTCTTCCTCATCTCTGCACGCTGCCGAGCCTCACGCCGCAGCAGTCGCCGCAGCAGCAGCTGCCGTCGCCACGGCACCTCTTACCTCTTTGCAACCGCAACCTCAGGAGCAGCAGAGCTCCAGCGGGGGTCTGGGCCTGGGACCCCTGCACCCCCTCCCACCAGTGTTCAGCTCCAGCCTTAGTACCACCACACTGCCTCGCTTCCACCAGGCCTTCCAGTGAGCCGCCACTGCCCAGCCAACACGGCCTCCACAGCAGCCCGGCTCAGCTAATGGATGCTTTGGGTTGTGGCTCTTTACAGGAGCCTGATGAAAAAAAGTTGGAGAATTAGAGTAAACAAATAAATATAATTGAACACTTAGAAGCCTTAAATGAAAGTGCGCACAAAAGCTTTTGATTGAGCCTTAAAAGGAAGTTAAACCCCTTTGAGCAAAACGGAAAAGGTGAGAAAAGAAGTTTAAGCAGCTTTTATTTGGGCTTTTTTTCTCCTTATCCTATAGTTTTAACGATGTATTAACCCATGTTTTTTTTTATTTCCATTTACTTCCCCCTTTATCTCTCCTCTCCCATCCCCTATTTAGTAGCATAGAGGGCAGGATCAGTAGGCCAGAAGGCATGGTACTGCATAAGTAATAATGTAAAGAAAAAAGAAAAAGGAAAAAAAATCAAAGATAATTTTTAGTGAAGATTATCTGTCTTGTTGTGACCCACAGAAAAAAACATAGTTTGAAGTGGATTATTTTGTTTTACTTTGTTTTTTCTTTTCCAAATGTAAGAACCTGGTAGAATGTGTCTCATCTCGATATTTCGAACCACCCACGCTAACAACCTAAAGTGTCGCGTTTCGTACGGAGAGGAGAGAGATCAGTGAAGGAACGAAGAGATGAACATGAAATCTAAAATTCTCTACAAGATGGCCGACGTAGAGCCACAAACCCCTGCCTCGTAAAAAAACAGTGCTCTTTAATCAAGAAAAATTATATATATGTTTAGCTGACATGCTCCTAGAGTCGGGTCAGTTGGATTTAAAATGGCTCAATAAATGAAAAACAGGCTCTTATCGTGTGATTTGATAACCTGTCTGCTGCCAAACACACACATTTTTAAAGAAAAGCAAAAAGAAATGTGAAAAAGTGTACTTCACGCTTTTTTTTTTACTGTTCCTCAAGAGAAGCACTTTTTTTGTGTTTGTTTTAGCAGAAGGCACTTCACCTTTTGTCTTCCTCGCTCTTCTTCCTTCACCCGTCTTCCTCCCAACAGTTACCTTTAGAAGTTCTGACGTATCTATGAAAATATCTATATATATTTTTTGGGGGAGGGGGGAAATATAATTCAAAAACACATCTTTGCGCAGTCTTTTTTCTTTCGTTCTTTGCGCATCGTCATCATGGTGATGATGAACCCTGACATATGTGAATGGCAAAAAAAGAACAAAAAAGAACAAAAGAATTACAGAGACAGATGAGGAAAAAAATGTGTTAAAGAATGTTATTGCAGTGTACGAAATATCTCAAAAATGAATATATAATTGCTTTTATCTCAGTAAGATGTATTTTTTTAGGTAGACGTATTAAAACTATGATGTTTTTTTGATGTCTGGCAGGTTTACATTTGTGTGTATCTTGCAAATTTTTTTTTCTTTTTGTTGATCAAACAAATGGATGAAGTATTAGCTTTTCCCCTGAGCTTTCTCTCGTCATATCCAATCTTTGCCTTTTACACGTACTTGAGTTAGTGTAGTGGAATCAGAACTGTGGATGGGAAATATTTATAGAAGGCTGTTAGTGGCGTACTAATCGATTAGGATTTGAATTAGGTAGATTGTGTCATTGGGATGCTGACATGGATGGACGATGAATCTCTGACTCTGGGTATATAAATGTGTATACTACAGTTCAAAAGTTTGGGGTCACTTAGAAATGTCCTTACTTTTGAAAGAAAAACTTTTTTTTCAGTGAAGATAACATTAAATGAATCAGAAATCCAGTGTAGACATTGTTAATGTGGTAAATGACTATTCTAGCTGGAAATGGCTGATTTTTAATGGAATATCTCCATAGGGGTACAGAGGAACATTTCCAGCAACCATCACTCCTGTGTTCTAATGCTACATTGTGTTAGCTAATGGTGCTGAAAGGCTCACTGATGATTAGAAAACCCTTGTTCAATTATGTTAGCACATGAATAAAAGTGTGAGTTTTCATAGAAATCATAAAATTGCCTGGATGACCCCAAACTTTTGAATGGTACTGTTTATATAAATATATAGATATGCACTAAGTTGCCAGTTTATTAGCAACACCAAAATGCCTAAATGTTAAGTTTTTTTTGAAACACCTTAAGGGAGATGCAGATTCAACTGCATGACAATTTTCATATTTAGTTGCAGTCTAACCTCACGGATTGAAACGAGGTGGTCAAAATAATAGAAACATACGCCGAACAGTAGAAACCGCAGCTGAATCTACAGATTTCTCAACTTGATTGAACAAAAACCTAACATTCTAACTTCCATTAGGCTGAGATTTATTGCAGAACTGGTGCATTAGTATTCGCTTTAGCTCGCTGTTTCTAATCAACTGGCTTCCGAGTGTATATAACCCTAGTGTAGTGACAACATCCTGTCCGATTTTCACTCTGAGCTCTGCAGTTCTGAACGTCTCAGAGTTTTAACCCTTCACCACCAGCCTATAAAGACCTGAGCCCAAAGTTAACCTAAGCCTCAAAAATCAGACAGGTGCTTCTAGTCTTAAAGGACGATCCTGAAGGTTCATTTCAACCGCAGGATTTAAAATTTATGCGTCTGTTGTGTCTTTGTGGTTCATGCTGACATTATACTTTCCACCAATGCTGTAGAGATTCAGGGACTGAAACTTCCTGTAGCCTTTTTCTTTTTTTGCAAACAGGATTAGTTGTTTGAAGGGAAACACAGAAATTAGCCACCTGGATTGGCAATTTTGCAAACATAATTCGATTCCAGTCACCTTTATACATGTGGACATGCTTGTTTGGAGGCTGTAAATAGCTTTAGCATGTGTTTGCTAAAGAGTTTGCAGAAAAAAAAAGACTTTTATCTTCTTGTAACAGCTTTTACCAACTGTTTAAGGAACTGAGTGTTTAGTCCGGCCACTGTTGGATGTGGTGGAGGTGAAACAGCATCTCCAGGATGTTTATCAAAGCTACAGATTCATTAGCTGTTGTTCTACAGCTGTTAGATTTTCCAGAGTTCCAATTATAGGGTCCCACACTTTGCAGTGTAGCTTCCTGGTCAGTTTTCCGTCACGTTGTTCTGCCTCCATCCTAAGTTTTGAGAGCTAAGAGTTAAATCCGGCTGCTGTTGGATGTTGTGGAGGTGAAAAAGCATCTCCATGTTTGTCAAAGCTGCAGATTCATTCGTTTTAGTTCTACAGCTGTTAGATTTTTCAGATTTAACATTTTAAGGTGACACTTGCTGCAGATGTAGGTTTCTTGTCAGTTTTCATGACGTTTTTCTACCTCCATCCACTGAGTTTCAAGAGCTGAGAGTTAAATCCGGCTGCTGTTGGATGTTTTGGAGGTGAAAAAGCATCTCCATGAAAATGCATTGTCCAGGTTTACCATTTAGAGGTCCCAGCAGATTTAATTTTCTCGTCAGTTTCCATGACATTTTTGTCTATCTTCTGAGTTTCATCTTCCATTTTCTTCTATTAGCTCATCATCTGTGCACAACCGAACATCACACTGATAGGACTTGTTGTCTTGCTTTTAACTGGGTGATGCTTCATTGCATTTAGCCGTTAAGTCTCCAGAACGTTGGCAGGCTGAGCAGGTTTCTGATCAAGATCTGGAAAACTTCAATTTCTAACTGCTAATTCCTGTGTTTCCTTGATGAAACATGTAAAAACCTGCTTTTTTTGAAAGGTAAGGTTGCGTTTACTGCTCAGATACTCGACATTCTGCCTTGCCTCGATGTATGTGTGGAGCCGAGTTGTAGAGTGCAAAGTTAGCATGATCCATAGAAGCACAACAGACACATCGATGGTGAATACAGGTTGAAATGAGCCTTAATTATCCTTTAATGTTCTGTCTGACCAACACTGACAAATCCGCACATTCATCACACATTTTTATCTAGCTCGCTTTGTGTGGACGTCTTGTTCCGGTGGTAGAAAAAGACTTTAGTCGAGCTCCACCCAGCACAAAGTCAAAAACAAAGAAAGAAAAAACTGAAAAAACAAAAAAACAGGAAAAAGATAGCACATAAAAATGAAAAGTAAAACACATATTGCTGCTTGTAGCTACGGTTGCTGATGGACGACAACTGTAGACCACTAGAACATTTCAAAATTTTATTTTTTTTCGTTGTTGTTTTGCAAGATGGACAGCAAGCTGAAACATGCACAAACCGAACCGACAAAGTGTTCATCTGGCCCCCTCTGTACTCCTCCACAACCTCCTCCTCTTTCAGCTGCTTCGTAGAGTCAAAGGAAAAGGGTCTGAAAAATGTGGCGACGGCCGGACGAATGCGCTCGCCGAACCCCTGCTGCTTTGACATTCAAAGCTTCGCTGGGGTGGGACACATGGAGCGACCGCACGACTCCTGGCGTCGCCCTCTAGTCATATATTTGTTTTGTTTGTTGTCATATGATTTATATTATTTTCTGTTTGTATAAAACAGGACCTCGAAAAAAACAACACAACACATCACCTCATTTTTTTCTTTTTTTTTTTTGTTTATTTTTCTTACCAAAACCTCGGGAGAAGAAATTTTTGCACAATTGCTTGTTACAAAATGCTACGAGTGTTATCCGATATTTTTTTCTTTCTTTTCTTTGTTTTTTTTTTTTATACTGTAGGATTTGAACCCCTGACGATGAGCAGCTGATGTGATAAAAAAAACCCTTAAAAAAAAGCAAAAAAATAAATCCAAATCGGAAGGCAGAAGCAGTTGAACATTCAGAATCAGCCGGCATTGTTGCAGAAAAGCTTCCCCACGCAGTCTGACTGTTTGACTTCATCACTAGAAGGTTTAAAACTGATTTGAAGCTTATTTTCACACTCATCATTATTAGTCTTCCACCCAGAAGGTCATTATTTTGTAGTGACTTTATAAAAACGATCAAACTTCTGATTGATCCTAAAAGCTATTGGCACCTTTTTTGAGACTTTATAATAAAATAAAATTTAAAAAAGGGCAAGATTCAAATTTGATCTTTATTATGAGCTTATAAAAGGTTGTTTTTTAAGAAAAACCCTCTTGGCTTAAGCCAAAATTTGTAGCAATCAAAATGAGCGTTTACATTTTTGTAACAAATATTCATTAAGTCCTAAAAAAAAAAGGAATAAAAATGAAAGTGTAGGAAAAGCTTTTGGCATGCATTAAGTTTGTCCTCCCTGGGTTTCTGTGAGCTAATCTGAATTCTAGCACTTTCAACCTTTAAAAAGAGTATTTTTTTCTTTAAAAAAATTTCAGCTTATATGTTCATATGTTTTTAATTTTGTATTGATCCTGTATATGTATGTGCCATTAGATTGATGTGTAGACTTTATCAACCTTTGTGTATTTCTCTGCTCCAAAAGAATAACAGTATTTTTGATATACTTTTCACTAATATCCTCCTACATAAGAGCCCCCTGCCCCTGTTTTCCTTTCAGAGTTTTTTTTTCTGTGTGTGTTTGGGAAACCAGCTTTGCCTTTTTCCTCTCATAAATTTAATCAAACTCTACGGCCGCGAAGAGAACGGCAGCAACCGAGCTGTTTTTCTTTTTCTTTCTTTTTTTTTTTCGGAGGCGGTAACAAACTTGACCGTTGTCAGCAGCCGCAAACCCGACCACAGCTGAGGGCCTGTTGCGACAGAGACCCATCTGCAGGCCGTTTTTAGACCACGTAACTGAACAAAAATGAAGTCCGGGGCAACCCCAAAAATATAGCACTTAGAGCTTCCAGCCGTGGTCACAGGGCACGTTTGGTTTCTGCCAGAAGGAACAACTCCATCCTGTTAACGTGTAAGAATAGTGCCGAGCTGCTGCAACAACCGTCGTTTAATCCGAACGTGGCTTCGAATCGATGTCGCTGAGCTAAATGTCAAGAAGCTGCAAAAAAGAGGCAGTTTTTAAAGGAATGTGGTCGGGTTCCACTTGTGAAAACCCATTTATGCTAAAGGCATAAATGATTTGTTGCATCAAAATTATGAGGCACTAAGTCAGACAAAATGGGATTAACATAACAGAATCAGGCAGGAAATCACATAGTTCTTGTACTTGCTAGTAGTTTACATGATTCTAGATTGGATTATATGCTTTGTGACATTACAGCATTTGCTCTGTAAAAGAACTGGACAAACAGAACATAAATGTGCATTTTTTTTACCCTTAAATCTCTTTAAACTTTCAGAATTTGCCTGAGAAACTTCAGATTTTTAAACTTTTCTTCAGTATCGCAGTGATTCAGTGACCTGTATGTGCATTGGTGCATTAAAATAGAATCAGACTGTATTTTAAAACCCAGTTATGCTAAAAAAAAAAAAAAAACACAGCATCCGGCAAAAGAAAAAAAATGAAAATTGATTTGTTGCATCAAAATTATGAGGCAGTAAGTCAAACAAAATAGGATTAACGTAACAGAATCAGGCTAGAAATCACACATTTGTGGTAGTTTACATGATTCTAGGTTAGATTATAAGCTTTGTGACATTACAGCATCTGCTCTGTAAAACATCTCAACTAGCAGAAAGAAAGTTTGCATCATTTTTTAACCATACACCTCCTTAAACTTTCAGAATTTGCCTGAGAAACCTAATTTTTTAAACTTTCTTCAGTGACCTGTACATCCATTGGTGCATTAAAATAGAATCAAATTGCATATTTCTGATCTCACCTGTTTGACTTATTCTATACAAATACAGGTTAATAACTGGACTCATGAATGCAGCTCACATTAGAACAGAGCGCTGGAAAATTGGTTCCCATTTTTACATGAAAGTTAAATTTCACTCTGCAGGAACAAACTGAAGCAACTTGGTTTAAAATGTATTAAATAGAACTACAAAGAACAACGGGTTTGCAGGAAAATGAGGTAATTTTACATGTAATTCGAACCTGAAAGCCGGTGAAAATTTACTTTAAAAAGCTCCAGACTGGATTAAAATCACTGTCACAGGTTATATTAAGATCAGCCCACCTCCTCTAGAGATGTAAATCCTCTCTAAATTATCAATTGTTTCTGCTTTAGTGGACAAATCAATGGCAAAGCTTGATTTATGTAATCAATATGAGCCCAAAAATCAATGTTTTCCTTTTTTTTTAACAAGGCATTTGAAAATGTCACACTAAATGTCTCCACCTGTGTGTAAAGATGAAAAAATTTCAGGAAAAAGAGGAATTACTGTGATGCCACAGATGTAGGAATTTGCACTGTTGGCTGTTGAGCCTATTTTTTAACAAAAAACATGTTCGTTCTCCAAAAAAAATCTACACCAAATTCACTGTGACCAATTCTTTATTGCCGTGCCTCACATCATGATGCCTCCACCGCCATGCTTCACAGTGGGGATGGAAAGCCAAAAATAAATTCCCTACAATTCAATGTTAAAAACCAATGAAAGGGAAGATCTCACAAATTGAATGAATACTTTTTATAAGACTGTACCCACTCATGTGTCCGTCCCTCCCAGACAACTTTCACTGAATTACTTAAACACTGAAGAAAACCTAAAAACACAAGAATTCTAAGGCAAATTCTGAAGTTTTCCAGTTACTGCTTCATCGGTTTATTGAACATTATCTAGAAACTGTGAGCTAAATTCTGAAATTAAGTCTCCGGTTTTTGTTTTCTATGTCGATGCTATATATTTTACTTACTAATAATCGCAACTAGAAAATGTAAATCTTGACTCGGGTGGTCAAATTACCACAAACTTCACTCAGTAATTCAAATTTAATTTCTAGTATTTTCTCATTCTGACTCACTTTGTCAGAACTTACGAATTCGGATATTTATAGCGTCATAATTTAGACTTTCAGAAAAGAACGTGTTACTGTTTGCATGCTAGTGTCTCATAATTAGTATTTTTGCGATGTTTTTTGGCACAAATGGGCCTCCGAAGTAAAAGCTGACGTTAAATCAGTCCGATCGCTGACCTCCGACGGCGACGTTGCTGTTTTCCTTCCTCTCGGCTGTAGCTCCATTACCTCGACCTGCACCTACTAGGGATGCACTTATCCTCACCTTTTCCTCTTTACTAGTAGGTGCAGAACTCACACACGTATTTTTAAGGGAATTTATTCATCAGTTTAAACCTGAGAAAAGCTGATTTGATTTGAATAATGCTCTCTTTTTCTCGCTTTCATCGCCCTTCTTTTTTTTTTGTTTCGCTTTTAGTAAGAAAATAAAAACCCTGGGTACTGTCTGGTGAAGGCAACATCCACATGTAGTTTTATATATTTCTAGCTTAATGTAAGTCTTGCATTCCAACCTCTTTGTGTATCTTGTTTAGTGACATAGCCCATTTTGTTATCACTTGCTATTTTACAGCCACCTCTGGATTAAACAAGGTGAAAAACAAAAAAAAGGTGAACGAAAAACAGACTGTTTGCATCTTTCACTCACACTATGTTATATAGCTCGGAGTTTATCGACTACAGGGAGAGTTCTATAAATGATGTGCTTCGGAGAAAGAAAGACGATGAGAAGTCTTGCTTCTTTTTTTTTGTTACATATCTCACATGCAATCAGTTGCTGCAATGTTAAAGTGACAGATTTGTATATTGGTTGATCCAAAGAGATGATGAACACAACAGAACTATTGACTTATTGTACAGTATAGTGTATCTTGAGCTGTCATGTGTTATGTTGAAATGATTAAAAGACAAACCAGCAGTTTCATACCCTCTTTGCATTCTTTTTTTGGATTTTGAAGACTTTCTTGTAGTTTTTTTTCCCTCTGCAAAACATAAAAATTCATTTAAAATAAAACTACCATATCTGTATATTATTTAGTAATATTTTCATTAGTAAGACATTAAACATGACTTTTACTTCCACCTACATTTCATTTCCACTTCGCTTTTAAGACTTCAGTGGCTCAGTAAAACATTTTGGGGAACCATATGTAGAAAACAGTCTCATCTGGCATTTATTGTAAACAAAAAAGAGAAAGTTCAGAAATACTCATTTTAGTTGGAGTTCTATGAGTCATGTTAAATTTACAGGCATTCTAGCTTAATTTAAACAAATTCTTATTATTATTTCTTCGTTCATTGCAGTGTTTTCTACCCCAAACTGGAGGATTCTTTCAGAGGAAGAGCTAATTCCTGCATTCTTGTGCATTTTTATGCACATATTTGTCCTTCTCTGCATCAGTTTATGGTGAAAATAATATGAATGACTTTAAAGATAGAGTTTACAAAGTGCTTTACAGACAGGCCAAAACAAAAAACACAAGGTCAGTAAGGCAATTTTTTTAACATAAATAAAATAATGAAAGCACCCAATACCCATCCATCCGTCCATCTATCCATCCATCCATCCATCCATCCATCCATCTTATCCGGGGTTGGGCCGTGGCGGTAGCAGATGAAGCAGGTCATTCCAGACATCCTTCCCCTCAGCAACACTTTCCAGTTCTTCCTGGGGGATCCTGAGGCGTTCCGAGGCCAAATGAGATCCCATAGACCCAGTGGGTTCTGGGTCTACTCTGGAGTCTCCTCCAAGGTGGACGTGTTTGGAAAACCTCCAAAGGAAGTCTCCCCGGAGGCGTCCGAATCAGATGTCCAGACCACCTCAACTGGCTCCTTTCAACATGAAGGACCAGTGGCTCTACTCCGATCTCCCTCCAGATGTTTGAGCTTCTCACCCTATCTCTAAGTCTGAGCCCAGTCACCCTGTAGAGTAAACTCATTTCAGTCGCTGGCAGAGGTGGGCAGAGTAGCCTAAAATTGTACTTAAGTAAGAATAATGTTACTTCAAAATAATATCACTCAAGTAGAAGTAAAAAGTAGTCATCCAAAAAAATTACTCAAGTAAAAGTAAAAAAGTATTTGGTGAAAAGACTACTAAAGTACTGAAAGTACTGAGTAAGTGTTTGATGGTAATGTCTGATTTATTTTTTAGAAATGATGTGATCAGACAGACAAAAATGTAAAATAATGTGCAAATTCTGGTATTTCCAAATAATAAAAAAAATGCAAAAAATAAACATCTTTACCAAATGACAAGTTAAGGCACAAAAAAACACAAACTTCCAAATCTAACACAACATAAAGCTTTTGAAACAAATACCTGTAGTAAGGTAGCGTTTGTATGTTTGAACAGTGCAAACTACTTCCAGTGACAAGATATACTGCATGCTCATAGAGTCTATGACATGGACTGTATGTGAATGCTGTACACCCCCCCATTTCAGTATTTTCCATAAATATGTGTATAATTGAAATAACTCCAGCGATCACTTTGTAACATTTGTCTTGGAGGATTCTAATGCACACACTCAACAGCTTCAGGTTGACCACATCAGCCAACTATAAAATAAAAGTGCTGAAGCAAAAACAAAACATATCTTCATAACTTAAATTATCCATTCACTGAACAGAATTACAATCAGACACTAAACTCTCTATTAAATGTCAAAACAATCCATGTGACTCTAAAACCTCAACAGCTTTACAAACTCTAAGACTAAACTCTCCACAAGGATCCAAAATAAGTTGGACTTCTCCATGAGAGCTTTAAATATTCTTCATCGAATTCCTGAAAAGTTTGGTCAATAAAAAAGACAAAAACGAATATTTTCAGTTGAACTAAAGATAGATTTTGTGATTTTTCTGCTCACATGTTGTGTTGTTATAAACTTAAAGCTGCTGGATCCACGGCATTTTACAGCGCCGGCCTGCAGTCTTTTCCCCACACTGCTGTGCGTCAGGATGAATGAATCATGTGTTGACCCAGGCCACCCTGCCACTAAATTTGTTATGATCATGTCCGATGTACAAATAATTTGTACACTGAATGTACATTTTTTCGGTTCACATAGACAAATTCATTTTCACTCGGAGCCCTTACAGCAACATGAGTGCAGTCAGTTACGCCGATTACATTTGGGAAACCGGACATCGCTGCAAATTGTCATTTAATGTTGGCCTGTTCACCCACAGTGTAAGGAAACCTGATGTATTGACTGGTCATGTTTATAATGTCATCCAAAACAGCTGGCATTAGTGCGCTGAGGGATGGTTGTGATATCCCAGACCTAAAGGACATCATGTAACTGTACACCAGACCCAAACGGGATTTAGACAACAAATGTAACCTCATATATTCTTCATATGAAACACATACCTGTCGGCCACTTAACGCTGGAAGGAACCGGTGTCGCCAGAAACCCGAGTCGTCAGCTCCTGTGTCTGTACCGGGATGGTGTAGTTTCGGCGGGTGGGTCTGTCTAAGACGGCCCAGTTCAGCACATAGATCCAAGAGCACTGCTCTAGGGAATCTGAATCGGCTTATTAGCCAGTCATCGTCATGGGCAAATCCCCGTGATTCCTAAAATCTCTCTCCATTCTTAACGTGATCTTCCAGCAATGCCAGTGCATCCATTGTGCCACATTACGCACGGCTGTCACCTGCTATTTATCCGCTTGATCAGCGATTGGACTGATTGTCACAGACCTTTTCCAAATTAGTAATCAATCAGTGCCACTCACCGCTCTATATCATTTGAAGATGGAAGTTTGATATATGAACATAGTTCTGTAAATACAGTCGTAGGCCGAATGGCGCACTATATGAACATCTACAACAATGAGGGTTTATGATTATCCGGCTCTACAAGTCTAATGTGTGATAACAATAAAGGTTTGAGATCAATCTGGTTTCAATTCACCACTTCACCCTCCGGCACAGCCATTCCCTCTGTCTCCAAAATGTGCATAAGCAAGCATCAAAGTTGGCGCACCGGTGCGCACATTCTCACGCCAAGTTTGTTTTTAGAAGGTTGTTGCTAGAGGTACGGACCCGTACCCGTAGCCTGTGGACTACGGATACGGCACTTGCCATTTGCCAATCAGATACGCGAGATCTGGTCACGTGACTCCCGGTAGACGCTAGCTGTACAGACCCGTAGCATCGGTACTACAGGTACGGACCCTAAACCTGACCCTAACACTAACCCTAACCTTAACCTTTGCTTACCTTTCAACAGTTTGCAGTGGTTAGCAGCTTCTTGACTCGCGAGACTCGCGTACGGGTCCGTATCTGTCTGGCAAATGGAAAGTGCCGTACCCGTAGCCTGTGGGCTACGTATACGGACCCGTATCCGTAGACACTACCTTTTTAGAAATCACAACGTACACAGCGTACGCCACTTACTACGCAAAGGTTGTGATTTACGCCCTGTTTTGTGCGTCATCAAGCATCAAGGTTGGCGCATCGGTGCGCACATTCTCACGCCAAGTTTGTTTTTATAAATCACAACCTTTGCGCAGAAAGTGGCGTACGCCACTTTCTAGCCCTGTTTTGTGCGTATGCAAGCTTTATAAATGAGGCCCCAGGTCCTGAGGACTCGGGAGATCTGGAGGCTTTGGAAAGTCTTGGAACTGAGGGTTCAACCCTCCAGCACAAAGGCTGAAGTCCAACCTCCTGAGAAAAACGGTCGAGATGAAACTCGAGTTTAAAAAAAAACTCGAAAATGGCAAAAAAAATAGATGATAAATGCGCAAAAAAAGAAGCATTAGTATCTGAGCAAGTAGCTCAGGGGGTAAGATGAGAGACTACCAAGTGGAGGGTAGGAGGTCTGAAACCCACGACTGGCATTTTTCTTTCTTTTTCTTTGTCTAAGTTAATGAAAACATTCTTGGCAAAAGCTTTCGCTTTCATCCGACTTCCGCCGGTCCAAGAATTTCACCATCTGTGTGTAATAATGAACCCGCAAATGTGAGTCGCGCTGTGTACGTTAAAGCCTTGTATAGAGAACGGATGGATGGATATTCGTTGTTTGTCGGACAAATGTGTTTATATTACCCGCTGTGGTAATCACATCTGAAAGTGGTTTATTCCGGCGGATTCATGAGAATCTAAGCTTTCCATCGGCATATAATGTTTCTATCATCAAGTTGGCAGTGTCGTTCTATTTCGAAAAATGCTTATGCAGATATCAAAACGGCCCGCCCGCGGGCCGCTGAACCACAACAGGTTTTATAGTGCAGTCACCCAAAATGTTTGCTGCATGAGCTCCAACAAAACCTGTCCAGGTAGAAGGCGACTTTGACAAACAGGAAGTGGAAGATTCCAAGCAGATTTATAGAAGGGGGAACCAGACTGTACTAAGTGTGGTCGAGTATAGAGGGGTGTTTTGAGGGTTTTTAAGGCTGATAGTGATCATTAGAGAGACATTTGGAGGAGATATTTATTTGCAGTAAATGAAAGTACTTAAAATCTTGTAGTTAAACTTAGAAGAACACAAACTCTAACAGAAAACTTTGATATGTTTTTGTTTTGTTTACAGATGTTAAGTTAAAGGAGTTTTATTCGTGACATACAACCAATCAAATCACTCCAGAAGACAGAGGGACCACAGGTAGATAAAGGTTTAGAGCCAAAGTAGCTCCATTTTTTAAATTGATTCATTACCTTAAATCAGTAAAAACTAAAATACTGATAATCAGTAAATCAGTCAGCCCACAATTACTACAATTCTACAATGGATGTCTCTTTTCTTTGACTTGTTATCTGTACAATATACAATGTATATGATGGTGTTTTTTCATCCCAAAGGCTATACTATGATGTTTTCTCAGAGACATACTATGCTACTTTGTTTGTTCTGGCTCTGGGCCGCTGCACTCCTCCTCTGTTGTTTTCTGGATTGTACTCAGCTGCATGTCTTTGTCCACCCGGCCTCCGTTGACACGTCCCGCCTGCCGTCTCTGGAGCTGAAGCTGGATTGGATCAGACCAAAGTACCATCCAATCACAATGCCAGCTGCCTCTCAAAAGCCTTCTTCATCTGGCAGCACTTCTTCTGAGGGGAAGCTGAGCTTCAGCAGAACTTTGGAGATGTGTTCCAGTGGTTGGTGGATGTGTGGGGAGACAGAGAGGGACCTTTGAACTGTTCAGAAAGGAAAACAGGGAAACCACTGGCAGTTTTAGTTTAGGGTGCTACTGTGGTGTGTTTTTGGGTTTTAAGAGGTGAACAGGAAGAGAGCTTTTTTCCCGTATTGATAATCCTTTACTTTGTTCCTGGTTGGAATGTCCATCAATGTCAACGTGAAGTTCACTTTTAGTTCTGTTTATTTTACTAATACCCATTTGCTTTTAACCCCCTCACATGTTGTGTTGTTGTAAATTTACTCTTTCAAATAAATACTCGTCTAACCCTCTGGAAACCAGCGTTTGGACTGTTTGTGTGTTGCTCCTCACACAGGCTGGGCGATATGATGATAGATATCATCTGGATGACAGAAAATGTCTATTGTTTTATGTGAAGATCCTATCGTTTATATCGCAGTGTTGCAAAACACGCTTTACGGTAGTATTTTACATCACCGACGTGCCTTACGGCAAGCCCAGGCACGTGGCTGCATATCTATGCGCGGCCACGGCAGTGTTGCCAACCTAGCGATTTTCTCGCTAAATCTAATGACTTTCCAAAGCATCCTAGTGACTTTTTTTTGTCAAAAGCGACTAGCGACAAATCTAGCAACATTTTGGAGACTCTGACAGGAAAACTCGGATCATTCTGCAGTTACTGTCCTCAACAAGCAGCAGGTGCTGCTGTGAGCTTCTCCCTCCCCCTCCCAAAGCACAGGCTGTCAGTCCAGTAACCCCGCAGCAGTCCCAGTGTCTGATTAGGGGAGACCCACATCACTCCGCGGCCAGACAACAGATGAATCGCGCATGCACAAAGTCACTACAGATCCCATCCAGACTTACCACTATCCCCCACTAAATCTACCAAAAGCAGAAGAAAAAAAACAAAAACTGAAACCTCTCAAAAGAAAAAACATTCCCCAAAACAAAAAGAAAGAAGTGCTGGGTTCTGGGCATTAATGACACAAAGACGCTTAGGTTTCTGGAAAGAAGGCTGACTGATGGTGTCGAACCTTCCAGGTCGCCTACCCACAACCAACTGCGCAGCTGGGAGATC
Organism: Acanthochromis polyacanthus; assembly: GCF_021347895.1. Taxonomy (NCBI): domain Eukaryota; kingdom Metazoa; phylum Chordata; class Actinopteri; family Pomacentridae; genus Acanthochromis; species Acanthochromis polyacanthus. Next base: position 9,347,695 of record NC_067118.1, read on the forward strand.
CCTCCTTATATCCCCGCCCAGCTGATTGGCAACAACACAGAGCCGAGCTCAATCACACAGGTGCTGCAGATTGAGCCTGATCTCAAGAGTCAGGCTGTGAATTTTCTAAGCTCATAACAAGCACAGTGAGACGGCATACTTGTTTCCGTTTTCATGCCGTCTACATCCACGGAATGCTCTGAAACTTTGCCCACACTAGCTTAGCCTCGCCATAGCACACAGCTCAAAGAGGCATGTCCCCTCTACCAAACGCACATCTACAGTCCCATCTACTGATTCACATCTACGGTCAAATCTCAATTTTTCAATTCAATTCAATATACTTTATTGTCCCACTTGGGGAAATTTGTGTTGGACTTAAAGCTGTGCTACCAGTCTTGCACAAAAAACACATAAAAACAATATTGTGCATAAAAACACATAAAAGCAGTATTGCACATAAAACACATTATAAAAACAAAACAAAACAAAACAAAAAAAAACAGTATTGCACATGTCCCAAGGTCACACAACACAAACATACGCTATAGAAAATTAACAATAATTGCACAATCTTCGGCCTAAGCAGCATTGTTTAGGAGTTTGATGGAGGTGGGAACAAATGAGTTCTTAAAACGGTTGAGTCTGCAGTTGGGGACTCTGTACCGTCTGCCTGAGGGAAGGAGCTTGTATTCTGAGTGAAGGATATGTGACGGTTCAGTCACTATCCTCTGAGCTTGCCTTAGAACCGTTCGCTCATAAATGGACTACAAGGATTGGTAGTCATTTTTCCCCATCAGCTTCATGGCCGTGTGCACCAAACGAGCCAGTTTGCTTCTCATCTTTACAGTCAGGTTTCCATACCAGGCTGACATCCCATAGCGGATTAAACTCTCCAGTACTGCTTGATAAAATAAAAACATAACATTTTTGTTCACACCATACAGTCTTAGCCTGCGCAAGAAGTACAGTCTCTGCTGCAAACGGGAACACAGGCTTTCCACATGGACAGTCCAACTAAAAGAGCTGTCTAAATGAACTCCAAGATACTTGTATGAGCTGACCTGCTCAATGGGTGAGTCATGTATAACAACAGGACTGTGGTCCCCTACTGATCTCGGGTCTAAGATCATCTCTTTAGTTTTCTGAATGTTAAGGATGAGATGGTGGGCATCACACCACTGCACAAAGTGCTCTATTTCAGAGAAATAGGCTGAAAGGTTTGAATCTCTGTGCAGTAGGCTGAGGATGGCGGTGTCATCAGAAAATTTAAAAACAAGGTTCCCAGGGAGACTGTTTGTGCATTCATTTGTATAAAGTGTGAAAAGCACTGGGGAGCTGACACAACCCTGTGGGGCACCTGTACTGATTGATTTGCATTCTGAAAGGGTGTTATTGACTCTCACCTGCTGACTTCGACCTGTTAAAAACGAAAGATACCATTTAATTAAAAAAGGGTTAACACTCATCTGTCTCATTTTTAGGATGAGGAGATGGGGTTGGAGTGTGTTAAAAGCTGAACTAAAATCAATAAATAAAATTCTTGCATATGCTTTTGGGCATTCCAGGTGCTTGACAGTCAAGTGGGTGAACTAAATCAACTGATTAATATCTATGTTCCTATCTACTGATTCATATCTATGGTCCTATCTATCTACTGATTCATATCTATGCTCACTAGTCTAGTCTGATACAGTCTCGATGATGACATATCAGGAGTACGTGAGAACGCAAGTACGGACAGCTACGTACTGAGAAACGGTCAGTTTTCTTACCACAAAGGTACAAAGCTGCTCGTCTGCTCGTCTTCTCGTCCGGCATCAGGAAACTTCTTCAAAGCTTCTTCAAATCCAAACGAAATACAATCAAAAGTTGGCAGCCCTGGGTGACCTATCAAGCCTGACGTCACGCTTCAGTTCGCCCGTGTAACTAAACAGAAGACAAAAGACGGAGATAACCATGCTAATGCTATGCTAATGCTTTTGGACACCGAAGCAAGATGAAATTTCTCGAAAATGCCTCCATTTTTTCATTCCCTGTCTGCTATGCGTGAAGAGTTTGTGCCGCTATGCCGCTAATGTGACTGCAGGGCGACGTCTTGTGAAATGGAGTCACGTGATTATTGTTGCTTCGTCCGATTGGTGAAACACAGTCATGTGGTAGATCCACTGGGGCCATCTCTCCGCAAAATAAGGCATATCTAATGTGGTAAATAAAAAAAGTAACAGTAGAGTGTAGCCCAGTGTAACGGAGTAAGAGTAGTGTTTCTTCTTGACAGTGACATACATACATACAGACAGTGTATGTATTTCTGAAACACCAAACAGTCTTTTTCTACTGGTTGAACTTGTAGGAATAAACTCCAGTCCATCCATCACTTTCAATTAGAAAATGTCTTTTTCCAGGGGACTAGAATAGTTTGACCAGCTGCAGCATTGTTGTCATTCACCACCTTACTAGAAACAGGAGTCAGAGTAATATTATGAGTACTTTATGGTATGTTAGCTGCAAACAGTGGAGATCATTACATGTAAATTCCAAATCGCCGTACTAGTCACAGCATACATATATGAAGCCATCTTTAAAGTAGCACAATTTAAAGGGAATTTCTTATGTAAAAAGCAGCTCAAAATGCCATCCCAGAATATTTGTGGCCTGTCAGACTGGTGGTGAGTCTTATACTGGACCAGGGTCTGGATTATGTCTCAGAGCTGCCCCAATGATCCTGCATGCATAGCTGAGTGTCAAGACAGCCCTAATTATAGTGCCATGGAGCTAACCTATACTTACATCAACAGGGGCTGACTCTCACACATACACTTATGGGATGCCAACTGTGCCATAACTCAGGAATAGAAAATCTTCTGGTTTCGTAGAAATTTCTTCGGCGGGAACCTGGAGAGCTCGTAAAGGGGATTTTAAAGCAGCGAGATGCCACAACACAGAGTTTGTCATGTGATCTCAGCCGACCAGACAGTGAGTGTTTCGGAAACAGAGAATTACAAACCGGGAATTAACACTTTGACAGGTGTACACAGACATAACGGGCATCTCCCACAAAACTGGACTTGTTATGTCCCTGATATACATGTAGATGCCGGTGGAGTGAAGCCACAAGTTGCAAGATTTACCGCTGAAACCATACAGTGTATATAAACATGGATGACCACCATTTATTCATCCATTTTCTTGTTAGGGTTCGGAAGAAAATGTAGAGTACCCAGGGTTGGGTCTTGCAGTTTAAGCACGAATATCCACACATTTCTCTCCCCGGCAATGTTTTTCCAATTTCTCCCGGTTGATTCCGAGGCCTTCCCTGGCCAGAGCAGATGCAGTCTCTCACAGTAAGTTCTAGGTCTACCCCTCATCCTCTAAGTGATGCTACAACATTTCATCATGATTTATCACTTGAATAATTCAATTCAAGTTGTGCTGCCACTGGGGATAAAATTCTAGACTGTATGTGTACAATTGGTGGATGGCCACATCTTTCCCCACAGCAACATTTTCCAGTTCTACCTAATTGATCCTGAGGTGTTCACAGGCCAGATGAGATATGTATTCTCTCATTGTAAGTTCTGGGTCTACCCTCATCCTCTAAATGCTGCTGTGACATTTCTTTGCGATTCATCACATGAATATTTCAAGAGAAGTTGTGCTGCCACTGGGGATAAAATTCTGCAATCAATGGATGGGCACATCTTTCTCCACAGCAAAGTTTTCCAGTTCCTCCTGGTTAATCTTGAAATGTTCTTAGGCCAGATGAGATATGTGGTCTCTTCAGTAGGCATACTCTTAATGATGCTATGACATTTCATACCGATTAATCACATGAATATTTAAAGATGGCAAGATTTGCTGCCAGTGGGGATACAATTCTGAACTGTATGAGTAGAATCAGTGGTTGGTCACATCTTTCTCCACAGCAACTCCTTCCAGTTCATCCTGGTTGATCCTGAAGTGTTCAAGGCCAGATGAGATATGTGATCCCTCCAGTCAGTTCTGCGTCTACCTTTATCCTCTGAATGATGCTTGGATATTTCACAGTCATCACATGAATATTTCAATACTGACAAGTTATGCTGCCACTGGCGATAAAATTCTGAACTGTATGTGTAGAATTAATGGATGGCCATGCCTTTCCTCACAGCAGTGTATTCCAGAACCACATAATTGATTCCAAGGCATTCCCAGGCCAGATGAGACATGTGATTCCTCCAGTAAGTTCTGGGTCTACCTTGGGGTCTCCTCTCAGTTGGATGTACCCAGAAAAGGAAGATTGGTTGGTTCCTTGTGATGTGAAAAGCAACAGTTCTACTCCAAGTTCCCTTCACTGGAAGTCCAAGCACCTTAAACTATCTGTAATGGTTCATGTACACAGGTGTGTTTTTTGATGCAAGAAATCATGTTGCTTTCCAGCATCAGACGCTTGATGGATGTACAACTCAGTAGCACATGATAGATGATTTACAACTGGTTTTCAACAGGAATCAACACAGGATTTACCCCCAAATGGCCACATAGACATCAGCTGCACCTAACTGGATGAACAAGTCACTTGGAGGTCCTCTACTCCCGTATTTAAAATCAGATCAACGTGGCAGCTTTACCCCAAAACTTTCTCTGTTATTTTGAAGACAATTCAGCAAAATCTGTTCCTGAAAACAGTTGAGGCCGATAAAAAATGATGCGGTTGCTGAAACTGTCTTGGTTTAGTTCTTTGGAACTCTCATGAGTTGTTGGACTAGGCCTGACGTTCCTCGCTTGCCTAAAGTAGCCAAGACTCCAACTTTGTACAAATGAGAAGTGAGCAACACATGATCCTGTAAACACGTAGCATAAGGCTGAACGAAACCACCCTGCAGAGGAAACTCATTTCAGCTGCTTGTAGCCTCATTTGTTCAATCACTACCCAGAACTCATGACCAGAGGTGTAGGATAGAACAAAGACCAACTGGTAAATCAAGAGCTTTAACTTCTGGCTTAGCCCCCTTCTCTCCATGACAGACCACTACAATGCCTGCTTCCCTGCCACCAAAATAAAGTGAAGCCGAAGTATTCAAAACTTGACATTTGACCAATGTCTGTGCATTACTGATCGGAAGGGGATTCAGGGGCCAGATCATAAAATCTGGCCCAGTGTCCAACTGCACAACCGCTCAATAACAATAAAGGTCCATATTACAGATTCATTTTTATCTGCAAACCATCAAACTATATATTTGGGCTAAACACATAACAGCCTATATCAGGTTTGGCCAAAAGCTGGGAGGTGAGGTGGGATGAGCCAGAACATCCAGGAACATTTGGTTAGTTAATCCCAGTGACCTAACTGGGTATAAAGATGCAAGAGTGCTGCTAAGTAAGGTGGATCCAGCTTCATCTAGATACTAACTCCAGAGAGTGCGGCACACCACATAAAGTCACTTCTGCTGCAAATAAATTAGTTGTGCTCGAGGACAGGCAGGTCTTACCAACATTCCTTCACATATACCTTGTGCTTGGCTATCATGATCAAGGTAGATAAAACAGCAAAGCAACATAAAACATCACTCCAGGCTGACGTGATAGCACCATCTTGCCTCCTTCACAGCATGCTAACATTTGGTAATTAGCTGAAGTACTTCTAAAGCTAACAAGGATTTCTTGTAGGTGTTTGTTCAAAAATCAAAAGATGAATTACATTTGAAGCGACGATAGTGGAGATAAAATCTGCAACATTTCACTCAACACCACAATGTCTACCTCAAGATGGCGCTGGAGGAACTGTCAGAGAATCAGTCACAATATTTGTGATTCCTTCTCTGAATGAAAACAAATTTCATAACAATCCATCAAATAAAATTTCAACACTGACAACTTGTGCTGCTACTGGGGATAAACATTCTGCACTGCATGTGTAGAATCAGTGGATCGGCCCTTCAAAAACACATGGGAAGCTAATGTTCATATTCAACTTGTCATCACTTTATTGTTTTGCCATTATACAGTTTGTAATTAGACATTCTGTAAAAGAAACAAAGAGAAAAGTAACAGAAATTAGGTTCCTTTTGAAAGTCATCATGAGCATCATGCTTTTGGCTAAAACGATGACAGGAATCATTACAGAGAGCGCCACAAACAGCGAAACGCAACAAATACAAAGCAGTTTTCTTTTTTTTTAAAATTTACATTGTAAAACCCTCTATCATACATACGCACGCATGACTCGGGCCTCTTAAAAGTCTGTCTGTAAAAAATCTCCCCTGGCACGAGAGGAGCGTCTGTCTTTACATAAGAAAGCAGCCAAGAGTCAGAGCTGTGAAACTCTTCGACATAATACAGAAGGTAGAGGATGGAAACATATCAAACGGTAACGGCTCGCTCTTTTCACTTAGGGCGACCTCAGGGGCTTTACCAAGCAGTCATTTCCCGCAGAAAGTGGCGGGGAGAACTTAAAATATCTGGGCTTCATCTCACTTTCTTCAATCAGCTCATTCATAGCTTAACAAGTGTCGGAATAATGAAGGAATGTGGCTGTTCTGGCCCTGGACAATCAGGGCTGATCTAGGCACCTGTCCCTCCTCTGTATAGCCTTGCACTGAAACATCACCTGGACTTCTGTGCAAAAATGTCTGCCGCTAAGAAGAGCATGACGTGACACACTTCAGTCATCCCCTAAAGTCAGCCCAGAGTGACACAACTGTAATAAATACGCTCATGAAGGGCACAGGGAGTCGTGTCCTGCATGCTGTGTGGGTTCGCTTTGCTTTCACTATAAAACTACAGATTTTTATTTGTTTAGGAACTTGTGATGCTTGATGGAAAACGAATAAGATGTTGGCCTGTAACATCCACCATTAAATACAGTATACTGCCAATATATTTTATGATGTCATATACAGTCTGCCAGCCTGGTATGCTGCAGGTTTTAACTGTCTCAAGGCAGCAGAGAATGAGAACTGACCTGTACATGAGATATAGAATACAATGAGATCGATGCTGATCTGACCATGTTGTCTTAGATGGATTATTTGGACATTCTGGGACACTTCTGTGCTTTCCTGCTGAGCTTTAGATGAGAAGACTGACACCAGTCGTGTCTGTAAGTTAAGTAAGAAGTTACTGTAAGCAACTAGCTAATTTAGCTTAGCATAAAGGCTTCCAACTCTGGACAATAAATAAAAAGCTAATTCAAGCAGCTGATTAGTTTAGCACCAAGACTTTCATGTCTGTACATTAATTAAGAAGCTACAGCTAGCAAATGCCTAACTTAGCTTAGCTTAAAGGCCCCCATGTCAAAACAAATTAAAAGCTGTTGCTGACAGTCAGCAAGCTAAGCTTAGTAGGAAAACACACATCTGTACGCTAAGTAAGAGGCTGCAGCTAGTTGCTGGCTAGCATAGTTCCGCATAAAGGCTCCCATGTTAGTACAATAAATAAAAATCAAATTCTAGCAGCTTAGGACAAAGATGCTCATGTTTGTTTGGTAAGTAAAAAGCTGCTTAGCATAGCACCAAAACACATCTATACACTAAGTGAAATTAATGTCTAGCAGCTGGTTAATTTAGCTTAGCATAAAGGCTGCCATGTCTGCGCATGAAATAAAAAAACCTAATTCTAGCAGCTGCTTAGCATAGCAAAAAGACTTATGGCTAGCTTAACTTAGCACAACAATGCTCCTGTCTGTATGTTAAGAAGTTACAGCTAGCAAATGCCTCATTTAGCTCAGTATAAAGGCTCCTATGTCAGTACATTAAATAAAAAGCTAGCAGCTGGTTAGCTTAGCACAAAGACTCTCATTTCTGTACCTAAAGAAAGAAGCTACTGCTAGAAGCCAGCTAGCTTAGCTTATCACGAAGGCTATAAATAGGAGAAGCCAACCAACTTGGCTCTGCCTGAACAGGAAAACTGCATCTGATGGCAACACGTTACATCTTTATCATCGTTTAGTTTCCTTCAGACAGGGCTGGCTTATCTGCCTCCATGATTTTAGTCTATGCTAAGCTAAGCTAACCAGGTTCATATTTAACCGGTGTAAGTGAGTGGAATCAATCTTCTCATTAAACCTTTTTCCAAGAAAGCAAATCAGTGAATCACCCAAAATGTCAGACTAGTTCCTTAATGTTCTACCTGTGGTTTAACTAGATTCATATATATTATTCTGCTACAGTTAAATACAGCAGTCGTCTATGGGAGGCCCTTAACTTTAGTTGCTTGTTGAGCATTTTTTTTTCTTTCAGGTTCCACCAAGTTCTAAATGTATTCTAAGTTTATAGCTGAAAAAATGAATACAATTTGAAAAGGAGGGAAACATGAGCTGTGATGCACAAATATGGGTATCAGGCTACACAACACAGACTGTACAGATCTAATAAGAACACTGTGGATTACATTTCAACGCTCTGCATCCCAAACGCTGTCACATGACGTCTGCCACCACCGGCAGCAACACAAAGGTGATCTCAGCTGGCTTTCAAAAAACAAATTACACCCAAAAACATATCATACATCAGGTTCAAACTAAAAAGAAACGAGGCATTAAGAAATAACCTCTGCAATTTGCACTTTCTTTCCATTACTGCATAGTTCAGCAGGCTCTGGCTCTGCTAAGGCTACACTGACGGTGTGGTTAATGAGTGGAAAAACAGTTGTGTCGTAGACTCTCAGATACAAACGGTTCCTCCTCCTCCATGAGCCCGATGCTCCATCCACTGCCATGGGGCGTCGGGTTCAAGTTTAGTACCATTTACAGCTGTTCTCTGTCATTTAGAGCAAATGGAGCGATGATCTGACATGAATAAGAGACCCACTGTTCTGGAAGGAGAAGCTAATATTTTGATTATAGTTGTGGTCATCGCGGTTACACCAAGACATGGAAACTGAAGTAAAAAATAATAGAACATTTAATTTATCCTTTCTTGTGTTACAATGCAGAACATCCCAGCAAAAATTTCCATCCATATCAGTTCAACACAACAAACACCACAGTTAGACCCCCTGATCCTTCCCTGATCTTTGAAAGTCTCTGAAACGAAAAGTCACATCTGAAAACAAGACAGTGGAGAGAGAGTAAATTTATGTGAGGAAATTCAGAGGAAAAATTGCCTCCCAGCAGATGATTGAAAGAAATTAAGTCACAGATAAATCCTGCGATGACGAAAAAAATAACATAAAAAAAACCTGGATAAGTTAGATTCAAAACACAAATGGAAAAAAACATAAATGTGCAGAAACCATCGTTTGACAAGCTTTGGCCCGCTGCGTTTGTGTGCAAGGTGAGACGACAGAAGACGTAACCGGTCCTGGCAGAGGAAGGCTGCCTCTGGGTCTCTGTCCCGGAAAGGGCAAAGAAGCAAAATAAAAAAAAAAAGGGGGTGAGGAGGGGGAGGTTTAGGGGGGAGAGAGTGTGAGAGAAACGGCCGGTTTCACCGTTTCAGTGGGTCACGCAGTAAAACACACACCTCTCGATCCCTCTGCACACGAGTCAGTGCATAAAAAATATATATTTAAAAAAAACTGATCGTGAAAAAAAAAATCAAAAAAACCCAAACGACGAGAAAAACAGCGACGACTCAGTCGATCTTTACCGCGGCGTAGATTTTCCTGATGAACATGTAGGCGGCGTAGAAACCGATTGTTCCCGTTAGCAGCCAGAAAGACAAAACCATCAGCGTGGTGTAACCGAAGTACAGGAGGGAGGGGATGAACTCCACGATGTCCAGCTAGAAACACAACAGGAGGAAAGAGGAAACACAAGCAGCAAGTTAGTCTTTATTTCTACAGTAACTGGAAGAAGAGAAGTCCATTTATAACTGAGTACACTAGGGACAAAAATGTGTCCGGAATAACAGACAGATAGATATTTTATTAATCCTGAGGGAAATTCAAGTTTTCAGCAGCTTACATACAACAAAAAACAAATAAATCATGTGCTTTCTTCTGCAGTAGAATCCAGGAGGAATTGTGGGTGAAACTGTTTTTTACCTTGTTGACAAAGTAGAAGATGGCGTAAACAAGAACGTAGAACGCTGAGCCTCCTGACACCAGGAAGGTTCTCCACCACCACCGGTAGTCCTGATGGTGACAAGACAGAAACACAACAACACATCAGAGTTTCACATTAGAGCAGCAGAGTTTCACTGTTGGATTAAGTCACAAACACAAACTGTAGTCGTGTCCGAATTCAGAGGCTGCATCTTGTGATTTATGACATTTTAAGTTTGTCGTACAGCACAGAAGACATGTCTGAGTTCTCTCTATTTCTAGCCAAGGTTGTTCTGTTTCCATAAAGCTGCAGGACTTTACATTGTGGTGAAAAATGAGCCCACAGTGAGTAAAAAGACGCCCAGAAACTGTTTGCAGTTCGCAGGGTTATTGGAAGTATTTCAAATTTGACTTTCTATAAACCTTAGGGCTGGCCCGAATAGCAGTTTCTGGGCTCCAGATATCCGGATAAACAATTTAAAAAAGAAAACCAAAAAAGATTGCTTGACAAATAGAATTATGTGTAACAATAAATGTGTTCTTGGATTTTCTAAAGAGATATAAAAGTAGAATGTTTGATGCAAACTGGAAGGGTTAAATAAGACGCTTTTTTTCTATTTTGTGTAATTTATTTCCTATTTATTGTCTTTATGATACTGTGGACGTCTGAAATGAATCACATAAATAAACAACACAAAAACACACTTTCCATGCAGCCAAAGAGAACGGTACATTAAAGTCTTCACTATCTCTGGTTATTCACTCGTACCTCTGCACAAAGCTGGAAATAAACCATTACGATGCTGATCTGAGAGCAGGACACCACCAGGATGATGAAGACCAGGAACAGGAAGCCAAAGAGGTAATAAAACTGATTCTCCCAGATGGCCTGTAGGTGGCGACACACACACACATTGAAGCTGCTGTTAGTGGGGCTGTAAACACTGAAGACACACATCGGTAGATTCAACTGGAACTTTTCACATTACTCACATCTGAGAAAATACACAAACAGCTGCAGAGTACTGAAAGAAGTAGTAGTAGAGGTTTTTAAAACAACAGGAAAGTAAACGGCTGTTAACTAATGCTAACATTACTTTGTTTTGATAGAATCTGATAAAATGCAGCAATTTAATGAGACACCAAATAGCTGAATTGAAATGAACATTTATGCAACACAGGTATCGTCTGCATTTGCTGAAGTAAATCTACGATTTGTTTGCAGTGGATTTACCTGCATCAACTTAATGTCCAAATCACAAAACTAAACCGAAACTAAGCTTTACTGCACGTTGAAGATGCACTTTAAGAGCAGGAGGCAGAATGTCTTAGTTTGAAAGAGAATTAAAAATTGTAAACTTGCGTAAAAAAGTAAAAAATAAATGTAATATTAATTTAACGCTAATGTATTATTCATTTAAAAAGAAAAATATTGTCTGTCTCCGTTTTCTGAAGAAAACCCTGCACTCTGATTAGTCCAAATTTTAAAAAATGTCCACAAGTAATCAAAAAACTAAGTAAATAACCGCTGAAATATCAAAAATGGTGAACATGAACACCCTTAAATGTTACATCTGCTTTCAAAATAACAAATCCAAGATTAAAAATCCTTTAACGCCATCTTCCTAATTATCTGCATGCATACTAAAATGAAAAAACACCATTCACCAACTAAAATGATTTAGCAGATGTCTAAAAATAGCAGCAGGTTAAAATTTAACAGGTAAGACGGATAAAGAAGTGCACGATGGAGATCATCTTAGACAGCAGCAGGTTAAAATGAACATGTAAGAAGAATAAAAAGTACAAGATGGAGTGGATTTTTACTAGGACTCACTCAAATATGAATAATGTCGTATGATTCCAGCAGAGGCTGTCTGGGCACTATGCTCATTTAGAAGGCTTTTTAAGGTTTACAATTCCCAACTATTGTGACTAAAATGTTGCAATAAATGAAATTAGACAGTAAATACCGCCTATGTTGCTAATTAAATATACTGAGCTTTGAAAATTTAAGTCCCACTGCTGGAGAATGGGAAAACACGAAGAGGAGGGCTAACAAGTTTAGTTCATCAGAACTGTGAGGGCCAGAATCGACCTTAAAGTCCATTTTATCCGCTGTTTTAATCAGTCGACCGCTAACTAAGAGAGGAGGTGATCTGATGGAGAACGGTGCATCTGTACTCACACTGAAGATGAAGAAGAGCTCGATGAACATGGCACCAAACGGCAGGATCCCGGCCATCAGGATTCTAGTGGAAAGAAATCATCACATTATCAGGAAATTTAGAGTTTCTGTCACACAGCTATTCTGATTCGGATGAGAGCAAATGTTTGGTCCAACGCTCACCCCACAAACTTGTTCATGTACCAGCGCTGCTCTGGGACCTGCCGGGGGATCTGGTTGGTGCGCACCGGGTTGTCATACGGCTGTTTGCGGAAGCCGAAGTAGTAGCCCAGGTAGACGAGCGGCATGGAGATACCGAACCACATGCACAGGAGGGCTAACATGGTGGTGAAGGGAACCTGAAGTCAGACACAAGAGAATCAGGAGGAAGAAATGCATTCAGCACAGAACTTTAAAATGAATTATAAAGATGACTTAAAGGTAGACATTAAGACCATACAATAAAATCAAAGAATAAAACATAATTAAGCAATAAAAGTGCATTAAAAGTCAAGAAAACGGACTGAGCATCTAGGAGAAAGCTGCAGTAAACAATCTGGTTTTCAGGCCTGATTTAAAAGATCCAACAGTTTGAGCAGATCTCAGGTGTTCAGGAAGTTTGTTCCACCAGTGAGGAAGATAATAGCGGAATGCTGCTGCACTGGTTCTTGGAACACACAGTAAGCTTGTCCCTGATAACCTGAGGGCTCTGGATGCTTCATATGGAGATAATAGGTCCAGGATGTAATTTTGGTCCAAGACCATTCAGTGCTTTGTGGACCAGGAGTCAGACTTTGAACTCCATTCTTTGACTAACAGGACACCAGTGTAGTGAAGACTCACTTCAACATGTTAAAAGTGAATGAAGTTGGGGAGTCTTTCCTTGAACCCTCCTGTTGTCCTCATTTACGGGCACCAAAAAATATTGTTTCCTTGTCTGAAAAAAATCTAAAAATTCAGCAATAAAATCCCCCAAATTTCTGAAAATTCGCAAAAACCTTCAGCAAGAAAATTCCAATAATTCCTTAAAAGTTTAATTTGAAAAACATCCCCAAATGTGGCAAGAAAAATTCATGTGAACATTTTCAAAAAATGAGTATGAATCCTCAAAAAAAATCCCAAAAATATCTAAAGTGATTACATATATATCAATAAAACTTCTAATATTTTCTTTAAGAACATTCACAAAAATTTTTTAAAAAATTCACAATTTTTTTTGTGAATGTTCTTAAACATTTTTAACATTTTTTTCCCACCAAAAAAAGTTCAAAGAATTCCCAAAAATGTTGAAAATGTCATCAGAAGTTTCACTGTGAAAATATATTTTTTATCCACATTTTCCAATTTTAAAATGGGTCAATTTTGACTCGCAGGACAACAGGAGGGTTAAATGTGGTAATACAAGTACAACTGCGACAGCTCGCACATTAATGCCACTTCTACAACAAAGTAATGCTGCCTACTCCTCCTTCCTCCTTTGTGTATCTGTGTCGTGGTGCTCACCGCCCCAGAGGAGTGTTCTCCCCAGATGAAACAGTTGAGGACGAAGCAGATGCCAAAAACCACTGCAGGGTACAAAGTCGCTGTCTGCAGGGGAAGCAAAACAAAAACAGCTTCAGCCTCCTTTTTTCCTGCCTACACTCATTCATTCAGATGTAGAAAATGAGAAGCCTGGACTGCAAAACTCCAAATAAACATATGCGGCGTTAAAAACAAGAAAAGGATCTTTTATAGGCGATAGACTCACACAAAATGCTCCTTTCTTCCACCGATGACCCTTCAGTGTGCGGTACAGTCTGCCGGCAAAGTAGCCTCCAAACACACTGGAGGAGAAACAACCGCAAGGAAACAAATGCACTATTTAAAGATAAGCTACCTCTGAATTCCTGACATAAAAAAATACAGAAATAGGGCACAGCTTGAGGTCGCGTATTTAGAAATGACTGTTTCAACCTGTAGAGCTTTATCTGCTGTCAAACAAAAAGCATAATACCGAACCATAAAGGATAATGAGTGGTAATAATACATTAGTAATCTGGCTTTATGGATAAGACACTGTTCCATCTTAGATAACGCTCCATCTTTTACAACTAAATCTGGAGTCTTAAAATTGGTCAAATTGTGTCTAAAAAGGGCAAACAAGTATTTACAATCTCACTGTTTTGCTTTTGTTTGTAACATTCTTCATTAATAATTTAGCTCTGCACGTTTCCACCATCAGCGCAAACATGTTCGAGTCTTGGCTGATTCATAATTAATCCGTGAACAAAGCATGGAGAGGTGATTTATGTCTCATGTGTTAGTGGTACAATCGGTCCGTCTCTTACCCCATGAACATGAAGAGAAAGCAGGAAGTGGTCATCAAGGCTCCTCTACTTGATGGAGATAACATCCCCAACATGGCGACAACTGTGAAAGCACACCAGAGATAGATGATAAACAATAATACCACTCAGCCAGAACCAACAGGTGATTAGCTTAGCTTAGCATAAAGACAGTTAAGCCCAGGCTTGTCCCTGTAAAGTGGTTTGTAATGAACTTGTTAGCTCTTGTTTGTTTGACCAGCATAACAACAGGGACTCTGTGGTTTTATGTAGGTTATAAGCTGGAACTATGTATCTTTGAGTCTCTTTTGGTTGCCTGGTAAGCTCCCTGAAATCAATGAAGCTACAGTAGCAGCCCATAAAAATGAAAAATATCTCAAATTGTAGTGTTTTTCTGAACATGAGCTCATGAAAATGAATGTCACACAGCTCATGAAATAAGGTAACTAGTACATGTCACATCTGTATTACCTTGTTTTTGGTATAAGCCGCAGTTAATGTATTTATATGCATGCTACCATTTCGTGCTGGTGCTATTTTACAGACAGGACATTTCATTGTTTTTGTGTATTTAAGCGTCTAATCTTTGCTGCTTCATATTCACCATTTAATATAACATCACTCAATAAAATGAATAAATGATAGGATGAGAACCATGTGGAGGACGTACGGAGAACTGACGAAAAGATATGTAGCTGAATATTAGTCTTGACTGAGACATCAAGAAAAATGTGAAATACCACAAATTTTAGTGTTTTTTTTTTACTACGCTACAGTTTCCTGGACATTAGCTCTTGAAAATGAATGAGACACAGCTCATGAAATAAGACAAATAGTACATACAGCCTCTGTATCACTTCAATTTTGGCAGTTAAATACATTTATATGCATGCCACCATTTAGACATTTATACCATTTCACACAAATGACATCTAGTTGCTTCACATTTCACACTGTTTTTGTACGTTTAGGCATCTTCTCTTTGCTGCTTTGTGCTCCATTAAATGGACAATAAGAGGAACAGGAGAAAACAAAACTCACAGATGACGATGAGGACCATGCAGAAGAGCTGGATCCCTGAGCCCAGCAAGGAGCTGAGGATCATGGGATACTGAGGAGGTCTGAAGACGTCGCCGTGGACGTTCTTCCATCCCGACTCCTCCATGGTGTCTTCCTGTTTAGAGACAACAAAAAAAGAAAACATCAGGTGGGTGACATATCGTGATCATCACAAACCCCAATCTCTTGTATTTCAGCTCAGTTTCAAAGTGTAGTTATAGTTTTCTTAAATTAATTCAGGAGGCTTAATTAATGTTGGCATTTATAATGTAAAAGCTTTCACTTAAGGCTCTTGTATTTCCACTTTCTAGATTAATAACAATGATCAAAAACAAACTAGAAAAGCACTCAGAGAGCACAGTGCTCTGTCAAGACTGTTTATTCCCCTATACGAGGGGTGATTGATAAGTTTTGAGTCTGACCAAGAAAAAAGTAAAAGTAAATTTAAACAATGCTTTATTTCTCAACATAATCCCCTTGCCAGTCCACACATTTCTTCCAGCATCTCTGTAGTGCCTTGATCCCGTTCTCATCGAAGGTCTTATCCTGCTCCTGTAGGAAGTCGTTTACCGCAGCTATGACGTCATCGTTTGTGGCGTAGTGGGTCCCAGCAAGGAGCCGTTTCATGTTTGGGAAAAGATGAAAGTCAGACGGAGCCAAATCTGGGGAATAAGGTGGATGCTGCACCAGTTCAAAGCCACATTTGTGAATGGCAGCCATGGCGACAACTGACTTGTGAACCGGAGCATTGTCCTGGTGGAACAGGACACCACGTCTGAGCATTCCAGCGCTTTTCTTTAATTTTCTCCCTCTGTTGGCGTACCAGGGAAGCATAATATTGCCCATTTCAGGACAGGTAACGGATCACAGCACAGTCACCAATTAGGTCCATTTTGCTTGAATGACCTACCTCACTCTACTTTACTTGGGTATCATACATGCATGAATACACGCATTGAGTTCAAAATTGAACTCAAGCTCTTCTGACATGTTGCTCTCTCAGAGAACAAAAGGTTTTCATTAACAAAGTGTCTTTTCTTGGTCAGGCTCAGAACTTATCAATCACCCCTCGTATGGTGTCAGAAATGCAGCCTTGTTTTTTTTAGAGATGCAGCATTTGTTTATTAGATAATTCTGATCAGAAATCACAGCAACACAGATTTACACAGATGTACCCACAAACAAAATGACCTTGCGCTGAGCACAGGCGTGTTATGCATGTGTACGTTATGTAAGGATAATGAATCACGTGACCTAAATATGTAGCGGGTGGCAGGAATTGATGAGACTCAGAAACACGTCCACAATTTAATCAGCTGTTCCTTGGATCATTTCCGACAAAAGTCCCGATAAGGCAGTGGTGGATTTGGAGTAGGATTGCACTCGTGTGATAATCAGCAGGCAGCTGATGTAGTGTTCACTTGTTGTCATGGTTACAGTGAAGCCTGCAGCTATTTCCCAATAATACAGAAATCTTTATCAAATCCATGGATCCAGACTATAAGTCGCATCACTGCCAAAATCTAATCACTTGGTCCTTGTTTCATTTCTGACCTTCCCTGAAAATTTCATCCAAATCTGTTTTTGAGTAATGTTGCGAACAGACAGACTAACAGACAAAACAACGCCGATCGTCACATTACTCCCTTCCTTGGCGGAGTAAACAAATTCTTAAATTGTAGTGATGTCTAACTTTAATTACTGCAAATGACAGAAGATAAATCTAATTAGATTCCAGAGGTTATTGAAATAATTTGACAAAAATCCAAACACAGACAAGCACAGGATTTGGTGACAATAGATTCCAGGATGAATTCAGAAGCCTAAGTATTACTAATTCATGCACTGATCACTAGAACTCTGGAGCAATGTGGATAATTAGTAAACAGACGAGTGTTTTCCCTGATCAGTCACAAAGTCAAAAGAGTTTGATGTCAACATCTTGGGCTATGTATGTTCTTTTTTTTCAGTAAAAAGTGAATGAAAGCTCTCTGAAATCAGATTTCACCACACTGGTCGAGTCCATTCATCTTCCAGACTGTGTGACTGCATGTTGATCCCTCTTTACTTAACAATATAACGTTGTTTTTGGTGTTAAAGTGACCTGAGATCGATATTTTTATTGAGAGCGCTCCCAAAACCAATTTCAGCAGCAGTAAAATCAGTGAATTCTGATCTAATCAAGTTCTCTCAGACATTAACGGAAACTCTTTAGTTTTTCCGGTGTGTATTTTCTTACTATGTCATCCTCTCTGTTGTAGTTTGCGATGTCCTTCCTCAAGGTCCTGATGATGATCATACTCAGAATACCTGCAAGACAATAAAGGCAGACAATGAGAAAGGTGTCACTCAGATAATACGATTCCACATTAGAGCTGAAGAGTTAATGGACTGAGGATTGCAATTTGAAACGATGCAATTAGCAAAAATCACAAAGGCTGCAATTTAGGATATACAAGCTGTGGTAAATAAATAATGAGATTAATCCTGTGTTTCATTTATTTTTCATTTGAGCACACTGACACTTTCAGGGCATGTTAATGCTGCACATTGATGGATACATACAGCATGGTTCAGGCCGTGGTACAAGTGGTATAAACTCAGCCTGATTATTTATTAATAGCTACCCTTGTGCATTTTAGAGCATGTCTGACTCAGGGTTTTAACTTTCACCATTTTATTTTTAAAATTTTTGTCCTATTTTTTTTAATGTAGTTTAATTGTACTTTATTCCTATTTATCTTTTAACCCTTTGCGCTTCAGTGCGCTTCAGTGTCCCGCCCGCGGTACACTTTGAGATGCGCTAAAGTATTTCGCTTAATTGACCGACGCTGCAAATTCGATGATAGAAACACTATACGCCGATGGAAAGCTTAGATTCTCATGAATCCGCCGGTATAAACCACTTTCAGATGTGATTACCACAGCGGGTGAGAAAAACACATTTGTCCGACAAACAACGAATATCCATCCATCCGTTCTCTGTACACGGCTTCAACGCACACAGCGCGACTCACATTTGCGGGTTCATTATTACACACAGATGAAAATATTCCACAAAAAACGGCCATAATCCAACCTTGGACATCCAGACGAAACAAGCCAGTAACATATTTTGTCCAAAACATGTCCTGAAGTCGGTATATAATCCACGAATAGGTCGTTTTCAAGGAAATGCACCTCGCGATGCGCGTCCAATATTCCCTGTATCTCTCGTCATATTTTTATTTACAAATAGAATATTAGCGATTTTTTGTACTGAAAATGGCTGGAATTGAATGCAGCTTAAAGGGTTAATCAATTTTTTACCTAGATTTTTATTGTTTGGCATTGGTTGTGGTTAGCAAAGAAAGAATTTCACAGTACAGGGAAACATGTTTCCTTAGTGTGCCTAAGACAATTAACTTTGAACCTTGAAACTTGTTACAGACTTTCAGGTTACTTATTTATCATCGGTCTGTCGTACTGGAAAATGTAACTTTGTCCTTATGCTGCTGGACCTGGGTAACAATTCTGTTATTTTTTAAATATCCTGGAATGACAATAAACTAAAATGAATCAATTGACATAATACAGGTCAAAAGGAATAAATCCAATAAGACTGTTCCTCTAGGAAACGTAACTGGTAATTGATGCACAGTGCTGTAGATTCCCTTTGAAATTCTTTTATAAATACTGTCATAATCCTTCTCATGGCGGGTATTAAAGCCTAGTTGACGTTCAGGAGATGACAGAGGAGCTGTGGAGGACATACCAGACAGGAAGAAGACGACCACCACAGAGTTGACGATGGAGAACCAGTGAATCTGGACGTCACTCATGGTCAGATATGTGTCCCAGCGAGACGCCCACTTCACCTCACTCTCCTGCACAGAAAAAAACAATTCTCAGATCTCCTTTCTCTGTATTTGTTTAACCACACATCACACAAAAACTCAAACAGCTTGAAATGTACATACATTTTTTCATCTGATCTCGTTGCCTGTCAGAAAGCCTCTAAATGTGTGATTTTTTTTTAAAAACATAAAATTATACATTCATCAGAGATAGTAAAAACGGAAAGAATCATGGCATTTTCAACCCTCTGAAAGCCAGAATAATCTGTAAATTCTGGTTCTGTTGGGGGAAAAGGATCAAAATTTGAGCTTAAATTTATTCTTTTAATCAAAGTCATTTTTTCTGAACATTTTATATTTAAAAAAAAATTCTGAATGCATCATTTGCTTTAACCAGATTTGGCAAAAAACTACAGAATTCTGCATTATTCAGCACAACCAGGAAGACATGATTGACGTAGATGCGACTGAGAGTTATCTGACAAAAATTCTTCAACTGAACTGCAGGCAGTGTTTACACAGAACAGATAGGAGACGAGTACGGAAACACAAAATGTACACAAGTACATATTTCTGGCATGTAGGGCCAGCATTTTTGGGAATATGTTGATGGTGGCTTTTTCCAATTTAATTTTGGACATGCAGCTTGTATTTGTCCTTGTTTCTATGAATAATGACATTATAATTGTGTCACACTACAGAGAAGACATTTGTAAGTTCTCTCTACTTCTAGTCATGGTTGTTCTGTTTCCATAGAGGTGCAGGACTTTTTATAGCAGTGAAAAATGAGCCCACAGTGAAGGAAAGGGTGACAGGAGCATCAGAGGGTTAATAAACCGGACATTGCACAAACTGAAAGTATTTGGACAAACATTTTCTTTTGTTTTAAATTTGCGGCACTCGCATAAGGAAAACATTATTTATCGTCTCATTTTCCTGTTTAAATCCGGGTGGATTATTCAGGTTACAGACTGGTCTATGCAGAGATTACAAGACGTTTCATGTCACTGACCTCCCAGTGGACCGAGTAGGTGAAAAGGACTTCATTCTCTTTGGTCGGGTCAATCTCCTGGGGGGCAGAACCGCTGGCCTCAGGCAAAGTGCAAGTCTTGTCCTGCTCCACGGCCTTCAGATCTGAACATGAACAGAACAAAACAAGTCTGACAAGAGGCAAGTGATCACTTTTACTTTACTCTTTTCTACTTAAACAGTCACAACAGGTGTGAAACTTGACGTAACCTGTCAAGTCAAACTGGAAGTTTGTAGAAGAAGCTGTAATCTTAAAGAAAGAAGAGGAGTAAGCATTCACACACAGGTGTGGCAGTCAGCGGAGAAGAACCAATCTGCGGCTGCAGGGTTGCTACCTGGGGCATAAAGAGGGACGCACACAGCACCTGAGGAGGAACTGGTAAAGCGTGTGAAACTACGCTAAAAAAGAGTCGTCGTCAGCTTCTGTTTAAAAACGCGTTAAGATCTGCGGCCAACTGTGGAGGACAGATTCATCTACAAGAGCGGGGCAGCAGCCGCTAAGATGTAGAACTCTGAACGAGCTGAGAGACTATTTAAGCTGCTACAGCTGTGTTAGCACAGAGAGCAGCGTCATTCATGAGCGGTTTGCCGTTAACTTTTTCATGTCTGTTTTGCAATCGGTCATTTGTAAATAAGGTTGCAGGCAGATGATGGTGCTAATTAGAGCTTTCTAGCTATGGTTAAAATACCAGTTAATTCATTCTGATTTGTAATCAAGGTGAATGGTGGACAATTTAAAATGGTTTATAGAAGCTTATTGTACATGCTTTGTTAGCACTTTATTTATTTATTGGGTTTGGAAAAGATTGCACTTTAAATCACTTCATGCACTTTAAATAGATCATTTAAAAAAATCTAAGTTAAGAAGTGTAAATATGCTGAAAAGTCATATAAAAATTTTAAGGGTAAATATGTTAAAATAGCTCTTTTTTAAACCCCTTGACGCCTATTGTCGCGAATTTGCATCATACCACTTTCATTCAGACGGCAGCAGAGACAGCGTATCCATTCCTCCAATGCTGGTTTGTACATATTCAGTTTGTACCTCAGAATCTTCAGTAAGCACTGGTTTCTGGTAGGACCAGTTGGAGTGGGACCTATTATACATCTGGTATTATTATTATATATCTGTTCTATGTGTAACAGATACATTAACAATCGCCACTTATTTTGTTGGTTGGAATGAAGTTGAACACATTGGAGGATGAGGTGGAGAGACAGGCACTTAGAAAGATGCAAAGCATTCTGACAAACATGGACCATCCACCTCACATCTGCCTCAGTGAACAACAAAACATCGGTGGACGGCTCCTAAATCTTTCTTGCCATCAGCAATCAGACTGTTTAGTTCAAAAGTAAACAGATGAGACCAGACAACTGAATTTCCCTTGGGGGATTAATAAAGTCATTGTATTTTGTTGCATTGCATTATTTTAGCATCAGCTGGAAAGCAAAAACACACATTTTTTTTTAACTTAACTGTAAATAAATTCAGGCGTCAAGGGGTTAAAATGCAGGAAAATCCATGTGGTACATGATTGGGCTCAAATTAATTAGTCATGCCATAATGTGTTTACTTCAATTGGCCAACATAAATTGAGTAAAATAGCATTTGTCAATGAGGTGAAATTGCTGCATATAAGGAAATGTTTGTTACTATTTGCTAGGAGTTGAAATAATGTGAAAATTGCTGCTCTGTGTTTCTGTTTAAAGGTTTTTCACCTTATTGACTTGTAAAGTTGCCATCTTGTAAACCTGTTAGTTTGCTGCCACTTGCTGAACTAAAACGTCTAACAGCAAAATAAAAGAAGGAAAGAAAATAAAAGCAACTGTTTTGTCAATGAGTGGTACATTGGGTAGATAAAACCATCTTTTTTCAAGTGGGGAAACCGCACATTAATTCTCAGTTCATCAATGAAAAACTGATTATCATTGAAAGTGGGAGAACACTTGACACAAACTCAAGCTGTTCATAAAGAAGGCGTTGACACCAACCTTCTACTTTGACACTTTGGGGTATGACCTCAAATCGCACAACTCTGTAGTCGTGAATCTCCCCCTCCTCCAGCTTCTCCAGCTTCTCCCTGTGGAAGTACAGGATGAAGGACAGGTGGTTGTGCAGATAAAACTGTAACGGAAGAACGAAAAGACAACAAATTAATATTTTTTACTTATACATACACCGATCAACAACAACATTAAAACCACTGACAGTAACAGCGGATGAACATGATTCTGGACTAGACTGTCATGCAGAGACGGAAGATGATTTAACCTACAGTTTCTGATTTATAAAACAGTTATTCTACAACCTAAAATGGTAATGGAGTAATGTTTCACACGGACAGAAAGATTCACAGACAAATGTACGCCGATCGTCACATAACTCCGCTGTTCCTTGGCAGACCAATAAAAATTTTTGTTGTTTAAGTTCACGTATACGTCTACTCATCGATTCAACAGCCAACCAAAGTTTTTTGAATTGAAAATTTTTGCTTAATGTGTCAAATACTGCTATTTATCAAAAATGGGATTAATTGTGATTAATTCATTACAAAACCTTGAGTTGATTGGAAATAATTTTTTTAAAATCGCGTCCCACCACTAGTAGCTTCTCTTTAAAGAAGCGTAAACAGACGGATAACGCTGAAAACAGGAATCTGTAACCAAAGTGTTCTGTTTACTCTTCATCTCTAGACAACATATCAGGAGATACTGGGGGAGATAATACATCATATTTACCTTGTTGTTATCAACAAAGCCCATTCTGTAACCATGCTCAAACTGGACGTCTTTTTCCTTCTTCTGCTCTTCCTCCCCTCCGACTTCTCTGTTGGGGTAAAACTCTAACCTGGTGGCAACTGGAAGGTTATCTGCGATGCTGAAATGACAAACAGGAAGGTGCTCAGTTAGTTTTAATGGCATATTTAGGATAAATAACCCTAAATGTTATAGAAACGGGTTGAAAACCACAGGAGAAAAAAAGTATAATAGCTCAATTTACTTTTAGAAATCAGTTTTGTCTGAGAAATTAAAAATATACATGGTGTTAATAGCATTTCAAAGGATTCCTCTTGCTATCAACAAGGAGAAAGGATGCTCACAGGTGAACATAATACTCCTCCTGGATCCGCTCAGCGATCAGCTTGCTCTCTTCTACGCTGAGCTTTTTCTTGCTGCAAACCATCTCACACTTCTTGTTCTTGTTCATCTCGACATTGTAGAGCGTGTTCACGATACGGTCGCCACGCAAGACCTCTCCTGCAAAAACAATCACACAAATCCAGAATTTCCACATATTTTAAATAGCGAAATGTGAGACAAATTAAGCGATACATTTAGAGAAACTCAAAGCAGTACACTTACCCAGATTCTCTCCCTTGTAGAAAACAGATTCCGGCTTACAGAAAGGCAGAGAGTAGTATTCATAAGGAAGCTGGGTGCGGGAGCTGGTCAGCTTCACTGCCTGAAAATCAAACGCACGTACATGATTTCCTGAAACAGTAATATGCAAATTTACACTCACACAACCTGTATGAGCAACACGGGAAGCTGTACTTCTACTGTGACTTACTAAACAGGAACACGAATAATTTATGTTTGCAAATGAGCAAACAATCTTTCCTGCTGGACAACTGGAACACAATTCTACAATTTCTACAATTCAACAAATTACATTTACATGTAGAGTCAAAAATCGGCCTCGTGTCTGAACAAATGGCATCAGTAAACTCAGCTCTTTTCCAGGTTGTAGTAACAATTTGTCAAAATAAATGAATTCATGTCAATATTGACAAATACAGTTAACATATAGTTAAAAATGCATTCAACATCGATTCAGTGAAGCTACCACTAAACACTGTTGTAATCACAGACCTAAATAAAACTTTTAGTTATTTCTCATTTTAATTACCGGCAAATGAAGAAAGTAAAGTTTGACAGGATTCCACAGACAACTGAAAGGATTTGATAAAGCTATCAACTCCAACCATAGCAACCACAGGATTTGGTGATAACAGATGAATTCAGAAAGTGCAAATATTACTAAATCCATGCACTGATTATATATTTTTACAGGTAAAGGTACAAACGAACAACTAAATAAAGTCACTGAGATGAAAAAACACCCAAAAGACTCGTATTTAACTCAAGCCTGTCAATTGTTTTGGGCATGACACAACCAGGTTTCATTATGTGTGAACAGATTTGTGTAGGTCTGAGGTGTTTCTCAGTAAACCAGGATCAAACCAGCCGTGGCGTGTTTGGTGAGCTTAGGCTGGTGTTTTGGTGGCAAAGAAAAGTGGACAAACTTCAAGGCCAGTTTCATTTTGGATCCACTTCCACCCAGATTCATTAACGTCCAAAGAAAATTACTCTTTTACTGAACATTTAATCTCTTCTTGTTATTTTCTATTAGCAAAGACTGATCTTTAAACAGACCTGCTGGCTGCTTCTCGTTTATTACAAGTTCTGACCATTTCTTTTTTCAGTTAAAAAGACAAACCAATGACATCAGCTCGAAAAATGTGAATGTTAACCGTCTCCAGAGAAACTTCAGTCTGGTAATGCGTTCTTGTGGAACAAGCACATTTTGTCAGTTTTTTTGTGAAAAGATAGACACATCAGTCTACAACAGCATGTGCTCTGTGCTTTTGTGGTTTAACATGATGGAGATTCTTTTTAGCTGATTGTAACACATTGACTACACGGGGATCTCTGCTACACCGTCAGCAGTTTGAACTCAATCTTCCAGAAGTAAATCAAAAACTGCATTGTTGTATTCATATGTGGGCTTGCAGAAAAATCAGCTGTGAATGCCAGTACAAGCAGCTGATTTTCACATGTGAACAAATAATGTCAATAAACAAGCAACATTTCAGACAAACATTTTGCAGCTTTGCTCAGGTTCAAATCGTAGTGACAGTTTGTTGAAATAATTCAGCACACTCGGTTAATTTCAATATTTAAAATTTAGTAGCTACCCCTTAACACTACAGTATTTGCGGTTTCTAGACTAACAACAAGTGATCAAAAACAGTACCGTCTAATTTAATTACTGCAAATGACAGAAGATAAATTTAATTAGATTCCACTGGTAACAGAAATGATTTGATAAATGCTATAAAAATCCAAACATAGCAACTACAGGATTTGGTGATAATGGACTTTAGGATGAACTCTGAAGCCTAACTACTGTTAAATACATCCACTGCTCACTGGAGCAACATGGATAATTACGAAACGTCCCATGGAGTATTTTCCCTAAACAAAAACACAAAGTCCAAAGACTTTAATGTCAACATCTTGTGCTCCGTAGGTTATTGTTTTTTCAGTAAAAAGTGAATGAAACGTCGCTAAAATCAGATTTCCCCACACAGGTCGACTCCATTCATCTGTCAGACTGTATGACTGCATGTTTATTCCTCTTTACTTAACAACATATCATTGTTTTGGTGCTAAAGTAACCTGAGATGGGTGCTTTAACAGAATACTCGACACAGTAATGGGAGGTACAGGAAACTCCCCACAAAAAGGTCCCTCTTGGGATCAAACATAGAAGTATGTAGGAAAAATGCTGGTAAATTCTAAACTGTCATCTCACAGAGCTTATAAACAATAAAATGAATTTCAGTTTTACCTTAATATCTACCGTCTCTCCATCACGGAAGTCCCGGGGAGCGACTCCGGGAACATAGAAGGTTCGGACCACAGGCAGCGAGGACAACAGCAGCAAGGCCCACCACGTCTCCTGCAACCCACAACACTGACGTTACACCACACAGTACGACATAACATCTGTCAGATTTGACAAATTAAAATGACTGTACGCAACAATACAGTGTGGTCTAAACCTCTTTTATACCAGAGAGGATGACATATGCTGAGCACCAACAGCAGAGTGTGCATTTAATCTCTTCAACAATAGGAAAAAAGAACAGAATAGAAAACAAATATTTTGTTGATCTCTAAGAGATAGTGTTGCTGTAACTGTAGCAAGAGCAAGCAGAAAAAGGAAGGTGACCACCACTCAATATAAACTAGAAAAGCACTCAGAGAGTGCAGTACTCTGCCAAGGCTGCTCAGCTGTTGTATCATTTCCAACGGATAAGTGGCGATAAGTCCACAGAGGTGGATTCGTAGTAGGATCACAATCATGTAGTTACAGTGACGCCATGCTGCTATCTCACAATGATGCGGAAATCTTTAACAAATCTGTGTGAGTGTCAGTATGTGCAGCTGACTTCTACGTGGATCCAGACTATAAGCCACATCACTGCCACAATCTAAGCACTTGTCATTCCCGGCCTCAAGATTTCATCCAAATCTGTTCGTCCGATTTTGAGTAGTGTTGCTAACAGACAGACAAACTAACGCCTTTGGTCACATAACTCTGCCGCGTTCCTTGGCGGAGTAATAAATAAGAAAAAAGCACTAAAGTACAAAATGCACAATCAAGTGTAAAATATACTATGATTACAAATGTACTGCAATGTACTTGTAAGTATAAAAATGCAGCAATTAAAGTCCTGTAAACATCAGTGCAACGTTTGCAAGTAGTGCAGTGAGTGCAACGGCAGCAGACAAACAAAACTTTGAACAAAAAACAAAAACAAATATGAAATTCCTTCCCGAAGGTACTAGATCTGTTTTTCCCACATGTAAACGCGCCGCATATGAAAATCGCACTCATGGTGGCGGTCACTAGCGGGCCACAACGTTGTCACATGACAGCACTTGAGCTTCAGCGGGCCGCTACATGGTCACGTGACAGCGCTTTCAGCTTAGTCTGGCTGTTGCGGCGGATAAACACAGCGGAAAAGCACCGCAACTGGAGCAGCATGCAACATATGGTGCATTTCAAGCTGCGATCTGGTGTGTTTACCCTGAGCCGCCACAGCTCATTTGCATAAAGTAGACTTGACTTCTACTTTATGCACAGTCAATGTGGTGTGCAGAGATCCCACGCATCGTGAAATTTTCCTCAAACCTCTAAACTAGCTGTCGGTGAATTAAAACAAGGACAGATTCAGCTGCTGCACAGCTGATTTCTCACCTCAAATGTTTTTAGAAATAGTTTGCGCTTAACTGTTTTCGAAATTAAAGGCAGTTTGTGGCCGAGCGCTTGTGTTTTCCCGACATGTCTGCCGGACCGTCAAGCTGAAAGCACGGTCATATGACCATATAGTGGCCCGCTGAAGCTCAAGCACTGTTATGTGACAATATTGTGGCCCACTAGAGACCGTCCACCATGAGTGCGTTTTTCAGACGTGGCATCACATCTAGTGACACGTGGTTTAGCAGTTCCATTTCATGATGTAAACACATACAGATGTCTGTAACCGCTTTACGCTTCACCTGAGCTCTGCTGCTTTTTTAAATTTTGTCAAAGCAAAATTCACCCCAAAAAATATGGCAACAAAGCATGACTCTTCACAACTGACCAGAAACATATTCAAAGCTCATACATATTTAAATCTACTTTGGTTGGCAAAACGGACAAATTCAAATTAGAGTATTAGTGCAGTAATGCAGCAGGGTCACATAAACCCAACAAATACATCATTGTGCCAAAGCAGCATTACAAACAAAGCCAAGATGTTAAAACTGTTGAATGAGGGAGGGATGAATGTTTACAAAACACTGTATGTTCTTCATCGTATTGTACATGCATTTTTAATTCAAAAAGCTATGACACAGCTGCAAATACGCCTGGAAGGTTCTCTGTCATAGACGTCAGAGCCTGTGGAAGGGAACTACGAGACTCCAAAGCTGAGATGAAACACTGTGCAGGTGATTTGAACCTGTGAACCTTTAAACCTCACATGACATCTAAACTAGTATGAAACAAGAGCCCTCCTCTCCAAACCTTCTCAGAAACTGGCTGTAATCGATACATGATCCAATACGAGAGGGGAGATTTGTTTTTCAAGCAAAACAAGAATCCATATCATAAAGTGAGAGCACCTGAGGAGACTGACAAGAAAAATGCTGCTGTCCTAAGGGATGTACAACAAAGTCAGTCTGACGTAGATGAGCTTTCTTAGCGTGTACTGGCTTGACGAGACCTAAACCCCCAAAGAAACAACTGGTATCAAAAAGGTGGTTATTAATTTTCTTTGTCAGCCAGATTCTCCTCATCAGACTGTGTGTGTGCTTAGAGAAAAGGGCACGTTCGATGTTTCATGTGAACCAACAGTATGCCGCCTAAGTCTGTTAAAACGAATAGTTTGTTATAACAGAGAGCTATGAGGTAGGGGCCGACCAAAATGGGTTTTCTGGGGGTGATGCTGATGATTACTGGTAATCAGGAGAGCCAGAGGACAGATATTTGAAGTCGACTTACAATACATTAAATTAAGGATGCTCTCCTCTGTTTGTGTGGGATCAGCTGAGATTTATCAGTTTGTCTCATGCAGTTACGTCTGCTGTTTGTCTCCATTTTCTTAATCTTTCACTGTTCTATCACTTTTATTGCCCACTTATGTCCAGATCGTAAAGCTTTATTAATTACTGTTATCCAGACTCTGTTTTAGGTTAATCTGTTGTTGCCTTCTAACTTAGCCGTTGGCCGTTAGCATAGCTTTAGCCACAGTGACAGAAGCTAACTTCCTGGTTTGAGGCTTGAAGTAGCATATTTCATTTATCAATAATCAGAAAATAAAAACACTGATAACAATGATCAGAAAAATGCCACAATAATCGGCATTATGATAAACAGCATGTAAGGAATGTTGCTGAAAACTTGTTAATCATGTAAGTTCATACATTTATTTTCCAATGATTCAGTGTACTCTAAATGTAGCCGCTTATTTTTAACATGACAGGTGCATATTAGAGCTCCGAAACTTTACACTTAATTCAGTCAAACATGATACTTAACAAGCACATTTAATTCTGACACACAGTTAAGGAGATGCAGATATCAATTCAGTTTAAGGCTTCATCAAAGTGAAAGTATAGTTAATAATTGATAAATACAAAGATACTAATTTTATGATCTGTGTTCCATTAGCTGCAGTACCAGCAGTGTGAAATACAGCTGGCAGCATATCAAGTCCAACATATTTATGCATTTTCCGCAACACCAACTGAATGTATGTGGGTTCCCAAGGCAACGCAACATACAAAGCTTGTTGAATGTAACTGTGCCGCCTTGTTCAGTGGCATTACTAAAGTACAGGTCAACAGGTTTGCAATCTCTACTGCTTAAAGAACACTATCAGGAAAAGAACTGCTCAAAGGGTGATACTGCTTCTAGCGGATTTAAATCTCTTACTTTGAACAGAATCCACTCTGGAACATGCCAGCTGTGCAGCATAGTTGACACACTGACTTTAGGCTCAATATACCATCATGGTAACCTATTGATCTTGAGTTGTAGTACACCCCTCTGGAGGGCGAAACTTAAATCCAATCAAAAAAAATGTAAAAAGATTGGATTTATATAATGTTTCTAAGCCCTTTCACTCACTCTCAACAAGGGTGGCGACAGACACATCTGGACATACAGCAAGCTAAAATCGTATTTCATGTCCACATGCTGAAGTGGCCGAGGACATTTGAAGATAACAGGAGGAACTGCATGTCAAACTTGTTGGACAGTCCTCTCCTACTTGTCTTTTCTGACATGATACTAACAGATATACAAACAAAACAACAAAAAAAAACACATTGTGTTTATTTTGACAGTTGTTACAAGACAGATGTATTTAAATGGATGCATATATTATGTAAAACAGTTATTTACATGATATGACAGGTATTGTTTCCTTGGTCTGCATCAAACTGCATCATATTCTCCTAAAAGGAACAGAAAATCTATACAGTTTTTTGAAAAATTCCATGTCAGAGCCTTGCTTTTATTTGTGTGATACATGCCCTGGTAATACACATCTGCTGAAATGTGGCTGAAAGTTCTGGAAAAGTGCAGTAAGGCAGGACCTTGACTTGATATACTGATTTTCAAGGACTGTTTTTGTGCTGGTGCTGTGAATTCAAACATTAATTTATTATAATTTAATGGATGAAAACAAGAAATGTGGTTGAAATTTTAAGAAAAAGTCAGACCTTTAGGATAAAACTTTCTCCTGATTTAATGAACATGTCAGACTTTGAACAGGTTCATCTGCAGGGATTCAATGAATCTACCTGTTCAGGCGTTTTTCTGTATTTTTTTTTTTTTTTACTCCATTTTTCTGGTTTAAAGTCTTCAGGTGCAGCACTTTATAGAGGCACTGTGGGGCTTCTGTCTTTGGTCTGATTCACAGCACATTGTACATTATAATATTAGTGGGAATGCTAATTTTTGCATTTCTTTTCCATTGGAGAAAAATATAAATGAAAATGTGACTTTTGCTACAGTCTGAACAAAACAATCATGCTCTTATGTCTGGAGAAGATGATTTCTAGGCTTTATAGCACCACAGTGCTGCATTTAGAATGAGATGCTGTTACATTTTGCCTTCACTGAAAAAATACAGCTCCTGGAACTTCGATATGAAACTACAGGTCACATATCAATAATATGTGGATTAACTGTTCAACATGAATAATCACATTTACGTTTCTCTCACAGACCATGTGAGCTTTGGCGGTTTTTCAAAGATGACTGGGGACCATAACACTAGTGTCCAGATGTGAAAACTTAATAAAGACCTGTTTATCACAAATAGTCAAGCTGCAGTTGCTGCCAATGGTACTTTTACTTCATACCAACTGAACATGGGAGAATACTTTTCAAGCACGTGGTTTCATTTAGGTATCAAACCTAAATGACTTGCTGCTGCTGCAAGTCAAAAAGCACATTTCTGATTTTCTTATTTAATACTGCAAATTAAGCCCATCACTTTCACAGGCATTGCGAAATTTGAAATGGAAACGAGGGAAGTTAGCAAGCATGGCTACTAATTGAACCTGCATATATGGTATGAGCTGGTACCCACACAGTTTAATCATGATGAATATATCAATTCACGTAATATTTGTATTTAGAAGCTGATCTTATGCTGTCATATTAACACCTATTAGCACTATTAACCACACCGGTAACAGCCTCAAACCAACGCTGCCTGACAGAGATGTTAACAGCTAACGCTACGCTAAAGTTCACCGGGCTGATTTATCCCGATCGTACAACAAATGACAGTCTAATAAACAAGTGCGTGTATCTTTACACTCCGCAAATACAGTTTTATACAACGGACAAATGTTACAAATCAGTTTTACGAGCCACAGCTCCCTGACAGTCAAGCTAGGTAACATTAGCATGCTAACTCAGCTAGCAACATCGTCAACATTCAAACAGTGGCGAACTCTAGCCACAGCGTCCCCGGATAACGTTAAAATGTAGTTTATCGGCTGAAGGTAGAGCTATACTCTGTCACATTTACAAGTCGGTGTCTGACTAAACCGGAGAAGAGAGAAGGAGCATAGAGCAGTTTGAAGAAAAAGAGTTCGCTTTTCCACTCACCATAGCCGCGGCCGCCATTTTGAATACGTGTCATTAGTGACGTTGCGGAAGTAACCCGCTGTGGTTTTTCTTCGGAGTAATTCATTTTTAATCCGACACACCCAGAAATGCAGTGAAAGTGCTCGACTGGTGATAAAAGTGCTGCTTTTAGAATGTTATTTTAGTAAAAGCAGGACACTATTATTAGGAAAATGTTGCTGTTCGGAAAATGTAATAATGTTTTACTTTCGTAGATGTATTTATTTATTATCATCATATTTATTGATTTTGCTTTTTATGTATTTATTTTGTTTTTTGTTGAATTATTAACTCTAAAAATGTATAATAATAATAATAATAATAATAATTGTTATTATTATTATTTTAATAACAACAACAACAATAATAATAATAATAATTATTATTATTATTATTATTATTGTATCCATTCTTTTAAAAGCGTTTTTATATTTTTGTTCAGTATATATTCTTGGATCAATGTACACACGTGGACAAAATCGTTGGTACCCCTCAGTTAAAGAAGGAAAAACCCACAATTCTCACTGAAATCACTTGAAACTCACAAAAGTAACAATAAATAAAAATTTATTGAAAATTAAATAATCAAAATCAGCCATCACTTTTGAATTGTTGATTAACATAATTATTTAAAAAAACAAACTAATGAAATAGGGCTGGACAAAAATGATGGTACCCATAACTTAATATTTTGTTGCACAACCTTTTGAGGCAATCACTGCAATTAAACGATTTCTGTATTTGTCAATGAGCATTCTGCAGCTGTCAACAGGTATTTTGGCCCACTCCTCATGAGCAAACAGCTCCAGTTGTCTCAGGTTTGATGGGTGTCTTCTCCAAATGGCATGTTTCAGCTCCTTCCACATATGTTCAATGGGATTCAGATCTGGGCTCATAGAAGGCCACTTTAGAATAGTCCAACGCTTTTCTCTCAGCCATTCTTGGGTGTTTTTGGCTGTGTGTTTTGGATCGTTGTCCTGTTGGAAGACCCATGTCCTGCGACTGAGACCAAGCTTTCTGACACTAGGCAGCACATTTCTCTCCAGAATGCCTTGATAGTCTTCAGATTTCATCGTACCTTGCACACTTTCAAGACACCCTGTGCCAGATGCAGCAAAGCAGCCCCAAAACATTACTGAGCCTCCTCCATGTTTCACCGTAGGGACAGTGTTCTTTTCTTCGTATGCTTGGTTTTTGAGTCTATGAACATAGAGTTGATGTGCCTTACCAGAAAGCTCCAGTTTGGTCTCATCTGTCCAAAGGACATTCTCCCAGAAGCTTTGTGGCTTGTCAACATGCATTTTTGCAAATTCCAGTCTGGCTTTTTTATGAGTTTTTTTCAGCAGTGGTGTCTTCCTTGGTCGTCTCCCATGAAGTCCACTTTGGCTCAAACAACGACGAATGGTGCGATCTGACACTGATGTACCTTGGCCTTGGAGTTCACCTTTAATTTCTTTGGAGGTTGCTCTGGGCTCTTTGGATACAATTCGAACGATCCGTCTCTTCAATTTGTCATCAATTTTCCTCTTGCGGCCACGTCCAGGGAGGTTGGCTACTGTCCCGTGGGTCTTGAACTTCTGAATAATATGAGCCACTGTTGTCACAGGAACTTCAAGCTGTTTAGAGATGGTCTTATAGCCTTTACCTTTAAGATGTTTGTCTATAATTTTTTTTCGGATGTCCTGGGACAATTCTCTCCTTCGCTTTCTGTTGTCCATGTTCAGTGTGGTACACACCTTTTCACCAAACAGCAGGGTGACTACTTGTCTCCCTTTAAATAGGCAGACTGACTGATTATGAGTTTGGAAACACCTGTGATGTCAATTAAATGACACACCTGAGTTAATCATGTCACTCTGGTCAAATAGTTTTCAATCTTTTATAGAGGTACCATCATTTTTGTCCAGGCCTGTTTCATTAGTTTGTTTTTTAAAATAATTATGTTAATCAACAATTCAAAAGTAATGGCTGTTTTTGATTATTTAATTTTCAATCAATTTTTATTTATTGTTACTTTTGTGAGTTTCAAGTGATTTCAGTGAGAATTGTGGGTTTTTCCTTCTTTAACTGAGGGGTACCAACAATTTTGTCCACGTGTGTAGCTGCAAGGGGACACAAGCCAGTGTCTTATTGTGCCGGTCCCAAGCCTGGATAAATACAGAGGGTTGTGTCAGGAAGGGCATCCAACGTAAAACTTTGGCCAAATCAAACATGCAAATCAAATGTATGACTTCCTTACCGGATCAGTCGAGGCCCAGTTAACAACGACCACCATCGGTGCTGTCGACCTACAGGGTGCCGGTGGAAAATGGACGACTGCTGGTCGCAGAAGGAGGGGAGGAAGGTGTGTTCGTAGGAAGAGAGAGAAGAGGAACACCAAGAGTCTAGGACTGAGAGTAGGGACTTTGAATGTTGGCACTATGACAGGAAAAGGTAGAGAGCTGGTTGACATGATGCAGATGAGGAAGGTGGACATACTGTGTGTCCAGGAGACCAGGTGGGAAGGTAGTAAAGCTAGAAGTTTAGGAGCAGGATTCAAGTTGTTCTATCATGGTGCATATAGGAAGAGAAATGGAGTAGGAGTTATCTTGAAGGAGGAGTTTGTTAGGAATGTCCTGGAGGTAAAAAGAGTGTCAGATCGAGTGATGAGCATGAAGCTAGAAATCGAAGGTGTGATGTTCAATGTTGTTAGTGGGTATGCTCCGCAGGGAGAATGTGAGCCGGAGGACAAGAAGAAATTCTGGTTGGACCTTGATGAAGTGATGCAGAGCATCCCTAGAAGTGAGAGAGTTGTCATTGGTGCAGACTTCAATGGACATGTTGGTGCAGAAAACAGAGATTATGAGGAGGTCATGGGCAGGTTTGGTATCCAGGAGAGGAATGCAGAAGGACAGATGGTGGTTGGCTTTGCAAAAAGGATGAAAATGGCTGTAGTGAATACTTTCTTCCAGAAGAGGCAGGAACATAGGGTGACCTATAAGAGTGGAGGTAGGATCACACAGGTAGACGACATCTTGTGTAGATGGTGTAATCTGAAGGAGAGCAGTGACTGCAAAGTAGTGGTAGGTGAGAGTGTAGCCAGACAGCATAGGATGGTGGTGTGTAGGATGACCCTGGTGGTGAAGAAGATGAAGAGGGCAAAGGCAGAGCAGAGGACCAAATAGTGGAAGCTGAAAAAGGAAGAGTGGTGTATGACTTTCAGGAATGAGTTGTGACAGGCTTTGGATGGTCAGGAGGTGCTTCCAGATGACTGGACAACTACAGCAAATGTGATCAGGGAGACAGGTCGGAGAGTACTTGGTGTGTCATCTGGTAGGAAAGGAGATAAGGAGACTTGGTGGTGGAATGAGGAGGTGCAGGAGTGGATCCAGAAAAAGAGGTTAGCTAAGAAGAAGTGGGACACTGAGGACCGAAGAGAGTAGGCAGGAGTACAGGGAGATGCAGCGTAAGGTGAAAGTAGAGGTGGCAAAGGCCAAACAAGGGGCTTACGATGACTTGTATGCTAGGTTGGACAGTAAGGAGGGAGAGACTGACCTGTACATGTTGGCAAGGCAGAGAGACAGAGATGGGATAGACGTGCAGCAGGTTAGGGTGATAAAGGATAAGGATGAAAGTGTGTTGACAGGTGACAATAGTGTGATGGGAAGATGGAAAGAGTACTTTGAAGAGTTGATGAATGAGGAAAATGAGAGAGAACAAAGAGTAGAAGAGGTGACTGTTGTGGACCAGGAAGTAGCAAAGATTAGTAAGGATGAAGTGAGGAGGGCATTGAAGAGGATGAAGAGTGGAAAGGCACTTGGTCCTGATGATATACCTGTGGAGGTATGGAAGTGTCTCGGAGAGGTAGCAGTAGAGTTTCTGACTGGGTTGTTCAACAGGATCTTAGATAGTGAGAAGATGCCCGAGGAATGGAGGAGAAGTGTGCTGGTGCCTATCTTTAAGAACAAGGGAGATGTGCAGAGTTGTGGCAACTACAGAGGAATAAAGCTGATGAGCCACACGATGAAGCTATGGGAAAGAGTGGTTGAAGCTAGACTAAGGGCAGAGGTGAACATCTGTGAGCAGCAGTATGGTTTCATGCCAAGAAGAGTACAACAGATGCAATATTTGCTTTGAGGATGTTGATAGAGAAGTACAGAGAAGGTCAGAAGGAGCTGCATTGTGTCTTTGTAGATCTGGAGAAAGCTTATGACAGGGTGCCCAGAGAGGAACTGTGGTTTTGTATGAGGAAGTCTGGAGTGGCAGAGAAGTATGTTAGAGTGGTGCAGGACATGTATGAGGACTGTAAGACAGTGGTGAGGTGTGCTGTAGGAGTAACAGAGGAGTTCAAGGTGGAGGTGGGACTACATCAGGGATCAGCTCTGAGCCCCTTCTTGTTTGCTATGGTGATAGACAGGATGACAGACGAGGTTAGACAGGAGTCTCCATGGACTATAATGTTTGCAGATGACATTGTGATCTGTAGTGAGAGCAGGGAACAGGTGGAGGAGAAGCTAGAGGCGTGGAGGTTTGCCCTGGAAAGGAGAGGAATGAAGGTTAGCCGCAGCAAGACGGAGTATCTGTGTGTGAATGAGAGGGACCCAAGTTGAAGAGTGCGGTTACAGGGAGAAGAGATCAAGAAAGTGGAGGATTTTAAGTACTTAGGGTCAACAGTCCAGCGCAATGGAGAGTGCGGAAAAGAGGTGAAGAAGTGTGTACAGGCAGGCTGGAACGGCTGGAGAAAAGTGTCAGGTGTGATGTGTGATAGAAGAGTTTCAGCTAAAATGAAAGGAAAGGTTTACAAAACTGTGGTGAGACCAGCCATGTTGTTTGGTCTGGAGACAGTGTCCCTGAGGAAGAGACAGGAGGCAGAGCTGGAGGTAGCAGAACTGAAGATGCTGAGGTTCTCTTTGGGAGTGACCAGGATGGATAGGATCAGGAATGAGTACATCAGAGGGGCAGCACATGTTAGAGGCTTTGGAGATAAAGTCAGAGAGGCCAGACTGAGATGGTTCGGACATGTCCAGAGGAGAGAGAGTGATTAAATTGGTAGAAGGATGCTGAGTTTCCCACTGCCAGGCAGAAGGCCTAGAGGAAGACCAAAGAGGAGGTTTATGGATGTGGTTAAAGAGGACATGAAGGTGATTGGTGTGAGAGAAGAAGATGCAGCAGACAGGGTTAGATGGAGGCAATTGATTCGCTGTGGCGACTCCTGAAGGGAAAAGCTGAAAGGAAAAGAAGAAGAAGAAGAATTAATGTTTTGTTTAAGTAGAGCTTGCATTTATGTACACTTAACAAATGCATAAATGCAGCGTGTTATATTTAATTTGATCAATTCTTAAAGGAATGGGTATTTGTTGTTCCAACACACGACATCTCTGTAACAGAATAAACAGCATGAAAGAACCACTTAGAAATATATTGGAATTTTTATGTTTTTCTATTTTAGTTCTTGATATATATTTTGGATTATTATTGCTCATGTGATTTGCTTATGACTTATTTTATTTTTTGTCATTATTTTTCTAGTTTGTTGAGGTAGATGTTACTTTAACTACACTTGACAAAAATTTCAATGCAGAATATATTACTTTAATTTATCTTATCAATATAAAAATAATAAGGGAATAAGTACTTAAATTTAACAGAATCCACGTCGGGAAACAACCATGTACGACTATGTTGGAAATCAGACACAAGTCATGCATTTGTGACGCAGATTATTTTCTAAAATATTTTTGTTTAGTGTATTGTCTTGGATAATTGTTACTCCTGTATTTTGTGTAATATTTATCGATTTTGTGTTTTGTTCAGGTGTTTTTATCTACACTGGACAAACATACAAACACAGCATGCAAATAATCATATTTTCAGACTTAGAGAAATAGTTCTAAATATAATTTCCATTGTTATGATTAGAAAAGTGCTAAATTTAGCATATTGTACACAGAAAGCTTTTGAGCTGTTCAACTGGTGCCAAATTGTTGACTGTTGAGTTATGATATGATCAGTTAGTGTGACTAGAACACAAACACTCCTTTGACTATTGACTATAAAATGCAGCTTTATTCAAACTAGACGAGCTCCCAGTAGAGGGCTGAACCACGCCCATGCATGATGCTCTGTATCAATTTTGATCATCCTACCTATATCCCTTCCTACTTGATCTGCTGACCTCTAACTCCTCAACTGAGCAAGGGACCTTAGACTGATCTTCAGTGCCAAGTTTGATTATCCTGACTTCAGCACTTGCAGAGATATCTGACCGGACATACCCACCCACATACATACTTACCCAGTCAGATACCGAAGCGAATGCAGTAACCCCGCTGACGTACGTGAGGTGTGGTTAATGATGTGAGGCTGCAGATGACAAAAGAAAGTCAAGGACGGTGTTGGCAGCTGGACCTGGATGGACGTGTCTGCCAACATGATCCAGTCCACCAAATGTCCGTTAACTTTACCAAGCGCTTCAGGAAGAGTCTCCACAAGCAGCATCAACAACCTCATTATGGGTCTTTATTTACCGTGATTCCTGCTCTATGACTCGTCTTTGTCTGCCTGTTATCATTTCCATTACAGTGCATATTTGCTTGTTTTCGGATGTTCATTCTGCTAATACTTAGTTTCATATGTTTAAAAAAAATGCACAGAATTTATCATTTTTATTCAGTACATTTTGTATGTGACCAGCCTGCTGATTATTTGTTAAAATTAAGAATCAATCATCTCAGTCGACTGAATGTTTGAAAAAAAAAAAAAAACAGCAAGAACTTTAGATTAGTAGTACAAATTTAAGGCTGGAGCAATTAAAAGGTTGAATTTTTAAATAATAATAACAACAAAAACTCAATTAATAAAACTATTAGCGAACTGTTTTAGCTCCATTTGGATGTACCGCTGGCTAAGCAACATATTTTGTAAATTCTTCATTTATTGTGTATGTGGAAGTCATAATCTGTGAATTAATTAAAGTTTATCACACATAATAAAGGCTAAGCAATTCGAATTTGTGCCCAGTTCCATTTGTACAATTCATGCTACCAAGCAAAAAAGTCATTATTATAAATAAGAGGTTAAAAACAGTAGAATATACACACGTGGACAAAATTGTTGGTACCCCTCAGTTAAAGAAGGAAAAACCCACAATTCTCACTGAAATCACTTGAAACTCACAAAAGTAATAGTAAATAAAAATTTATTGAAAATTAAATAATCAAAAACAGCCATCACTTTTGAATTGTTGATTAACATAATTATTTAAAAAAACAAACTAATGAAACAGGCCTGGACAAAAATGATGGTACCTCTATAAAAGATTGAAAACTATTTGACCAGAGTGACATGATTAACTCAGGTGTGTCATTTAATTGACATCACAGGTGTTTCCAAACTCATAATCAGTCCGTCTGCCTATTTAAAGGGAGACAAGTAGTCACCCTGCTGTTTGGTGAAAAGGTGTGTACCACACTGAACATGGACAACAGAAAGCGAAGGAGAGAATTGTCCCAG
This sequence comes from Acanthochromis polyacanthus, assembly GCF_021347895.1. Taxonomy (NCBI): domain Eukaryota; kingdom Metazoa; phylum Chordata; class Actinopteri; family Pomacentridae; genus Acanthochromis; species Acanthochromis polyacanthus. The sequence continues at coordinate 9,387,034 of NC_067118.1, forward strand.
GACATCCGAAAAAAAATTATAGACAAACATCTTAAAGGTAAAGGCTATAAGACCATCTCTAAACAGCTTGAAGTTCCTGTGACAACAGTGGCTCATATTATTCAGAAGTTCAAGACCCACGGGACAGTAGCCAACCTCCCTGGACGTGGCCGCAAGAGGAAAATTGATGACAAATTGAAGAGACGGATCGTTCGAATTGTATCCAAAGAGCCCAGAGCAACCTCCAAAGAAATTAAAGGTGAACTCCAAGGCCAAGGTACATCAGTGTCAGATTGCACCATTCGTCGTTGTTTGAGCCAAAGTGGACTTCATGGGAGACGACCAAGGAGGACACCACTGCTGAAAAAAACTCATAAAAAAGCCAGACTGGAATTTGCAAAAATGCATGTTGACAAGCCACAAAGCTTCTGGGAGAATGTCCTTTGGACAGATGAGACCAAACTGGAGCTTTTTGGTAAGGCACATCAACTCTATGTTCATAGACTCAAAAACCAAGCATACGAAGAAAAGAACACTGTCCCTACGGTGAAACATGGAGGAGGCTCAGTAATGTTTTGGGGCTGCTTTGCTGCATCTGGCACAGGGTGTCTTGAAAGTGTGCAAGGTACGATGAAATCTGAAGACTATCAAGGCATTCTGGAGAGAAATGTGCTGCCTAGTGTCAGAAAGCTTGGTCTCAGTCGCAGGTCATGGGTCTTCCAACAGGACAACGATCCAAAACACACCGCCAAAAACACCCAAGAATGGCTGAGAGAAAAGCGTTGGACTATTCTAAAGTGGCCTTCTATGAGCCCAGATCTGAATCCCATTGAACATATGTGGAAGGAGCTGAAACATGCCATTTGGAGAAGACACCCATCAAACCTGAGACAACTGGAGCTGTTTGCTCATGAGGAGTGGGCCAAAATACCTGTTGACAGCTGCAGAACGCTCATTGACAAATACAGAAATCGTTTAATTGCAGTGATTGCCTCAAAAGGTTGTGCAACAAAATATTAAGTTATGGGTACCATCATTTTTGTCCAGCCCTATTTCATTAGTTTTTTTTTTTTAATAATTATGTTAATCAACAATTCAAAAGTGATGGCTGATTTTGATTATTTAATTTTCAATAAATTTTTATTTATTGTTACTTTTGTGAGTTTCAAGTGATTTCAGTGAGAATTGTGGGTTTTTCCTTCTTTAACTGAGGGGTACCAACAATTTTGTCCACGTGTGTATATGAGTTGCAGATATATATAATAATAAAGACACGTATGGGTATTTTCTTAAACAATTTATTGAAACATTTTTCATGACATTTGCACTGAATAAAGCATCTCACAAAATATGCTGCTGGTTTTATATTGATGAAGAAAAACATAAAAATATTCTTAACCCTCTTAATATGAGCCTATACAGAGCGGAGTAATGATTCACACAAACCAGTTCATGGGAGAAGAAATCTCACAGTTTTTTTTCTAAAATGATAAAAAGTGAAATCCTAAAGTCTAACACCAGCTTTGAAATTTTAGGATTTCTGTCCAATAAACAAACTGAAACTATTTCACTCAAAGTCATCAATATTACATTGTTTTTACTATGGGATTTTTTGTCTGTTGTGCATTAACTGTTAAACTATTTCCAACTTTTTAGAAAAAACATTTTTCAAACCGAGTTTTTAAAAAATGCGGCTTACTAAATAAAAAGATAGAAAAAGCTTTTACTTGTAGGAAGACAACGAGCTGTTCTATTCTCAGAAATACATGTTTTAAGATGTACCTTTTCACTGTTTATTTCAATAATTTAAGTAATAAATGAAAGACATGTAAGAATCAACAAGCATTATTAATTAAAGACCCTGAATACTTGCATCTCTTCATGTGTATCAGCGTATATACAGATCATATAGAATATATTGTACATGTTAAATCTGGAAGAAATAGAAAACTGCTGCAGAAGGCACTATGGAGGAGGAATTCTGAAACAAGCCACAGCATCATAGAAAACATCTCTGGAATATAAATAGAAGAGGATTTAAGCATAATCAGGCCTATATGTTGCAATCTGTAAAATTAACGACACCTGCTTTCCTTTCAAAATGTGAATTCCTGCACACAGGGTCAGTTGACAATCCTGTTTCTTGGTGAGTTGTGAGTCTAACCGGAGCTCTCGTTTCACCGTGAGCATCTGTGTTGTGGTTGAAATCTGCACAATGTGTGATGGAGCAGAACTACTGAAATCCAGGTGACCTACAATCAGCTGTCTGTGAATATTGTGTTCAGGGAAATGCTTTTACAGTACATGTACTGCATATAGAACACTTTTAAAGCATGTTAGGGACTGCACACAAGCTATAGTTGGGGGCAAAAGTGGATATATTCTTATTTTATTTAGGGAAAATCTAAAATCCTGTCTCCACCTGCAAATTTGTTAGAGGTCCTAGGCGAGTGTTTCGTCCCTATGAATAAGCATTTCTTTTTCCAGCCACACTTGCACATAGTGACAGAAGAATGTTGCCGGCACAGTCCTGCAAAATACCCCTCAGCTGCAAAACTCAAAATTGAAGTCGACAAATTATCTCTAGTTAGAGACATGCTTTTTTTTAGTCTTTTTGCAGCTTTATTTGCCGGTCACAGTGAGAGGAAGACAAGAAAGTGGGGAGAAGACTGGGGGATCGACCTGCAGCAAAGGGCCATGGGTAGGACTTGAACACATGACGGCTGCATGGGAACTATAGCCCCAATTTATGGATCGCCCACTCAACCTATTGAGCTACCTGGGCATCCTCCAGAGACATGTTTTAGATGTTAGGTCACATGTTTTCTGCTTTATGCAATTTGATAGACACCAAATAAGCTATCCCACTGTTCTCATATACACACATGCACATGCAATTGTCCTATTACCCATCCATCCATTATCTAGACACCGCTTTTTCCTCATTAGGGTGGCAGGGGGCCTGGAGTCTATCCAGGCTGACTTAGGGTGAAGTGAGGGGACACTGTGGACAGGTCACCAGTCTATCTCAGGGCTACACATGGAGGCAAACAATCACACTCACGTTCACACCTACATACAATTTAGAGTTACCAATTATCCTCAGCATGTTTTGGACTGTGGGAGGAAGTAAGAGAACCCAGAGAAAACCCACACATGTACGGGGAGAACATGCAAACTCCATGCAGAAAGATCCCGGGAAAGCCAGAACACAAACCGGGGATCTTCTAGCTGCAAGGCCACAATGCTAACCACCAAACCAATATGCAGCCTAAAGTATCCTTTATGATTTCTGAAATTAAAACGGCAAAGAAGACATTTTTCATTATGATCTCCTTCTAGCCATGACTGTGCTGTTTCCATAGAGGTGCAAGACTTTATATTGCAGTGAAAAAAAGAAGAACTTGTAGAAACTGGTTGGATTCAGACGGTTAAAATGTCCTCATTCAAAGGAAGGGCACCCAAAGAGAATATTAAGCTCTGACAAAACATCAGTTCCACCCACCAATAACCTGTGTACAGCCCCTATGTGATAAGAGTATTGAAATAAGAGAGACAGATAATAAAGACACAACATATGTGTGCTCTGAACTGCACGACTGCTTGTAGAAACTGGCCTTCCTGCTACAGTTCGTATTAATGGAACATCGCTGTAGCAGAAGCCTCATGGCTGCTGCTGATATTGGCTCTCTGTGGCCGTGTAGAAATCCTCCAGGACACTCTGCAGGTAATCGAAAGTGGGTCGGTCCTCGGGCTTGTTCTTCCAGCACTCCAGCATGATTTCATAGAGTTCGGTGGGACAGCTGTCCAGGCGCTGCATCCGGTAGCCCTTCTCCAGGGAGCGGATCACTTCTGGGTTGGTCATCCCTGAAAAACAGCAACACATGGCCGAGCTGAAAGAGGCTGCAGAACCAGACTGACTTAACAATCAAGGAGAAGCTTTTCATGAGTTGACTATTTGTTTAGCAGTTGGTCTCAGATTTTCCTTCTGATTTTGGTGACCCCCTAACTTCCTCTTTGGCACCACCCGGAAGTTGATATTTGGAGTTTTAAGTAGATATCGACTGATTATTGAGGCTTATATTTAACTTTTTTTTCTATTATTAAGTGTGCCAATATACAGTCCCCTCCAAACCTTTCAGAACAGAGAGGCCAATTCAATCAACCACTGTGGATCACAAATTGTCTAAAGATTTCATCCATTGAAAATCATACAACAACTGAGTAGCCTTGGCAGAGTACTGCGCTCTGTTAGTGTTTTTAGTGTTATTAAATGTTAGCATGCTTATTATCTAATTACTTGGTCCTTGTGTCATTTCTGACCTTCCCTGAAATTTTCATCTAAATCCGTCAGTCTGTTTTTCAGTAATGTTGCTAACAGACAGACAGACAGACAGACAGACAGATAAACCAACGTTGATCGTCACATAACTCCATCATGTTCCTTGGCGAAGTAATTACCACGAAACACAAATTACAGCTGAGAGTTTCAACAAAATTCAAAATTTGACTCGATAAAACTGAATAGAAATGAGAACTGTAAATATTAGTTTCAGAATCCAACTTCAAACCACAGGACAACTTGAACAAACCTGTTCCTACTGATTGTAAGTGGAAAGTTCCACAATGACATTTGTTGTTTTGTTTTACCTGGGTAAGGTGTTCGTCCATAGCTGATGATCTCAGTCAGCAGGATGCCGAAAGACCAGACGTCAGATTTGATTGTGAAGGAGCCGTAGTTGATGGCTTCAGGGGCCGTCCATTTGATGGGGAACTTAGCTCCTGTTTGTTGCAGAAAATTGAAAATGCAGTTAAAATCCCCGTCACATTCCCATTGGGTCCATGAGGTGCTTTATAAGTTGAAACTTGAAACACTCAGATTTTCACTACGAGGGTCAGTGAAATCATTTCACGTTACTTTGGATCCTTTTCTGAACTATATACATTAACTAGATTTTTCATCTGAGCTGGTAGATTGATACGTGTAATTATTTCCTTATTTTTAAAATATTCATTTTATTTAATATTATTTATCTTATCCCCCCTTTGTCTTCTTTGTTTTCTTTATTTAACTTTTCTTTATTTACTATAGTTATTTTCAAATCTATTTGCTTATTTTCTAGTATAGAATTGTTCTTTTTCATTAATTTTTCTCCTTTTTCTTTTTTGTGTTCTGAGCATTTGGCCTGGTAGTGGGTGAGATAGGGTGCTGACATTCAGATGTGACAATCAATGCTTTTTCAATATTTTTATACCTTGTCCTGTAAATCACACTGTCTGTCTAAAACATTCAAAATGTTCTATAAATAAAGTTGGAAAACAATGCAGTTAAAATAATGACACTGTAATCGAGAATTTAGTCATTTAGCTCCATGACTGTCATCTTCACTCTCTGCCTGCTTTGTATCTCATGTTGTAATCAAATTATTCCATTTTAAATCATCAGGGAGTTTCTGCTCGACCATCTCTGATTAACTTGAAACTTTTTCTTTTTTTGAAAAATCTTGATATTTAAAATAGTATGTTTGAAATCTTGGTTTGAAACGTCAAATACTCTCCTTTTACTGCCATATTCACTTTGTTCAATCCGAGGTTTACAATAATGAACAGTGCACTTTGCAACCACTGCTGCTGTCCGTTTAGGTATCCTTATTTATCTAGAACTGCTGTAGTTTTCTTTTTCTTTCTATTTACATGTACATGTAGCTTAAAACCAACCAGTCAGTTATCCCTTTTTCTTGAAACCCTCTTTCTGACACCACCTGGCTACACAACATGTGACGGTAAACACTTGGTCGTACCTTCTCTGGCCGTGTACTCGTTGTCTTCGATGATTCGAGCGAGACCAAAGTCAGCGATTTTGCACACTAAGGCCTTATTGACGAGGATGTTGGCGGCTCTCAGGTCTCTGTGGATGTAGTTCCTCTGCTCAATGTAAGCCATCCCCTCTGCAATCTGGACACAAACAGTTCAGTATAACATGGTTTACAACAGTGGATATGAGTGGCCGTGAAATGCTTGGATGTGTCGCTACAACATGAGAACTTATTCATGTGTACTTTTTCTGCTCAGCTCCTTTATGTTAGTGCAGGATAAGATCTCTCTTCTATCTGATGAATAATTTAACTGTCAGTCATAGTAGAACTGAATCAAAACATTTAACCTCTTTTCTCTTCACTTTCCTCTTTGCTTGACAAACAGACGGCTAACTGCCTTATTATCTTGCAAACTCATTCATATGTATTGATTTACTTATTTATGTATTTATTCTATTTGCTATCATTATTAGTATTACTTCTGGCCTGGTCTTTATTGTTTTACCTTCTAATTTTCTTTCATTCCACTTGTTCGATTTCCATAATTTGATATGGAATTTTTGATTATTTTAGTATTTTATTTATCTGGTGTTGTTGTATTGATTCATTCTGAACATCTTTCACCACGTTTAACTTGTATTTCTTTGGTCTTTCTCTTTCCGTTTGAACTGACAGACCTTGTGTTCTTCAATTTCTATTTTTGTTGTTTTAATCTTCCTTATTATCCTTCTTTTCTCATGCGCTGTCTGTAAACCACGTCGTAAACTCTGTTTTTCAGATATTATAGAAAAAAGTTATTGTTGTTGCTAGTATCGTGGTCGTTACATTATTATTGTGGTTATTATTGTTGTTTTGATCATAGTTGTTATTGTTGTTGTTATTATTGTTGTTACTATCAATTTTGTTGTTGTTGTTGTTGTTATCATTATTATTATTGTCATTATTATTGCCGTTGTCATTATCGTTGTTATTATTATTGTTGTTGTTACTGTGATTGTTAGTGTTATTATCATTGTTGTTATCATTGTTATTGTTGTTATTATCATGGTTATTAATACTGTTGTTGTTATTGTTATTGTTGTTATTATTCTTGTTATTATCATTGTTGTTATTGCAGTTGTTGTCATTATTATTGTTATTATTATTATTTTGTTGTTATTATTGTTACTATTGTTGTTGTTATCATTGCTGTTGTTGCAGTTGTTGTCGTTATTATTGTTATTATTATTATTATTTTGTTTTTATTATTATTATTATTATTGTTATTATTATTATTGTTGTTGTTGCTATCATTGTTGTTATTAATGTTGTTATTATTGCTATTATTATTATTTTTGTGGTTAGTGTTGTTGAGGTTCTTATATTTATATTTATATTTATGAGGCTCCAGGCTTTTTAAAAGCAAGGCAGATTGGCCAACGTCAGAGCAGGCAAAAATGTAACTTGTTCAACACTTCTAATGCTTTAATGACTGAAAAACAATAACATCACATGACTCTGAGGATAATCACTGGTGGACACCCTTTAAACAGTAGTCATCATTTTACTGTTCTCATAATATGACAGATTTATTTAAAACCAAACAACCAGTGGATCTGCTGTCAGTGGAATAAATGACTGAATAAATCTCACCTGAGCAGAGAAGTCGATGAGCTTTGGAAGCTGGACGCGATTTCCTTCATCACTCTTTATAAAGTCTAATAAACTACCTGTAGGAACAGACAAAATCCATTAACAAACACAAAAAACTGCTTGGGGTTGAAAGTTAACCTTCATTCAATAATTTAATCTATTTCATATGTTTTAGCTATTTTATTTCAACTAACCATATTAAACATAATCCATTAAGTTAAGCTAATAATCTGTTAAAAAAAAGAAAAAGAAAAAAGAAAATGAGAAAGTTTTTGTTTATTAGTTGAGCTATTTTGTCATCTTTACACAAACCTGTCAAATTCATACACAAAGAAAAGTAATATTTCTTGGGACAAACTTAAAGCAGCTCCTCAAAGTGCAGCAATGACTGACTTTCATAATCAAGAAAACAGTAACTGTGCAAAAGTTCTCTGCATGTATACACTGCCTGTTTAAAAAAAAAACTTGCACATTTTAATATTTAATTTGACCTCCTTTAGCTCTCAGAATGACACACATTGATACTATTTTGAAAAACTTCTGCACAGCATTTTTTTCTGTCCAGAGTTGGATTAATTTTCTGCCAGGATCTTTTATTGATGATGGAAGAATCGGACCGCTGCACAAAGTCTTCTCCAGAACATCCCAAAGATTTTCAGTGGGGCTGAGGTCTGGACTCTGTAGAAGCCAATCCATATGTGAAAATGATGTCTCATACTCCCTGATCCACTCATTCTCAGTGTGAGCCCCATGAATCCTGGCATCATCATCTTGGAACATGTCATCAGGGAAGAAAAACTCCACTGATGTAAAGACCTGGTCATTCAGTATCTTCAGGTATCAGCTGACCTCATTCTTTGGGAACATAACGTTGCTGAACCTGACCAACCCCAGATCATAACTCTAACCCCCACAGGCTGGTAGACACTAGCCATGATGAGTTCATCACTTCATCTACCTCTCTTCTTACCCTGATGCCCTCATTACTTTGGAACAGGTTAAATCTGGACCCATCAGACCATATGACCTTCTTCCATTGCTCCAGACTCCAATCTTTATGCTACCTAGCAAATTGAAGCCTTTTTTCTATAATTAGCTTCACTGATCAGTGGTTTTCTTAGAGCTACAGCTGTTTAGTCTCAATCCCTGGAGTTCCTTTTTTTTTTTTTCAATCCCTGGAGTTCCCATTGCAATGTACATGTGGAAATGCTCTTACTTTCACTATTAAACATAACCGTGAGTTCTGCTGTTGATTTCTTACGATCATCTAAGAGTTTGTTCCGACCACATTTGTTCCTCAGAGATGATGGTTCTCCACTCTCCTTCAGGTTTTAATAATGCGTTGGACGGTTCTTAACCTGATTTCAGTAGTTTCAGAAATCTCTGTAGTTGTTTTCTTCGCTTGATGCAGGCCAATAATTTGACCCTTCTGAGACAGATTAACATCTTTTCAATGACACAGGATATGTCTTCTAACATGGTTGTTTAAAAAATGAGAAGCTGCTCACTGCATCAGTTAAGGTTAAAAAAGTTGTTAGCAGCTTAGTTTTATCCAGGCGGCAACTTTGTTTTTTGGACAGGCAGTGTATTTAACCTGCACATATAAACACAAACAGATGCTCACCTTTCTCCATAAACTCAGTGATGATGTAGATCGGCTCCTCCTTGGTCACCACAGCGTTCAGTCGAACCAGCTTGTCATGCTGCAGAGTCTTCATCAGGTTGGCCTCCATCATGAAGGCCTCCACTGACATACTGCCTGGCTTCATGGTCTTTACCGCCACCTTGGTGTGCTTATTGTATGTGGCTTCAAACAAAAGCAGTAGCTATGATTAGCAGGTGTTGGTTTTATCATCTCCATCACCAACTGGATTCTGCAATGATTCATCTCACCCATCCAGACTTCTCCGAACTGCCCTGCACCAAGCCTCTTCTCCAGCTTGAGTGAAGATCTCGGGATTTCCCAGGCGTCCTTCTCCCATGGTTTCTCAGGTTTCGGGCTCAAGCACGGGTTAGTCAAGGATTGGCAGAGGCCATCTCCCTGCTCTGAATGTAACAGAATAAAATGTCATGATTTGATTTTTTCTGGATTGACAATCATGGACAATAGTTTGCAGTTTTTAGTTTCCAATAACTCCTATAACTCTGAAGTCTCGGTGTCCTGCTTGGTCAAAAATATACATAGAACAACTCTAATTACTGGTTAATTGTCTTTTGACAGTTTCCCCCTCAAATAGGAACTTTGGGTTTCCATCCATGACTTTTAGTTGTATCTTTCACCCCCCTTTACAGATTTGGTACAGGTAAAGTGAATTTGTTGTCTTTCTGACACAGACGTGCTTCTGTGATGATACAGTCCACAGGTTCCTAAAGAGGAAGAAATCACCAGTCTAAAATCTTCATTCTAGCCTGATTGAACCATTTCTTTACCACATTTGATGGGTTTTGTCAGGGCTCCCTCCTCACCTCCATCCTTCCCACCTGACATCCCCAAATACCCCTTTTCCCATCTGCTTTTCTCCCCCTCTCCTGTTTCCTCTGCCCTGCCTGTCCCTCATCCACTCCTCTGCCCCGCCTGTCTCATCTGTTCCTCTGCCCTGCCTGGCCTGCCTATCTTTCATCTGCTCCTCTGTCCTGTCTTTCCTCTACAGCTCGGTGCCTGAGTGGAGTCTAGCTTCTCCAGCTGACTCCACTCAGGCAATCAACTATCTCCACGTCTCCCGGGCAGCTGACAATCATCTCACTAATGACTCACCTCTGCAATAAAGACCGGCTCAGCCTTCCACTCCCTGCCAGAGTATTGAACAAAGAACCATGCAGTTCGGTTTGCTCTCTAGCCGCCTTCAGCATTTTCTGTTTTGAGTTCTGCCGTGTTTTTTGACATTGTTTTTCTCCTGCTTTCGTTCAGTTCGGCTGCCCGGGAACCCCCACTCCTGCCTGGAACCCCCACTCCTGCCTGGACCCCCCACTCCTGCCTGGACCCCCACTCCTGCCTGGACCCCCCACTCCTGCCTGGACCCCCCACTCCTGCCTGGACCCCCCACTCCTGCCTGGACCCCCACTCCTGCCTGGACCCCCCACTCCTGCCTGGACCCCCACTCCTGCCTGGACCCCCACTCCTGCCCGGAACTCCCCGCTCCTACACCCTGGTTTTCCCCCCACCTAGCCACCATTCTCACCCCCAAATAATAAACCCCTTGCATTCAGCCAGCCCTGGTAGTGTGGTTTTCTGCTCAGGTCCACCAGCTCAGCTCGTGACAGGTTTGGGCTCATTGTCTTATTGAAACATTAAACTGTGTCCAAGATCAACCTTCTGACTGATTTTAAATTTTTATTCTCCTTCTTCACTATTTCATTCACTTTGTGTAAAGCTCCAGTTCCAAACAGAGCATGATACTGCCACCACCACGCTTGGTAGCAGGTTTGGTTTTCTTTTAAGGCCTCACCTTCTGCCCTCAAAACAGATTTCTGATCAGCTTTTGTTCTATCTGACCACAGAATTTTCCTCCAGAAGGTTTTTTCTTTGTCCATGTGATCAGCAGCAGACTTGAGTGGAGCTTTAAGGTTCTGCTTCTAGAGGAAGAACTTCCTTCTTCATGGATCCTCTCAGTTCATGTTGATGTAAAACACTATGGACACTGACAGCTGTGTTCCAGCAGCTTCTCATTCATTGAGATCTGCTTTTTTCTGATTCTTGGTTGACTCTTGACCATCCTGACCAATGGTCTCTCAGCCCTCACCTCACCCTCTAACCCAAACCCTAACCCTAACCCTTTTCAGATCTGTGCTAAGCTCCTCAGACTTTCCACTGTAGTGACTGAATCTAATAAGTGGATCTAATGGGTTTCATTTAAATTGGCTCAGAGGAGTCAGCAGCTGTAGTCAATCGTAATCACCCAGGAGAATTTAAGAGGCCATGCTACTGAGAAAATTTGAGTAACATAACTGTCTACATAATTCGATTTGCTGTCTGTATATTTTTGACCCAGCAGATTGTCATATTTTCAGGAGACCTATAATAAATAAATGTTTTTTTTTGTGTCACAAAGATGCATGTGTTTTAGTGATTCCGTCATTGAAATTTTTGAGTTATTAACGGCCATGAAATACACGATCTTTACAAGTGTATGTAAACTTTTGTTCACAACATCTAGTTGTCCGAGTTAACGTGTTTCTGTTTGCGTGGACAATGTTGGTGCTGGTACTAATTAGAGAGCAATGCAATCTGTCCTTCAATCTGTTTACCCTGATAGTCTATCTATCTGAGGTACTAAAGTTGGCCAGCAGAGAGCGCTGTGCACCACTATGAGAATAATATGAGTTTGGTGATGGAACATAGCTGAAGTTACCATTAAATCAGTCCAAATTGCACAAGATTTCGCCTTAAAGATTACTGAGAATTTCTTGACAATCATTTCAGGAATACTACATGAATACTGAAAAGAACTTTTCTAGTCATAACTCACTCTTGTAATGGCTGACCAGCTCCTGCAGGGTGCTGAAGGTAATGCGAGGTGAGATGTAGAATCCTCCGTTGTCCAGCGTACGGATCTTATAATGTTTGACTGTGTCGCCGGACTGAGCATCGCTGTCCCGGACAGACAGGGAGTAGCTGCCTGTGGTGAAACAGAAACAAAACAGCAGTTCTCATTTCATTCACGGGGGATTTCTAAATGCTGAGACCAGCTTATATTTTTTACAAGATTCAGCATTTTAAAAGTCTAACATTGTTTATGTTAGGAAGTTACAGGTGTCCAGTGTCTCTCAAAGATGTAGAAAAGCTTTTGGACCTGTAGACCAACATAGGGCATTTAAAGATTATTAGATTTAAACATTCAAAAGTTTGGTATCACCCAGACAATTTCATGTTTTCCACGAAAACTCACACTTTTATTCATGTGCTAGCATAACTGCACAAGGGTTTTCTAATCATCAATCAGCCTTTCAACACCATTAGCTAACACAATGTAGCATTAGAACACAGGAGTGATGGTTGCTGGAAATGTTCCTCTGTACCCCTATGGAGATATTCCATTAAAAATCAGCTGTTTTCAGCTGGAATAGTCATTTACCACATTATCGATGTCTGGACTGGATTTCTGATTCATCTTCACTGAAAAAACAACTTTCCTTTCAAAAAATATGAACATTTCTAAATGACCCCAAACTTTTGAATGGTAGTGTAGCTTGCAAGCCTAAACCTTGAAGACATAATCTACCTTCAGAAAGCCACAGAAGACAACTGCTTTCATCAGCTGAACAAAACTTCAAATGACGAATAAACAGAACATGTATAAAACAGGACTAGAGTCCCTATAAACTACTTATTTGAAGTATCTGACCCATATTCACGTTCTAATTTATGAATTCATTGAGAGAAACATTCACTTTTGGTCACTTGGAGAAGCTGTGAACACACCATGGCCACTTTGCGGTTTTAAGCTAATTTTGTCTAATGTGTCACCAAAAAATGACTTATTCACATGTTCAGCAGACACTGAGCAGCATTTATTTTTGGTCAAGTCTCTGATAACCTGACCAAAATAAGGATATTAGTCACTGTCCTTTTAACTCTGCAACAGGTCTTGAGAAACTCTCTTTTAGCTTTGTGACTCTCTATGTTCACCAGTTGGTCACAAACTTGGCTAATAGTGTAGAAATCATGAATCTGTTTTTTGTGTTAAAACAGCTACAACTGGAACAGATGCTCATGAGATCAACCAAAATATTGAAGTTGCAGCCTGTAAACCCAATGCAGTGACTTCAAAGATGCTCAAAAAGCTTCTACAGCCATTGAGAACCGCAGAGCCTGGATGTAATTCTCAGAGAAGTTGATATTATGAGCAGAAACCTATAAGAGCAGCTTTAAAGGAAAGTTAATAACATTAATATTCTGAAGACGAAAATGCTGGTGAGTTTAAATTCATGTTCGCTTTTTTTTAAAATTTCCAAATTTACATTATTTATCAAACCCAGAAATTGTAAAAAAGAGAGAGAATCATTTACATTTTTTTAACTATTCATCTGTGACAAGCTATTTAGTCAAGAAAACCTAACCAAATCTAAGCTTATAATCATGGTACTTCATCAGAATCATTTTATTCTACATTTTTTACAAAACAATGTCAAAAATTAACCATTTACTTTCGCTAAAGTCTGTAAAAAACTAAAGATTTAAGAAGCCATTAGTGACTCAGGTGTGACCAACAGTCATGTGACAAAAATTCTGTGAGTTTTTAGCTGAATTAGGTTGAACTGCAGGCTGTGTTTACACATAGTGGAAAGGAGACAAGATCTCTCTCTCTCTCTCTCTCTCTCCCTCTCTCTCTCTCTCCCTCCCTCTCTCTCTCTCTCTCTCTCTATATATATATATATATATATATAAGTATATATTATAGGATTTCTAACTTTATCATATTGAACAGAAAACATTTCTAAGTTTACTCTGCTTCTCGTCATGGCTGTGCTGTTTCCATAGAGGTGCAGGACTTTTTACTGCTGGTAAAAAATGAGCCTACAGTGACTAAAAATGTGTGTGGGTTGAAGTCACTAATCTCATAACCTAAGCAGCCTGTAGTAATGTGCTTGATCTGGTTACTCATTGCCCTTTATGACTGCTCAAACTGCCCCAAGACGAAAAACAGAGAGTGTGTTTTTGACTGTTTCTTGACTCACCCTTGGTGGTCTCACTGTCTCGGATCATGAAGGATCCCATTTTGTTCCCAGGGGCAAGCAGCTGCCGCTCAGCATCTTTCCTGCTGACGCCCTTAAAGAACCATCTGAACAACAGGAAACAGATCCGTCAGCAGCGAAACGTCTCAACGGCTCCTCATGTCCCACTCATATCGTGCTCTGCTTCCTCGCTCATTTCCACTACAGAAGGTGCCACCTAAACCCAGCATGTGATACTACTGCTACTACTACTAGGTAAAATACACCACTACTACTAGAAATGATACCAATAGTGTAAACAAATGTAATGTGATCCCTTCTGACAGCTTCTCATGAATCAAAAACCACAGTTTACACCACTAATCCAGATGCAGCTGTGGACTTTAGCTTCCATACACTTGTAAAGATCATGTATATCATGACAGTCTTGAGATTCCTATAACTCTGATGTTTCACATGTGTCTTTGTCACAAAAAACAATCGTATTTCATGGATTTATTAAAGGTTTTCTGGAAATGTGACAAATTCTGCTGGGTCGAAAATATACAGACAGAAATGCTTATATATGGTTAAATGTGCATTAGTCATGTTAACCTCATTTAGGTGCCCCTGGTTTCCGTCCACAAATTTCTGGTTTATCTTTGACCCTCCTCTAAACAGAATTGGTGCATTTACACTAAATTTGTTGGATTTATGACACAGACTTGTTGGTTCTCAATGGGTTTAAGTCAGGACTTTGGGGAGACCAGTCTAAAACCGTCATTCTGGTCTATTTCTATTCTAGTCATTCTAGTCTATTTCTATTTCTTTACCACGTCTGATGTGTGTTTGGATCATTGTCTTGTTGAAACACCAAACTGTGTTCAAAATCAACCTTCTGCTGATGATTTCAGGTTTTCTGACGAATGTGGAGGCAATCCCACGTCTTCATTATTCCATTTACTTTGTGTAAAGCTCCAGTTCCACAGAGCATGATACTGCCACCACCATGCTTCCTAGTAGGTTTGGTATTCTTGGGTTTAAAAAAAAGACGGACTAAAGACAGTCAGAAACCAGTCCTAAAAAGTTGTAAATCAAAAGTCAAAATCAAACCTAAGCCAGTGCAAACAATTTTCAGAACCAGTCAGAATACAGTCTGAACTCAGTTCAAATCCAAAACTGAAACTGTTTTAGAAATAGTCCAAAAATAGTCCTAAAAAATGTCATAAACCAATATAAAGACACGACCGAAACCAAACCAAAATTAGTCCAAGACCAAGACTGTCTGCAATACCAAAACTGATCATTCAAGTTCTTGTATGTACATTTTTGACCCAACAGATGCTGTCATATTTCCAGAAGACCTGTTATAAGTAAATAGTTGTTGTTTTTTTGTCACAAAGATTCACGTGTTTCAATGATTCCTTCATAAACATTTAAGAGTTTTAGGTGTCATTGGAAACTCAAGACTGCCATGATACATATATGGTCTTTACATGTATGTAAACTTTTGTTCTAGACTGTAAATGTGTTTTTATTCCACTCACTCTTCCGCTTCCAGAGTATCTTTGGCTACATAATTACTGGGGATGTAGCCTTCCTTGCCTGTGCTGATTAACATGGCTCTCCACCACTCGCCCGACCTACAGAAAGCGAAGACACACAAACAACACAAACACTATAAACCACAAGTGTCACATATTCACGGACTAAATTGGGACTAAAAGTGAAACAGCCGAGAATAAATGTGTTATTTTGTCGCTGATCAAACTCGACGTACTCCTCTAAGATTTTGAGCTTGTCGCCCTTTTTGAAGCCGAGGTCTCCTTCGTGAATGGCCTCGTAGTCGTACAGCGCCATGGCAATGCTCTCTCCTGCACAAAACAAAAGAAAGCATAAAAAAAAGACTCTTATTGACATGTCCATTTGTGCATTGTCACGTGACAATGACCAGCATGTAAAGAAATACTCAAATATTTAATGTTATGTGACTGAGTGTGTTGGTTTTTTTTTCCACTGCATTAAGGGAGTGAACAGAGCTTATCTTTGTTACTAACGCTGGGTTCCCCATACGTACTTTGACTATGTGACTTCCTCATATGCAGGATAATAATAGCAGCAGGGCGGGTCTACTGTGAGCTGAAGCCTGTGTGGTGAGAGGGGCTATCGTCTGCACCCACACTGCACGCTTTTCCTCTCTCGAGCTTTGTTTTTGTGCCTCTAACCGGTTTCTCGTGCTTTTGAAAATGACATATTGCACGAGGGTGTTGACAGCAGATTAGAAATATATTTGTAATTGACTAAACTTGGTGCTTTATTTTATGGCTGGCTTAAAAAAAAGGTGCAAAATCAATCTCTAATACAGAAGAATTGAGTAAATAAACTCACCGTCTGAAGAGTTGGCATTGGAAAGCATTTTGGCCTAAGGAGACAAAGACAGAAAGACACATGAAGGTGTTGATTCTTGAAATAACAGTTAAGAAAACCTTCTTTCAAAGCCTCATTAGTCATTTTTGAGCTTCTTCCTTCTAGTGAATGCCCTGAAAACAAAGCACAACCATGAAAACACTAAGCTCACAGGAAGCAGGATTCCTGTGGAGTCATATTCCTGGTTACATGAAAATTTAAGACAAATATTAACTCTGTTTTCGTCCTCGGTAGAAATATTTAGTGCATTTTTGATTAATCTTTAACTTTAGTCAGTGGCTGACTCGGTTTACCAAGCCTTCTCATTTAAGCCTCAAAGCAACAAAACATGCAAACAATTGAATTTTAATGATTTTTTTAAATGAATTTGGATGTTAATTTCAGAAACATTGCAGAAATTACACCATTTATCAGACCCAGAAACTTTAAAAACTGAAAAAAAGACGTATTTTCAACTTTCTAGCAGTTTTTTGAAACAAACAATCCACATAAAGTTCAAATAACTTAAATAAAAGGCTTTCTCAAAGGGGATGCTTGAATTTGTTGGGTATTTTTGTAGGGGTTTTAGTTAGTTTTACATTAGCC
The DNA here is from genome assembly GCF_021347895.1 of Acanthochromis polyacanthus. NCBI lineage: Eukaryota > Metazoa > Chordata > Actinopteri > Pomacentridae > Acanthochromis > Acanthochromis polyacanthus. The sequence continues at coordinate 9,404,124 of NC_067118.1, forward strand.
AGGTACTGTAGGGCATCAAACATGCGGCCCATGGGACGACTTTGTAAAATGTAAAAATTCCAGAGAAGACATTAACTGCAAGTTGTACATTTGCAAAACTATAAATTTAAAATAATTTCTAGACCATGACAAACTGTTTTGGTCAGTAAGTAAAATACCAGATTTTGCTCATTGTTCTTTTGTCATTTTGTGTCTCATTTTTGTCATTCTGTGTTTCCTTACCTATAGGCACTTATAAATAAATAATATGTATTATTATTTACTCCGCCAAACAACACGGTGGAGTTATGCGGCAATCATTGTGTGTTTGTCCTTCCGTCTGTCTGTCTGTCTGCCTGTCTGTCTGTCTGTCTGGTCACAACATTACTCAAAAACGGACAAACGGGTCTGGACGAAATTTTCAGGACAGGTCATAAATGACACAAGGACCAAGTGATTAGATTTTGACAGTGATGCAGCTTATAGTCTGGATCCACGGATTTGTTAAAGATTTCTGTATCATTGCGAGACAGCGGCACGGCATCACTGTAACCATGACAACAAGTGAACACTACATCGGCTGTGTGCTTCCGATCACATGATTGTGATCCTACTACAAATCCACAACTGCAGACTTATCAGGACTTATCCATCAGAAATCATACAACACCTGAGCAGCCAGTACTGTGCTCTCTGAGTGCTTTTCTTGTTATTATTATTATTATTATTATTATTATATGAACAGTGTTTATTGGGATTTTTGAGTTTTTGGCATTTTTGAATAATTAAACATCACTGCTGTTCCTGAGAAATGAACCTAAGAGGAGGGTTAAGACTAAAATTCAGTCAGAATTGAAGCATTTGAAGAGAAGGGAAGAAGGAAGAAGTTTGTCTTGTCAGACCTAAATAAGCAGTCTGTAGTTATCTTTACTTTATGTGTCTCTTGATGTCAGAAACAGTTGCTGACACTGAGAGCTTATTTTAACTCTAACAGTTCCAGAGGTAAAATAAGCTGAGCAGACACCAGACAGACAGAGTCGGTAGACGTGGACGTCAATGAGATAATAGACATGTTGCTTAACACTTTTGATTCTAAATCCCCTGTGTGAGCGCTCCGGTTCTGCTTCTGTCATTTCCTCTTTCTGCACCAAGAGTGAAAGAGGTTTTTACAGTCAACACACAGGAAGCAGTGGCCAGAGGAACCACAGACTTACTGCTGCTCTCAGGCCACACATCAGACTGACCAGTACAAAAACACACAAATACTAATGAACACAAATCTATCCTCTTTTACCTGCAAAGAGGAAAAAACTGGTCAAACTGCGTGCTCTTTTATCTTTCACACCCCGCTGTATTTTTCTTGTTTCTGCTTTTACAACCAGAAGTCTTCCTCATTCTATATTTAAAGTCACGGCACTTCTGCAGGTGCATTGTGTGCATTGACTAAAATAGCATATTTTCAGTTATAATGCTATGCTATTTAATTTTTGTTTTCTGCTACATTAATCTGCAGGCTGTAGTTACTTTTCAGATCACATTTCTTCTTTTAGATCAAGAATTTAAGCATTAAATCAACATTTCATCAGATGGAAGATCAAAACAGCTACATTTAACCAGGTTTCCCCTCAAGAAAGCAAAGATAAAACAAAGGTGAAAAAGAGCTTGTCTTACAACAGTCACACAGTTTTTTCTTTTATTTTTTTTCCTCACTGTAGTTTAATTTTTTGCAGCAATATAAACTTCTGCACTTCTATGGAAACAGAGCAACCATGACTAGACGTAAAGAGAACTCAGGAACGTTTTCTAACACAGTTAGAATGCCATAAATCACTAAAAAAAAATCATTTACAAAAAAAAGAAATTTATTTGATTCTCTATTTTATAAAAATTGAAAATAACAATCAATGCATACACCATTTTTCCATGTTCCCATGGAAGTTACCAACACTGGAAAAAATAGTGGCTCTGCATACTGTCAATATTTTAGGATTTACTCGTTACTTGTGTGAACACATCCTGCAGTTCAGCCAAATCTTTACTGAATTTTTGTTGCATGACTGTTGGTCACAGCTGAGTTGCTGATGGCTTCATATTTGCATCAGGCATCACAGAATTCTTAAACTTTTCCAGAATCTGGTTTGAACAAAAGGTTTATTTATGGGGAATTTTTACATGAGACATGTATAGTAAAAGATTTAGACAAAATTGCACAATTTTGAGCTCACATTTGGTTGTTTTTCCTGATAGAACCATACATGACCGGCGATTGTTTCGAAGACTCTGATTTTTTTCTGTTTTTTACAATTCTGGGTCTCATAAATGGTGTTATTTTCTGATTTTTTTTGAAAAGATAACATGTTTTTGGGATCAAAGTCTTAATCTTATCTTATCTTAGAATAAAGCACCAAACAGTATTAGGTATATATCAGAAATACTTCATATGTATGTAATATTTAGTATTTCTAATAGTAATATGGGTAATATAGCTAGTGTTTTCGATACTTCAATTGACTCCGAGTTGTTAAAGAGTATTTTTATTTTGCTGTTGTTTAAAGTAGAGAATCTGGATAATGCTTCTCAGTTGGTTCTGGCTCTGTCAGAGCTTTCTTCTCACCACTGTGCTGCTCAGTTGTTTGGTTTTTCTTTTTAATATTCTTGATCTTACAATGGGATGTGCCCTGAAATGACTTGTGTTGGGAACTGGAGCTAATGAAAAGATTACACTACAGTATATAAACAAGGAAGGTGTAAACTATTGTTCAGACTTCTTTCCGTCACCACGTTGCTGCTTACAGCTTTGCTCCCAGAGTTTCCTTCGCTTGGATCTTTGATGCAGTGATAAAAGCCTAAATGTATTAAGTGCATAAATATGCATCTATGTTTGGTCCTGACTTCCTGACAAGTCTGTTTTACACTGCTGGTACTGCAGATAATAGAACACAGACTGGAAAATCAATTAGTTTATTGGTATTTCTAAGGGAATATTGAGTTTTTTTATTAATATTAATATTATTAGTATTAGTTTCACTTTAACTTGACCAAAAATTTGAATTACATTCTTCATTATGGGATAGTGTCAGATCTAAATTCACTTCTTGAGAATCCTGTTTAAATGAGAAATAATTAAAACTCATTACATAATTAGAAATAAGTCATTGAGCGCAGTTAAAAAAGTAGCAGTGAACTAATGTATTAACTTAAACATTAGCAGCCTGACCATTGGGAGGATCAATAATGTCTGTTTATGCTGGTCTTGTTGGGGCTGTTTTTAAACCCTAACTCTGGTTTTAATACCCTACTGTATATGCCTAAAAACCAATATTCTATCCACAGCTGGTGAAATTGAGTACAGCAGGGACCAGCTGGAATCATGACTTATGTATGATCTGGATAATCCTTCACAGTTAGTTCTGGTTCTGTCCGAGGTTTCTTCTCGCCACTGTGCTGCTCAATTGTCCAGTTTCTCTTTTTAATATTCTTGACAGTACAATGCAATGTGCCCCGAAATGACTGATGTTTGAAATTGGAGCTATATAAATAAAACTAAACTGAAATGAAAAGATTACACTTTATAAGAAAGGAAGGTGTAAATGATTGTTCAGATTTCTATCCATCACCACGTTGCCGCTTACAGCTTTGCTCCCAGGGTTTCCCGCGGTGGGATCTTTGACGTAGTGGGCCGTCTGTGCTGGGTTCAGCAGCTCATTGGTACCGGTCCCTTTGCCGAGAGCCTCCTGCTCCTTCTTAGAGCCCACACAGCCCATGATGCCTTCTGCAGGACGACAACAGAGAAACAGCAAGACGTTAAAACTGTGGACATGAGAAGGAATAAAACACACTTGGATGGTAAAAGCAGCCAAACCAAACCAAAGCCTCCAGACCTCAGAGTGGCTTGATGTGAAAGAGAGAGTTGGTATGTTTTGGTGGGATTTATTACTGAACATAAACTAAATGTGCAAAATAATAAGATAAGATAAGATAAGATAAGATAAGATAAGATAAGATAAGCTAAGATAAGCTAAGATAAGATAAGATAAGATAAGATAAGATAAGATAAGATAAGATAAGATAATCCTTTATTACTCCCCGTTTCCAGGGGAATTTCCCATGTCACAGCAGCATACATCATACAATAGATACATACAATAAAACATATTGGAAAAATAGATTCCTGTCTCATAAAAGGCGATAAAATGATATTTTCAGGCTTTTGTTACATAAACCTGGTTGAGAGCCACTAAAAGTCCTTATACTGGCTATGAACTAGTTCCAGTTATTCTGTTGACACATAATAAGTAAAGAATTCATTTATTAGGTGACTTTTGAAATAACAAAGAGACACCACCAGGAGAGAAAATAAACCTAGCTCCCTTCCATATTGATGCTATATGTAATAATCATGCTTGTATTTGACATTTGCAATCAATAATTGGAGAGTTAATACCAAACTTTAATTGTTCCTCCCATACACTGAGTAAATAAATCAATAAAACTCAAAGGTTGTTCACGCAAGCAGCATATTGGGACCCATAATTAAGCTTTATTGGAACAGGAACTCTAGCAACCATAATTATTTTTACTTCAGCAAAGGAGGAAGTAGAGCGTCATAAAGTTAAAAAAGGAGGTTGGGGTTGATGGATGGGTCAACATGTGAACTTAACATGGAGCACAGCTGTTCCAGTTCCACACCAACAAAATCAACATCTAACCCACATGTTTCATTTTTCTAACCATGACCCGTTTCAACTTGTTTTAACCTAAAAAATGAGCTATTTTTGTGTCTATCTGGCACGCAAATTCAGTAGATGCTTCCCTGACTTGTACTAATATGTTTGGGGGAACAAATCAACGACAGTAATGACGTATTAAAGGTAACAAAGGAGTCTGCAAAGGAGATCAGTGGGCTAGTGGGACTTGTTGAGCCTAAAGTCAGAGTTTTTAACTTGCTAGATCACCACGGTAACTGATGCTGCACAGCTTGATCGCCATGGTAACTGATGGTGCATGGTTAACGTGCTCCAGAGGAGGTTCTGTGCAGAGTTTCAGATTTATTTTGATGTAGTGTCACAATTTCAGCATTTTTTTTTTCTAACAATATTCTCTACAGGCAATGAAGTTCTTAACTTAGACGTATTATTTCTATACATCTGCTGAGCTGAAAGTTAGTAATCCCACTGGCAAAAGCCTAAATACATTTGGTTGTTTTTGTTGTAAATGCATAAATATGCTTCTAGTTTCAAGTTTGTTTTACACAGCTGAACCACAGCTAATAGAAGCACAGATGAATCAATTAATCTAAGAGAATATTCAGTTTTTCAATTAGCACCAATAATTTGACTTCAACTTCCAAAAACAAACAAAAAACTGAAGTGATTCCCGCAAATTCTTCATTTTGTATCAGACCTAAATGCAATTCTTGAGTATTATGTGTGAATGTAAGAAGTTTAATATGCAGCCTTCACGTTTAAAATAAGCTGAGTGTAGCAAATAAAGTAGCAGTGAACTAATATATTAACTTACTGTTGAGCTGTTGGGGCTGTTTTTAATCCCTAACTCTGGCTTCAATGCAAAACTGTATATGCCTAAATACAAATTCATTACAGCAGGTAGCAGCTGGCATCATAAGTCAAGTAAATTGAATTGAAAAGTATCACCACTCAGGATCTTGTTGTTTGTTCTTGTTGGTTACAGAGTAAACCTGCAAACTGCGGTGAAGGTACTAAAAAAAAAAGTTTTGCTGTCTGATGCCACAAAGTGTGAGACGGAGGTGAAGAAGACAAAGCTGCTTCGTCCTGCTTACAGGTGCTCTGCTAAATTTACTAACCAAAAGTGTTTTTACATTTTAGTGTAAAGAGTCCTGCTACCCTTAACAGTCTCAAAATTTCTTTAAATTGTTAAAAAAAATGTTGTCAGCAACCAAAAATAAAAATGTAAATTGCATACTTTTCTCCTTGACTGCTCCACGAGCCTTTTTTCGCATTACAGTTTATAAGGGATGTAATAGGTCATTACCTGCTATGTAATAAAATGATTTGTTGAATACTTTAAATCTAAACCAACAGTGAACGTGGCTCTGAACAAGACAGAGAAAAATCAGTGGAGGACGGAGCTGAAACCAACACAGATCCAAATAGAGGTAAACTCTGAGTGAGTGACTTAAAGATTCTAAAAGCGCTTTGCAACATGTCACTCATTCACACGTTTGCACACCAGTGGTGACAGAACTTCCAAGCAAGGAGCTGCCTGCCATCATTAGCAAGTTGGGGTTCAGTGTCTTGCCTAAAGACACTTTGACACGTGTGAAACCTTGAAATTAGTGGACAGCCTAGTCAACATCTGAGCCACAGCTGCTCAGTGTTCAGTTGTACCTTTGAAATGGAGACTTTGAATCATCTCGTGACTCTGAGAAAGAACCACAGACCGTTGTGTACAGACCTCATCCTTGAAAACATGGATGTGGTTGTCATGTCTGCCATTTTAGAAGAATTTACCGAACTACGCAACCATTCAAAAGTTTTGGCTCACATAGAAATGTCCATATTTTTGAAGGAAAAGCAGTTTATTTCAATGAAGATAACATTAAATGAATCAGAAATCCAGTCTTGACATTGTTAATGTGGTAAATGACTATTCTAGCTGATTTTTAATGGAATATCTCCATAGGGATACAGAGGAACATTTCCAGCAACCATCACTCCTGTGTTCTAATGCTACATTGCGTTAGCTAATGGTGCTGAAAGGCTCATTGATGATTAGAAAACCCTTGTGCAGTTATGTTTGCACATGAATAAAAGTGTGAGTTTTCATGGTGGGTCGCTATCGCAGGTCCTTCATTCCATCTGCTGTAAGACTGAACAACATCAGCATCACTGGCTGATGTTAACATAAACTGGACTTATATCATATCATCTTAAACCATAAAAATCTGTACAATTCCTTGCACTGCTGGCATTTTCTGCACTTTTACATTTATTCCACAAGCCATTTTTTGCTGATTTCATTTATTTATAGCGCAGTAATACTCTATTTATTCATTTTTCCTCCTTCATTCTTGTATATATTGTATATATTATTGGTATTATAATTATTTTCTTCACTGTACTTATGGTTAGTGCTGCTCTGAAAGATTTTTGCTGCTGTAACATGGGAAATTTCTCCTGACGTGGGGAGTAATAAAGGATTATCTTATCTTACATGAAACATGAAATTGTCTGGGTGACCCCAAACTTTTGAATGGTAGAGCATATTCAAAAAGTATATTCCTTATTTCACAGAGCATTCCATATAAGCTTACTAGGAAAAGACAATTACTGAAACTCCAATTACACCCTTGTCCTCCTCCAACCCAAACCTCTACATTCATCCTCTCAAGCTTTCTCCTCCTCTTCCAGCTCTGGGACCTCCATCAGCTCAGCCCCACCTCACCTCACTCATCTTCTCTGTTCTCCGTTGTCTGGTGTCTCAGCTGTCTATGTCAACATGCTGCTGTTACATATTAATTTCCTATTAAGGATCAATAAAGGAGATATTCTATTCTATTCTAATCTATTCTATTCTGAAAATCAGACACAAAATAATATAATACTTTTACTTCAAGTACTGTTTAAGAGCGGCTCAAATGAAAAACATTACTGTTTTTGCTGACCTCCAATGGCTTAACTTCTCCATTATTGCAGAAATGTACTGTCGCATTACTAATATGTGTGGCTAGAAGCTCAACATAGTGCATTTCTTAGTACACCTCTCAGCGTTTTTCAATCTGATGTTTTGTCGTCTGATTTCAGAGGTCTGTTCGAGTTACTTCAGGTTTAAACCTGACCTTTCACGAATAGAGGACATCGTCATGGTAACATATGCTGCACATCTAAAATGTAACAGAGTGACAAATATAAAATCAGTACCTACTAATTTATCATTTCTTCTGGAGCTCAGTGTGCAAACCTAAACCCTTTTCTTTGAGCGCAGATGTGACAGATTTTACTTTCCTCTTGACTACAAGCAACACCAAACCCGTTTCAGTGTTGCGTTGGTATGTGTAGAGCGATTTAATCCAATAACCAAACCACTAAAGCCTCGTACTTAGTGGAGATTTACAATAAACAAACTTGCTGGTTTGAATTATCTTTTAATATTTGCCCTTCACTTGCACCCAAAACCCAACCAGAGCTGCAGCTGAAAGAATGAGGATAAAATGGCCTCACATAGGAGACGCATAACTCAATTAAAACCTTTTTACAGTCAGACCTGCTCATGCATGATGGCGCAGAGATAGGAGCTTATTGACCCTTTTTACCAGCATTCCTTGCTGCTTTGGCTGCGTTGTTTTTGGCCTATATTTTCCTCGCACCCTTTTAGAATTACAGATTGTTCTTATTTTGAGAAACGTGCAGCTGTAGACCTGTTCATGTTTCATCATCTGGTGCACCACTTATCTGAGGCGCTCATAGTCACATTTAGAAAGTTTGGTCTGACTAAACGAGCAGATAACCAGGTTTGTGTGACCGAAATAACAACAAGAAAAGCCCTCATAGAGCGCAGCGCTCCACCAAGGCTGTTCACTCCCCAATATGGCATTGTCAGAAATGCAGCATTTTTTTTGTAGAAATGCTGCATTTTTTAATTATTGATGATCAGAAACCACTGCACCATAGAATGAATCCATTTAATATAGATGTACCCACAAACAAAATGACCTTGCATTGAGCACAAACGTGTGTTATGCATGTGTATGTTATGTACGGATACCAAATCCTCGACCTAAATATGTAGCGAATGGTGGAAATTGATGGCACTCAGAAACACTCCCAACAATTTAATCAGTTATTCCTTGAATCATTTCCGATGGATAAATCCCAATAAGTCTGCAGCAGTGTATTTGTAGTAGGATCACAATCATGTGATCGTCAGCAGGCAGCTGATGTAGCGTTCATATGTTGTCATAGATACAGTGACGCTGTGACGCTATCTGGCGATGATACACAAACAAATCTTTAACAAATCTGTGGATCCAGACAATAAGCCACATCACTGCCAAAATCTAATCACTTGGTCCTTGTGTCAATTCTGACCTTCCCTGAAAATTTCGTCCAAATTCGTTGGTCTGTTTTTGAGTAATGTTGTTGCAGTACAAGCCCCGGGTTTTAAGGAGTATTATTGTACGTTAGCTGCTACCAACATAAAACACAAGTCAACACGTTTAAGACAGAACATTTTAACATTCAAAGGATATTCGGAGGATGTTGTCAGATTACGTTCCATGGTAACAAAAGAAGAATGTTCTCAGAACATAATTCAGAAAATGTTCTCCAGATGTTATAGACAGAATGTGTTTTTATAAAACATTCCTGTAATTTAAAATATAAACAAAAGTGGAACATTTCGTCTGAAATGTTGTGAGGATGTTTTGGGGATGTTGCTGTTGAGAACGTTCTGCTATAAAACATTCCTACAATGACAACAAAGGAAAAATGTCCCCAAAGCAGCATTTGGAAAATGATTTAAGAACATTTTTTAGACCATCTTTAGTGGACTTTATTGTTCCTTTAAGAAGAACATTCTGGGAACTAAAAGAAAATGTCCCACTGAATACATTACTAGAATTAATTCTATGTAATTAAGCGATTATTAATATTATTATTATTATTAGAATTGTTATTTCTAAGACATTGTGTATCACCACAGTTGCATTATTTCTAAGTTTTTTTCTTTCATAAACAACCAAAAACAAATTCTCAATGCAATCTTTCCAAATCGTCTTTAGAGAACTTTATCCTGCCTTAAAGAAGAACAATCTGTTAGCTAAAAGAAATGTTCCCTCTAAAAACATGACTACAGTTTTGCAAAATTTTCTCAGAATAGAATAAAACAAACAAAAAAAATTGATCTGTGACATTATTGTAGCTTTATTTCTGTGAGTGTTGCTATTAATGTGCTCTGAAATGTCGATAATTTGGGGTGGATGAGGTGTGAAAGCAGCGAATCACACCATGCTGTTATATGTATTCTTCTCTGCAGAGAAAACAGCGAGCTCAAACAGTCGTGACTGCATGATTTCTACCTCGTTGTTCTGCGTTTCTCATGACTAACTAATCGTTTTTACAGAAGCTGCTGTCTCTTTTATCAGTTTGTACCATCAAGATCTTCTAAGAAGCTCTTTCAACATCACAGTATTTCCACACAAGCCTCTTTTTATTCATGTGTACCATCCAGGGAATGCGTTGCTTTCTTCCTGTAGCTGTATTCCTACATCTGCATGTTGTATCCATGTATGTAAATGTCTTGTAGATAAGCGGAACGAGGGGAAACTGAAGCGAGAACAAAGAGGGAGTCTGACGCTGAGTTTTATAACTGCAAGCATATAAAGATAGAGACGACGTGTCAGAATAAGGCTTTCTGTTTGATCTATCTCCGCGGGGAGGAAGTTGTGTTTATTATCACGACATGCACAACAGATCTAATGTGATTTTTTTTTAATCTGCTTCACCGGTAGATGCAAGACTTTCAATGTCTCCAGAATAATTTTTTTACTCTGTTCTGCAAACTATATTTACAGTAATCATTACCATACTTGCCCCCTCCTGTGCAGCAGTAAGCAATGGAAAATGTTTTATTTGAGTGTTTAGACACAGGAAGTGGGGTTTTAGAGGTCAGAACTGGTGTTAACGTGTTTGCTTCCCCTTTTCGCTCCTCCCTGAACCTTCTTCCTCTTCAGATATCTAATTAAACAATGATTCAGAGTTCACTGGATAGTTTTAACTTCAATATGAAACTCTAAAGTGTGATTCTTCTGCAACATAACCCTCTTCTGTATGTTTTGCTGATCCAGAATGGGGGTCAGCACTGGTCGGATGATAAAGTGTTGCCCTAGTTCGGCTAAATAGAAATGAACGACCACAAGACTAAAGAACTTACCCTTTCCCAGCTGCTGTCAGGCTCTGAAACAGATGCCTCTAATCATCGACTATGTCACGGCAGTTTGCTGTCTAATTTCATCTACACGTCAAAAGAAAAACACTTGACCAGCCACTGAAAGGTTCGCTGACGGCAGCTTCATAAAACTGCAGCCTGCTGTGACAAAACTTCACATTACAGCATCATTTGATTATCAAATAATAATCCAGAAAATTCATGAAAACCGTGAGATGTAGGAGTATATAATGATATTTCAGATTTCAGTGGCGCAGTTGATATAAATATTGGTTTTATGTATTTATTTGAGATTGCCGTGCCTACATGGGACCACTAGGGGAGCCAAAGTTGAAAATCCAATTTCCAATTAAGCTAAGCTAGGTGTTAATGGTATTAGTGGTGTTAATATTCCATGAAATTTAAATTATTCTTTTAAATGTCAAAGTACACATTTGAGTTCTTTCGATCTGCAGCAGCTCATGATGTTGTCAGTGATGAATAGATATAAATTAGAGATTCATATCATTAATGTACAGCACACATTAAAAATCATGTGCATGCAAACTTTATACTTCTCTATTATCTCAGTGAATAATACAATGAATAAAATGGAAACAACCATTAATTTCTAACAAGAAATTCTATGTATAATAGTTAGATATATCTAGAATCCCCAAAGGAAACTCTCCACTATAAGTTTATCCACAAATTGTTACACATTTTTGAATATATATGGTGGAGCTACACTGACGTATGCTGGATGCTTTGGTTATTGGGATACTTTTAATTAGTAAGTAAGAGCTGAAATACTTAAGTTAAAGGGGAACTTCGTTTTTTTTCAACCTGGGGTCTGTTTTCATATGTCATTTCATACATGTGAGTGATGGAGAAATGAATTTTCGACATAGCTCCAGTATTTAGCCAGGCAAGCAGCTTCGCAGCTCAGCTAAATACTGGAGCTATGTCGAAAATTCATTTCTCCATCACTCACATGTATGAAAAGACTTATGAAAACAGAGCCCAGGTTGAAAAAAAACGAAGTTCCGCTTTAAGTTTGAGGTAATTTAGAAACTGTACCACCTTTACATATGTTGTTGCCAGCTCTGACAAGTTGAATTTTCACCTATTAAATGTTTCACTTAGCATATATCTTGGACTCATTAAAAAAAGAGAGGCTTGTAATTCTGGGAGCTATGGTCTTGGGATTATAAACTTACAGGGTAGGGTTTCTCACGTCTCAGGTGAGGACTAGAACAAAAACCTCTACTGGAACAGAGCCCAGTGGAAGGAGTTATATGACCTGGAAGAGGCAACCTGAAAACCTCCTGGAACCAAGCTTCAGAGATGAGCTTCTAGTGGCTAAACCAACAATAACGATGACCCTGAGGGTTGGCTGCCATGCTTGCCAGGTAGCAGTCACAGGTGAGTATTTTGGAGAATATCCCTGCGGAAGTAGGTTTTTGGGGTGTGGAGAGATAATATATCCCTAGGTGAGAGAGGTAGGATGGGGTTCAAGGTTTGGATATTTGGGCTGATTCTGGGTAATTGATGGTGGATAATGATAAAACAAACAGACAAAAAACGCCAACTATCCGTCCAACCACTTAACCAATCTACCTACCAACCAACCAACCAGCCAACCAACCATTCATCAACCAACCAATGAACATCCAACAAACCAACCAATGAACATCCAACCAACCAACCGACCAACCGACCGACCAACCAACCAGGCATCCAACCAACCAACCAACCAACCAACCAACCAACCAACCATCCAACCAACCAACCAACCAACCAACCAACCAACCATCCAACCAACCAACCAACCAACCAGCCAACCAAACAACCAACCAAACAACCAAGCAAACAACCAGCCAACCAACATGTTGTCCAGCAATGTTTTCCAGCTCCTACTGAAGGATGCCCAGGTGTTCCCAGGCCAGATGAGCTATATGATCCATCCAGCGAGTTCTGGATCTACCTGGGCTCTCTTCCTAGTTGGACTTACCCAGATGACCTTCAAAAGACAGAATCTGAGGCCCAAACCACCACAGGTGATTCCCTTCAATGTGACAGACTAGTGACAATAGTCCAAACTCCCTCTGGATTTCCGAGGCGCTCACCTCGTCCCTTGGACTGAACCCAGCCACTTTACAGGAGAAGAAACCCTTTTCAGCTTCTTGTCTCCACAATCTCATTTTGTAGGTCATTACCCAGAACTTATGAGCATCGTCAAGGGTTGGAATGAAGACTGATGAATCGAGAGATTCACCTTTAAAGCCAACATTACAACTGATACTCTATACCAAACAAAAAACTCAGTAATTACCATTTTCCTAGCAGAAAGCACTGCATCCAGAGAGAAGCACATAGCATCCTGAACCACCACAAACACAGTGGTGACCCTTAACTTCATGCTAAGCTAATTTCCTATTGGTTCAAGTTCCATACTCAGTGCACAGCCACAAGTTCTAGTAAATAAGTAGATAAACATATTTCTGAAAATACCAAACTATCTCTTAACAGCAGCCTCCTTATCCACAAGTTTGACATGAGGCAAAAACATGCACCAAAAAGCAAACCAGAATAGTAAATTAGCACAACAAAACCACTCTGCAACCATTTTGGATTCTCACACTGACCACTGAGGACGGAAACATCTTCACCAGACTGTCACGACTTGTTGCATTCGTTCTACTGAGCAACAGACCGATGATGGGGGAAAAAATATGAGAAAAACTGAAACATCAACCATTTAATGAGTATGAAAACTTTATCATCTACAGCTGAAATTTCAGTTTTTCATCCAAAAACTGGTAAAAACAAAGAAGAAAAAGAAAAAAAGAAGCTTTTCATGTCAACTTCAGTTTTGACCCTGTTGTTGGAGATATGAAAGATAATTTTATGAGATGATGCTCTGACTATGCCAACAGTTTCAGTTCTGTGCTTCAGTTTCTTCCCTACTTTTTTAGATCTTCTTCCTTGTAACTTGTGCTTTAGTGTCCCGACAGCATCGATCTAAAAATACAACTTTCGTCACAGTTGAAACCCACAAGAAAAAAAGACTTTGTTGGATGAAATGAATTGCTTTGAACTCTTTTGAACAGTTTTAAACAATGATATTGAAAGAAAAGGTCACATGCAATGGTGGAAATCTCAAATGTATATTGACAGTAACAACATGAGCTTCAACAGGGCAACAAAAACAAACAAACTAAGATGTGACAGCTACAAACAATTGTTTGACATTTTGTGAAATATTCTTGTTCAGAATTAGCAGACAACTAGCCTAGCCATGCTATACCCATGTTTCTGACGGCACAAGGGTCTAGGGAAGCTCGACAGGGAGGGAGGCGAGCTAAAAGGTTGTCTATCAAATCCCTCTGCAGCAATTGGGTAGGTACACAACCAATCAACGCTACGAATAGGCTGACGTAGTTCCGAGAGCACCGGTGGATTGTGGCTAAGTCCCATTAGCTTCCCAACCAGCGGAGCCAACTGGTATATTAAGGATTTGCCATATCCCGTCGGCATAAGTCCAAATACGTCTTTCTTCTCAATGAAACACTTCAGTGCCGTCCTTTGTTTATCTTTCAAGTTGAATTTTAGCTTCAAATCTTTAAGGGCTGTGGCCAAAGCCGAGTCAAAAGATAACTGTTTATTGTGCACTGGTTGTTTCTATCAGAATCGTCACGCCTCTGTCGTCACTTAGTTACGCCCGCCTTCTGACTCTACACTTCAAGGTGATTGGTCCGGCCAGTTTTAGGAGAATCCAGCCTCGAGCCTTATGGAGGGTAACTAGACCCACCCTGGCAGAGAATTAAATTCGTTGTCGTGGGTTGTCTAGCGTGGCTAGGATAGCAGACAACACCACTCTCATGTTTATAGGTTAAATGTATAGCAACAACGAGGAGCTTTTTAACTTAGTTTAGCTTAGCTTTGCTTAGCGCAAAGAATGGAAACAGGGGAAAACAGTTAGCCTATCTTGGTCCAAACATGGCAGAAATCAAATTAACACAATTCCTCATTTGTTAAACCTGAGCAAAATAAAAGAATCGAAAACCAGCACAATGATGTCAAAACCTCAGGAGATCTGAAGATTAATGCTGACATGAAGAGAGTTATAAGATGTTGAATATGACTTTAAAGTCTCAATAACAGGGTTTTTATTCAACGTCTCTGTGGTGATTGTACATTTATCTCTTGCAACAAATACAGTATGTCACAAATAATATATATACATGTGGATGATTTGTCCTGACTCAGGGTCGGTTAGATTATTGTGAGTAAGGTTGACTAACTAATTGCACAACTTATAATCTTGCATCAACTGTTATCAGAACCCATACTTATATTTCACCAAGTCTGTTTATTCCCTTATATGGCATTGTCAGAAATGCAGCATTTGTTTATTAGTTATTGATAATCAGAAAACACGGCAACATAGAATGTGGCCATTTAATACAGATGTACATAGAAACAAAATGACATTGTGCTGAGCACAGCTGTGTGTTATGTGTGTGTATGTTATGTACAGATACTGAATCACATGACCTTAATGTATAGCGGATGGTTGGAATTGATGGGACTTGGAAACACCCACACAATTTAATCAATTGTTCCTTGTTTGAAGTCCAAATGAGTCTGTAGTGCTGGATTTGTTGTAAAATCGCAATCATGTGATCGTCATCAGGCAGCTGATGTAGTGTTCACTTGTTGTCATGGCTACAGTGACCCCATGCAGCAATCTCTCAATGATACAGAAATCTTTAACAAATCTGTGGATCCAGACTACAAGCCACATCACTGCCAAAATATAATCAGTTGGTCCTTGTGTCATTTCTGACTTTCCCTCAAAATTTCATCCAAATTCGTTTTAATAAACCATTTTGGGTTTATTAAAGTACTTTCAGTTCAGTAAAGTTGCATGGGACCATTTTCAGCTCTGGTTATCACCTTCGTTTTTCTGATTGCACTAGCGATGCTATGACTTCATGTTTTTCTGCAAATTCAGGAGCCAATAGTGCTTCTAACAGCATACTGACATCATGAGTTTGATTTAATTGTCCAGGACAGCTTTGGATTAGCTTGGTTTATCTCTCTCATGATAAAATGTATAATAACAAGCTGAAAAAACTGTAATTAAATCAGCAAACATACTCAATGTTATCATCATTCTGCAAAAAAAGAATTTGCTTAAAATTCACTATAGTGAAGCTGCAGCAGCAAAAAAGCTTCATAGCACTGACTTGAGCAACAGTATGACTCTTTTTTTTGCTAATGAATTTGATTTCTTAATTTTTATAAAGGGGAAAAATGTGATTTTTCTTCTTTACCGGGCTACAAGCTACATGGTTATGCTTTAAAGTAAGTCCTACACTGTTCACTAGTAATTCGTCTGAAACCGCAGATGTTGGCGGCCATGTTTAAAAACAGCAGCACAGTGTTTCAGAAGAGCAGTGATGGTCTGAGCATATGTAGGTCAAATATATACAGAAATACACATCTAAGTATTTATTTTGATCACAGGAAACTATGAGAGGGTTAATGTATTTCATATGTGAGTTCAAACTGCACCTAGTAGGGTTATAAAATACACTAAGTTTTAAAGAATTTCCACTGAAGAGCAGAACAATGATAACAGAATAAAAAACCAACCAAGCCAGCTACCAAGCAAGCATCCATCCATCCATCCATCCATCCATCCATCCATCCATCCATCCATCAAACCAATAATTTTAGCCTGAAACCACCATTTATTGGATCACAATGAAACTTTTCCGTCTCTTTAACATAGTGTGTTTGTATAAAAGCCTGGTTGTGGTTTATCTAATCATTACCCACCATGCAAATGACGCTGTACAGCCATAAATCCACAAAACCAGAACAGGAAGCTGCAGTCATTCGGCACAATGATGCTTTTTGATTTTAAATGAAGCCATAAACACGCAATTCAACTTTGTGGACGTTCTCACTTCACCTGCTCCAGTCCACACCATGTTTTAGATGAATTCCTCATGTTTTCCTGCTCAGTTTTAAATCTGAGCCAAGACTCCATCTGGAGACAGAATCAGGAATAATTCATGTTCTGTTATGATGGGAGGGATTGTTTTTTTTTTACTTTTACCTGCCTGGGGCCACAACAACAACATCAGCTGCTGCCTGGTTCAGCAGCAGCAATAAAGAACAGACCGCGAGATTTTCCACTTACATCGTTATTAAGTCACTGATTAACAGGAAAAAACTCACATAATAAATGACTTTGTTCCTACTTGGACTTCATGTCATAAAGATATTGAACTTTATAGACAGTGCTGCTTGATTTGTGCATCTTTGTGATTCGGTAGAGCAGGAAACGTTCTGACAGCATCCGCTAACATTAGGTTCTGTTAATATTTCCAATAAACACATTGATCAAATGCTTGAAAGAGAAATAAAATAATGTATCTGTTATGTTAAAAGTGAACTCAGGATGTTTAAAATGGACAGAATGTGTGTTATCAACAGTGTTAGAACGTTTTGTCTGCAGTGTGGGAAAACATTACAGAACGTTCCCAGAACCCTAGCTAACGTTCTCTACACATTCGAATTGTTTTTCCAAAGAAAATGTTTCAATGCAATGCTATTTTCACGTCATGTTCCTAAAGGTTTTTATGATGTTTTAAGGTCAACATTCAGAGAGCGTGTCAGGAATGCAGATGATGTTCTATGAAAAACAAAGGAGGAACTTTCTCAAACCAACACTGAAGAAATGTTCTTTGGATGTTATTGAGGTTTCAGATGATTTTTTTTAAATAAAAAGTTCCTGTAACGTGATATATTAACAAATGTTTAACAATCTGAGGATGTTTCAGGGAACATATTATAGAACGTTCTTCAGTGAAATGTTCCCACCATGTTCCATGCTAACACTAAAGAATGTTTTCAAACAACATTCAACAAATGTTTTCCAGATGTTATCATGGCCTCAGAATGTTTTCTTTTTTAGGCAGAACGTTCTTGTGATGTGACATATTAAAGGTAGAACACTTATTTGCTGAACTACTGCATTACAGAATGTTCTTGTACAGAACGTTTCCACAATGATGACAAAGGAAGGATGTTCTCAATGCAACATTCTAAAAATGTTCTTCAGATGTTATGGAGGCCTCAGATGACAGAACATTTTAAAACGTTCCTGTAATGTGATATTAAATGTAGAACACTTATTTGCTGAGGTACCACATAACAGAATGTTCTTCTATAGAACATTTCCACAACAATAACAAAGGAAGGATGCTCATAAAAAGGCAAAGGAACAACAACATTCGTAAAATGTTCTCCGGATGTTATGGAGCCTCAGATGATTTTAGTGAAACGTTCCTGTAATGTGGAATACAAACAAAGGTGGAACATTCTGCTTGGAATGTTGTGGGGATGTTCTTCAGGGAACATACCAAAGAATGTTCTTCCATAAAGTATTCCCACAGTGTTCTATGATAACAACGTAAGAAGGTTTTTATGCAAAATATTTTTTATAATGTTCTATATTAAAGGTGGAACATTTTGCCTTTTTGTTGAAGGAACACATGACAGAACGTTCTTCTGTAAAAACGTTCTATGATAAACGAAGGACGTTCTCAAACCTATATTCAACCATTTGCTTTTCTGTTGAGGGAACACATCATAGAACGTTCTTCTATTACTTCTATTTATTAGAAAATTAAGTAAATATTTAGTTGAAATGGTGAGTTCAACATTGTTTTGAGCTTTGAAAATCTAAAACTAGTTAACTCCTCGTGAAAAATTGCACAAACTCAAGAAAACACCCTCACTGGAAACAGATATTTGCATTTTCTCAGTATTAAGAGCCGCTTCTTCAGTTGTCAGGAGGAACTTAAAGCTGCAGCTGCTGAAGACATTTTGTTCCAGATGATGATGATGATGATGCATTCACTGACTCTATAGTGCCGGGATGCTTGAAATGAACGAGACCAGAATATTTAAATTAATCCAACAATAAAAGATGAGTTGATTCTACTATGTAATCCAGGATGGATTATTTTTTGCCCCCTTGTTTTTACAACATTTCAGGGGGAAATGAGGCCGGTGTGACCTCAGCACTGATGCAAGATAAGAAGCTGGATGTGGAGTTTTATCACTGCTCACCAGTATGATGTAATATCGGCATTTCTGCAGCGTTTGCTAAGACTTTCTCACTAAGACTGGTTGGGATTAACACAGGAACATTCTTAAACACACGTCTTCATACACTAACATATCTATTATGCAACTCTGCTGGTTTTCATGTTGAGGGGAGAACTGAAACTTGTCGGTTCAGTCTAGTTGGACAGTCTAAAAATAACTAACACACACAGTTAAAGACCAAATTAAAGTGTGGAAATATCTGAGACTTCTAGAATAAAAAAGAAAATAAAGATGAAGTAGAAAACAAAAGTGTGTTTGTCCACCTGTTTGCGCCGCTTTCACACCTTCCTGCCTTCTTTACATCTCATTTGTGATTGTGCAGGCGGTGGCCAAGTCAGCTCAAAGACCTTCAAGTTCCTCTTTTTGGACCTGAGCATCCTCTTTGTACAACTTCTTTTGTCACAGGCAAAAAACTCTCTAATTTTACCCTAAATTTAATTCAAAATTTCATCTTCTCTCTCATAGGCATGTTTCAGACAGTTTGGCTTCTTCCTCTCCACAGACCAACATTTAAAAAAAAAAAAGACGGAACACTCACCGCGTTTTAATCTCCCACTCTTCGACTCTCTGCGGATGTATACAATCTTCTAGATGCGGATAAAAGCGCCAAAAATAGTCCTCATTGCTTTTCTGGAGCGTCCATCCCGCGCTGGTCCCGCTGTGTTCGGCTGGAGATGCGCACAGGGCGGCGGAGCTCAGCACACTGGACTCGTAGGAGGAAGTTGGAGCTGTGCGCATCACGACGCGCTGTGGTGTCAAAAGAGGAACCAGCGAACACCAATCACACTCTTGGTTTCACTGGCTGAATCAGCCGCAGCCGCTTCTTTTTCCGTCAGCTGTTTCTTTTGGCTGTGAGTTAATGAAACGGAGAGGGGCGCCATGCGTAAAAACGCAGCGTAAAACATTCAAGATGTCCCCAAAGCCGACAAATGTTTTGGGTTTTCATCATTTTCCTGATTTGAAATTGAGGTTATCGTCCAGTTTAACCACCTTCTTGTCATTATTCTGTTTAAAATCGGGTTAATGCCTGATGGAAGAGTGGCTGGATGGAGGGAAGGATGGAAAAACGCTGTATAAAACATTCAAGATGTCCCCAAAGCTGATAAGTGCTTTGCTTTTTAACATTTTCCTGATTTAAAATTGATGTTAATGTCCAGTTCAGCCACTTTTGTCATTATTCTGTGTTTTGGGTTTATGTCAGACAGAAGAGTGACTGGATGGAGGGAAGGATGGATAAACACTGTATAAAACATTAAAGATGTCCCCAAAGCTGACAGATGTTTTTGCTTTTAATCATTTCCTTTATTTAAAATTCAGGTTAATGTCCATTTTAGCTGCTTTTCTGACATCATTCTGTGTTTAAAATCGGGTTTATGACAGTTGGAGGAGTGTCTGGATGGAGGGAAGGATGGATAAACGTGTGGACAGGTGAGGGACACATTTGCATGATGTGCCGGGCAGCTGAACAGGTATTCAAATGAAGGTTTGACAGCTATCATGCTCAGTGAGTCCTTGTGGCGGAGGCGTGGGCGGTTCAGCCTCGGGGCCTCAGCAGCAGCAGCTCAGCATTAACACACCAGAGAAAGCGCTCAGCTATAATCCGTAATCAACATCCGGGATTAGAAAAGAAGAGTTCCCTTTGAATGAGGACTGGATAAGAATGAAACAGATGAGGACAAACAAGAGAAATCTAGAATGGAAGAGCTGAAGAGTTGAGGGATGTAACAAGATTTAACCAGTCCCAACAGGAGGGATAAAGATGTAGAATTTGTTTTGAATTTGACTCAGGTGAGTCATTTACAGGCCTCAGTTTGCGTCTGCATTCAAACCTCAGCGAGAGAGGAGTTCCTCATTTACCAGCGTGAGGATCCAGTTAGTTTAATTATCACAGAGCTGCAGGTGTATTTTAACCATCAACATGTCCTCTGACCTGCCGTCTGTGATGCTTCGTGCACAAAAGAATAACAAAAAGACTTGCAAGGAGGCATCTGATCAAACATGGATGAGATCAGTTTAAATGCTCTTTTTACTGTTCCTGTATTCTGTTGCTATTTTCCATATTTGTAGTTCTTTGATCTTTTTGGATTTCCCCCATGAAAACATGACAACTATAGCAACTTCTTAAACTCTGCTGTAGACACACAGGGAAACCAGGAGTGTCACAAAATAGTGTTTACCAGTAAGGGGGTGTTCAGGTACAGAACCAAATGCAGGAATTCAAATATCTTACTTTGGGGAGACCCGCCTAAGACAGTCTGAAACCAGTCCTCAATAAATCTAAAACCAGGACCAAAATCAACCTTTAACCAGTCCTAGAAAACTTCACAAGCAGTCAGAATACAGTCTTAAACCAGTCCTAAAAAAGTCAAAAGTCATTGCAAAGTCTGGACCAAAACCAAACCTAAACTACGGTACTCCTAAAAAGTCCAAGAGCCACCCAAGACAATCTAAAACCAGTGCCAAATCCAATGAGAAATAAATCCTAAACCAACTTTAAATCACCTCCCAAACCAGAAGAACCAAGACTGAAACCAAACATAAACCCATCCCAAGAAAGTCTAAAGTCAGTCCAGCATACGGTCTGAAACCAGCCCAAAAGCTCTTCTAGAAAGCCCCAGAGCATGATACTGCCACCTCCATGATTGATGGTAGGTTTGGTGTTCTTGGGGTTAAAGGCCTCACCTTCTGTCCTCCAAACATATTTCTGCTCAGTTTTTGTTCCATCTGACCACAGAACTTTCCTCCAGAAGGCTTCTAGAGGAAGAACTTATTTCTTTGTGGTCTGAAAAATGCGGAGGTAATCCTCCTTCTTTATTATTCCATTTACTTTATGAGCCACAGCCCCAGAGCATGATACTGCCACCCCCATGCTTGAAGGTAGGTTTGGTGTGCTTGTAGTTAAGAAGTCAGAAAGCCTTTCTTTCAAGCTAAACTCCCATAATGCTCTCTGCTTGGCAACCTGGAAGTACCAGTCTCCTCAGGTTGATAAAAAGTAAGAGGTGCCACCTGGAGCTATCTAGAATGCTGACACCAGGGATCAGTAGATGCTAAATAATACATTTGGAATGGATCAGAAGCAAAGAAATCCATCCATCCATTCTCTATACACCGCTTTATCCTCATTAAAGTCGCTGGGGGCTGGAGTCTGTCCAGGCTGACTTAACGTGAAGGTCACCAGTCCATCACAGGACTACATATACAAACAATCACACTCACATTCACATCTACGGACAATTTAGAATTTCCAATTAACCTCAGCATGTTTTTGGACTGTGGGAGGAAGCGGGAGTACCCGGAGGAAACCCACGTATGCACAGGGAGAACATGCAAACTCCATGCAGAAAGATCACAGGCCGGGACGCAAACCGGGGATCTTCTAGCTGCAGGGCAAAAGTGCTAACCAGTACACCACTGTGCGGCCCTAGAAGCAACAAAAGATAAATTAAAAATAAATAAATAAATAATTGACTTGATTGGGACATCCTTAAGTTTAGAGTTTAATGGGAAAATTATGACCTTTGAGGAACTTGTTCTAAAACATCTTTAGTTTTGGTTCTCAAAGGAGGATAGAGTTTCAGTTCACATTAAAATGGACATTAAAAGAGAAAAGGGAAGCAAGAGGTCATTTCACTTTGAAAGAGTTTAAATTTCCATCAGTCATTTCCTGTTGGTGAAACCCAACCTGCAAACCGGGACAAACCTTCGATTTCTTGAACAGAGTTGACGAAACGCTTTGATGTGTTTCAGACGTTCGACTCGGTCACATGACTGAAGCTTTAATGTCTTAACTGGATGCTTTTACAGGAGCCGCTTTCCTAAAACGGCATCATGACAAATGTTCAACCGCTCAGCTCTGGTTGATCAACTCACCACAACTGCTTTGCATAATGTCCTGAACACAGCGTCAGCCGTGATGTTGCTTCTGTTTCCCAGAACACTCATCGTTATTCAGCCTATGAGAGGCCGTCAGCGAGCTTGTTACGCTACAAAATACAAGATATGAATCACAGGGAGGCAACACTGAAGAACAGAAATTTATTTCAGTGTCGGAAAATAGAGCATTTATAGAAGAAGCTCTAAAAGAGAGAGTGCTTTAGTATTCTTACAAAAACACAACAGAGCAGTATTTAGCTTGACAGATGAGCATTCTGTGGAAGTCGAAGCACTTACAGTAGCACACATTTTAATTAAATGACATGGAAAAGGCCGCTTTGTCCTCTGACCATTGACAAAGAACTTTACTTAATGGAATATAATGGTACCAGAGAGGCATAACAGAAACAGTACAGATCAATAGAACAGCATTAGGAGAGCACAGGATGGCGCTGGGATGTTTCATGCACAGGAAAATTTTTAAAAAGTGCACAAAAGAAATGAAGAATTGGAAAGAAACTTCTCCTCAATTAAAAGAACATCTATAGTTCTTTTACACATTTAGCGGACTTTCTCTCTGTGTTTCGTTGCCTCGATTCACACATTTGTCACAGCTGAGAGTGGAAAGTTAATACTTGCAAAAAAATGTACATTCTGAAAAAAGAGGAAGAGGAACATGTTTTTTCTTTTCCGTCTTTCTTCGCAGGCTACGCATGACGACTAAACGGAGAGAAGGGAGGTGTCGCTGTGGTAAAAAATAGCCAACAGTGCCAGGAAAAGTTGCACTTATTTGGCTTTTAAACAGAAAATGTCTGTAAATGTTAACCAGAAGATGAGAAGTCGAGAGGGGTTTAACTGCTGCAGAGGGACTGGAAACAGTTCTGACCGATCAACACCTGAGAATGCACCGGACAGAGCAGTTAAACCTGATAAATGTACTCATTATCTACATGAAGACTCTGAGTTGTTGCACTTGTCTTCAGTTGGGCTGCTGTTCAGAGCTGCAGTTTGATGAAAACACAAAAACAGTTTGATGGTGTTGCAAAATGTGTGAATTTCTGAGCCGGTTTCTCCACCCAGCAGCTCGGCAGAATGTGTTAACACTCACACTAAAGTCCATAACAGCAACCCTCAGCAAAGGTTGAGCATTTGGAGATGTTAAAATGACCATTACCTTCATTTTACTGTAGTTTTGGCTTCAGGGACTCGATGAAAATCGATTTTGTGCCTCCCAATAATCGATACTAATGTGATGTTTACACGACAAACAGCTCTGGTTCATGTGTCAGACATCGCAAACATCGTTAACTTCTGAAAATCTGCCGAAATCGCAAGAGCTGAACACAAGGACGACTAAAATGCAACCAAGCAGAACACAGAGGCCTCCAAAAATAACGGCTCTTCACCGGGAAGCTTTGAGGAAGTAAAACAACAGGCGTCTCTTTTCTTAATTGAACCTGAGTTTAGTAGTTGTGGCTTCTTTTTGACTTCTGTTTCATCCCATATGTGGAATCTACCTTTATTTTAAATGTTCACTGTGAAAACCTCTTTAAAATCTCATCAATATCTGCATATTAAAGCTGCTATATTTCATATTTTCATGTAAAAACTGATTAAAAAGGCTATTTGTATTGCAAAATGAGTTACTCCTTAGAACAAACTTTAATATATTATCGAATGCAGCTCCCTGGAGACAATTTTTTTTTTGCATCTTTAGCTCGTCGTTTTGGTTTTACATGCCACAGCTTTCACAAATTAATGCAAATCAATGCTACTTTTTGCTCCATCGCTGCTGAATGTGTAAAAGGAAACTGTTGAAGTTTGTCTTTTCTTCCTCTAAGTAGCCAAACATCAGTAAACGCAGGTTTAGTGATATTTTTAAAACAGTTTTCTAAAATTCTGGCCTTTAACTTTTAATCTTTTTTATAATTTACATAAAATACAGCCCTAAATCCAGTTTAAAAACCGTATGAATAGAAATTAAAATGAAAAAACACAAAAGAAAACATGTCAGATGAGGACAGTTGAAATGCAATAGAAGAACTTCAAAATGTTTTAATGACTGATTTAAGATCTATAGATGAGTGGGTCACAAATAACAAGCTTGCTTTAAACACTGGTAAGACAAAGAGCATTGTGTTTGGAACCAGAAATATGCTGTTGAATGAACCCAAACTGAAATTGGTGGTCAAAGATACAACTGTTGAGCAGGTCATGGAGATAAAACTTCTTGGTGTTGAGATTGATAATAAGCTATCCTGGTCTAAACATATTAGAACTGCGGCCCGTAAGATGGGCAGAGGTCTCTCAACAGTTAGAAGACGTTCTCACATGTTACCTCTGAACACGACCACAGATGTTATAAAAACACTTGTACTGTCACAATTAGATTACTGTTCTGAAATGTGGTCATGTGCTGCTGCATCAGATTTAAACATTTTACAAATAATTCAAAGCAGAGCAGCGAGATGTGCTCTCAGATGTCCATTTAGAACGAATGTAAACTGGATGCATAATGTGTTGTCTTGGTTAAAGATAAATGACAGATTTAAAGCATCGCTGCTAAATTTGACAAGAAATATTATTGAATCCAAATGACCAAATATACTCTATCAAAGAATAGATTTCAGTTCCGATGTTCATTGTTATGAAACAAGACATGCCACAGAGGGGAAATTTAAATTACCTTCAGTAAAAGGAAATATGGGAACAAGTAGTGTAATGTACAGGGCTATGATAAATTGGAACTCTTTGCCAAGTGACGTCACTCATGCAAACAGTAAACGGCAGTTTAAATTTCTTTTAAAAAGGCATCTTTTGTGATATTACTTTTTTGGTCCAAAGGTATTTGTTTTTGTTTGTCTTTGCTTTTGTAAGATCTTTAAGTAGGTGTGTGTGGGTGTGAATGTGTGTGAATGGTTGGGGGGTGGGGGGTCACGTTTATTTTGGTATTATGTGGTGAAAAACAGGTGTAAAATGTTTTCTTTGTAATGCTGTTGGACTGACTCCATAAAGAGTAGCTGCACATGTTGCAGCTAATGGAGTTCAGAATAAATACAAATACAAATGCAAACTTGAAATTTAATCACTAAAATCAATTCCCGGCTCGATAACGACCTCTCACATAGGGTTTTTAAGAACTAAAGTTGCTTGGATCGATGTTTTTATATCAATTTTTGATCAAAATACTCCTCTTGTTAAGCTTCAACAGATTTGTTTTTTTCCAACGTCCATTAATTGATTTCACAGCTCACATCTTTACCATTTTGGTTCCTGTAAACTTAGCGGAGCATTAAAGGAAACTGGTGGAGAACAAAGCAGAGCTAAAAACAAAGTGAATATCCAGCTTATTGTCTGCAGATAGATAGAAACACGAGTCAGAATTAATGCAAATGCTGCTTCTTGTCTGCTGGGTGAGTACCTTCCAGCTGTATGAACTGTATAATGTGATGTTTTATGTTGTGTTTGCAGTTGATTGATCAGATATTGGAGGTTTTGATGTCACTCATCGTCTTCTAGCTTGAGCTCTGCTCCTCATTTCTCACCCTGATCTTGATTTTCCTGTCCTGATTCCTGTCTGAAAGAAAAAAAGAAGAAAAATAAGAACTTCTTTCTCTTTTTTTGGTGGGAATAAAAGCATGCTCACGCTGTAAAATATATATTTTTCCCCAATAATTTACTGTTATGTTACAAATTTGTCCCGTTTTGTTAAATTAAATAAATAAAAACGTTTGTTAAATGCTGTGTTTCTCCAGAAATGTAAACGAACATGCACCACTGAGAGAGCAGACTGTTAACGCATGAAGCTTTAGAGACATGATCGGAAGGCCCCATTAAAGACCTGAAGAACAAAATGAAGAAGAAGATGGAGTGAGAACTCCCACAAATACTCACTGCTAGAGTCAGAGTCTTTGTCGGTCTCTGTCTCCACCGGCGTCCTCTTCCTCTTACAGCCTCGGCTACTTTCTCGCCCTGAACTGCTCTCGTCTTCGTCCTGATCATCAGAGTTGGTCTCTGGTTCGTTATCTGGTGACGACGACTTTGAGGAGGCAGAGGAAGTGCAATGAAATGAAAATAAACTATCGACATGAATTAAACATAAAATGGCAAACGTCCCGCTTGTGGATTTATAACTGCATGAACCATAAAATCCCCCCAAAAAAGAGCCTTTAATCAATCAGATTGCATTAAAGAAATGTTAAAATCATAGATTTATAAAGGTAAAATAGAAGAAACTGTCCAGAAATATATTTAAAAATTCAAAATCAGATAAAAAATAATGTTAACTGATCAAAAACAATACAAAACAGACACAAAGTAAAATAAAATGCTGATATTGAACGGGTTGATGCTCCTTCACTGTATTTGCTTTGTTACCTTCCCATTCGAGGATAAAGATTCTTGCTTCTGCAGAGCAGAGTTCAGAGTCTCCAGCACGACTACTGTAATAAAAACACGACACAAAGAAATGTTTTTACTCAATAATAGGGGTGTCAAACATGTGGCCTGTGGGCCAAAAATGGCCGACCAGAGGGTCCAATCTGGCCTCGTGGGACGGCTTTGTAAAGTGTAAAAATGACAGAGAAGACATTCACTGCAGATTGTAAATTAGCAAAACTATACATTTAAAATAATTTCTAGACCATGACCATAAAGTAAAATACTAAATTGCACATTTTCTCATTTTCATAATATTTTGTCTTGTTTTTTTTGTTTTTTGTCTTTTTTGCTTGACATGTCATTTTCTCATATTTTTGTCATTTTGTGTTTCCTTTTTGTCTCGCTTGTGTTTTTTGTCTATTTTTTTATAATTTTGTCTCTTTTTTGTCCTTTTTTGTCTAATTTGTGTAATTTTTTGTCTCTTTTTTGTCCATTTATTGTTGCTTTGCAACTTTTTGTGTAATCTTTTGTCATTTTTTTGTCATTTTTTTCTTGCCTTTGTCAGTTTGTCTCATTTTTGAAATATTTTGTCTTGTTTTTGTTGTTTTTTATCTTTATTCAAACTTTTGTCATTTGTCTCATGTTTTTGTCGTTTTGTTCCTTGTTTTTGTTGTTCTGTGTTTCATTTTTGTCTCGTTTGTGCTTTGTGTCTTATTTTTCTCATTTTGTGTTTTAGTTTATTTGTTGTTTTGTGCTGTTTTTGTCGCTTTGTGTTTTCTTTTTGTCTGGCTTGTATTGTTTGTTTATTGTTTGTTGTTTGTTTCTTTTTGTGTTTTGTTGTCTTGTTTGTGTCATTTGTGTCATTTTTTGTCTTGTTTTTGTCCATTTCTTGTCGCTTTCTAACTTTTTGTCACATTTTTTTGTTTCTTTTTTAGTGTCATTAGTATGATTTTGTGTCTCATTTTTTAATATTTATTCTTGGTTTTTTGGTCTTTTTTGTCATTTGTTTTGACACATGTTTTGTGTCTTTGTAGATCTGTAAGTTGTAATGTATAAAAATGATCAATTGAGGTGTAATATTGTGGAAATTGAACTTATTTTTCTTAAGAAATTTCAGGTTGTTCATGATGTTTTGTGAACATTTTCGCAGCACTAAAACAACGGAAATTTGGAGTTGTGGTTATTTATAGGTTATTACGCTATCATTTTACTGGTCCAGTCTACTTGAGATCAAATTGGGCTGAATGTGGAACCGGAACTAAAACGAATTTGACACCCCTGTTCTATAAGCTGCAGTTTCATTCAAAATGAAGCCACTTTTATCTGAATTGCAATAAAATCTGTATGTTTTTATAGTTACGTCAACTTTTCCCTCAAAACACAAAGATTTTTTTTGCAGTATTTTGTGATGTAGGACGGAGATGAATCTACAGACACAAGTTCTTTACCTGGACGTAATGATATGGTGAGGACAGGCACCTTCTTCCCATTGCTTTGGTCTGGTTTTCCGTTTACCTCCTCGTTCTGCTCCTGCTCTTTTGCAACCTGCAGCGACAGCAGCATTACACCATATGTTAATTTCATTTTCTGGGGTCTAGTAGAATATTTTTGCACATTTAAATATTCAAAAAACACAGTATTTTTCTCATGCTATACATTTATCTGACTGACACCCTCCTGAAAAGCCCAGTACGTTCCAATTGGTCAGCTGGTCCAACTAAAGCCAGCTAATGTTGGCTTTATACCAAAAGACTGTAATAGTTAATTTTGGTGCACTATCAACAAATTCATAGCTGTGAATTTTGAATATTTTGAACATTTTAAAACTCTTTGCAATGTCAGTTTTTCTACATATACTAGAATTTGCAACCAATATCGCTTTTTTCTACTTATGGACAAATCTGTGCAACATAGAATAAAAATAATGATACTTTTCTATCAGTATTTCTACTCATGAAAGAATCTGTGTGGTACTGTTATTTCCACCCAGACAATCAGAACTTGTACTTTAGTTTTTATTTTTCTACTGATATTCCTTAAATGTTCGAACTATCCCCGTCGCTGCTGTAAAAACACAACTTTCCCCACAGTGGGATTAGTAAAGTCTTGTCTTCTCTTGTCCTGCAATTTCAGATATAAGAGGAAATAAAGATGAAGTTGCTCACTATTTGAGGCCAAATTAGCCGTTCAGCAGGAGTTATGCAAATGAGGGGCATGATGATGTCGATAAGTGCAGGAAGTAAACCCTGAATTTTCAAACAGGGTGTTTCAGAGTGTTTTGTGAAGGACAGTAAGTCCTTTCAATGTCGACTCTGCAAGTTTGTAGATCTGCTAATGCACAAAAATGCAGCTCAATTTCTAATTTCATGTTAAGAACCCCAAAAAGCACAACATGGGCTCTTTAATTTCATTGCTAAAAGGCCTACCTTGTGGTTGTGGTCGCTGCTCGGCTCTTCTTCTTGCTGTTTAATCGATGTCGTACAGGAGGATGAAGGCAGGACAGCGGGTGATGGCGATGATACTGGTGGATTTACATCCTTGTCAGGACTCTTCTGCAGTTTTGATCCACCTTGTAGGGCTAACGGTGAATCCTCTCTTGCTGTCTGGCTGGATTTGGACTTCCCTCGATCAGACAGGTCCAGCGGTGCATCGCATGCTTCTCCAGAGACCCTCTCTGCCTTCAAAGGTGGGGACTCCTTCACCGGAGGTTTAGTTTGACTCTCCGCAAAATCAGTCAACCCTCTCAACCTGAACACCACCGTGGGCTCTTTGTTTGGGGGCTGAGAGGCGTTTTGCTTCGGCCAGGGGGAGCTGAAACCCGGCCGTCGAAGGCTGGCCTGTTGGCTGGTGGGGATCAGGTTGGGGAAGCGAGGGAAGTTTATTTTCGGAGACGTTTGAATCAGCGGGTTGCTTCCTGCAGCCGCCATGTTGACCCAGTCAGAGGAGTCAGATAGCGGCCAGGGGAGGGAAACCGGGGAGCTCTTGGTGGGTTGAGGCCGACAGGGAACCGGAGCATGAAGAACATGTCTGCTGGGCTTCACATCTCTACCAGGGGAGGACGAGGAGGAGGAAGAGGTCTTCAGGTGAGCTGGAGGAGGGATGGAGGAGCGCTGGTCCAGAACTTCAACACCTTGAGGTCTAAAAGGTGAGGAGCAGAAGTTTATAGACGTCAGGACTGGGTGGCTCTGCATTCAGAATTCTCTACAGTAACAACAACGTGAAACTCAACTTTCATTTGCATTTTTGAGTAATCATTGTTTTCAAATCGCAAATCATAGAGACCATCAATGATTATTGGTAAATAATTAATTACTGCAATTCTATATCGTATTTTTACATTTTCTAACCACAATGATGAGACATTTTAATTCTGAGGCCAGTGGAAGACAGACGGAGCTTCAACTTCTCTAAAGGATTTGGAGACAGTAAAGAATGAGACGTCCATATGTCAGGTTGTAGCTGCAGATCGACAGAATGTCTCTAACCCTTAGATGTGAGTGACTGGACCATATGCTCTTCCATAAGTGAGTGAAAAATGGCTCATATTAGAACCAGTGTGCTTCTATGCCATTTTGGTTAAGAATAATCATTTGAATCATTTGTTTTTATTCTATTTTAGTCCACAAAAGACTCATTTCATGTTTGAAATATGTATTATGTTTCACTGTATAACACATTTTGAACATTTTGATAACTGGAAAAGAAAAATACCACACAACAATAGAAGAATGAACATCCATTTTGTTGACATTTTTACGCTCTTTTCCTCCTGCTGTGGCTGCTCTTCATGTACAATAACCTTGCTTATCAATGACACTTCTGACATAGTGTGTGAGGCTCACAGTAAATATGTTCCTGACAGCCACAATTGATAAGAATCACAGGTTTCCATGAGATTCTACAGGAAATGCATGCGGGTCATTTGTGACCCTCTTATGGAGGCTTGGAGTCATAATAAAAATGTTAGAATTTTTTCAAAGGGTTTAAAAGGTAACTTAAAAATTTAAATGGAATGATATCAAAAACATGTTTTTTGAGGAATACCTGGAATATGAAAAGATAAAGAATTTCCATTACAAAGATATTGCAAGAAAACAACCTCACCGGCTCATTTTTGGCCCACTGATGCATCTAAGGGTTAAAGAGATTCATGGACAAAAAACAAAACAAAACAATGAGTAACCAGAGCAGGGTTCAAGAGAACACCAGGTCTTGGATGAACAAATGGAGACAGATCTTTCATTATATACGGTGTAAAAGTTTCAATTTTACTTCAACAGACTTGATGGCACAATTTACCCCAACGTATTTTCTCCAAAGGCTCAATTTACCCCAAGTTGAGACAATAAAACACTTTTTCTGGACAGCCATATTTTAAAAACTGTTTCTTTTGGATCCAAACCAATTATTCCCAGGAAAGCCCCACATCCTGAAGTGTATGTACATGTTTTATTTTCACATATTACTGTCAGGCCTCCACTGTAACGATGCCTCAAGTAAATAAATAACATTTTACCCCACTCTGTCCTAAATCCTAAACCTTCACATGAACCGTTGTTCTACTGATTCATGGATGTGAACCAACAACAGCCTTAAACCTGAACAGGACTCTGACTCATTAACAGAGACACCTGTAAACCACTGAAGACGAGTTTTCCTGGGTCGTGCTGAGACATGCACCCTTTAATTCTGCTCTTCAGGTGAAAGGAGGTTGGTTTTGTAATTATTTGCATGTCAAGTCTTTGGCAACATCTGGATTTGTTGGTGGTTTGACGGATCACAGCTGCATTTGGATGCAGACATAGTTATTTTTAAAAATCCTTTTCAGTGCACACAGTCACTGATTTGTTTGATGCACCTATTACTTAGTCGGTTTTGCAGTTTTCTGTTGAGTCTCACCTCCTCTCTCGGGTCGTGTTGTGTTCCACCTTCCAGGTCGGTAAACCGAGAGGCGACAGTGGATGAGGCTTGTAGGACTCCTGAGTGAGCGAACAATATCAGGAAATAAACACAAAAATGAGCACACTTGTAGCTGTTTTGTCACATAAATGAAAGGAACAGTTTGATATTTTCAAGGAAAACATTCTTTCTTTTGGATAGTTTGGTCGGTACCAGCAAATTTAAAGCTGCTTAGCTTAGCTTAGCTTAGTTTAGCTTAGCATAAAGAACAGACACTTCATATTGCTGTGGTGATTTCATTTCTGTTCTCAAACCAACATGTATACAACATCTGTCCACCACAAAATATGAGCTATTTACTTCTCAGGGTATCCATTTTCATTTTTTTATACAAAGTGCTCTTTTTATGAAGTGTATTTATTTTTATTTTATTGTGTATTTTTAAATTATTTGCTATGTTATTTTTCTTTGCAAATCGTGCAACATGACATGATGTTCACTACTGTTTAAAAGTTCAGGGTCATCCAGACAATTTCATGTTTTCCATCAAAACTCACACTTTTATCCATGTGCTAACATAACAGCACAAGGGTTTTCTAATCATCAGTGAGCCTTTCAACACCATTAGCTAACACAATGTAGCATTAGAACACAGGAGTGATTTTTGCTGGAAATGTTCCTCTGTACCCCTATGGAGATATTCCATTAAAAATCATCCATTTCCAGCTAGAATAGTCATTTACCACATTAACTATGTCTACATTGGATTTATGATTTTTTTTTTATGTTATCTTCATTGAAAAAAAACCTGCTTTTCCTTCAAAAACGAGGACATTTCTAAGTGACCCCAAACTTTTGAATGGTAGTGTATGTGTTATATCCCCGACATATTTTTTCCACTCTCAGAAACAGAGAACATAAATATAATAGGTTATCTTGTTTATTCTATAAGTTTCTCAAAAGTAGTGTCTTGTACCTCAAATGCATGTTTCAGGCAACAATCTAAAGTTTTATCTTTTAACCTCAGCAAGAAAGTTAATAGAAGCATTAAACATATGATATGAACATAATCTGCTGTCCAAACTCACCAAATGGCTTCTGTTGGTTCCTCTCTGCTGCCTCCGCTCAGTTTCTGTTTGATCAAATCCAGAAATGCAGTAAGAAAACAAGCATCACAGACAACAAACAAGCAAACAAACTCTTCCTCCTCCTTCTTCCTCACCTTCACTTCTTTGTTCCGTGTCCGTTTTCACTGCAACATCGCCATCTGCTGGCTGGCTTCCGGCTCTGCTGGTCACTGGATTAGTAACAAGGGCCACTGGTCCGGAGGAGGACGGAGAAAGTTCAGGAGAGCTGTTTGGTTTGACCTCCGACGTGCTGCTGCTGGAGGAGTGATTGCTGGGACCTCTGTGAAATAACACATCATATTACATGCGTGAGAAACTGTTTTCAGATTGGTAGATGTTATGGATTTGGTCCTAAAGGCAAAACATATGGACATAGAGTAGTTAAAGTTTACATCCACTTGTAAAGGCCATGAACAATACCGTTCAAAAGTTTGGGGTCACATAGAAATGTTCTTATTTTTAAAGGAAAGCAGTTTTTTTTTCAATGAAGATAACATTAAATGAATGATAAATCCAGTCTAGACATTGTTAATGTGCTAAATGACTATTCTAGCTGGAAACAGCTGATTTTTAATGGAATATCTCCATAGGGGTACAGAGGAACATTTCCAGCAACCATCACTCCTGTGTTCTAATGCTACATTGTGTTAGCTAATGGTGCTGAAAGGCTCATTGATGATTAGAAAACCCTTGTGCAATCATGTTAGCACATGAATATAAGTGTGAGTTTTCATGGAATTGCCTGGGTGACCCCAAACTTTTGAACGGTAGTGTAAATCATGGCAATCTCGAGTTTCCTATGACTCCTATAACTATGAATTTTCTAAAATGGAATCACTGAAACAAATGACAATCATATATTTTGGTTCTTTTGTGAATTTATTAAAGGTTTTCTGGAAATCTGAAAAACTCTGCTGGGTCAAAAATCTACATGTAGCAATTCTAATGTATGGTTAAATGTCCTTTGGCCATTTTCACCTCAGTCCAGTTCTTTCGGTTTCCGTCTACAAGTTTCTGGTTTATCTTTGACTCCTCATGAGAGATTTGTTGCAGTATTGTCTTTCTAACAAAGACTTGATTCTTGACGGGTTTAAGGCTTAAACCTGTCAAGAACCTGTAGACTGATGATGAAACAAGTCTGAGTCAGAAAGACAAAAAATTTAGCTGAACTGAATCAATTCTGTCCAGAGAAGAGTCAACCAGAAGATTGTGGATGGAAACCAAAAGCATCCAGTTGAGGTGAAGATGGTCAATTAGAGTATTAGCATTGCTGTATTTCTGACCCACCAGATTTTGACGTATGTGCAGAAAACCTTTAAATAAATCCACGAATGAACAAAAACGTATGATTGTTTTTTGGGAAAAAGATTCATGTGAAAATTCAGAGTTGAAAAAATGATTGGAAACTTAAGACTGCTCTGATATACATGGTCCATACAAGTGTACCTATTAAACCTTTAATTGTATAAGGCATGAAAAACTGCTCTAAAAGGTAAAATTCAACTATATGCAGTACAAGCAAAAAATTAATACAATTTACATTTATGCTTCACTGAGAACTATCATGAGAAATCCTTAAATAACAACAATTATTTAAAAAAAAAAAAGATTCCTAAAGGCTCCTCAAAGTCAAATCTTAAGTCTTGACAATCAAATGTTAAATACTCACTCAAGTGCTGCTTTAAAAGTCCTGATCTCATCCCTCAGCCTTTTGTTCTCCTTTCGCAAGTTGTTCAATTCTCCAGCTACCACAACAACAAAAAACACAATCTACAAATCAGGACACTTTAGGAAAAAAAGTAATCCTTAGCTTTTTTTTTGGTATTTTTAGTATTTTTTAGTAACAACCAAAAGAAAACATGGATGATAAAACAATCAAATGCCAAAAAAGCAAAGAAATAAGGGAATTAATGTTAATAGGGATGCAGAACCTTTAAGAAACATTCAGATGGATGTGTTAATGAATCAGAAATGCAAAGCGAAGGTGAATACCGAGTAGAGAGATGTGTTGGAGGCTCTGGATCTGCGAGGCCTCGAATTCCTGCTGCCTTCTCTTGGCCACCTCCTGAGTTACTGTACATCTGTCGCAGAGCCCTGCCCTCAGCCTGCAGAAAAACCACACAACATCAGAAACATACAAAACATTCTGGAAGATTTACCGTCTTCTGAACAACAACAAAAAAAAAGAAAACATCATGTGAAGTTACATGAACAGTTAATCATTAACAAAAGATCGTTTTTAATGAAACTTTTCTCGTAAAAAAGAAAAGTTGAATTTGTGAATGTGCTCTGGATTGTTGAGGCTGCAGCATGGTTTGGTTTGGTAGCACCAGCAGCTTACAGTGGCTTTAATTTCCGTTTGAGTTTAAGTGGTTCTCATAGGCGTAACGGACGCGGGGTACGCATGGGACATGTCCCCCGCACTTTCCACATCTGTCCCCTCTGTCCCCCGCAGTTTTTTCAGCCGTTACAACAGCTAAACCCGTTATGAGCATCCAGTAACGTGTTTTCCCGAGCCATCTTTGAATGCATCATGAGCGCATGCTAACGCAGGTGTTCAAGAAGAGACGTGCTGCTGAGCAGTGCTGAACGTGCGTCTGGAGTAATGTTTAGCAAACCAGCCAGAGCTAGCAAGAATCAAAACTTTGCACAGTTTTTTTTCCAAACAAACCGTGTAAGTTGTGTGACCTTGTTGGATGCAAACAATTACGGTAAACTTGTTAGCTAAATGATGACAAGGTAAAACGTGGCAATATATCAATATGTTAAGCTAGTTAACAATAATTCAAATGTGGTTGCCTCTGTTACATTACTGCTAATTAGTTTATTCTTGGAATAAACCCAGTCCTCTTTCATTTCTGGGCAGAAGATGTGCTCACAATTGCTCTCCATGTATTTAAGTCTTTTGGTCGCAAAAGAGAGTCAGGGAGGAGAAAAAAGAATAGGCTAACTATGGTATAAAAGTGGTTAAATTTACAACTATTTTTTACTGCTTCTCTTTCAAATTCTATCTCAGAATTTTGATTTTCAGATTTTTTAATGATTATTTCCATAACAAAGAGCAGAGTCAGGCAGGAGATGGACCAGAGGCAGCGGCCAGCAGTAATGTTGACCATGCAGGGTCTGCAGAGGTGAAAAAAATATATAAGTGGCTGAGAAAAAAATATGTATCTATGGGTTAAAGTGATTTTGAGGTTAAATTCTACTGCAATTTTTACTCTTCCTAATGCTATTTCAGAATTTTTCTTACCACATTTTTTATGTTTATTGCCATAACAGAAAGAGCAGAGTCAGGGAGGAGATGGATCAGAGGCCAGCAGCAGGGACAAGGATGTAGGGTCTTTACAGGTAAGGAGAGATTATAACTTCCTGAAAATAAGATATCTATTGCAGGGAGAAACCAGGCAGTACTGATCATTTCATGTTCAGTGTTTGGCACCTTTGGCTACTCGTCCAGTAGATGTTCAAGGGACATTGTTGTCAACTCAACTAGAGTTTGGCCACTAAAACTTTAGATTTTATAGTTTAAAGTTTTATACTTTATAGTTTAAAGAACTAGCCTAGTTGGTCCCCTGGTATTGTACTGTGGCTGTTAGGGATTATGTGGTTCTTTAGCCACTAAGGACGGTGCAATTAAATGTAGGAGAATGATAAATCGCTCTGAAAAATTTGTCTCCCTCACTTCTGAGATGGTGGTTACGCCCATGGTGGTTCTAATGGAGAGCTTCAGTAAAACACAACTGGACTCCTCGTTTTGATTCTTGAAGACTCCCATCTGAGATCTGCCTTCGGCTCCACCTGCCTGATGGTGAATCTCAGGTATTTATAATCGTCCTCCAATGATACGAGTCATTAAAGACCAAAGACTCACATCTTAACTTAAGGTATTGCCATTGCGAGACTGGAAGGTGAGGGACGACTGAAGGTGTTAATGTTGGTGAAACTGTCTGGGGAGGTAAACTACTGTTCAAAAGTTTGGCATCACCCACACAATTTTATGTTTTCCAGGAAAAATCACGTTTATTCATGTACTAACATAATTACACAAGGGTTTTCTAATCATCAATTAGTCTTTCAACACCATTAGCTAGCACAAGCTAACAGCAGTAAACTTGCTTGAAAGACTTATGTTTGGAATCTGTCTCATTAGATACATTTTTTGTGAAACTTTGTGTATATATGAAAGTTTTATTTTTATGTCTTTTATTTTCAATTTTCATGGTGTCAGGTGACTGACAAAAAATACATGTAAAAAAGACATCTGTATGATCTGAGGCCTTCATTTTATCAGACCAGAGTAGTTATAGTGTTTTTATGTTGTTTAAAATAAAAATTCTGAGGCATCGACCCAAACATGGACAATTAAAAATCAAACTGAAAGACATCCATCCAGCGGTGAATGAAAGTTTCAAGCCAATTTTTTATTTCAATTCAATGATTTGATTTGAACAAAGGGCTGCGATGTGCTGTCACATGGACCACATTAGCAGCCAACTATACATAATAGATCCTTCTGCTTAACCAAAGTTGGGTTGCAGTAGTGGAAGAAAGCTATGTAAGGAATCCAGCAAAGTTTTCCAGTCCCTGTTGGAGGGATCTTGAGTTGTTCTCATGTCAGATGAGATATAATCTCTCCGATGAGTTCTTAGTCTATCTTTGTTTCTCTTTCACTAGTTGGACATGTCTGAAAACCTACATGGAAGGTCCTAAACAGAGGCCTGAACCACCTCAGTGGGCTCTTTTTGACATGAAATGATCTACTTTCAGTTCTTTCTGGATGCATGAACTCATCACTCTAAGGGTTCATCCACAAAAACCCAACAAATGACACAAATTTTTGCTGATTGTATTTGCAATCATTCATCAGCCACCCAAAGTTGATGAAGGTCAGAACACAGAATTGATGCAATGAGAGCAAGAGCAATATCTAGAAGAGTTTTCAGAGAGAGTGAAGTTCAGTAAATATTCTACCATTCAAAACTTTGGGTCACCCACACAATGTCATGCTTTCCATGAAAACTTAGCCTTTCAACACCATTAGCTAACACAATGTAGCATTAGAACACAGGAGTGATGGTTGCTGGAAATGTTCCTCTGTACCCCTATGGAGATATTGCATTTAAAATCAGCCATTTCCAGCTAGAATAGTCATTTACCACATTATGTCTAGACTGTATTGCTGACTCATTTAATGTTATCTTCATTGAAAAAAACTGATTTTCTTTCAAAAAAGGTACATTTCTAAGTGACCCCAACTTTTGAACAATATTGCACCAAAAGATTGCATTATAAGTACCTGATAAGTGGTGGAGACCCTGTCCTTAGTTTAAAGACAGTTGTTCTAGCTTGATGATCCCTTCATTTCCACCTAAAATCATCTGTCTTCTGTCTCTTACACCCAAGATCTGTATATTAACCGTGCTTTGGACCTTCTTTCTTTTCTAATCTCTCAAATCATTGGGTTTCTCTATCCAGAACGTGAATTCTGTTTTCCACAAAGCTGTGTTACTCTCCACAACATTGGCTATTGTTACCCCACAAGTTCCAATAACATTCTTAACATTTTAATCTAATGTTCAAATTATGTTTAAAGATGTGTCTCCTTTTGAAATAATGTTGCTTTGACTTTAAACACTTTATCTGGAACATTCAGAAGATGACTGAAAGAAGTTGTGAGATTATGTTCAATGACAATGAAAGAACAATCCTACATTCAGAAAATGTTTTCGAGATGTTATCAAGACCTCAGAAGATGTGTTTTTTACAAAATGTTCCTCTAATGTGATATTTGTGTATTTGGAACATTTAGTTCACATATTTAGGTTGTACATCATGCTAAGTTGTACTAGTTTTCAGTTTTACCGGTGCTGGAGGATCCAGGCTTCTGTTGCTGGACTCATCTGGTTGGATTTTGGCAAAAGTTGGTGTCAAAGAAGCTCCAGGTTTATATACCAGAGCTGCCCATCGGACTAAACCAAATACCTGCCACATCTAGGGGGGGGCAGGGATTATTACATTTAAATATTACATATTTCATCTGACTTATGTTGGGTATTTGGATATACTTAGATTAAAAAAATACTATTTCTCTGATATAGAAGGCCAACGGTGCGGTTTTGTTAGCCTAGCCGCGCTAGACAACCCACGGCAACGAATTTAATTCTCTGCCAAGGTGGGTCTAGTTACCCTCCATAAGGCTCGAGGCTGGATTCTCCTAAAACTGGCCGGACGAATCACCATGAAGTGTAGAGTCAGAAGGCGGGCGTAACTAAGTGACGACAGAGGCGCAACAATTCTGACAGAAACAACCGGAAACAACTAGCCTAGCCGCGCTAGACAACACACAGCAACGAATTTAATTCTCTGCCAGGGTCGACAACAAAAACGACAACAGTCGTTGAGCTCCATTAGCACCGACTCTGAATAATCTTTCTGTTAACGTCTGTAATATACTTGAGCTTCACCCATTGACTGTATAAATAAGGCTTCACCGAACTCCCGCATCCTCTGATTTCCGGCACTCTCGGAGCCTATTCGTTGCACTGATTGGTTGTATACCTACCCAATTGCTGCAGAGTGATTTGATAGACAACCTTTTAGCCCGCCTCCTTCTCTGTCGAGCGTGCCTCGACCCTTGTGCCGTCAGAAACATGGGTGTAGCGTGGCTAGGCTACGGTTTTGTTGCTTTTGCAGTTAGTTTAGGTGTTTTATGTTTCCCCTGTTCTGTTAATTTGATCTGATCAACCAGAATATATATATCTATGTCTATATGTATATCTATATATGTATATCGATATCTATATATCTATATATCTATACATATAGACATATACATACACTCCCCTTTAGCTAGTTTGTGTGGTCGGTTATGAGTTTTGGGTAGTTGGTGCAGCTGTTTTACGGAGCCCTTTTAATTATAATAACCCTATTTTAGTTCCGTTTGTTTGGGCCCAGAACTCGCTTTTCACTATTTAGCTAAAATAAAACCCTTTTTCAAATCTACCTCCACATGTTTTCTAGCTCAGTTCCCTCACAAAGCACAAAACAAAAGTTTGAACAGGTTTCTTCCTCGTTTTCTGGTGGTTCATTATCTGAGAGAAAGCAGAACGTAGCGTCAGTACCTGTTCTCCAGAGTCTTGATGTTCTCGGTGAGTAATCTCTGCTGCTCTTTCATCTGCTGGTTTCTGGTGAACAGCTCCTCCATTCGCTTTGTATCACTGGAAGAAAATGCACAGACAGGTTAAAATACTCTTAGGATGTACTCTATTTCGCTTTAGTTTGAAGAGTTCTTTACATAGCCTAAAAATGTGTTGCATTCAATATCTTACTGAAGCAATAGAGCAGAGTTTTATTTAAAAATGTCTCTAAAGTGGCGGAAAATTTAAAATTTTGTGCAGAATGGCTGGTGCTGAGGTTGCACTGCTATCTTTAGATAATATTATCAATGCATCAGGATGTAAAGGGCATGTTCATGGTGGCTGTGGCTGGTTTAGGTCATTTGGATGATGTTGGATTATGTCCTCTGAACAATATGTCGAAGTACCTCAAAACTGTATGTAACTGCAGTACTTAAGTGAATGTTCGTAGCAACTTTCCTCCAGACATTCAATAGACCTTGAGGGCAAACAGCAACTGAACATTAGGATAATGTACATTTTGTTGCAGCCGAATCTTCAATCTGAGATGCTGTACTTTCTCATGTACACTGTTATGAAGTGGAGTGTTTTCTATACGAGGGAAGCAGAGACAGGGTGCCAAAATGTGGCTGGAAGTTGCTGCATTTCCAAATCTAAAGGTCGGTTTCCACTGTTACAGAAACTTTACCAGGAAACAGGGACCTTCAGAGGAACCAGCATCTGAGGCACGCCCACATTAGTACAAGTATTTTATGAAACTGACCTTTTCCTTTTACATTTTAGCCTCTCATTTACAGACAAACAGACATCTTAGCTCATTTAAACAGCTTTTAAAGTGAAGATTTTATATTTTAAAAAACTCTATTTATGTAGACATGGAAGGTGGAGGTTTGGGAAGAGATGGTTTCACTCTTGAATTCTGTTGTTACTTTAAGTTATGAGTACATTCCTGAAACTGTGAAAACAAAAATGGATATTTATTGGTTTCTTTGCTCTTGGTTACTTGGCATTGCTGCACCACTTTACCAGCTAGCACAAGACTCTATATCTGCTGCTCCCTGTATTACTTTGTCCAGGGCGTCCTTGACTAATGAGTCTTTAAATCAATGATTAGGTCTAAATTGCAGTTTGTCCAATATGCAATTTTAACCAACTAATAACATCCACATCAACCTTAGCTGTGCTTTGTGTTGAGCAAGTTTTTAACATGCTAACATGTTAAAAAACATGATACCTGACACACGTTAGCATGTTAGCACTAAGCCTAAAGTACCACCATGTGACCCTCTCTGTTATTGTCTTCATGACTGATTTCACCTGGTTGCAAACTGATCAGTTCCTTAGGAAATATAAATATTGATTGATTATTGGTCCCATTTAAAGACTTCAAATAAGTATCATAATTCAAACCTCACATTAGTCAGGCCTTTAATGGAGAACAACAAGGAATGCTGGTAGAAAAATAGCAAAAAAAATAATAAATCAGTGCAACCACTTATTTTAACAGACAGCTGCACATTAAAGCTGTTAAACTTTATATATGTAAACATACTATCGTATTGAAGTGCATTTAGGTCTGACACTGTCCCATAATGAAGAAATTTTTCACCAAATCAAAGTGAAATTAATGTTACTGACTGAATATTCTTTATTATAATCAGATCAGCTGCAGTAAAAGGACCAAACATAAAACATATTTACGGTATTTCTGCATCGCCAACTCCGGTTGCCATGGCGACACGAGGCATACAGTGTGTGATACTGTAACTACACAGCTTCATTCAGTGGTTTCAGTAACGTACAGATCAATAGAATCTGTGTCGCTCATAGAGAATCATCAGGAAATGATTTGGTTAAAGGGAGACGTGTCTTACAGCCAATTTAAATTCAAAACTTCAGGTTACTTCTGCAGCATCAATTACCATGGAGATCTAGTGGGTTAAAATAGACTCTGACACTGAAAAAATTTGAAGCTCAACAAACCTGCTAACACACTAGTCTCACTTCACAATTCAGCCTTCTGATCGGTTATCTTTAAAATAAGCTGCCCTGATAAGCAGGTTAGACATTCAGCATGAGTTACCATGGTGATGCAGCCGGTAATAGATGAACCCTCGTCGTCGTCAGGAAAACTCCGAGTTAAACCTGAAGTTATCTAAATAACCTCAAATCCTGCTCAGAGCTCTGACTGTTGTAGCACCAGAGGGCAACATTGCTGAATGTTTTGTACTCAGCAAGCTTTGAAAACTGGCGACACCTTGTGTTTTAACGACCTGCTACAGGTTTTAAAGGGTTAATAAGTTAATATGATGAGGCCCTGCTGAGTGGAACAATGTGAGGCAATGAGGGGATTTCTCTGGACTCAGACTTTCCTGCATTAACTTGTAAAACTCATATTAAGGCTGTAAGGCAATCCCTTCTCCTTTAACATTTCTTTAGTTCTGAGGAAAAATGAAAGTTTGGTGACTCAGCTTCAGACTGAGCAACTTGTTCCAACATGAGCTGAACAAACACCAGCTACAAGTGCAAGACCGGAGTTCCACAAATCCTCCAGTCCTGTCCTGGATAAACTTTTTTCTTGCTAAACTCGACCGTCTCGTCTAAACGCGGCTGTCCGGAGACGTTAGGAATGTCAGGAACTCACTCACCAGCCTTTCTTGTTCGACAGCTCTTGGACTTTCACCTGCCACCCTGGAAATAAAGAAATAAAGACAGGCTCAAGTCAGGCTTTTAATGGAGAACAGCAAGGAATGCTGGTGGAAAACTAGCAAAAGTAGTGAAAAATAATAAGTGCAGCCACTAATTTCTAACCGACAGCTGTACATTAAAGCTGTTAAACTTTAAAAGTCCTGCTCAGGAGGAGCTGAAATAAAATGATTCTTATTATTAAGGAGCACGCTCAGTATATTGTCTAAAAATTGAAGCCCCTATTAAGATTTTACTACAGAAACAAGTCTTGCTGTTCTTTTTGTGTGAAACAGAAACCTTTTGCTTGTTTTTGACTGTGGAGATATGCTTGTATATAAAGGCTTCTGCTAACTGTCTTAGCATGCTGGGTAGTGTGTACCATGTGGCACTGAGATTCATTATCAAATGTGATCCCCTTACTCATCATTGTGTGCTCTGCTCTAAAGTTAACTGGAAAATTCTTAAAGTTCTTTAAGTGCTTGACGTGTCAGTCATTGTTGTTTATTTACAGAACCATTCTGGGTATCGTTCCTTCCTATTTGCCTTGTCTTTTGACAAGGAAACATGGAAGTCATAATCTCTGATCGATGAATACTCTGCAATTTGATCTGAACGGGCCAAAAAAGCCTTTAGATTTTCTGCACCTAATGCTTGGAACAAATTACAATCTAAACTTTAACTTCAAGACCTTGTTACACTGAATCAGGGACGGCTGGTATAAATGGGCTAACAGGGCTAAGCCCTCCCAGGCCAACACAAAAAAGATGAGAAAATTATTTTTCAAATAACTTACAACAGATTGTTTTAAGTTTAGGTGAAAACAAAGGTAGCAACAGCACCAATCAGTCAAAAGAAAAACATAGAATATCTCTAAATGGGCTTATTTTTTACAGCCCCAGAAGATAGAGTCCACTTTCATTCATTTCGTTCTTGTAAGTGATTGACAGGTGTCATGTCCCGCCCCCGTGATTTACTGATCATTTGGGCTAACTTCAGTCAGCCCACAGGCCTTTGACG
Organism: Acanthochromis polyacanthus; assembly: GCF_021347895.1. NCBI lineage: Eukaryota > Metazoa > Chordata > Actinopteri > Pomacentridae > Acanthochromis > Acanthochromis polyacanthus. Next base: position 9,448,321 of record NC_067118.1, read on the forward strand.
CAGCGAGAAAAGGTTAAGCTATGACGGGTGTTAGCATGAACGAGGTGGATTATTTGCTTTCATGCCCATTTTCCTCAATGTCTTTGGAGGAAAAGCTGGAAGTTAAGAGACTGGGATCACATCGGCCGTCGATGTGAGCTTCTTTTCAAATAAGGTAGGCCCATGTTGACCTGTTAAAGGACTGTGAAACCTTGTTTTTGCTGAGGTTATCTGTTGTATTGAAGGCGTGTTTTGCACTACATGTCGCCAAACAGTTGTAATAAGACGGTTGCAGCAGGCTATCTGTGGGCAGTCATTGCAGTTGTAACATGTTTTGTAGTGGTGTGTGTGTGTGTGTGTGTGTGTGTGTGTGTGTGTGTGTGTGTGTGAGAGAGTGAGTGAGTGAGAGAGAGTGTTGATGTAGAGCACTAAAGTATAGTGCACCTGTAATTGATGTAACTGTGTGTATCATAGGTGATGTTGCTTTTGCAGCTGTGTTAACCATTTAATTGGTATTATGCATTTGTTAGCCCACCCAACAAATTTCACCACCAGCCGCCACTGCACTGAATGAATGTAAAGCTCTGGTGAAATCACTGCAGTCTGCCTTGTCTGTGTGAAAGTGTTATATGTGAGCAAGTTTTAATGTTGTTAATTACTACGTCAAGGAACGCAGCAGAGTGATGTGACGATCGATGTACATTTGTCCTTCTGTCCGTCTGTGCGCAACATTACTCAAAACAGACTAACGGATTTGGATGTAATTTTCAGGGAAGGTCAGAAATGACACAAGGGCCAAGTGATCAGATGTTGACAGTGATGTGGCTTATAATCTACCCAGTACTTGACCAAGGCTGTCCATTCCCCCATATGGCATTGTCAGAAATGCAGCATTTTTTTTGCAGAAATGCAGCATTTGTTTATTAGTTACTGATGATCAGAAATCATTACAACATAGAATGTGGCCATTTAATATAGATGTACCCACAAACAAATTACCATGATCTGGGCACAGGTATGTGTTATGCATGTGTACGTTATGAACAGATACCCAATTGCGTGACCAAAATATGTAGCAGGTGGCAGGAATTGATGAGACTCAGAAACACCCCCACAGTTTAATCAATTGTTCCTTGTATTATTTCTGACAGATAAGTCCCAATAAGTCCCCAACGGTTGATTTGTAGTAGGATCACAATCATATGATCTTCAGAACGCCACTGACGTACTGTTCACTTGTTGTCATGGTTACAGTGACGGGTGTTGCTATCTCACAATGACACAGAAATCTTTACAAATCTGTGGATCCAGACTACGAGCTGCATCACTGCCAAAATCTAATCCCTTGGTCCTTTTGCCAATTCTGACCTTCCCTGAAAATGTCATCCAAATCCGTTTTTGAGTAACGTTGTGCACAGACGGGTTCACATACGCCCATCATCACATAACTCGGTGTGCTTTTGTTTGTCTGTTAGCAACAATACTCATTACGCTGCGATTGCTGATCATCAATAACTAATAAACAAATGCTGCATTTCTACAAAATAGGCTGTATTTCTGACAATGCCGTATGGGGGAATGAGCAGCCTTGGTGGAGTTTCTTGTTTTATCTGTTGTTTTTGTGTTTTTAATGTGTTTATGCTGCTGCCCTCTTGGCCAGGTCTCCATTGAAAGGGATATCTGTGTTCTCAATGGGACTAACCTGGTTAAATAAATGTTAATAATTTTTTCAACTTATTTTTGCATCGTTTCCACTCACCCTCCACTTCCCGCTCGTGAACCTCCCTCAGCTTGTGCAGAAGGTCATTGAAACACTCCATCGCAGCTGCAGTCGCCTTCAGGCCTCAAACTGACTGTGCAACAAGAGAAATATAACATTCTGTTATTTCCTTTAATTTTCCAGTAAAAACTCAACTGGACACACCTTAAAAGACAGAACGTGTCGTTGCTCAGAGTGGAAGCACAGTGAATCAGTCAGATGTGAGGCGTTATAGCCTAAAGGCTGCAGCAGCGTCTGAAGATCTGCTGTTCAGCCCACTGCTCTTCACATGTAACAGCAAATTTTTTTGTTGTTATATCGAGGGTGATTGGAGCTGGTCGGACCGGTCCGGCAGGTCTGCAGTTGGCGCTTTATGAAAAACAGCTTTGATAGTGGGAGCATGCGTGCACAGAAGCTGCACTTTTGAAGGCTGTGTGGAAGTTAGAACAAAGAAAGGAAACTGCTGTAGACATTCTGTTAGTGAGCGTAACGATTTACAGCCTGAACCTGGTGGATTTACCTCAAATATAAACCTACAGAAGGCCAAATAAAGGTTTAATTACTAGCAGTACTTCCTCAAGTATATTCCTTTTAACTAGCCCTGCTCTTGCCTATAATATAATAGCAACAGTAATAACTTTATTTATAGAGCACCTTTAAAAAACTGAGTTTACAACATACTTTGCAGACATTAGACCAATCAGTAAAAACAAAATAAAAAGACCAGAGAGGGAAAAGTTTAGAAATAGAGTTAAATCTGGTAGAAGATTTTAAAAGTAAATCAATACAACACCAAATAAAATAACAAAATGCCACATCCAAGTAAGGTGATGAAGAACTGGAAGAGAAGGGATAATTTTTTTTAAATTTTTTAAAAATAAAAATAATTTAGTAAACAAAGTTAGATAATAATAATTAGAATAATAATACTAATAAATATCTAAAATAGATTCTTAAATAAATAAAAGGTAAAAGAAGAAAAATGAATAAAGGATAAAGAGAATAAAATGAACAGTAAAAGAATTGCATTAAAAACGAATAGATGATGATGATAATAAAGATAATAATAATAATAGTAATTAAATATATAAATAAATGTAAGGTAAAAGATAAAAAAGAACAATAAATAATTTCATAAAAAATATAATAATAATAATATCTAAAATAGATTCTTAAATAAATAAAAGGTAAAAGAAGAAAAATTAATAAAGGATAAAAGAATAAAATGAACAATAAAAGGATTGCATTAAAAACGAATAGATGATGATGATAATAAAAATAAAATAATAATAATAATTAAATATATAAATAAATGTAAGGTAAAGATAAAAAGAACAATAAAATAATGTCATACAAAATATAATAAAAATAATAATAATAATAATAATAATAATAAAATAGATATGTAAAAATAGGGGATTAAAGAGAATAAAATTAACAATAAAATAATTGCATTAAAAATATAATAGATAATAATAACAGTAAATAAATAAAATAGGTATGGAACTGAATTAAAGTTAAAAGAGAATAAATGAATAATAAAATAATTACATAAATAAGATTAATAGAAAATGATAATAATAATAATAATAAGAAGAAGAAGAAACATTATCCCTTTGAGTCTGTTATCCAACTCAGTCCAGTGTGATAATTCTTTTTTTGTGTTTGTTTTGTAATATTTTTGATAATTTAACGTTGTAAATTTTTTTTAGCCTAACCAGATTCTGTAAAAGACAAAAAATTCTTCCCTCCTCACTGCAACCATGAATCCATTAGTGACCCAGCTACAACCAACAGTCACCGAGTATAAATTCTGAAAACGTTTTGCTGGCTGAACTGCAGGCAGTGTTGATACACGACTGATGAGAGGGACGGGACAAGAGAAAAATGGCATTTTAGGGGGAACTCTAGACTTATATGGTATTTAAAAAATATTATAAATTTACACAACAACTGCAAGTTTTAGTATTCTGTACGTGGATTATTTTAAATTTGATGGATGGAATGTAAAACGTCCTCCAGTTCTGGAATGACCCCAATTACCCGTTGAGGACTTTTTGTTTTTATCCTCAGAAAGAGGAGTTAAATTCCCACAGTGCAACTGTGCAAACACATGCACACGATCACTCGCAGCACAAACGCATGCAGTGGACGACTAGTATTGAGCGTTTTTATCAGCGCGTCTTCGACTCCTTCGACATGTCAGGATATGTCAGCGGAGCGGCTGTTCACATCACCGAAGCAGAGCAAGAAAAGACCTGCCTGCCTTTATGTGCTGCTATCTCCAGATCACCACAAAGACACACACACACACACACACACACACACACACACACACGCATAAGAACAGTTTAATATTTGTGCGGTTGCCCTGTATTTCCAGTATCCTCACCCTGAAACTCAAACTCTAACTGCACCACACTTGTCTCCGCTGTTGACACACAACATCTTTATGAGCGAACACAAAGATGCAAAGATAACACAATAGGACACATTTCCCCTAACTGCAGCGTCACTTTAACCCTCCCTGAAGCTCCTTTAAATTGTTAATAGTGTAAGTTCAGACCTCAGTCGCACAAAACCAGTTGACCCAGATGTTGGATTAATAATATAACTGGAGATTAGCAAATTATCTTGTGTATTTGGGCTGTTACAGCCACAAAAAGACATAAATTTGGTGCAAATAATGATCATATTTATGCATTTTCATATATACCTACAGTTTGTCACAAAAACAGCTCATAAATATGCGTCCCCTCCCATCATTTCAGGAGCTTCGTGGCTGTTTAACCACACCTGAGTTGCTCAATCACACAATATCAGCTGATCCAGATGTTGGATTGATAATATTGGCAGAGCTGAACAAACTATCTGGTTGATTTTAGATGTAAGAACAAGAAACGACCGATTTGGTGCAAATAATGGTCAATAAATGAGTCACACACAAACCTATGGCGCAAACAGACATAAAATGATCACAAAAGGCACAAAATTACCACAAAGAGACTAAAAATGACCCCAAACAGGCCAAAAAAATTACCACAAAGAGACACAAAATGACCACAGAAGCCACAAAATGACAATGAAGAGACACAAAATTATCGCACAGACTAAAAATGACCACAAATAAACCCAAAATTACCACAAAGACTTAAAATGACCACAAAGAGACACAAAATGACCACAATAACCAGCAAAATGACACAAATCAATTCCACCAAGACTGAAAATCACCAAAAGGACACAAAATGACCCTATGATACACAAAAAGACCACAAAGAGACTGAAAACGTCCAAATAAAGAGGCAAGATGAACACACAACACAAAATGACCACAAAGTCACTAAAAAAATGACAGAGACACAAAATGATCACAGACATGTACACAGTGCGACACAAAATGATCGCAATAAGAGACAAAATGAACAGCGAAATATAAAAAATAACTACAAAAAGACACAAAATGACCACAAAAGAGACAAAATTATCACAAAAGGACACAAAATGACCATAAAGAGACACAAAATTATCGCAAAAGATACACAATGACTACAAAGAGACACAAAATGAACACAAAATGACTGCAAAGACACACAAAATGTCCACAGGAAAACACAAAATGACCAAATTAGACACAAAACCCCACAAAAATTATACAAAATGACCACAGTGAGACCCAAAATGACGAAGGCAAAGTTAAAACAAATATACAAAATAACTACAGAAAGAAACAAAATGAACACAAAGAGACCTAAAATGACTCACAAAGACAGTCAAAATGAAAACAGTGGAATGCAAAACAACACAATTCAATCACAAATAATTGCAAAATAATAAAAAAGGGACCCTACATGGCCCATATTTTAAATGATAATTTCCTAATTAGAGCTTTAAAGTCTGATCTAACATGAAAGTTTGAGGAATATGATCAGATGACTATAATTTGCTAAAATCCAACAGCAGCAGCAGCAACTTTATCCCACATTATAAAGAAACCTGTAACATCTGGTTCATGTGTCCTCATATTGAGACTATAAGCAGATAAATATTGTGATTAATCATGACCTCTTTAAACTTTGTGCTCCTTTGCATAGATTTCATGCTGTAAAAACGTCCGACAGCAGCATTATGTGCATTAATTCTCCCCTCTGACCCCTTATGTCCAAACATGAAGGCTTGTCTCCACACATACCTGCAGCTCCTCTCCACACCTGTCAGTTGCTCTATCCTGGTCCTCGGGCAACAAACTCCCCTCATCCGACCGGGGCCTCCCTGCGCCGGTCCCTGCAGAACTCCTGGATGGGCCGAGCGGGTTCAGGAGAATGGAGTTTGTGACAGGAGCCGAGAACGGAGAGCCCGGTGAGGGAGAACGCCCCGCCACCGACACCCTCCTCCCCTCGCAGCTCTCCACCCCAGAGAACCGGTCGGAGCGGTCGTCCCCTTGAGGAACACAAACACTGAGGCCCGGGCAAGTTCTCCCTCGATATTCCTGTTCTGCTGAAATCCCACATAACCGGCCAAACCGGTTCCATAAAGCCCTGTGTGGATAGAGGGACTGGGAAGCTGAATTGCCCAACACAGAGGCCTGTGAGTGTGCACTGGAGGGACACGTTTCAGTGATTTTTTTACATGATTCTTGGCCCCGTTTTCCTTTAAACCTTACAGCTCAAGTGTGAAAATAACCAGAGTTTGTTGTTCTGATTTTAAATCTATAAATCAGGTATTTTCAAATCGTTCAACACATGGGTGTGGTGGAGGCGGTGACGTTAAATTTGATGGCAAATGGCAAACAATAGCGATGGCATGTTGATTGTCTCAGAAACCAGACACGATGTTAAACTTCCTCCTTCCTGAACCAGATTCTTCACCTCTAAGTGCATCAACGTGAGCTCACGTGATTCTATTGTCTGAACTCATCAGTGCAGCAAAGTTAGTCGAGGGTTTTCCAAACCGTCGCCAGAAACGAGACTCAAATTTTACTGAAACTTTTGCAGGCAGATGATGTCTGATTTTAAAAGAAAGCAGGATGAGTGTAAGATCTGGTTCATCTGTTCTGAAACTGAGATTAGCAGATAGAGAGGGAAATATTTTATGAGAGCAATGACCGCAAAGAGACACAAAAACACTACAGAGAGACTTTAAATTACCTAAAAAAGATACACAATGACTACAAAGAGGCTCAAAAAGACCACAAAAACACACAATATGACGACAGTGAAACAAAAATTACCACAAAAAGGCTCAAAAAGACCAGAGAAAGTCACAAAATGACTACAGAGACAAAAATAACCACAAAGAGGCTCAAAAAGATGAGAAAAATACACATAAGGACCACAAAGAGACTTAGAATAATGACAAGGAGACACAAAATGACCATAAAGATGCAAAATGACTACAAAGAGGTACAAAATGGGCTGCAAAGTGGAGTAGTGGTTAGCACTTTTGCCTTGAAGCAAGAAGATCCCCGGTTCAAATCCCGTGGTGGGCCTGGGATCTTTCTGCATGGAGTTTGCATGTTCTCCCTGTGCATGTGTGGGTTTTCTCTGGGTACTCCGGCTTCCTCTCACAGTCCAAAAATATGCTGAGGTTAATTGACTATTCTAAATTGCCCGTTCGTCTGTATATGTAGCCCTGCGACAGACTGGCGACCTGTCCAGGGTGTCCCCTGCCTTCGCCCGAGTCAGCTGGGATAGGCTCCAGCGACCCTGGTGAGGATAAAGCGGTGTATGTATAGAGAATGGATGGATGGAGGTACAAAAAAGCTCAGAAAGACCACAAAATGACCACAGAACACATAAAACGACCACACAGATACTAAAACAACCACAAAGTGATGCAAAATGATCACAAAAGATCCTAATTAACCACATAAAAACACAAAATAACCATATAAAAATGCACAAAGACTACAAGGACTCTCAAAATGACCCCAAAAGACACAAAATGACCTCAGTGAGACTTAAAATTACCCCAAAAAGACACAAAATGATCACAAGCAGACATAAAATAATGACAGAGATACAAAGTGACCACAAAGAAACACAGAATGAGCACAAAAAGACACAAAGTGACCACAAAGAGACACAAATAACCACAAAAAAACACAAAATGACAACAAGGAGGCCAAAAAGACAAGAAAAAGATACAAATTGACCACAAAGAGCCTTAGAGTAATAAAAAAGAGGCACAAAACGACCATAAAAACACAAAATGACTACATAGAGATACAAAATGACCACAAAGAAGCTTGGAAAGGCCAGAATAAAACACAAAATGACCACACAGAAAAAGACAAAGAGGCTCAAAGAGAAAATGACCACATAAAAATGCAAAAAGACTGCAAGGAGTCGCAAAATGACCCCAAAAGGACACACAATGCCCAAAGCGAAACTTAAAATTACCACAAAACACAGAAAATAACCACTAACAGACTTAAAATAATGACAATGAGATGACCACAAAATGACCACAAAGAGAAACAAAATGACCATAAAAAGACTAAAAATGACCACAATCAAATTACAAAGATACGGCTCAAAAGAAACAAAATATGACCCGTGTTTTAAATTATAATTTCATCAGTAGTGTCCTCAAGTCTGATGAACATTGATGTTTGTTTGTAATATAATCAAACTTTCTAGTTTTTATTCAGGTCCAGGCAGCAGCAATTTTCTCTCCTGTTATTTAATCAGACTGACCTCCAGCAAACCAAACTTGAATCCATGTTTACAGACTCTTTAGTTTGAACAGAAACCAGGTAACATCCAGTTCAGCTGCTCTGATACTCAGACTAACCCAGAGAGCAGCTGACACAAGTATTCCTTGAGTATGACAGGAATGAACTGTGGACTCAGAGCATGCTGACATTGATCTGTGGCACATTAAGAGTTGTGTTTGTGGTTTAATTCTATTCACAGCAGCTGCTGGCTGCACGACTGCTTGGTTTCTTTTTGTGCTTCTGAAATTAGATGACAAAGTCGCAGACAATAGCAGCTGACTGCCAAAGTTTCTGGTCAGAAAGGAAATCAAGTGATTATAGAGAGAGAAAAAGAAAGGCAACATTCTAAATTACCTCAAAATGACTCCAATAACACTTAAAACAAACACAACAAGACACATAATGACCACAAAGAGACACAAACTAATCACAAATAGACTTAAAGTGAACACAAAAAGAAACAAAGTGAGCACAGACAAAATATGACCACAGAGAAACAAAACAACCACAAAATGACCACAAAAAGACTAAAAGTGACCATAAAGAGACACAAAATGACCACAAAGAGATAAAAAATGACCACAAAGAGAAACAAAATGACCACAAAGAGATAAAAAATGACCACAAAGAGTAACAAAATGACCACAAAGAGATAAAAAATGACTACAAAGAGAAACAAAATGAGCACAAACAGTAAAATGTCCACAAAGAGAAACAAAATGACCACAAAGAGACTAAAATAATCACAAAGAGACTAAAATGTCCACAAAGAAAAACAAAACGAGCACAAAGAGAAACAAAACGACCACAGCAAATGGCAAAATGACACAATTCAATTCCAATAAGACTGAAAATGACCAAAAAGACATAAGAAACAATGAAATTACAAAGAATAGCCAAACAACCCCAAACAGACGGAGCATAGACCATTATTAAAATATAATTGTATTATTAGCACATAAACGTCTACACTGACCTAGAAGTTTGTGTGTAAATTGGTTAAATGTTCTCGTTTTTGCAGCACTGAAGATACCTGAATTAACCTACAAACTCTGCAATGAAAACTGTAAATAATGATGTGCAATTTCAAGGAAATTTTGCTACAAATATTGTATTTTTTTCTTCTAGAAGAAGAAATATTTATATCCATGCACTATGTGCATTGTGTGCTGTTCTATCTGCTGCTGTTACACTGGAAATTTCCCCGCTGTGGGATCAATAAAGGTATAATCTATCTATCTATCTATCTATCTATCTATCTATCTATCTATCTATCTATCTATCTATCTATCTATCTATCTATCTATCTATCTATCTATCTATCTATCTATCTATCTATCTATCTATCTATCCATCCATCCATCCATCCATCCATCCATCCATCCATCCATCCATCCATCCATCTAACCCATGTTGGTGTGATGTTGATCTCTGTCCACTAGAGGACGCTGTTGGACCTTAAAGCTGCAGAAGACGGTGACTAATTAAGCCTGAACATGTTGAGCTAAGGGGTGGGCTAGTGGTTAGCACTTTGCAGCAAGAAGATCCTCGGTTCAAATCCCATCCTGGGCCTGGGATCTTTCTGCATGGAGTTTGCATGTTCTCCCTGTGCATGCGTGGGTTTTCTCCGGGTACTCCGGCTTCCTCCCACAGTCCAAACATATGCTGAGGTTAATTGTTCACTCTAAATTGTCCGTAGGTGTGAATGTGGGTGTGATTGTTTGTCTGTATATGTAGCCCTGAGACAGACTGGTGACCTGTCCAGGGTGTCCCCTGCCTTCACCCGAGTCAGCTGGGATAGACTCCAGCACCCCTAGTGAGGATAAAGCGGTGTATAGAGAATGGATGGATGGATGAATATGCAAAATGACCACTTAAAATTAAAAAAGGATCACAGTGAGACTCAAAATGACCACAAAGAGACGTAAAATGAACACAAAATGATTAAAACAGACTCATAATGATCACAAAAACACTTAAGATGGCCACAAAAATACACAAAGTGACCACAAACAAACACAAAATGACCACAAAAATACTCAGAATGACTACAAATAGACTCAAAATGACCACCTAAACACACTATAACCAAAAAAGTACAGGAAATGACCGCAGATACACTAAAGGACTATGCTGAGAGGTAAAATGGCCAAAAAAAACCCCACAAAAATGACCACAAAGAGACATAAAATGACCACAAAAATGCACAAAATGACTACAAAAGCACATAAAATGATAAGAAAAACACAAGTTAACTACCAAAGCACATAAAATGACCACAAAAAGACATAAAATGACCACAAAAATGCACAAAATTAATACAAAAGCACATAAAATGATAAGAAAGACACAAGTTAACTACAAAAACACATAAAATGATAAGAAAAACACAAGCTAACTACCAAAGCACATAAAATGACCACAAAAAGACAAAATTACTACAAAAAGACATAAAATGACAACTAATACACGAAAATGACCACAGATACACAAAATGACCAGAAAGACACAAAAATGACCAGTGACATAAAATGAACTCAAAAAGACACAAAATAACTACAAATTAAAATGACCACAAAAAGACATGAAATGACAAAAAAACACAAAAAGACAAAATTTCAACAAAACACTCAAAATAACTACAAAATCGCATAAAATGATGACAAAAACACAAAAAATAACTACAAAAAGACATACAATGACCACAAAAAGACACAAAATAACTACAAAAGCACATAAAATTACCACAGAAAGACATGAAATGACAACAAAACCACAAAAAATGACCACAAAAAGATAAAAATTTCCACAAAACACACAAAATAACAACAAAAATACATACAATGACCACAAAAACACAAAATAACAAAAAAAACATAAAATGACAACAAAACACACAAAAATGACCACAAATACATACACAAAATGACCACAGCGACACAAAATGACCACAAAAATACGCAAAATGAGCTAAAAAAAAACAGAAATTGACCAAAAAGAAACACAAAAGGGCTGCAAAAAGCATCAGATAAATTAAAAATAAACTTCATTTCAGGATAAATCATTTTCCTGAGTGTTACTCTGAGCGGCTGATTGTGCTCAGTTCAGCTTTCAAGTCAATGGAAAGTCCAATATTTATTTTCCATCCAGTTCTGGGCTGATAGGGAGCAGAGCGTCTCAGTCCGATGTGTTCAGCAGCACCGAGCCGACGGCATGAGTAACACAAAACAAACACAAAGCTGCAACCACACAATCCTATCAGAGCTTTTACTGGGTGAGTCTGTCTCAAGGGCCTCTGAGGACGAAAACTAGACTCAAGTCTGGATGAGGAGACTGTCGGTGAAGCTTCAACTGCACCAGAGTACTGGAAAACTGCTCCAAATGCCCAGAAAACTCACTTCTCCCAGCCACCTTGAACGCCCCACGGTTACTGCATAAAATGTGGCACTTCACTGTAATCAATGACTGTAAAAGTCTAACAGTAGTGTGCAGTTTTTTTTGTAAAATATAGTGGAAAACAGTCAAATCTGATGCTTTTTTTTGGACATAAAACAAGAATAAAATGTGAATTAAACAAACAAAAACTGTTTGCAAAACAGATCTTGAAGTGCTGTTTAAGAATATTATTGCTGATTTTGTTTACAACTTACTGACATCCTGAGATCTGTCTTTTTGAGGGATTTTTTTTCTATATTTTTTGTATTTAATGAGATTATTTTCCTCTGATTTCTCAAACATTTTCAACAGAATACACTGCTGCCTTTTGAGAAATATAATAATTAAGAATAACTTGCTTCATCATTTATGAATTTCTATTGTTTTGTGATGTTTTTGATGTTTTAGTGCTATATGCATACTTCTAAATGTTAAATAGGGCTCTTAACTCTGAATCATAAATATTAAAGACACGTTATTTATGGTATATGTCTGAAATTCTACATTATAAAAGACAAAAATGTTTTAATTTAGAGCCACAGTTACAGTTAATGATAACTACAGTGGTTAATCTCTATGCATATCCTACAAAGACTCAAAATGGCCACAAGAAGACCCAACATAACTACGAAAAGCATAAAATGATCACAAAAACATACACAATAACTACAAAGAGACATGAAATGACCACACAAAGACATGAAATGACAACAAAAACACACAAATGACTGCAAATAGACTCACAATGACCACAAAAATAACTCAGAAAGAGCTGTTTAAGAATATTATTGCTAACTTATTTGCAACTTACTGATGTGCTCTGTCTTTTTGGGAATTTACATTTGTTTTGCATGTCAAACTTTCCATCTCAGCAAAAAGACTTTTTTTTTTGCTGCATTTTGACATTTTTTTCTGAATATATAGGATTTTTTGGCTAAATTTGTCCCCAGAAAGTTCAGTAGAAACACACCTGAGCCAGTGTTAGCAACCCTTTTGGTTATATTTTGTTAGTTTTTCAAATTTAAGCTTTTTTTTTTTTTTGCTCCAATTTTGCTTATAAATAGATTGACAGAAACATACGGTACCTGCAGGTTCCTACAAACACTCAAAATGGGCACTAGAAGACACAACGTGACCACAAAATGACATAAAATGACCACAAATAGACATGAAATGACAACAAAACACATAAAAATACTAAAAATGACTACTAGAAGACACAACATAACTAAAAAGAAAAGACATAAAATGATCTTAAAAACACAAAAATGACCAAAAACACACAAAATAACTACAAAAAGACATAAATATGACCACAAAAAAACATTTTTTTTGCTAAATTTTCAACAAAAAGTTTGGTAGAAACACACCTGAGCCAATGTCAGCAATCCTTTTGGTTATGTTTTGTTTGCAAATTTTGCTTCTGAACAGGTTGACAGAAACACACCTGCTGATTCCTATGAATAAAACATTTCAGGTTCAGCATGTTGCTGTAGAATAATCCATAAAAACATCTCTAAGACACACTGTGTGTCTGGGTGTTTCAACAACAAGTCCACAAACCACTTTTTTCTGTCAACACGAGCAGGAATTTGCAGACTTGTTATGATCCTCCTCCTCCTGCTGCTGCTCGTATTTATGATCATTACCTTGACCTGCAGCAGCATCACTGAAACCCTGAGGCCTGTAAATCACCGCAGCCTCTCGCTCTCTCAGCGCTACATAAACAACATTTAACAAACCTGCTGAGGAGGCTTCAGCTCCACCAATCACTCCGACACTGTCGCTGGCTCTTGGGGAATAGTAAGAAAATGTTTGGATACTCGGTTTGTTTTCACTGCCTCAATTTATTGACCCAATTCATCTGTTTCCCGTACAGCAGGGCTGCGAGAGAGACACTGGAGTCATCAGAGGAAACATTCCCAGAGGGAGAATGTGTCTCTCTGAAATCTTCACTTTAACGTTTTGTATGATTTGTTCCGACTTTAAATCACAGCTCGGTTGGTCCAAAGTGAATGAATCTTACTGAGCCTCTTGCTCAAGGGCACTCTGACTGGACGGATTAGTGGGATGCCTGATTTACCTTTTTGCTGCTTTGCTTTGGAGCAGGGTGTCAAACATGCGGCCCGTGGGCCAAAACCGGCCGGTGAGAGGGTCCAACCTGGCCCACAGGACGACTTTGTAAAGTTTAAAATTACAGAGAAGACATTAACTGGAAATTGTCAATTTGTAAAACTATAAATTTAAGATAATTTCTAAACCATGACAAGTTATTTTGATCATAAGTAAAGTACTAGTTTGCTCACTGATTTTTTTTGTCATTTTGTCTCATTTTCGTAAGATTTTGTTTTTTGTCTGACTTGTGTTGTTTGTCTCATGTTTTTGTCGTTTTATGTTTCCTTTTTGGCTCACTTGTGATTATTTTTTGCTATTTTTGTAATTTTGTTTCTTGCTTTTGCCATTTTTGTCTCAGTTTTGGAAGATTTTGTCTGACTTCTGTCATTTGTCTCATGTTTTTGTCGTTTTGTTTCTTGCTTTTGTCATTTTTCGACTCAGTTTTACCGTTTCTCCATTTCCTTGTCGCTTTATTAGTTATCTGTCAAAAAGTACTTTGAATCATTCTGTGCAAAAATATTTTGATAAAAATGCTTTTTTTATTTATTAATTTTCAGATTTTTTTCAAGCTGACATTACAATTTTAGTTCTGTAAAATTCCTAAAGTGATTAATTTGACGGTCAGTGACAGGGAAAGTGGCCGAGCATTTCTAAAGACGAGCTGAACACACACACACACACACACACACACACACACACACACACACACACACACACACACACACACACACACACTCCCAGCAGATAAGACATCAAAGCAGTGGGCAGATTTACAAGACAGTGTGGAGGGCCTTTAAAAAATACTGCTGCATAAATGTTTGTGCAGCTCCGTCCATGTCAGGCACTAGAGGGAGGAAACGAGGCTGAGCAGCGTTAAGCGTTCCACGGTGTAGATCTGTAAATCTGAGCTGCTTAGTGAGGCCCTCAGAGCTGACAGGTGCTCTGTGGAAGTCTTTTAAGACGGAGGAGCTGCTGAGAGCCAACATTTACTCTTTACTTAATCTAAATAATGTAATTTAATTAGTCAGACGTCCTCCACACAGATGATATGAAAACACTAAATACCTTTAATGCTCATTCTGACTATTTTGCACCACTTCATGAAAGCTTGTAGAGTTTCAAAGGAAATGTCTCATTAGTATTTTGACACCAAAAGTTCTGTGTAATAATTTTATTTACTTAAAACAACAAATTGGAAGGAGTAGTTCAGCAGGCACATTATCAGATAGATTATGGAGGCGCTTGTAGAAAGGAGTGTTTCAGGTTTATTTCGTATACGAACACAGAGTTATGCTGCAATAATGTGTGTGCACAGGGGCGTTTCTCCTCGCATTTTCACCCACCGCATCTGAATATTGCCTGCAGTGGGTGTGGACTAGTGGGCCACTATGACAGCTGCTTCACACCATCAAGGTACGTGTTCACAGGATCTGATTTTCTCGCAAGGAATCGCACCGCATCTGAGAATCGCCTGCTTGGCGTGTTGCTTGCGTGGTCACATGACAGCATTTGAACTTCAATCCGGTAGATGCATCGGACCATCATGGAAGCTTTAATTTTTAATATGAAAACAGTTCAGTTAAAAGTGTTTCTGAGAAATAAGCTGTGCAGCTGCTGAATCTGTTCTCGTTTTAACTTAACGACAGCTAGTTTTGATGT
Organism: Acanthochromis polyacanthus; assembly: GCF_021347895.1. Classification (NCBI taxonomy): domain Eukaryota; kingdom Metazoa; phylum Chordata; class Actinopteri; family Pomacentridae; genus Acanthochromis; species Acanthochromis polyacanthus. Next base: position 9,463,986 of record NC_067118.1, read on the forward strand.
TTGATAAAAGTTTCGTGAGATGCTGGACCTCTGCTCACTGCATCAAATTTGCATAAATTAGAACTCGAGTCTATTTTATGCAAATGAGCTTCGAGCAATTTCAGGGAGATGTACCAGAACGCAGCTCGAAACGTACAGCATCAGAACCAGCATGCAATATGGTGCGTTTCACTTCGGCAAGAAGAACAGCACTCAGAGTGCAGTACTCCACCAAGGCTGCTCAGTTGTATCACTTCTGATGGCTGAAATTTTGAAAGAATTCACAGCAGAATCATGGCAGCATAGAATATGACCATTTAATATAGATGTAGCAACAAACAAAATGACGTTGCGCTGAGCACAGATGTGTGTTATACATGTGTACGTTATGCACGGATACCAAATTGGGCGGCAGGAATTGATGGGACTCGGAAACACCCCCGCAATTTAATCAATTTTTCCTTCTATCATTTCTGACGGATAAGTCCTGATAAGTCTACAGCGGTGGATTTGTAGTAGGATCGCAATCATGTGATCGTCAGCAGGCAGCTGATGTAGTGTTCACTTATTCACCATGCCGCTATCTCTACAGAAATCTTTAACAAATCCGTAGACCCATTACCTGGTCCTTGTGTCATTTCTGACCTTCCCTGAAAATTTCGTCCAAATCCGTTTTTGAGTAACGTTGCTAACACACACAGACATTCAAACAGATTCACAGGCAAACGTACACTGATCGAGACATAGCTTCGCCGTTCCTTGGCGGAGTAGAAAATATTTAGGACAATGTACAAAAAAAGACTGCTTGAAAAATATAGCAAGATGGAACAGTAAATGTGTTGTTGGAGTTTCTTAAGAAACATAAAAGTGTAAGGTCTGAAGCAACCACGAGGCAATAAGATATGAGATGTACAAACATGTAGCTGGTAGGAGTTAATACCTTAAACTTCACCCTGCTCATTTTCAGACATTATTTTGGGCTCTCATATTTGTTACGCAGTAAGTTAATCCCACAAAACAGAAATCAGCTTCTACTTGCATAAAAAACTCCATCACTTTAGATGATTCAGTGCTATACAGATATCTACAGACCTAGATTCCTGGGGATCACTGTGAGTACTGTTGTCTCTGTTTGTCCCCTCTTTATAAGTGTCGATCGCCATCAGTTTCTTATTTAATCTCATCTATGTGTCAGCCATAGGATCTGGGAAACACCTTGCCGATAGTTTCTTTATTCATATAGCTTTTCTTTTTCTATTCCTCAAAGATAAGAAACAAGGGAATCCAGAGCTTTTTAAAAGAAAGATTCTGTAATTGTACTGAAGTTTGTAACAGCTTGGAACATCAATAAACATTTGTTCAAAAAAAACCCCAACTCCATCACATCCCAACGTGAGCCAGTTTCAACTCCAGCTGCAGTCAAAGACCTCATCAAAAATCAAATACTAAGAGCTCCAATTAGCCAGTCCTGCTGATATCCAAATCCGTGCACATGGAAATCCTCGTACTTCCCGCCCCTTTCCTGATGCATGTGTGCATGAGCTGGTGTTTGTGTGCACGTGTCTCTAAACCTTGGTCATTGGACTCAGACGGGTCATGGGCGTGGGAGACTAAAGCAGACATTGGATGAAAGGTTGCAGCGTTGGTGCTACTATTATAACACGTATGCTGGATCTGCGCCCATATTTAGACACCGTAGCCCAGGAGACACACACATGCAAAGGTGCAATATTTCACCTTTGAACACTGCAGCTGAACTATTATTGTAGCACAAAACGTTAATCAGGTGCAGCACTAAAAATACTCTTTCAATATGATGAACTCTCTCTTTTCTTTTTTGTGCTTTTTTTCAAGAGATGACTTTTTTAAAAAGTTCGGCTTATAAATCTGAGGTTTTTCACTAAAGCAAATAACACCAGGCAGCTGCAAAGTCAGTCCATTCAGTCCTAATGACGGATTGCTTCATGTGACTTTGTATTCTGTTGTTTATGTGTGAGATGTTGGACAACAGCTGTATGTCACTGCATCCTTTCCAGTTTTCTTTCTAGCAAAAGCACTCCATGTCTTAGTCTTGAAATGCATTACGTTGCTGCCGTGGCACATTTTAGGGAATGCTGTCATGTTCCATGATGTGAGATACAGTGGGTACGGAAAGTATTCAGACCCCTTGAAATTTTTCACTCTGTGTCATTGCAGCCAAAGAAGTTCATTTTATTTCTCATTAATGTACACTCAGCACCCCATCTTGACAGAAAAAAACAGAAATGTAGAAATTTTTGCAAATGTATTAAAAAAGAAAAACTGAAATATCACATGGTCAGAAGTATTTAGACCTTGTGCTCAGTATTGAGTAGAAGCACCCTTTTCAGCTAGTACAGCCATGAGTCTTCTTGGGAATGACGCAACAAGTTTTTCACACCTGGATTTGTGGATCCTCTGCCATTCTTCTTTGAAGATCCTCTCCAGTTCTGTCAGGTTGGATGGTGAACGTTGGTGGACAGCCATTTTGAGGTCTCTCCAGAGATGCACAATTGGGTTTAGGTCAGGGCTCTGGCTGGGCCAGTCAAGAACGGTCACAGAGTTGCTGTGAAGCCACTCCTTTGTTATTTTAGCTGTGTGCTTAGGGTCATTGTCCAGTTGAAAGGTGAACCTTCGGCCCAGTCTGAGGTCCTGAGCACTCTGGAAGAGGTTTTCCTCCAGGATATCTCTGCACTTGGCCACATTCATCCTTCCTTCAATTGCAACCAGTCGTCCTGTCCCTGCAGCTGAAAAACACCCCCACAACATGATGCTCCCACCACCATGTTTCACTGTAGGGATTGTATTGGGCAGGTGATGAGCAGTGCCTGGTTTTCTCCACACATACCGCTTAGAATTAACACCAGAAAGTTCAATCTTGGTCTCCTCAGACCAGATAATCTTATTTCTCATAGTCTGGGAACACATGAAGGACTCTTCATGTGTTTTTTTGGCAAACTCAATGCGGGCTTTCATGTGTCTTGCACTGAGGAGAGGCTTCCGTCGGGCCACTCTGCCATAAAGCCCTGACTGGTGGAGGGCTGCACTGATAGTTGACTTTGTGGAACTTTCTCCTATCTCCCGACTGCATCTCTTGAGCTCAGCCACAGTGATCTTTGGGTTCTTCTTTACCTCTCTCACCAAGGCTCTTCTCCCACCATTGCTCAGTTTAGCTGGACGGCCAGGTCTAAGAAGAGTTGTGGTCGTCCCAAACTTCTTCCATTTGAGGATTATGGAGGCCACTGTGCTCTTAGGAACCTTTAGTGCTGCAGAAATTATTTTGTAACCTTGTCCAGATCTGTGCCATGCCACCATTCTGTCTCTGAGCTCCTTGGGCAGTTCCTTCCACCTCATGATTCTTATTTGCTCTGACATGCGCTGTGAGCTGTAAGGTCTTATATAGCCAGGTGTGTGCCTTTCCTAATCAAGTCCAATCAGTTTAATTAAACACAGCTGGACTCCAATAAAGAAGCAGAACCATCTCGAGAAGGATCAGAAGAAATGGACAGCATGTCAGTTAAATATGAATGTCGCTGCAAAGGGTCTGAATACTTCTGACCATGTGATATTTCAGTTTTTCTTTTTAATAAATTTGAAAAAAATTCTACATTTCTGTTTTTTTCTGTCAAGATGGGGTGCTGAGTGCACATTAATGAGAAATAAAATTAACTTTTTTGATTTTGGCAAATGGCTGCAATGACAGAGAGTGAAAAATTTCAAGGGGTCTGAATACTTTCCGTACCCACTGTACAGCAGAAATAAAGCTAATGATACTGTTTTATTAGTGCATGTTTAGGCCACAGAGCTGAACTTTTATTTTTTACAATATAAATGCTAAGCTGGACTGGCGACCTGTCTAGAGTGTCCCCTGCCTTCGCCGTAAGTCAGCTGGTTAGGCCCCAGTGACCCTAGTGAGGATGTGTATAGATAATGGATGGATGGATAAATGCTAAGCTGCATCACTGCCAAGACAAAGAAGAAAAAACAAACTATCACCTACTGGTGAGAGATGATTTGTCAGGATGGTCAGGAGTCAACCAAGAATCATCAAAAAGCAGGTCTGTATGAATGAGAAGCTGCTGGAACACAGCTGTCAGTGTCCATGGTGTTTTACATCAACATGAACTGAGAGGCTCCATGAAGAAATAAGTTCTTCATCTAGAAGCAGAACCTTAAAGCTCCTCTCAAGTCTGCTGCTGATCACATGGACAAAGAAACGGCCTCATGGAGGAAAGTTCTGTGGTCAGATGGAAGAGAGAGAAGAGGAGAGAAGGTGACCTTTGACCCCAAGAACACCAAAACTACCATCAAGCATGGTGGTGGCAGCATCATGCTCTGTGGAACTGGAGCTTTACACAAAATAAATGGAATGATAAAACCTAAAATCTTCATCCAGAAAGCTTGGTCTTGAATACAGTTGGATGTTCCAACAAGACAATGAGCCCAAACACGCATCAGACGTGGGAAAGAAATGGTTCAGTAAGGCTAGAATGAAGGTTTTAGACTGGTCTACCTAAAGCCATGACTTAAACCAATCAAGAACCTTTAGGCTGCTGAGACAAGTCTGTATCAGAAAGATGGCAAATTGCCTGTGGATGGAAACCAAAGCACCAAATTAAATGACATTTAACCACATATTACATTGCTGTATGTATATTTTGACCCAGCAGAGTTTGTCATATTTCCAGACGACCTTTATTAAATTTATGAAAGATATACACACACACTGGCCTGGACTCAGCTGTGAAAGACACAAACTACTACTATAAATGGTGGTGATTTTAAAGGAGTTTGCAACAACAGGAGAGATAAAATGCAAGCAAATGTGGTTGACATTTGGTGAGAAATTGTTGCTTCGTGTCTTCTAGTGTCAGGCTGAGTATAAATTTATTAACGGTCCATGTATTGGAGTCACTGCAGTCTTGAAAACATCAAGTTTTATTATCAAGACAGGGGGCAGCATAATTTCAAAACTAAAGCCAGAGGAGCATGTTGCATACTGTCATTGCTTAGTTGACTGTGTGTTAACCTGTATATGACAAATAAAGGATAAATGTCAGAGTCTGACCTTATGGGAACTTTTATATCTATGGTTAATCTCACTCTGCTGATTGTTTGGACTGTTATGCAACACTCCCTATACCATACGAACCAAATAATCGCAGGATTTTGAAACAAACCTCCATCTGTATCCAGTATGACACTGTGTTTGTATTCAGTATCTTACATTATGCAGCCATTGAACATCTCCTTCCTCCATTTGAGAAGGAAGAACGTCCTTAAGACATGACAAAATACAGACGTCACAAGCACTTTCAATCCCCTTGTATTGCTCGCTGAGCGGTAAAAAGCACAAGCGTAGGTGTACATATTAGTGTGACTATGAATAACGTTATAATCCTTCTCTATAGCTGAGCCAGCGAGCATCAGGAGCTGGCAGCGGCATCCAGGCCACCCAGAGGGATGAATAAATCTGAGACGTCAAACAAGCAGAGAGGTAGGATAAATATTTCAAACTCCTGCAGGGCCGAAGAAGAAGAGAGAAACAATCAACTGTGTGATAATAAGAAGGTAAAGTGAAAGAAGGAAGAAATGTTTGTGGATGAGTTTCATGAATGTGGGTGAACATGTGGGCGATTTTTGTTTTCATCACAACTTCCCAATTAGTCTTTGTGTACAGTAGAAATACAGGAAAGAACCGAAGAGTCTGAAGGCATCTCAAGGTCTGTCCTTATGTAACAACACCCACTGTCCTTGGTTCAAGTGTAGATGGAGATCATTCTTTTTAATTCAGTTTTATTCATGTAGCACCAACTGACAACATATGTCCTCTCACTGGATTTCACGTACTAAGGGGAAGATCTTAAAGATTTTGAACCCAACAAACTCTAGAAACCTCAAGTAAACCTGCAGTCTGAGAACAAAGGGCTCTGTTGAGATGATAAGAAAAGCACTTAGAGACCGCAGTACTCATTCCCCCATATGACATTGCCAGAAATGCAACTTTTTTTTTGAGAAATGCAGCATTGGCTTATTACTTTTTAATGATCAAAACTCACGGTAACATAAAATGTTGCCATTTAATATAGATGTACCGACAAACAAAGTGACCTTGAACTGAGCACAGGCGTGTTATGCATGTATATGTTATGTACGGACAACAAATCGTGTGACCTAAATATGTAGCGGGCGGCGGGAATGGATGGGACTCAGAAACACCCCCACAATTTAATCAATTGTTCCTTGTATTATTTCCAATGGATAAGTCCCGATAAGTCCGCAGCGTTGGATTTGTAGTAGGATCACAATCATGTGATCGTCAGCAGGCAGCTGATGTAGTGTTCACTTGTTGTCATGGTTACAATGACGCTGTGCTGCTATCTTGCAATGATACAGAAATCTTTAAGTAATCAGTAGATCCAGACCATATGTCGCATCACCACCACAATTTAATTGATCTTTGTGTCATTTTTGACCTTCCCTGAAAATTTTATCCAACCCGATGGTCTGTTTTTGAGTAATGTTGCGATCAGATGTCGCGAACAAACAAACAAATGTACGCTGATCGTCACATAACTTCGCTGTGTTCCTTGGTGGAGAAATGAGGTCTTTAAGATACAATCTAGCTAGGTCATTAATATTTTAGAAGCGTGATTTTAAATTCTATCCTGGATTTTACAGGGAGCAAATGAAGAGAAGCTCATATTGAAGAAATATGTTGAGATGAAAATGACCAAGGGACATTTAACCAAAAATGAGATTGTTGTATGTATATTTCAGCAGATTTTGTCATATTTCCAGAAGACTTACAATAATTCAATGAAAGATATTCACATACACTGGCCTAGGCTGAAAGTAAAGGGTTCTGTACAATAAGATTTTTATGATACGTTGGAGCTTGGTCATTAAGAGTTTTAAATGTGAGAAGCAGGGTTGTAAATTCTGCCCTGGATTTTACAGGTAGACAGTGAGGAGAAGCTGATATGGGAGAAAAATGAGCTCTCTTACGGGTTCCTGTTAAAACTCTGGTTGAAGCATTTTATATCAACTGGAGGCTTTTAAGAGAATTATTGAGACATTCCAACAATAAGAAATTACAACAGTCCAGTCTTGAAGCTACAAATGCATGGACTAGTTTCTCAGCATCATGATGAGACAGGATGTTCCTGATTTTGACAGTATTACTTAGGTGCAAGAAGGTCCTCCTACAGACTTGCTTTATGTGTGAGTTAAAGGACATATCCTGATTGAAGATAGCTCTCAGGCTTCTCACAGTAGAACTAGAGACCAGATCAATGCCATCCAGAACTATCTGAAAAACATCATCCTATATCATCCATCTGCATGTCTTTTTTTGCTTGTCTATATTCAAATGTCCAGTATAGACACACCTTCTGTACTGCTGTGCAGAATGGTCTGGCCCCACTTCATTCAAAATTCTGTTCCTATACAACCAAACTGCATTCTCAATTACATTATGAGATTATGAGAGAAACGTATTTTCTGCCAAACTATGTTTGTTTGTAATGTACCACAAATATGTTTCTAATCAATGTAACTCTCTCTCTCTCTCCACACAAACACACACACACACACACACACACACACACACACACACACACACACACACACACACACACACACACACACACACTGTGTTTTTTTTTATCATTGTGGGGATCTACCATTGACTCCCATTCATATCTAACCCCTAACCCTTACCCTAACCCTAACCTTAACCCAGACCAAAACAATGCTTAACCCTAAAGAAACGTTTTTGCACTTTTACTTTTTTCAGTAACAACAACATGGCCAAGAAAACACTGTTCAAACTTGTGGAGACCCAAATGAGGTCCCCACAAATGACATGTTTTTTTGTTTTCCTATAGTTGTGGGGACATTTGGTCCCCACAAGTATAGCCAGAACCTGGCCACACACACACACACACACACACACACACACACACACACACACACACACACACACACACACACACACACATATATACATATAGACACAACAAGAAAGCACTGCTGATGTTTTCTCACAAACAAGTGAAAGATCACTGTTGTTGTCGTCAAATACTATCAGATGTGGCCTTTTAAAAGTTCATCAAAGCATCACCTGGAATTGAGTCTTTCCATTGAAGCAACTTTTAGCTGAAACTCTGGATTTAGTCGACTTATCAGAGAGACTGTTTCAACTAAATCAACCTGCAGTCTTTGTTCCCCTCTTAGAAATAGTGCCTCAGGTTTCCAGAAGAAATTTGCTCAAACAGAGCAGAACTTTATGAAACTGTCCAATTTTTTATCATGAGCAAAGAGGAGTTTTCTCAGTGTAAAATCAAGCAGGTTAATGAACCCAAACACACCTCAGTGCTTTGACCAATGAGACCTGGCTGTCGTGGACTTTCCTTTATGTTTACCTGACCTCACTCCCACTAAACATTTATGGGTCACTTGAAGACTGGGATGACACAATAAGAAACTCTGGAATAATTTCACATCATGCTGTGAGAGTCCATAAGATAAGATGAGATAAGATAAGTAATCTCACAGTGGGGAAATTTGCATTTACAGCTGGAAAGAGGATATTGTAAAAACATAGGAAAGAAAATAAAAATAACCAAGAAGTATATGTAAGTGCACAATATAAATTAATTTTTTAAAAAAAAACAGGAAGTGGTTGCTCATATTGCACACAAAAGACAAGAAATAAGTATTAACCATAAGTATTGCACAGAACCATCCATGTGCAGAAAACAGATATAAAGATTCCTGTTAATGTAGAAACTTATAGATATTGCACAGATTCTTCTAAATATAGAATATAATGATTATTGCACAGGGCTATATACAGAAAATTGAAGAAACAATATTTCACATGGTTCTTCAATATGTTAAAAATGTTAATAATGCATAGGTTTGATGAATGCATTGATATTACACCAGAGTGAAAAAATATCAGTTTTCTGCTGAAAGCAGTTTTGATCTCTAAAGCAGCAGGAAGCAAGGACATGCATAAAGTCAACTATATATGAATACCCCCACCACCACCCACACACACATACACTCACACTCATATGTAAAGACCATGCATATCATGACAATCTTGAGTTTTCAATGACACCTATAATTCTTTTTTTTTTTTTTTTTTTTTTGGTGGTGGTGGTGGTTTTATTGAAACCTATGAATCTTTGTCACACAGAAAAACCTCAATAATTTATTTGGATTATATTATACATTTATTAAAGTTATTCTGGATATACACAACCGTTCAAAAGTTTGGAATCACTTAGAAATGTCCTTATTTTTAATAGAAAAACATTTTTTTCAATGAAGATAACATTAAATTAATCAGAAATCCAGTGAGTTTTCATGGACATGAACTTGAAAATGTCTGAGTGACCCCAAACCTTAGAAAAGTAGCGAATAACAAAACCTGCCGGGTCAAAATATACTTACAGCAACTTGAATTATCAGGTTTGTTGATGCAAACAGTTGTGTTAATCTATTTTTCTTGTCAGCATTACATTTTATTACCTTCTTCTAAGTGATTATGAATGACTGCAGCTCAAGCATGGTGGTGGTAGTATTATGCTTGGTTTTAGGCGACTTTCAGCCTTTGTGGACACAGTTGGGTGTTTCAACAAAAAAATGGGCCCAAACACATCAAAAGTGGCAACAAAATTGTTAAATCAGTCTAAAATTAAGTTTTAGACTGGCCTCCACAAAGTCCTGTCTTGTGCCCATTAAGAACCTGTGGACTGATGAAGAAACAAGTCTGAGTCAGAAAGATAACAAATTTAGTTGGACTGCACCAATTCTGTCCAGAGGAGTTAATGATACATCCCATACATACTGTAAATGTATACTGAAGATACAAGGTTGTGGACGACCACACAAAGACCCTCGCTGAGGTGAAAGTGGGACATTTAACCAAATAGTAGCATTGCTGTATGTATATTTTTGACCCCATAGATTTGGTTGTATTTCCAGAGGAACTGTGATGAATGTATAAAATGATCAAAATGTATTCTCATTTATTTGTCACATAGATTCATGGGTTTCAATGTCATCATAAAAAATTAAGAGTTGTAGGAGTCGTTGGAAAGTACTATGATATACATGGTCTTTACAAGTGTATGTTTATAGATTTGGGGTTGTCCTATAAACAGCCATTTTTGAACCTGTCTGCTCAGGTTCTTTTTATATGATCTGGTGTTTTGTTAACTGTTTGTTAAAGAATAGTTTGTTGCAGGACTGTGTGAACCTTGTTGTTGTGTTGCTGCTGACTTCCTGACTGTACCAGCCTGTTTCCTGTACGCCTCCATGACAGGACGCCTACAGGTTTCCTCCTCTGGATTAGTTTGTGGCTCTGCTGATAAAAGCTACTGTGTTTTTTTCTCATTCTCTAAGTCTATTTCTGTTTTACATTTTCTCTTCTTTGTCGCTACCCAACTCCATTTTTAGTCCACTTGCGCGCCGCTGCCAATAGGACAGTTTTAAATTGATGGCCATGGGAACCTACAATGTCCACATCTATCTTCATTCAGGCTAATAGAGATGGACAGAGGACAGAGGGTCTGAGAGAGACACAGAATATCCATCGCATGGGGGTTTCCAGATGACACAAGTGTGGCCTGAAAAGGGGGAAATGGGGGTTTTTGACATAGCCAATATTAGGCATGCTTTTGTCAGATTTTTCTTCAGCGAGCTCCACTCTCACTCGGCCTCGGCAGACAGATGGCTTGGCCTTGGATGGAGTGAGTGTGTTCGAGTGGAGACAGCGAGAAGCAGAAACTTTGCCCTGATTTATGCTCTGTTTCTAGGCCACAGCCTTCATGTAACACCCTACAACTCCACGTCTTCTGCACAGTTTAAGGAGTAATTGTTGCATTAAACATATTATTCCTGTGAACCAGCCTCAGATGCTTTAGTGTAAGCTTCTGCACATATACAGGTAAGCTTCAAATTATTAATAGCTGTGCCAACTGTTGATTTATAGTGAATTCTTATTTGACCAGTAGGTTTCTTCTGGTTGGAAATGGCAAACAAAATCAAAGTAGACAGTGTGTTTGAGATTTTATTGATAAATTAAGGGGGTTAGAAACAGAATGGTCTGACCCACAAAAAAAATCCAAACTGAGTTTTATATCATTTCTGTTATAGTTTTTATGGTGTAGATTTTAGTGGCAAAGTGGGCTAACCCACAACCCATTTATAGCATTCCAGTGGCGCTTTGAATGTTTGACCATTTTTGAAAACGCAAAACTTTGAACCGATTTTTCTCAAAAAATACAGAAAGTGGGTCAGACCACTCTGCTTCCAAACCCTTCAATTATTACCATTTCTCAGAAATCAAATGCAAAGAATTTTTTGCAACTACAACCATCAAACAGTTCTTATAATTGCGTCTTTCTGCATGCCCCACTCCTCTTGTGGGAAGATCTCCAGGTCTTTGAGGTTGTAAGGCTTTCTTGCATCACTGGTCAGTTAATCCGTAAATGCGTGGTATGACTCAAAATGTTGATTTTGTTTTCTTTAAACAATTTCTTCACCACTTTAGTTGCAAACCATTATCTTGTTGTCCAGTGCTGCCCAAAGTATATTTTTTCTGTGGACTGCCTGATGTTTTTCCTACAGAATCTTAATATCATCTTTCTTCCTAATAAAGACCTTTACTTTGACGAGGCTGAAAAACAACTAAAAAGAATCACCTTCTCAGCATCACGCTTGACTGTAGGGATGTGGTATTCTTGGGGTTGAAAGCGTCTCCTTTACTTTGACAAAAAAAAGCCACATCAACTCCATTTTCATATCCGACCACAGAAATGATGACCAAAAGCTCTCTTCTTTGTCCAGGTGAGCTTTTCTGTGTCTGTTTTGGGAAAGTAGTGTAGTCCTTGGCTGGCTTCCATGGAGATGTTGGTTTTAACAGTTGTACCGCCATTCTTGCCGTTGCAACAGTCACTTTTAGCTCCTATTGTGCCCTTTCAGATCATCCACAGTGTGGAGACTCCTTGTACTTTTAGATGATGCTTGCACTTGAAAACTCTTGGATTTGACTTTCTTATGAGCAGCCACCAGGCAAAACTCTCCCTCAGTGATGAACCCTAACAGCAGCTCCCTACACTCTATGGTTTTATCAACAACTTAGAACTGACTAGTTACCAACTAGATAAGAACCGGTTGGAATGGTATTGAAGCTTGTTTCCCATTCACCCATTCACATACCAGTGGCAACAAGGCTGCCACCTTTAGGTTCAATGTCTTGCCCAAGGACACTTCAAGATGTGGAGGGGTGGGATTGAACCGCTAACCTTGCAATTAGTGGACAACTTGTTCTACCACCTTAAGCTCTTAAATACAGCATTTTGCATCTTTAAATACAAAAAGTCTATAGAAAATTCCCTGACTATACAAAAATGTAAAAGAAACTGGAGAAACTGTCCTTTCTATTCATAAAAGATTGTATAGACATATGAAGTCTGGGGATCTTTTATCCGCATCATTGGCTTTTATGATGTGTATTTTTGGTCTTTGGCAAGATATAGGATAGAATAGAAGTACTTTTTCGACCTCTAAGGGGAAGTTCTGCTGTTACAGTAGCAAGCAGAAAGAATAAAGTGACAACTGGCAAAAATTACAAATAAATAAGTAAAAATATCCAGTACAGTGAGGTAAAAATAAGAAATCAGAAAAATATATTAAAGCACAAAATGCTCCGTAACTGTAAAATATACTTTGATTGAAAAATGTACTATAATAAAAATATGGGGTGAAATCAGGAAATGAAAATGTTCCATAAACAGCAGCAAAAAATAGAACTAATTCTGATTTATCATCAGCATCTCTTACCTAACTGTCTTTTGTCATATGTTTAAAAGAAACCTACTGGTCGAATGAAAGATTGCTATGAATCACAACTTGGCATCCAGAATTCTGGGCTAAACAGCAGAAATCTTGCCGCTGTTACCATTAATGGTTAACTATTGTATCTCTGAGCCTCTCCTGGGAACCCAAACTGGAAACTTTACTTGGAATTCCCAACAAAGACGGCCCTGCATGTCCCTGACTCCAGAAAAATGCTGTTTACTCTCCGGCTCGCCCTTCTCACCCTGCTGTGGCCCCATTGGCTGTCAGCGGGGCCATTCATCCTGGGAGGAGCCAATGAGCGATGGGCCCTGGCTCGGAGTTCAGCCAATCAACTCGCACAAAACGGTGACATTGAGGGAGATGCTGGGAATAGCTGGCCGGTGTTTATGGGCTCCTGCCTGGCTGACAGAAAGCAGAACCCCCTCTGACGGGAGGAGAAAAAAAGCAATTAGGCAATTACACCATCTAGTCCTATAAGGATCCCACATCACACTGTTTTCTTAGCCTCTTCGCAGCGCCGATAAGGGACGGCCGCCGCTGACGCAGAGAGGATGGCAGAGGAAGAGGGATGGGAAGGGAAGAGGGATGAAGGAAAGGCTCTGAGAGGGATAAGAGAAGCAGAAGAGGGGAAAGTGAGGGATGGAGTTCAGAGAAGGCGTAACAGCAGAGAGTCAGGAAGAAGTATGAGTTAAAGAAGAGGTTACATACTGAAGGCCTGATGGAAATTACTTCTCCAAGAGCTATTAGCCTCCACTGAACTGCATTTCACTTTGACAGGATTGACTTTGAATGGAGCAAAAATGGCTCAACTTCCCATTAAAGTTCGACCCGGACATCCATAACATCTGATGATAACAGGGACATGAGGGTCAGAGTGATGCTTTACAGTTCAATATGCACCATCATGATCAATCAGAGGGAAAAACGGCGTTGAAATTTTTATCATTTATTTATTGGTATTTAACCTTGTTGAACCAGGAAGTAACATGGGGCAAAAGTAAAACCCATTAGGACAATCAAAATACAGAAGCAGGAACCACACTCTTCAGTTACACATCTTTTGACTGAAACTTTAAATTCTCCCAATCAGACAAAATAATGAAGCTGTGGTGTTTTCTGAAGGTTATTTCAGAACCAGGATGCAAAATAAAAGAAGGCTGCGCTAGCAAATTCAGAGAAAATCCTGGTTGTATTGTATAGCAACCATTTAGAAGAGAGAGAGTTACACCAGCTGTTGGTGAGTGAACAAAAATTACATATATATCATTGCTGCTATCTTCTTAGACTTAATGAAGGTCAGTAAACCAGATTATTGTATCAGTCTATACCTGTCGTCCAATGTATAGTTAAACCGTGAATGGAAAACATAGAAATGGAAAATTAGGATATTGAAAATCTAACTCTGAGGTGTCAACCCAAACATGGACAATTAAAAATTAAAATAAGAGACATTTATCTAGTGATAATCCATCCATCCATTCTCTATACACCGCTTTATCCTCATTAGGGTTGCGGGGGTGCTGGAGCCTATCCCAGCTGACTCGGTTGAAGGCAGGGGACACCCTGGACAGGTCGCCAGTCTGTCGCAGGGCTACATATACAGACACACAATCACACTCACATTCACACCTATGGACAATTTGGAATAACCAATTAACCTCAGGATATTTTTGGACTGTGGGAGGAAGCCGGAGTCCCCAGAGAAAACCCACACATGCACAGGAAGAACATGCAAACTCTATGCAGAAAGATCCCAGGCCAGGATTTGAAACGGGGATCTTCTTGCTGCAAGACGAAAGTGCTAACCACTACGTCACTGTGCAGCCCCTATCTAGTGATAATGTAAAAAAAAAAAAAAAAGATGGTATTGGAAGTTTCAAGCCTGTTTTTCGTTTTATTTCAGTGTTTTGATATCAACAAAGGGCTGTCACATGGACCACATTAGCAGCTAACTATACATAATAGATCCTTCTGCATAACCAAAGTTGGGTTGCAGTAGTGGAAGAAAGCTATGTAAGGAATCCAGCAAAATTTTCCAGTCCCTGTTGGGGGGACCTTCAGTTGTTCACAGGCCGGATGAGATATAATCTCTCCGGTGAGTTCTTGGTCTATCTTTGTGTCTATTTTACCAGTTGGACATGTCTGGACACCTCCATGGAAGGTCTCATCAGCTCAGTGGGCTCTTTTTGACATGAAATGATCTGCTGTCAGCTCGTTCTGGATGCATAAACTCATCGCTCTAAGGGTTTGCTCAGAAAAACCCTACAGATTAAGCTCATTTCTGCTGCTCATATTTGCAATCATTCATCAACCACCCAAAGTTGAAGAAGGTCAGAACATAGAATTAGTGGATAAAACCATTGGTTTCCTAGTTATGATGAATTGAGCCCAGTGACTGGTTGGATTACATTCAGAGGTAATGTTTTGTTGGCATGAATGAAGTGTTTATGATCTTTATCTATGCCAGCAGTGGATGGTCAATTCACACATCCTTCAGGTTTAAGTAACACAAGCTCTCTGTTGGGTTTGGAGAACATTGAGGTCTTGATGTGTATACATACTTTGTGGACTTTCTCTGCATTAAACCAGAACGTAAAAGTTCCACAACCTTAATAAAGTGCTGTCATTGGCAATCTACAACCACAGAAAGTCAAATAATGTAATACTAGTGGATATTTTACTGCAGGATATTTTGATATTTCAGCAGAAAGAAATTACATTGTGATTAAACATTTTACTAATGCAGTCAGTATGAATCGCAGCTTGCGAAATGTGTTAAGAACATTTCACTGAAGTGTTAACCTCCTAACACACATTTTTCAACTAATTACACATTTTTTGGAAGCAATACCACCTCAAGATTCAGTAGAACAGAGTTCCAGTACTGGTTCTCCAAATCTAACAAAGAAAATACATTTTCTAATATAGACATATGTTTTACTGTTGGATCCCAGTTTGTAGATTTTTAGAAACAGAGTGAACTTGTGTCTGTGTAGATTCTCAGTCATGCAGGTTGTGGTAATCGTAGCAGCTTCAGTAAAAATCAAGTGGACCAGTTGATTTCTACTGCAGCTCTTACGATTAGAGTAAACTTGTCTGTTTAATAGGATCAAAATGGATTCTCTCGCTTGGTGTTTGGGGGATAAACTTGGCCTTTAAGACCCAAGTCACAAGCTGGATTTAGCTGGTTAAAGTGTGAGAACATGTTTATTTATAGTACCTGTAGAAGTATTTTACTTTCAAGTATCTTTTCCAATGAATGTTTGATTTTAGTAGATATAATAATATAATATAACAGTTCATGTGTAATTAATAAGAAAACAAATGTTAAATCTGCATGAAATCCCACTAATCAAGGACTCCATAATTCCTGCACACACAAGGATGTAAATCAATCCAATATAAACTTAAATCCTAGAAGTGGGGCTTGAAATGCATTATTCAACATGTTCATATCAGGTGGGTAAAGAAAAGCAAACTTTTCATTCATTTGTGTTTCAGTGTCTGACTGCAGGACAAGAAGGGAGTCGCTCAAATTAACATTTTCTAATTCCTGCTGCATGTTTACTCAAGCAGCAGAGGGAGGAAAGCAAAGATAAAACTCTGCTCTTTGATTGGCTGCTCAGATAGGAGCTGCAAATAAGGAACTGTGCTGCAGTGTCTTTCTCTGCTGCCATGTTTCGTCGCTGGTGCAAGAATGTGGCATATTTCAGAGCAAGAACAGTGAACGGAGGGCAAATTAAACATGTTACTGCTCTATTTAAAGCAGGGGTGTCAAACCCATTTTAGTTCAGGGGCCACATTTAGCCCAATTCGATTTCAAATGACCAGTAAAATCATAGCATAATAACCTATAAATAACACCAAATTTTTCCTTTGTTTTACTGCAAAAACATATGCTCAGAAAATGTGCACATTTAAGGAACTGTCCTTTGACAAAACATTATGAACAACCGGAAATTTCTAAAGAAAAATAAGTTCAATTTCAACAACATTTTGTCTCAGTTTATCATTTACACATTACAACTTACAGATCACAGTTTCTAGAACTTAATGATAAAGTATTTTACTTTATGATCAAAACGGCAACAGTCAGACAAAGTAAAACAACAAAAACAAGACAAAATATTACAAAAATGAGACACAAAGAGAAAAAGCAAGAAACAAAACGAACAAAAAATAGATAAGCAACACAAGTGAGACAAAAAACTCTTAACGACAAAAACCATACACTTAACAACAAATAAAGCAACACACATAATGAGATACATACACAAGTGAGACAAAAAGTAAACACAAAAGGACAGAAAACAGAAACAAACCACAAAAACATGAGACAAACATCAGACAAAAAAGACAAACAACAAAAACAAGACAACATATTTCAAAAACGAGACAGAAGAGGACAAAAGCGAGAAACAATATGGCAAAAAATTAGACAACATAAAACAAAACAAAAAAGAGTCAGAAACAAAATGACAAAAACAAGAGACAAATGACAAAATTCTGATGAAATAAGACAAAGTAGGACAAAAAGGAAACAAAAAATGTGAAACAAAACAGACACGTGACAAATGACATAAAACAACAACAAGACAAAATATGACGAAACTGAGACACACAATGACAAAAGAACAATGAGCAATCTAGTATTTTACTTTATGACCAAAACAACTTGTCATGGTCTAGAAATTATTTTAAATTTGTAGTTTTACAAATTTACAATTTGCAGTTAATGTCTTCTCTGTAATTTTTACACTTTACAAAGTCGCCCCTCAGGCCGGATCAGACCCTCCGGAGGGCCGGTTTTGGCCCGTGAGCCACATGTTTGGCACCCCTGATTTAAAGACAGCGTGGACGTTAGATGTGATGCTGAGTCACAGAATCAAACCAGAAATCATCCGTTTGACTGCAGAGAGAAGCTGAACTCCTGGGTGGTCTGAAGGCATCTAACTCCATATTTCTCTCCTTGTATGTCGTCTCTGCTTCACACTTTGCTTCACTTTCTCTTCCCTCCTGATCTCCGTTCAGAAAACATGCCTCTCCCGACCAGCAGTAATATCCTAGATAAAAGTCGTAAACAGTTTTTTTTTTCATCATTCGACTCTCTTTGTTTCAAAGCCAGTTATCCTGCCCTGAAGTATCCCATTCAGAGACACATGCGGCCCTCAGGGAGCATTTCAAAACTAATAAACAATTGTCAAGTGAGAGCTAAAGCAGAGCAGCACGGACCACTTTAAAAGCACATCAAAGACCCAGAGGAAGGAGAAGTCTGAGGATGATGAAGGTGGATGGACGACACACACTCACGAATGTGGACTCAACATTATAAGCATTAAATACTTCCACCATAAACCAGTAAAAACTCCACCAGATGAGTTTACGATCAGCACGTTTTCAGCGTATTTATGATTTTATAATTATCTCTCAGATCTTATCAGTGGAGGTGGGTCTATTATTCCCATGTAGGATTCATATCTGAGCACGAGGAAGGTTTATCGCTCTGATATTGGCCTAGCTGTTTACCGTTCACACTCCACATCCGTATTCACTGCTGCTAATGGAACCATTTCCTGCAGCCAATTTTTCACATTAAAAGCATTCATCTGGCAAAAGAGGGGCTTTCTTTGTGAATTATTGCATGTATTTGTCATTGAAGTCAATGCTGCATTAAAAATGCATGTCCAGTTCATTTCGGCTTTGGAGTTTGTTTTTCAAACAGACTCCACCAAGTTAGAAATTCACTTCTGTTGTCTTTTATCAAACTCACAACCAAAACTGAAGCAACCAAAACAGAGACTATACGTAACAACTCCCTATACAGTGTGTCTGCCATTTCGTAGCGCTGTTTGAATGTTAGTTCACAGATTTTACACCTTACATAGTGAACTATCCCTCAATGCAACATGGTGCAATATGTCCCATCATGCATTGTGTCAGAGGAGAACAGCAAACAGACGAGAGAAAAGAGAGGATTGGTGGCAGTTCCACAGATTTCTGAAGATATTTTATAATGTTAAGACCGACACTGCCTGTCTAAAAAAAATCGCTACTTGGACTGAACAAAGCAAATGGGTAAGAGCCTTCCATTGGGTAATTACTGCAGTGATGAATATGTTTCAGCTGCAACAACTTATTTAACCCTAGCTGATGCAGTGAGGAGTAGGGCTGCAACTAACGACGAATCGATGAATCGTCTATGCGTCATCAAAAGTGGAAGTGAGCGCGCAATGCAACAGAAATCACCGTCCGGGTGGAGGGTGGAACACAGATGAATACCCACTCTGTAACAATATATTTGATGATGTATCATGCTTAGACAATTCAGCTTCACCCTCATACACTCAGAATGCCCCTTGTGAGGAGCTTCTCCTTTCAGCTACTAAAATTGGGTTATGAACCATGCAACGCCTTGTTAAGACCTGAAGGATAGTGGAGAACCATCATCTTTGAGGAACAAATGTGTCGGAATAGACTCTTAGATGATTGTAGGAAATTAACAGTAGAACTCACGGTTATGTTTAATAGTGAAAGTAAGAGCATTTCCACATGAACAATGTGAAGGGAACTCAAAGGATTGGAACTAAACAGCTGTATCTCTAAGAAAACCACTGATCAGTGAGGCTAATATCAAAAAAAGGCTTCAGTTTGCTAGGTAGCATAAAGATTGGACTGTGGTCTGATGAGTCCAGATTTACCCTGTTCCAAAGTGATGGGGGCATCAGGGTAAGAAGAGAGGTAGATGAAGTGATGAACTCGTCATGGCTAGTGTCTACCAGCCTGTGGGGGTTAGGGTTATGATTAGGGTTGGTCAGGTTCAGCAACGTTATGTTCCCAAAGAATGAGGTCAGCTGATACCTGAAGATACTGAAAGACCAGGTCTTTACATCAGTGGAGTTTTTCTTCCCTGATGGCATGGACATGTTCCAAGATGAAGATGCCAGGATTCATGAGGCTCACATTGAGAATGAGTGGATCAGGGAGTATGAGATGGATTGACCTCCACAGAGTCCAGACATCAGCCCCACTGAGAATCTTTGGGATGTTCTGATGAAGACTTTGCACAGGAGACCAACTCTCCCATCATCAATATAAGATCTTGGAAAAAAAATGAATGCAACTCCTACATAAATAAATGCTGGGGCATTGCAGAAGCTTATTGAAACCATGCTATGGAGTAGGTGTGTCATTCTCAGAGCTTAAGGCGGTCCAATGAAGTATTAGAGTGTGCAACCCTTTTTTTGGACAATCAGTGTATTTTATAACAATAAGACATATTTTATCTTTTCTAGATGTGTAGCTTCTTAGAATGACAACAGACATGAGACACGTTCATGAGTCACAGCATGAAATTATTAAAATTAAAAATATTACTTTGTATTATTTTTGTTTAATAGATGAAGAGCGACATATCGCAACACACCAAAAAATTTATGTCATCTATTAATTTAGGAAAATACATTTAGGATAGAATTAATTCATCACTAAACTGCCGGTCGGTTCACAAACATAGTGACATCAAGCTTTTTTATCTTGCATAAGGACTTTTCAAACAGACTTTAATGGGTAAAACTGTAAGCTTTTCTCTGTAAAGAATACAACTGAATATTGAATATTTTCATGCGTTTAAATACAAAACTTGAAAAACACAGTAAAATTAAAAGGAAAAATACAATAAAAATACATATTTTTGTTTGTTTTTAGTAATTTGATTTATTTTCTGGCTTACACCGAATGTTAAATGGAAAATGTGGTAAATAGTTTAGCAATATGATTGTATTTTTTGTTTGTTTTTGTTTTTTACACTTGGACCTTTTAAATAGACTTTAATGGGTAGCAGTGATGGCATTCCCCTGTGCGACTTACATAACTTCAGTGTGGAGTTTCACACACTTCATCTTTGATATCGTTTGTTTTTGACAATCTAAAGCTCTAAATTCTTCATTTCACAATCTCCACATCTCGTCGACCTTTATTTGATCCCAACGCACAGAGAAGTCGACTAACCTGCACTGAGGTCCGGTCTGACAGTACTGACAGTAATTTACAGGACAGGTGGATGCTGGGGGAGGAATGTTTGTCTCACACCTCCACCGTCTCACCCAGACCTCCTCCCCCCTGGCCTGAGGAGCCAGGCTGGCTGAGACCGAGGGAGCCGAGCCTCCGTCAGCGGCGGAGGAGGGAAGAGGAGGGAGATAAGTCGACTTCACAGCCTCGGACATAAATCACATCAAGACATGGCAGGAGGACACTGAGCAGGACCGCTGATAAAACCCAGCAGGGAGTTAGAGAGAGGCAGACAGAGAGGAAAGTAAAGACCAGAGGAGGATTTGGGGTTATTATTATCCTACAGACTGCAGCTATCAGCGGCTACTAATGAGAGCGGAGGATCTGCAGTGAGTGGGTGGCATTGTTTAATTCAACCGGCTGCTTCTGCTGCCCTTCGTTCCAACCAGGAGGCTGGTTTTGTGATTGTGATGTGGTGGGAAAAACCTCATGAGCTTAGAAATGCTGTCTGTGAGGGGATTAGAAGGTTTGGGTACATGGGTGCAAATAATTCCAGATAACTGAAGCTGATTTCACAATGAAATTAGTCAAATTTTGGGCACATTGTCAGGTTTCAGTAACACTCCATCTAAAGCCTCTTTGCAGAATGTATAGAAATATTTACAGACCAAGCTGATGAGCTACTGTTCTGCTGCCCTCCACTATAAACTCATGAACCTTCATGAGCCCATATTCTGGAAAGAAATACTATCTGTGAGGTGATTAAACAGTTTGGGGAAATGGCTGTTGATAATTCTAGATAACCTGTTTGGGTTTGCTTGTTTTAATTAAAAGTGTAGCCGATTTTGAATAGGCTGTCCCGCTCTCTCCCACCTCAACCATCACCACTCTCACGCCATCCAGTCGAGGCAGATGTCTGCCTTCCCTGAGCCTGGTTCTGTTGGATAGTTTTTTGTCCTTCCTAGTAAAGGGAAAGTTTTTGGTTCCTTCCCACTGTTGCCAAATGCTTGCTCAAAGAGAATCTGAAGCATAGGATTTGTTGAATTCTCTGCTTAAAATCCACAAGGTGCTAAACTGACACTATATAAACAAGAAAAGCACGCAGAGAGCGAGGTACTCCACCAAGGCTGTTCATTTTCCATATGGCGACAGAAATGCAGCATTTTTTTTTTAAATGCAGCATTTGTTGATTAGATATTGATGATCGGAAATCATGGCAACATAGAATGTGTCCATTGAATATTGATGTACCAACAAACAAAATGACCTTGCGCTGATCACAGGTGTGTCATGCATGTGTACGTCATGTAAGGATACCGAATCACGTGATATAAATATGTTACGGGAATTGATGGGACTCAGAAACACCCCCACAGTTTAATCAATTGTTCCTTGTATCATTTCCGATGGATATGTCCACAGCAGTGGATCTGTAGTAGGATCACAATCATGTGATCGTCAGTAGGCAGCTGATGTAGTGTTCACTTGCTGTCATGGTTACAGCGACGCTGTGCCGCTATCTTGCATTGATACAGAAATCTTCAACAAATCCATGGATCCAGATTATAAGCTGCATCACTGCCAAAATCTAATCAGTTTGGTTCTTGTGTCATTTCTGACCTTCACTGAAAATTTTACCCAAATCTGTTAGTCTGTTTCTGAGTAATGTTGCAAACAGAACAACAGACAAACCAATGCCGATCATCACATAACTCCACTGCGTTCCTTGGCGAAGTCCATCCATCCATTCTCTATACACCACTTTATCCTCACTAGGGTCGTGGGGGTGCTGGAGTCTATCCCAGATGACTCGGGCGAAGGCAGAGGACACCCTGGACAGGTCACCAGTCTGTCACAGGGCTACATATACAGACAAACAATCACACTCACACCTACAGACAATTTGGAATAACCAATTAACCTCAGCATATTTTTGGACTGTGGGAGGAAGCCGGAGTGCCCGGAGAAAACCCACGCATGGACATGCAAACTCCACGCAGAAAGATCCCAGGCCGGGATTTGAACCAGGGATCTTCTTGATGCAAGGCGAAAGTCCTAACCACTACTCCACTGTGCAGCCCCCTCCTTGGCGAAGAAATGATGCAAATTCACCGGTGGACTAAAGTTGCAGCTGACATGAATCCATATCGATCTTCTTTGCTCCTGTTAGCAAATCCACTGATCAGAGGAGCTGCACTGAATGAATCTATTTTGCCCTTTTAAACACTCCCATCAGAAGATATAACACTGAATGTAACAAACATACAATTTTCAGAACAAAAGGTTTAACGTTAGCTCTGTGTACTACATGGTGATCAACAACTTATTTAACTCTGGATAATTTATCTGATAACTCAAGCAGGTTTAAACAAATCTGAAGAATTATTTGACTCGGTTCCATCATCAAACTGACAAACGGCTCCTTTTTCCAACGTTTTCCACTGGGATTCTCTGCCTCGGCTTCTGTTCCCTCGCTCATGTGGGCACCGTGAAAGAATGGGGGATTTGTAAACTGTTTGACGGCTCTACATTTCTGCCGCGGAGCTTAAATTAACTGTTTACTCAAACGGCTAATTTGTTACAAAAACGAACCGTCTCTCTGTATACCGAAATGCCCTCCAAGGCTGCAGAGGGTCCGTGTCGTCGATGCGACAGCCTCTAAAAGCCAAGCAGAGAGTGACGATTACAAATGAACAGTCCATCATTCAGAGGCCGAGCAACAATGTGATGTCAGGGTTTTGGTTTTCAATTTTTGGAAGTTAGCAAGTGCAGCAAGTGCACTCTGATCTATTGTGTTGATTCTTTTTTAAGCAGACAAGAATCAATATAATAGATCAGACTGCACTCAAATAGCATTTTTCAGCATTTTTAGTGAGAAAAATCTGTCTTGTGCTCAGCTGTAAGTCTTAGGAAACAGCAATAAAAACAAACCTTTGAATTCCATTTAAGTTGAGTCATCTTAACTGAGGCTTTGTTCCATTTCAGAGACACCGATGGTGCATTCAGGGCTAAATGAATCTGCTACAAGGATGTAAAAAGGTATTCTGGGCTCTACAGTCCCCACATTGGCCCCAGTATCACCAGTAAAACCCCTGCAACTGCATTATGACTGTGTGTTAAGTTCCCAAACAGGGAACTGTGGCGCCCTGTGGAGCCGACAGTAAGATTTATGATGTCATTATTACTCCACCTAGGAGGTGGAGCTGTGGTGGACTTATGTGATGATCACCATTGGTTTGTCTGTCTGTTAGCAACATTACCCAAAAATGAAATAGCGAATCTGGATGAAATTTTCAGTGAAGGTCAGAAATGACACAAGGACCAAATGATTAGATTTTGGCAGTGATGCAGCTTATTGTCTGGATCTACGGATTTGCTAAAGATTTCTGTATCATTGCAAGTTAGCAGCACAGCATCACTGTAACCATGACAACAAGTTAACACTACGTCAGCTGCCTGCTGACGATTGCATGATTGTGATCCCACTAAAAATCGATCACTGCAGACTTATCGGGACTTATCTGTCAGAAATGACACAAGGAGCAGTTGATTAAATTGTGGGGGTGTTTCTGAGTCCCATCAATTCCCGCCGCCGGTTACATAATTAGGTCCTGTGATTTGGTATCCGTACATAAAGTACACATGCATAACACACCCCCATAATCAGGGAAAGGCCGTTTTCTTTGTGGGTACATCTATATTAAATCTCCACATGCTATGTTGCCGTGATTTCTGCCACGACTTTATCAAGATTTCACCCATCAGAAATAATACAACGACTGAGCAGCCTTGGCAGAACACTGCGCTCTCTGAGTACTTTTCTTGTTTGCTATGATGACCGGTCCGTAGAAAATTGTCTTGCTTGAATTCAGTCCGTGGTGCAAAAGAGGTTGGAGACTGCTGATTTATAGTACTACAATTTTGCACTAAACATATTTGAGTTCTCGCTACATCAAACAAAAGGTGCAGCATTTTATGTTGCAGTGAAAATTTCCCACAGTGTGTAAAAATGTGAGGAAAAATCATGTTAAAAATGTCTTGGGGCACAGAGGACTCATATATAGAGCTGTATTGACTAAACCTGATAAGTTGTGTCATACCAGCATGGCCTAAAATCATTCCAAAAAGCTTGCCGTCAATTGAGGAATCTTTGGTTTTTAGCTTTCAAATGCTCAGTGTTCAGTGGTTGTGTTCAGGTTCATCATCCTGCTGCAGCATGAATCCTTCTGCACAAAGATGCAAACCAGGTGATGAGCATATTTTAGGGTGGAGTCATTGCTGTGCAGGTGTCCGACTCCACAGCAGCAAAATTTCTAAAGTTTGCATAACCCAACCTTGTTAGGCAGCTCAGTTTAAGGGTCCAGCGGAGGTGGCTTGACCTCCACTAACCTCCTGTGCCTTGACCACAACCCCGAGACACGCTAACATTAAGTGGACATTTCTCAAACCGGCTCAAGACATCACGGCTCAAGAATTCATCGACCTCCACCGAACTGCAGACCCTATCAGGGAGCTGAGGCTGAAACCCTCACAGCGAGACATGAGATGCAGGAAGTAGAGATGTTGTTGCCAGACTGTCGACTCGTACCGACTTGACACTTTCACCGAGTTCAGACCCGGACCTGCAGAGTCACACAGAAAAAATGTTGATCCCAGGAGTCAAATATAAATGAGAAAAAAAGGAGGGATGAATGATTGTAATAGAAAATGTGAGTCTTTGTGTGAATGCGCATACAGTGTGTGTGTGTGTGTGTGTGTGTGTGTGTGTGTGTGTGTGTGTGTGTGTGTGTGTGTGTGTGTGTGTGTGTGTGATGTATTTGGGTCTCTATGGGGCCTGCTGCCTGTCAGGGTGAGTGGCCTTATCTTCCCCAAACATTTACTTAACCCTTTGTCTTACAGGGCTCAGGACAATGAGCCACGCATGACGAATCCCAGCATGCACACACACACACACACACACACACACACACACACACACACACACACACACACACACACACACGGACAGCCTGCTGCTTGTTTTTCGATACCGGACCTCCCCGATTACCCCAAGTTGCCTCCTCCCGCCCTGCACACGTTCTGCTCATACTTCACCCTCATACACTCATTAATATCCATCAATCATCACACACCTCAGATTTTCTTACTTTATGTCACAATTCTTTGTAGTTTTGTTTAGTACAACAATTTAGAATTTTAAAACATTTCAGAATTTGACCACACTAGAATAGAATATAGAATATTTCAACTTTCTAGAATCTTACAACAGTTTGGAATATTTCCACATTCTTGAATCTTAAAACATTTTAAATCTTTTGACATTTTAGAATCTCACAACATTCTAGAATCTTAATGCATTCTAGACTCTTGCCACATTTTAATATCTTAAAACATTTTATAATCTTACTACATTTTAGAATCTGACAACATTCTAGAATTTTAAGATTTTTTCCTGTCTTACCACATTCTGGAATCTTACAATATTGTAGAATCTTAACCTATTCTAGAAGCTTTAAATATTCTACAATCTTATAACATTCTAGAATCTCATGACATTTTAGAATCTTGCCACATTTTTATGGCGTCAAATTTGGGTCAAAAGTCGCGCACGCGCAACACTCTCTCGCGTGCGCAACTTTTGACCCAAATTTGACGCCATAAAAATGTGGCAAGATTCTAGAATGTTTAATGATTTTACAGTGTCACAAGATTGTAAAATGTTTTAGGACTCTAGAATATCTGAAGATTCGAGCATAGAATCTCACGACATTCATGTAGAATCTTGCAGTAATGTGCAACTTTGACACATTTGGTCTTTGATCTGTGTCTTGGAAGGCACATGGTGACATTCTAGAATCTAGAATCGCACAACAGCAGGCGGATTGACATTCCTGTCTGTAGACATTTTGAGTCCATATACAAATCTATTTTTGTCATATTGCAGTTTTGCACAGAATAACTTCAGCATATATTTATTTTTGTTTTACACTCATTGATTGTTTATGCTAAGTACATCCATACTTCTCCGTTGTCTCACACTTTACTCTTTATATTTACCGGCCCTATTATATCGTACGGCATGATTTTGAAATATTTTGTTTTGTTTTGTTTTCCGTGTGCCCTTTGTGCCCTATCTTACCTTGTTTTCATTTTGCCTTATTTTTTTCTTTGCTCGAATTTCTCTTTGGACCAATAAAGTATCCATCTCCCATTCCATAATCTACCAAACCCATCAAATTAAATTCCAAAGACAGTATTGCATTTTTATGTATATTTGTGTCAAGTCAAATCTTTAGCTCTAAATATGTCAAGTTAATCTCCATAATTATTTCTGCTGCGGAGTCTTAGCCTTAATTTTTAAAATATATTGTTTTAGGTTAAGTACCATCATCTATAACACTGTAAGTTTCAGGTTATTACATTAGTTTGGTTAGTCTCCATAAATAATCATACTGCAGAGTCTCGGCCTTAATATGTAGTATATTTTAGTCAGGTAAATTAGTATTTTACATAATTTTGTTTGGTCGTAAGGGGTTATAGTCTTAACCTCGGTATTTAAACTTGTTAGGTCATTAGTGATGGTCTCTAACACATGAAACCAGACTTTGGTGACGTCTCTCCTTTCTGTTCCTGCTGCCGTTTAAGCCTTAATGATTATAAGACCCAGTTGTTTCACAGAATTGGGCCGTTGGTTTTATTTGCCTCCGTCTCTTGTTCTGGCCGAGCTGCCTGCAACTATTTCTTTCTTCTCTGTGACCGAGCCGCTGTAAAAGACAGTTATCTGTATGTTTAGCTGATGTATGAGAAGAATGCAGCAATCAGCCTTTGTTTCTGTGCCAGCTGAGAGGAGATGAGTGTGGAGGGGGAAGCATCCCTCCACGTGCTGCGAAGAGGTTTTACGTCTTCGAACATGCAGAAGTTGTTTCTTTGCCAATGAATGTTTTCATGTTGGTTCTGACAGAGATATCCTTAATTTTATAGAAGGGGATTTTATAAACTTCTGTTGGTTCTTTGCTGCTTATCATTCAGTAGTTGGCCTTTGATTTTTCCACGTAGCTGAAATTTCTTCTCGATTCAGTGGACAGGAGTTCTGCTGCAGCACTGGTTTTGATTTATACTTCAGCGTCACATTTCTGCTATTATACTGCAGGTTATCAAGTTGCACTTTCTGCAGCGTGGGTTCACATTCTTTCATTTACTTTGTGATATGAAAAGATATTGGAAAGGCAACATAGTTATCCACCCTGTTTCTTTGATTACCGAATAGGAGGTTGTGTTTACATTCGTACCATGATACAGAATTTGTAGTGGAGGAACCACTGAAAAATGGACTTCTTGCTTAACTGTCTTATAACAACCAGTTTTACAAATCTTATGTCAAAATATGTAGTTTGTCCTCAAACCGCACTGTAAAAAACTACGTTATGTGACTTTTTTTTTTACTGTAAACTTTGAAGGAGTTAATGTTAATTTACAGATTTTTTTCTGTTTCATCAAACTATTTATAAAAAATGTGTCTGAAGTTACAAGACAAACATTGTTAAATTACACACATCTACAAAAAATGGTGTAAAAATTTACAGAAAACATCTAGATTTTTGGACTTGATTATATCTTGTTTTTAAACTGATTGTAAAAGTACATAATTTTATATAATAAAATGGTATTTTATATTAGAAAAAAAATATTAATTGCATTCTGTTACCACACACACACATTAAAATATGTATTTTCACATTTTTTATTTTAAAATTGTACAATTTACCATAAATAAATGCAGGCATAGGTATATTAAATTACAAGACAAACATTGTTAAATTACACTCCATCCACAAAAAAAATATAAAATTGTAAATTATATATACACAACGCATCTATATTTTTTACACGTAATTAAATCTAACTAAAAATTGTTTGAATGTAAAATTACAAAATTTTACCATATAAAATGGTATATTTTATTACCAAAAAAAATGAAACTACATTCTATCCAGGAAAAAAATCTGCATTTTCCAATTTTTTTTACCCTAAAATTACATAATTTACCATAAATAAATGCAGAAAGTGGTATTAAATTCAATTCCAAGACAAA
This sequence comes from Acanthochromis polyacanthus, assembly GCF_021347895.1. Taxonomy (NCBI): domain Eukaryota; kingdom Metazoa; phylum Chordata; class Actinopteri; family Pomacentridae; genus Acanthochromis; species Acanthochromis polyacanthus. The sequence goes on from NC_067118.1 coordinate 9,492,961, forward strand.
CATTGTTAAACTACACTCCATCCACAAAAAAAATATAAAATTGTAAATTATATATACACAACGCATCTATATTTTTTACACGTAATTAAATCTAACTAAAAATTGTTTGAATGTAAAATTACATAATTTTACCATATAAAATGGTATATTTTATTACCAAAAAAAATGAAACTACATTCTATCCAGGAAAAAAATCTGCATTTTCCAATTTTTTTTACCCTAAAATTACATAATTTACCATAAATAAATGCAGAAAGTGGTATTAAATTCAATTCCAAGACAAACATTGTTAAACTACACTCCATCCACAAAAATAAATAAAACTGTAGATTATATTCACACAAAAATCTAAATTTTTGCACATAATTCTATCTAGATTGTTTTTTAATTGACTGTAAAATTACATAATTTTTACCATAATAAAATTGTATGTTATAGAAAATTAAATAAAATACATTTTATCTACCAAATTTTTAAATATGACCCTAAAATGACATAATTGTACCATTAATAAATGCAGGAAATGGTATTTAATTAAATTACAATACAAACTTTCTTAAATTACATTCAATCCAGCACATTTTTTTTAAATTATAAATTGTTTCCACACAAATCATCAAAATTTCCACAAATAATGATTGTTGTATGTACATATATGACTGTAAAATTGCATATTTTACCAGAATTAAATAAAAAAATAATATGTTAGATTACAAGAAAGACGTTGCCGGTATTTAATGAACTCAGAGGAAACAGTCCTAAACAGCTGGGAGCAATGAACTTCAGCTCCTGATGACATTTTTTCTTGGGAAAAACATCAATAATTGAAGAATATCATTAATCTTTTAGCTGTTCGGGCTGTTTGCATCCCAGTGTAAGCCTTCATAGCTTCATTTTGTAACCTAATAGATTTTAAATTGTAGAACAAAGTAGGTGAGAAAGATGAAACACACTAACCAGCAGAACAAGGTGCTAAATGATCATAACCATATAGATAAAATAATTGTAACTCAGAGCTGTAAAAGCTTATCTGTGTCTGAAAGTCTCTCCAAGTTAAACTGAACTTTGTGGATGAACCAACACATTATTTTATTCATCCATTGACATATTTCAGTGAACTCTTGATCTTAAACCAAAGATAAGTGCACTGACGAAAGTATTAAAGCTAAATACGCAACCATGTCAAGGTGAATATGTCACCAAACAGAAGGTTCCAGCCCTCCTTTTCTTCTTTTTTGTTTCATCATCTGTCTCAAACACAACATTTCTACATTTCTAACAGCTCTGAGCTCTGATTTTATGGAGTCTCCCTCCCTGACTTGGCTAAACCCTCTGCAGACAGTCAGTCTTTGGTCTTTGCATTCTTTCCCTTCGTGAAAATCAATGAAATAAATAGGGTGCATCTCAGCGCAGGAAACAGAGGGGAGGCTGCTCGGCGGGTTATCCAGAGTGCACATTCAGAAGCTCAGGCAGAAACAGACGAGCCAAGAAAGACGGATGGAGGTGGAGGTGGAGGAAGCGAGGCGGCTGACAGAAGAAACAGATGAAGGGTCCGAAGGATCGAATTAAAATGACAAGAGGGACGGAGCAAAGTAGAGCAAAAATAAAGCTTCAAGCTAAAAGGAAGTGAGCCGAACGAGATGCACGTTCCACAAATCAGCAGCCATTCAAATGAGGGATGTTTTTCTGCAGGGAATCCCAAACTCTGACTCTGCTGTGACGGCAGGCAGCTCAGCAAACAGAGATAATAGAGAAGGATGAGAGAGACGTGCACATGCAGCGCTTTACGACGGCCATAATGATCATTATTTAGTGCGGCGCTTAGATTGGGGGGGCGGCAGCGGCAGGGGGGTGACTTCACCAAGCGGAGCTCCGTCAGAAGATCAAACACGGCGTCTGTTGGCAGCACGCGGAGCTCAGCTTAACTCCACTGATAGATCTTCAAAGCATAAGTGGAGCTCAGAGTATACACAAGTTAATACCGCGGCCTTTTGTGTATTCTGGAGCAGACAAAGAGAAGAAAGTGTTACAGTGGAGGACTGCAGAAAGCGACGTAGGAAATCTGTAGCAGAAAATATTAAAGAGGAAAACGTGAGAGTAACGCTTGTTCTCAGTCTCATGATTGCACCAATGTGGAAGTGGTTTTGTTTTAGCTTGCAACCACGAATTAGAGCTTTTTTGAGTAGTTTGATAAGATATACACTACCAGTGAAAAGTTTGGGCTCACTCAATTTCATGTTTTCCATGAAAACTGTCACATTTGTCCATGTGCTAACATAACAGCACAAAGGTTTTCTAATCATCAATGAGCCTTTCAACACCATTAGCTAACACAATGTAGCATTAGAACACAGGAGTGATGGTTGCTGGAAATGTTCCTCTGTACCCCTATGGAGATATTCCATTACAAATCAGCCGTTTCCAGCTAGAATAGTCATTTACCACATTATCAATGTCTAGACTGGATTTCTGATTCATTTAATGTTGTCTTCATTGAAAAAAATGCTTTTCTTTCAAAAATCAGGACATTTCTAAGTGACCCCAAACTTCAAGAAACAAGGAGACAACAACAGTAAAAGATTTTATTGTAACGCAGAACAACCCAAACGGTGCGCTACAGACCACAAACTGAAACTCAGACCATTCTGCTGGAGCTCCAGAAGGAAGCAGATCCTGTCAGAGAGCCCGAGAGACTGGAAGTGAGGGAAGTTTTATACAGCTGAGCCACCTGATCACAGGTGTGGCTCAGTCAGCTGACGGCCCTCCCTCAGCTCTGGAAAGAGAAGGCAGGAAGATATATATTTATATATACAGTCAGCCAAAATAATGTATGCACACATCAGGAAAAGAAAAAACTTGCATAAATATTTAATTTGTATGAGCCCGATAATTACACACGGTAATTACGATAACACTGTGTCCTGTTGTACGATGTGTTCCCAACGTCTACAACGTAACCTAAAACTCTGGAAGCCACTTTGAGCAGCTCTTGTAACTGTAGAGGACAACGGTAACTTGTATTAATCTTGTGATGTCTGAATGAATTTGGTATTGAAATATTTATGCAGTTTTTCTTTTCCTGATGTGTGTCATCATTATTTTGGCTGACTCTGCATATATATAGCTTTCTATTTGGACAAGCATTAACTTCTTCAGCAATCTGAGCAACAGTAGCTGGTGGGTTGAGTCAGACCACACAGGTCAGCCTTCCTCCCCTCATGCATAAATGAGCCTTGGCCGTCCATGACCCTGCTGCTGCTTCACCCCTGTTCCTTCCTTGGACCACTTCTGATAGATCCTGACCACTGCAGACCAGGAACAGCCCACAGGAGCTGCAGTTTTGAAAATGCTCTGACCCAGCTGTCTTGTCAAACTGGCTCAAATCCTTACGCTTACCCATTTTTTCTGCTTCGAACATCAACTTTGAGGACAAAATGTTCACTTGCTGCCTCATATATCCAACCCACTAACAGGAGCCATGATGAAGAGATAATCAGTGCTATTACCTTCACCTGTCAGTGGTCATAGTGTTATACCTGATCAATGTATGCTTTAATGAATGTACAGCATCTGCCACGTCACACAGCATTCACACTAAACATATTTTCAATGTAATATTTTCAGGATGAAGCTTGTAGTTCTACAACGATGAGAACTGTCATTTAAAAACCTCCTCACAAGTTGATTTCCATTTCTTATTAACTGTGATTGAACACAACAACACGGAGCTACACAAGAAACCTCCTGATGGATGGATTCCTGACTTTCAATTTCATTGCTGTTGTTTCCTGCTGCTGGCGTAATGGTTTGGCTGAATTTCATGGCTTTAGAAACGCAGATTAAGAAGCTAAAAAAAAAAAAACTTTGGTTCCTCGGAAAGTTATGCCAACAAACACGAGCCAGGATTTATTTTTTTCTATACATAAAGACTAAAGATGGAAAGATTTTGTGTCTCATCTGTGATGTCAGCTTGGAATAAAATCTTTGGATAAAGGTTTATTTCGTGAAATCCAAGTGTCTTGAACAATATTACTGATTCTGAACGTGCCTCAACAGCAACTGCATTATTTTTTCTGCTTTAAAAATGATGCATCTTTGCAATTTGTAAATCAGAACAGATGAACTTTTACCACCAAACTAACCTCTGATGCTGTTTGAGTGATTGTGGATACAAACAGAGAGCAGTAAACGTCGTAAATATTGGACTTTTGGAGCTTCTGGTGAAAAAATTTACCTTTTAACTCAATTTCTTTCTCTTTTTTAATCTTTCAGCTGTCTTTTGATGACACTTAACATCTCATTTGTTTGCTTTGTTTTAGATTCCTGCACTACAGTTGTGAAAATTTACAGTAAAACCATGACTTTGCTGTCATCCTGTCAGTCTGGACTGTGTCGCCTTTAAATTCACACGAGTTTTCACACGACTGGAACATTTTTAACATGAACCTTTTACATGTGAGCAGCTGAGAACTAATGGCGGGCAGAAGTCTGATTTTATGGAGGTCAGTCGGTTTTTCTGCAATGAGCCAAAGCTGGGAGGATGAAAAGTTCAAATCTGGCAAACTGTCAACACGGAGAAACTTAAAGTTGCCAAGATTTATTCATAACCGTTCTATAATTATCATTCTCACGCCTCCATTAGCTCACACAGGCAAAAAAAGGAGAATGCATTAATTTTATTTAACCAAGAAAACCTCCCATCTTTACTGCAGAGGATGAATTTTATATAAAAAAATATAAAACCAATCAACACAAAACATGTTTTTTTTAGACTACATGCTTTGTGTTTGGTGGATTTATACTTATATTTAATGAACTCAGAGGAAATGGTCATAAACAGCTGGAAGTAACGAACTTTGGCGTATAAGTTTATACCATTTTTTAAAAATTTCCCTAAAATTACATAATTTTACCATAAATAAATACAGAAATGGTATTAAATTACAAGAAAGGCTTTCTTTAATTACATACAAACCACATTTGAAAAAAAAAAAGTAAATTATGTCCACACAAAACATCCAAATTTTCACAATAAAGATAGTTATATATATATATATATATATATATATATATATAAATGGATTGTAAAATTAAAGTAGAAAACAATATGTTAAAATAGAAGAAAAAAAACCCAGTATTTAATGAACTCAGAGGAAATAATTCTAAACAGCTGGAAGCAACAAACTTCTTCTCCTGATAACATCTTTTGGGGAGAAATTACTGTGATTATTTAAGAGTATGGTTAATCTTTAAGCTGTTTGGGCTGTTTTCATCCCAGTAAAATGTTTGTAGCCTCATTTTTGTAAACTAATAGATTTTAAAATGTGGAACAAAGTAGGTGAGAAAGGTGAAATGCAGTCACTGGTGGAAATACATTAAGGTATAGTATAGAAAATATAAGCCTCTGTGATGTTTTTGGATGAATTTTGATGCTGAAATGTGGAAAAATGCTTCAATAAATCACTTAGCAGAACTCCGATTTTAATTTTTAGCTGCTGTTTTGCTATTGAGACTATAAAACAGGATTTAGTTGTATAATGTACAATAAAGTGATTGATTAGATTGATTTTGATTGATTCAGTTCTCATCTAGTTTTAGACACTGAACATTGCCTACAAATGACTTTAGATGAGACTACATGGCCATTTTTTATTAGAGTTTATCTAATTATTTTAGAATATGTAGAAATATCATGAACAATACTGTAGTTAAACTGTATTTTTTGTGATGCTGTTGCCTTTTTGGATTGAAAACAGGCTTTAATACTCACACTAGCCATCTGAACTCAACTCACTATAATTTAATCTGCTCGCTAATAGTTACAGTAGGTCCTCAGTTTATGATGTCCTCAACCTTCAGTGTTTCATGGTTACCTTGCTATCTCCCACAGTCTTGTTTCATCATTTCGACGTAGGACATTTGCGGCGCGAAAACAAATTTTGCGCGGGCACTAGTTGGTGAACCGAGCGGACAAATACGTCGTCACGTGGTGCTAAACGAGGAAGACAGCTTTGTTTACATTTGCTGGTTGTACACCACGTTGGATTGTGCTACATTCACTTTCTTTCATTTGTGTTGTTTTTGGAAACTTTTCGTCATTATGGCTCCCAAGCGTAAGTGAAGCTCTGCTGATGGCAGTGCTTTGAAGAAAAGGAAAGCCATCTGTATGGATGTGAAATTAGACATAATAAAATGCTTGGAAAAGGGTGAAACACTGACAAACATCGTCCAGTTGCTGGGCCTAAGTCACACGACTGTCTCGACGATCATCTGAGATGAAAAGCATATACTTGAACATGTGAAAAGATCTGCTCCTATGAAATCAACTGTGATTACAAAGCAGCGTAGTGGTCTTATTATTGAGATGGAAGGATTAGTAGTGTAGATGAGTGACTAATCTACGGATGTGAGTTCCGACTTACGGTGAAAATCACATTACATTGCGCCATAGGAACAAAATTCTGACATAAGTGGAGACCCCCCTGTAATGTAACCATCATACTGAAACTACATACAGCTGCACCTTTTAGGTAGTTTTTGCACTACTTTAAGTCATTGCTTTGTCGTAAGTGTGCAATATCCAGAAGTGCAACATAAAAAACTATCTGACATAGTTTTCATGGACACACTTGTACATCCGACTTTTCTGGTCGATTTTTATATTCTATATCTGCACAGTTCCTGCTGTACTTGTTGTCAGATGCTGCTGAATGTTGTTGTACACTGTGCAGTCAGAATAAGGAATATTCTTTTATATTCTTGTGTCCCACAGTGGATTCTGTTATCAGTGAAACAAAAACTAACTGAGTTCTGCTGGAGATCAGGCAGTTTTCCATCTCTGATGAGTCGGTGACCTGCAGGCCAAACACGAGGTGATAGTAAAGTGTGTGTGTGTGTGTGTGTGTGTGTGTATTAGTGCATCGTGAGTGTCAGAGTGTGTGTTTGTTAAAAATACCAGCAGACGGTTGGAGCCTCGCTGCCGGCCGTTGCTGACGCCACCCTGACATCGACTCCGAAGTGCTGCTCTGAGAACGGCGGCGACGCCCCGCGATGGAGGGCTGCAGTACCTGGCAGCCATCACTCCTCACCTCATACACACACACACACACACACACACACACATACATACACATACTATGTCTTTCTATCATTGTGGGGACTTACCATTGACTCCCATTCATATCTAACCCCTAACTCTTACCCTAACTATAACCTTAACCCAGACCAAAACAATGGCTAACCCTAAAGAAACATTTTTGCACTTTACATTTTTTAGTAACAACAACATGGCCAAGAAAACACTGTTTAAACTTGTGGGGACCAAAATGAGAGCTGTTCAAAAGACTAAAAAACTCTTCCTACAACTTTGTGTAATCTAATGTTCTTAGTGATCTTTTAACTTCTTGCAATTGACTACAGCTGGTGACTCTGAGCCATTTTCAATAGGACCCGTATGATCCACTCACTACACTCAGCAACAAGCACTACAATGGGAAGGTCTGAGGAGCTCAGCAAAAGTATGAAAAAGCAAATAATTGACTTCAACAAATCAGGAAAGTCACTCAGAGCTATTGCAAGCAACAAAAGAACCTGAAGTGAAAATGGATGATTAACCAAAGAATAGCAGCTGTATGTGTATTTTTTGACCTACCAGTTTGTCATATTTCAGAAGACTTTTAATGCATTTATGAAAGAACATGAGCATGAGTTTTTTCCTGACGAATATTTGTGCATTTCAGTGATTCCATTATAGAAAATTAAGTGATACAAGTCATTGGAAACCCAAGACTGCTGTGATATGCACGATACATGGCCCTGAACATTGACCAGTTGCAGTGCCTTTTTGGCTGCCTGTAGAGCCACTCAGGTCTTTCTTTCTTTTGATTCCCAACGGAATAAAACCAGCCATCCATTCAGACTTCCAGTCAGGAAAATCAGGATATCACACCTGGAAGATGGGGATGCTATTCCAAATTCCAATTCCAGCTTAAACCACGGAAAAGGACCCAACTTGTGATTGATTTCTTTATTTTCGTGTCATACACACAAGCGTTGCCCAGCCGGTAAGGATTTACAAGACACCAATATACTAGCATTGCAGCAACACATCCAAAACACACATTAATCTGCTGCTCAGGTCTGAAACAATATATGTTGCCTTTTATCGCAGGCCAGGCAAAGACATTCTGCTATGAAAAAGGTTTACCTTCTAAAACAACTCAAGTTTTTCATGCTCATCCATATAAAAGAAATCAGCATGAACAGAGGACATCTTACTGAAAAATACCTCACTGATATCTTTGTATACAGGACAGTAAAACATAAAGTGAACCTCATTCTCAACTTCACCTAAATTACACAGCAAACAAAGTCTGTCCTTCTTTGGAGAAGCATTGAACCTCCCAGTCTCTAAAGCTGATGGCTATGTTCCTGAGCATAACTGTGCACACAGGGATCTCTGTGTTTTGCTTAAATTATACTTGACATGATGTTACACACTGTATGTGTCCTTTAAAAGACAATAAGTTCATAATTTTGGTTGATACCAAACATCAACAGTCCATTTTTCTCTAAACCTACTAACCACATTACTCCTCATCTCCTGAATATCACATAATAACCTATGAAGAAAAATAAATGCTGAATGGATCAAATGAATAAAGATTTTAACTCAACAGCCTAGAGGTGACAATTGGAGATGTATCAATTATTTATCTTTTTTTAAGATTCTCTCATTGGACATCATCACCGGTCTGTTCTAAAGTCGAAGCATTTTGAATTTATGTCTGATGTTTGTAGATTCCCATCCCATATCTAGAATAGAATAGAATGTGCTTTATTGTCATTGTAGGGTGTATAACGAGATTGGAGACCTCCTCCTTCTCCAGTAATGGCCAGAAATGATCGAATCGCTCTATGATGCACCTTGTAACAACTTGTATGTACCAGAAGCCCCAAACACCAGAACCACTCAAAGGGGATATATTCTGTATATCTGTGAACTTTTGTTTACGACTGTAGATCTTTTCACCGTCAGCTAGTTGCCTGATTCTGTACATGAAATGTTCTTCACCCTGCTTTCTGTTTCTTCCTCATCAGCTCTCCAGCCTCCACATCCATCTCTCCACATATCTGCTTTCACCAAGAGTAATCCTCAAACCTTCCATTTCTCAATCCTGCCCTCTCGCTCCTCTCCGTCCATACATCTCCTCCTCCTCTCATCAGCTCTTCTCTTCACTCAGTCCTCCTCCTCCTCCTCCCGACACCCCCGTACCCCCCTGTATTCGTCCCTCATCTGGGGGGTGATGCAGCGGGGGGAGGGAGGTGAGGAAGAGGGCCTGTGGGGGTTGAGTAAGCCTGGACTTGACCCCTGATTCCTGGGCTCCGAGGAGTCTCCTCTGCAGCCTGAACCAATGACGGATGGAGAGACGGCAACACACACACACACACACACACACACACACACACACACACACACACACACACACACACACACACACACACACACACTCCTCTACTAGGCTTCACTCCCACGAGTAAAACACAGATAGCACCCATCCTCGTGTTGAGGCTGATTTCAGTCTCGGAGACGTGAAATCATGTGATAAATGTCCGCCCGGGCGCCTGCTAACAAATCCAGCTGTCTTTGCATCACTCTGCATCCACACGTATGTACGCGGCTGCATGTAAATCTGCACACAAAAGAAGAACATGAAATCTGTCATAAAGAAGAATTACAAGCTGTTTGGACCAATCTGTACGTATCACTCAGTTTAAACCTGATGCGAGCTGATAGAAAAATCAGTGTTTTCTTTATTACTTTTAGATATAAACTTGGCTTTTGCACCAAATATATTAACTCAGATTATCTCTTATCATCAGCATGGTGTCATTTGTTTGTTTTAGCTGTTTCAGATCAGGTTTAATTAACTGGTTAATGTGTTCTGGGATTAAAATAATTCATTGACCAAGTTAATCCGCCAATAAATCAATTTTTCCACTTAGGGGAGGCATAAACAACAGAGCTGATATGACTTATAAGAAAACTGCTGCTTATTTACACACCCAGCAGTTATATTAGCACAATTCAGAATGTACAGTCATTAAAAGTACTACATCTGCTGGGTCATAAATACACATACAGAAATGCTAATATTTGGCTAAATGTCCATTTAACATTTTCAACTCAACTGGGCACTTTTGGTTTGCATCTACAAGCTTCTGATTTTATCTTTGACTGCTCTGGACAGATTTGGTGCAGTTCAACTAAATTTGTTGCCTTTCTAGCACAGACTTGTTTCTTCATCAGTCCACAGGTTTTTGATGGGTCAGGACTTCGAGGAGACCAGTCTAAAACCTTCATTCTAGCCTGATTGAACAATTTCTTTGCCACTTTTGATGTTTGTTTGGAGTCAGTGTCTTGTTGAAACATCCAGCTGTGTCCAAGATCAACCTTCTGCTGATGGTTTAAGGTTTACATCCTACTTCTTCATTATTCCACTTACTTTGTGTGAAGCTCCAGTTCCACAGAGCATGATACTGCCACCACTGTGCTTCATAGTAGGTTTGGTGTTCTTGGGGTTAAAGGCCTCACCTTCTGTCCTCCTCATACAGCAATGCTAATATTTGGTTAAACGTCCTTTGGCCATTTTCACCTCAACTAGGCACTCTTTTTGGTAGCCGTCCACAAGCTTTTGGTGTATCTTTGACCCTCTTCTTGACAGAGTTGGTGCTGTTCAGTTTGTTTTGTTGGCTTTCTGACACAGATTTGTGTCTTCATGAAGGCAGGACTTTTGGGAGACCAGTCTAAAACCTTCAATCTAGTCTAATTTAACCATTTCTTCACCACTTTTTATGTGTGTATTGGGTCAATGTCTTGTTGAAACATCCAGCTGTGTCCAACATCAACTTTCTGGATGATGATTTTTGGTTTTAATCCTCCTTCTACATTATTCCATTTACTTTGCGTAAAGCATCAGTTCTACTTCCAGCAAAGCAGCCCCAGAACATAATAATGCCACCACCATGCTTGATAGCGTCAGTTAGAGATGGTCTTCTAATTTTACCAATTTTATTTCCAACAGTAACTTTGTCTACTTTCTGATTCAGAGCGATGATGAGCTCCACTCAAAGATTCCTACCACTGGAGTTGCATATAGAGGACTTTCATCGTTTAATTTGATGTTCTATTTGTGGTCCTTAATGTTGTTTTCAGGCTCAAACAAACTCCCCCAGCATTGGAAATATTCAGAGAAAAACACAAACAGCTAATTTCAGTTCTCACAGTTGAATATCTTGTCATTTAGATAATTCTGCGATGTGAATTCAGCTTAAGTTGGACCAACTTACCAGCAAAACATTAAATTAAGTTTCTTCTTGTCTGGACATTCTGAGTCTCCTCTGTCTTGATCTGCACTTTGCGCTCACATCCACATGTTGAGAGGTATTTTTTAAGATGTTTTTTTTCAAGTCTGTGTCTAATGCTTGATGCATGGCAGCTATCGCCCTGGTTTAGAGCAGCAAAATGAGCTACAGCAGGGCTCAGCTGCTTTCCACAGCCTTAAACCCCGGTGTTAATAAAGAGGAGAGGTCAGCACAGACAGAACACCATTCATGTCATTTTTGTACGGCAAAAAAGACCCATTTAGCTCCGAAATCTGGACAAGGAATCAAAGAAGTAAGGAATGAATCTCACTCACAGGCACTTTCACTGTGAATCCTAGAGAGCAGCTGGTGCCAACTGACAATAAATACTGCATCAGTGTATATAGTAGACGCAGAGTCTAAAGCTGGACGTGGATGCCGATGCCAGGCGTTTTAATTATTACTATGAAGTGCTGCAGAACTATGGCGCTAGGTGTTGGGTTGAGTGTAAATGCACCATAATTCACATGGATAACAGCATACAGTCTGAGCTGTAGCCAAAATAGAGTAAGGCTTCTGTATTGATTTCCCCTTCAGGCCCCGATTTTGCTTCCCTTCCTCTCACTTCCTGCAAGTTTTTTATTTTTTCTTTTCTCAAGGAAACAATCAAACTCACGGTCGCGGAAGTCATCGTTCTTGGGTGTCTCCGTCTAATCCGTCACCTGGTTGTTTTCCGTCTTATTTTAGGCCCCGTTCGACCGCTCCTGTTGTGTTTTTCTACCTAAAAATGGAAGAATAAGTCTGTGAATAATACAGCCGGTCTGGAGTTAAGAGCTAATAATATCAGCGGATTGTGTGATTCATGGTCTTTACACAGAGAGAATAAATACACGTGCATGTCTGCCAGCTCCGTGAGTCTTTCTTTCTGCACGAATATTCAAGCAACAAGGTCATCAGACGTATGATGAAACATTTACCAGCGTGTTAGCTCTCTGCTGCAGTATTGCTGTCATGCAGGGTGAGTATTGTTGACTCTAGATAAAAGTCTGAATGAAGCATGTACGGCTGAAGTGGGTTCGCTGTGTCCCTCAAATAACCTGTGGCTCTAGTATTAGCTCGTCAGGGTTGGGTTCTGTATGTGGGCCAGACTGCTATACGGTTGGTGTTTGCCTTCATCGGGTCATTTTTGTGTTGATCCAGTTCAAAAGAACAGTTTCTAGTTCCGGTCTGATCCAATATTTGCTTGTTCTTTCGAGGAATTTGTGCTGAGAGGCTGCATTGGTGGTAGCATGTGAGATGATGAGCTATAATCCAGGAAATCTGGGTTTGAGTGACGGATCCAGAAGTCTGAAGGCTTTTAGGGACAAAACACATAAATTATTGGCACTATAATGTTTACAGTTCTATGGAAAAGAGTTTTAAAACTGGACTGGGTTGCAACATCTAATCAAAAATCATTTTCTTCTGGGCAACTACAATGTAGTTTCAAGCAATATAAAAATATGTCATCCAATGAGGAGTGATCATCAATATAAACAGGAAGCGACTAGTATATGAAGATAGATAGATAGATAGATAGATAGATAGATAGATAGATAGATAGATAGATAGATAGATAGATAGATAGATAGATAGATAGATAGATAGATAGATAGATACTTTATTAATCCCTAGGAAAATTCAAGTGTCCACCAGCTTACATACAACATAAAATAACAAACAGACAGGTTAGTAAAATATTTTAAGAAGATGCTGTTGAAAATATGGCCCCCAAAAAAGAAACTCGATGAATCAAATGTAAATGCAATACTGTTTCCTGACAATTTTTGAAATCCATCTCTGAATCTTAATTCTGTAGACTGTGTGATCAGTCTAACTGCATAAACATAGTTTCAAAATGAGCCATGAACAGGAAAACGTTCCCTTTGGGTTGTGTCTTTGTGCATTTCTGCATCATGGCTTCACATGGAAAAGAATTTCCAGAGGAACTGAAAGATCTGTGTGACTTCACAAAGATGGAAAAAGGGTGAAGAAAGTTGAGTGAACAACTTAAAATCAGTCAAAAACACAGTTGCAGCTGTAATCAGGAGGTACAGAAGGAGCCATAGTACCACTAATCTGCAGTGATCATCCCTCTGAAATGACTCCACAGACAGTGCTGCTACATGCATAATCTAGCTCCAAACACAGCAGGGCAAGTTCTTCAGACTTCAAACAGAAGTTATCAGCTTAGACAGTGTGAATGACCCTAAATAAGATGAACCTCTATGGATGGCATCTAAGAAAAAACCCTCGCTTGATCTTCAGCTGCAAGACAAACTCTGTTAGAATGCATGAAACAAAGTGTGATGGATGTTGGGAAAAAAATCTTTGGTCAGATGAGACCAAGATAAATTTATTCAGCTGAGATGTTCGTTGTGAACCTGTTGAGGATCTCCACAGTGAATGCATAGTCCTGACAGTGAAGAACAGAGGCGGCAGTGTGATGATATGGAGCTGCATGAGTGTAAAGGTAGTGTCTACAGATACGGACCCGTACCCGTAGCCTGTGGGCTACGGATACGGCACTTTCCATTTGCCAGACAGATACGGACCCGTACGCGAGTCTCGGGAGTCAAGAAGCTGCTAACCACTAAAAACTGTTGAAAGGTAAGCAAAGGTTAAGGTTAGGGTTAGTGTTAGGGTCAGGTTTAGGGTCCGTACCTGTAGTACCGATGCTACGGGTCTGTACCGCTAGAGTCTACCGGGAGTCACGTGACCAGATCTCGCGTATCTGATTGGCAAATGGCAAGTGCCGTATCCGTAGTCCACAGGCTACGGGTACGGGTCCGTACCTCTAGCAACAACCGAGTGTAAAAGGTGTTGAAGAGATGGCATTTATTGATTAATGTCTGTGGATAAATGAAAATACTGGCTGACAAAATGAGTCCAATTCTGCAGAAGCTTGAAGAAGATGAATATTCCAGCATAAAAACTATCTAAAAATGTCCAAAGACGAACAAGAATGTGACTTGACTTGAATTGACTGAAAGGCAAAGAAACACAAACTCTACAAAAAAAAGAGCAGAAATAATGCCTCTAAAGAATTGCTAAACATCTCTCAAGAATTTGTGATCCTCCACTTTGAGAACTGAGTCTGGAAATAAAAAACAAAGGTGGACATACTAAATTTTGAAAAAAAATGGAATATTTATCATTTAATTATCTGTAATTAAGATGGACTGACTTTTGTTGCATTTACTTCCTACTAGGGGACCTGTGTTTATAACATAGTAAATCTAATTTTTTTTTTTAAATTATTTTAATCAAGAACAAATACCTGTTGTTCAGCTTAAAAGTAATTCAATTAGAGGGAGGTGATACCATTTTAAATTGCACAGAGATGGACTCACTTCTGTTGAATACGTTTATGGATATTTACAATGATGCTGGTAAACATTGCCTTGATCATCTTAATATCTTATACATATAGCTTCTATTTATAGATCCAGTGGGTTTTCTATGGATTTTCCCATTAGGTAATCTGAAGTCTGAAGGGGTTGACATGCAAACAGGTAAACAGTATGACATTAAAGAAGTCAATTTATTGGTGAAAAGCAGTTGAAATGTTCGTGAGCTGTAGGTTAATGAGGGGGTGGGAGGCACAGGGAGGTGAGGAATGAGAAGCATTTTAGAAAACAATGCTCATCTCACCTCAGAGCAGAACAATGGTGACGAATCAGACGCCTCCGTGACCCCAAAGCAGAGGTCACACTGAGCTGGAGCATGTTAGCCACCAGCTAATTAACAGCTAAACTTCTAGAAAAACTCTGAAAGTGAGTAAAGTCACACTAAACTTACACAAACTTCACCAACCAGCATATCGGTGTGATATAAGGGAGTGGTTTAGTTCTGTTCAAATGCAACATGTTGTTCTAACAGTCATGGCGTCTTCTTGTTTATTGTTTTAACGGCTAATTTCTGGAATAACAACATTTCAGTAACCAGAGTCCTGAGTTTCATGCTGTCCACCTCCCTCCAGGTAAGATGTACTTTAGTTTATGGAGCCTTCATTGTGTTCCAACCTTTGTCCTGCTCGTTCTTTGACCTTTAACTGCGCAACAACTGTCCTCACTTAGCCTCACACATGTACAGTTGCTGTTATTAATTGAGATTCATACAGTAAAATGACTCAGCGCTGACTTGTGGCCGTAATAACGTCCCATTTTACAGCCATCAGTTCATATTGGTTCGCTGATCATCAGTGACCAGAAACAGATGTGACTCTGCAGAGGAGCTCATCAGCGAACAGAACCGTAAATCAAAGCAGGATGAGGGTTTTTTGGGCCGGAGCCCACCAGAGTCGAGCTCCACCTCCTGATACCAGAACGTCTCTTTTAGCATCACAACTCATGTGGGTCATTCCAGAATTGGAGGACATTTTATGCATATTTTCAGGATGAGAGAAATTCTTTGTCCTTTTTCCTTTACTGTTTTCCATCAGTAAGTTTGTCCTCTTGGTCAGCAGTAACAGCTAGCTAAATATCTAGCTTCTACTGTTGAGAAAAAGCTAACATTAGCATGGATTAGCAACGCTGTTACTGTGATTAGAGTAGGGTTAGCAAACAACACATAAAACATGTAACAAAAATTTTACCACTCTGTAAGCTGACCCAATCAAACCTTTGATAGATTATTGCCTATTACTGATGAATATGGAGCAGAAAACTGTGAAAGTTTTCAAAAAATTTTGAAAACTAAATGTCCCCCAATTCTGGCATGACCCATATATATACACTGCTGTTCAAGAGCTTGGGGTCACGCAGATAATTTCATGTTTTCCATGACAACTCACACTTTTATTCTTTATTTTACCATTTTACCATTATTATTCATGTGCTAACATAACTGCACAAGGGTTTTCTAATCATCAGTTAGCCTTTCAACAGCATTAGCTAACACAATGTAGCATTAGAACACAGGAGTGATGGTTGCTGGAAATGTTCCTCTGTACCCCTATGGAGATATTCCATTAAAAATCAGCTGTTTGCAGGTAAAATAGTCATTTATCCCATTAACAATGTCTAGACTGTATTTGTGATTCATTTAATGTTATCGTCATTGAAAAAAAACACCTTTTCTTTCAAAAATAAGCACATTTCTAAGTGACCCCAAACCTTTGAACGTTAGCGTATGTTCAATTCTGATTTCAGATGCTGTGTCGTGATGATGTTTTTTAATACCCTCTAAACTGAGGTTAAGGCTGTGCAGAAATTACACGGGGGACTGTACTGATTATTTGAATGATCTGATGTGTCATCATGACCTTGCATAACTTTATTAACCTGAATGCTTTTCTGCTGACTCACAGATTCTCCAGTGAAACCTTCGAGTCGACCTCAGCATGAATCAGCAGAATCAGAGCTGTGCAAACATTTGTTTTCAGCAAATATTTTAGATTATTACAGCTTTGCAGCACAAATACAATGACATTTACAGTAGTTGGTGTTACTACAAACATGAACTGATCTAGTCACTGAAGTAAATAAATAAAATAAGGCAATAGACGGTCATAATAAATTACACTGAGCCTTTAAGTTAGTGTACATACTTATGTTGGGTCAATGCAAGGATAATTATATTTTAATGTATGTAAGTTTTATGAGAGGATGTAGCACATAAGCCGCTTTAAAAACCTGCCTTTCAGAGATTTTAATGTGTATAAATTGTTAATTTAATACTGTAAAAAGGTGGATTTTTTTAAATAATCTGATTTTTTTCCAGAAAAATAACATCTGCAGCCTGTGTTTACAAATAATAATTTAATACCCTGCTGGAAATATCAGTGTCAGAGTTCTGTCCACCATTTTGACCCATTTATCCAACTTTACCACTTCATAAAAGGCTGTTTTGTGTTTTATCTCTGCTCTCTTGAGGAAACAGTGAAGCCCAAAGACGCCACAAAACATCCCACCCCACGAGGAGGATGTCAGGCTTTTGGCAAAGTAAAAAGAATCCTCAAATATACAGGATATCTCTGAGCAACACATGCAAGCACACAGGCGGAGTTTAGTTCACGTCACACAGATGAAATATTGGTCCTCTGGGCAAATCACAGAGGAGACAGCTGGCGGAAGTTTTGATTTAAAAGCTGAAAATTAGCAGAATAAATGTGTGTGCTGCCCTCTAGCACACACAGAAGAGTGAGGAGCCCTGAAGGACCGAGCGGAGGAAAATATCCTGTTTGGTTGGCGGTGGAAATTGAATAGAGCAGAACTCTGGGAAACAGTCTGCAGCCATTGACAAAGAGGAAAAAAGGCCATTTCTCAATACGGGTGACTAATATTATTGCTGGACTGAGGCCCTTTTCCCCGCCAATGTCTGTCCAGGAATTGAGCTGTAACACTGAACACAGCAGGAAGACAGATTGAAGGAGAGAAAACTCTTAGTAGATGAACATTTAAAACAGAAACCGCTCTAGTGAAGGATGCATCGAGCTCAGACACGACAAACTTAAAAATTGCTACAGCCTTGACACGAATCTGACCTCAGCCTTGATGCTTGCAGGTATAAATCACATCCAAGGTTCCTCTGGCAGCTCCGACTGTCAGCTCAAATTAACGTATTTGCTTATTTAACCCAACAATAGTAAATTAGAGCCCATGTGCACGGAAGGAAAAACAAAGGAAAGAAAACTGGCTGTAAATACATGACTACATATTTAAGACCGTATAAAAATAATCTAACTGGAGCCAACATTAAACTATTCAAGAAAGCAAGTCCTGAGCTTTATCAACACTTTCTTTGGTTCATTTACTTATTTTAGAGATAAAAAATATCCCCGATTGAGCAGACTGAGGGTAAGAATTCTATGAATATTTGCAATATTCAGTTTTTCAGAAATGTCTTGTCTTTTCTTGTCTTACAACCTGTTCTAAACTGAAGGAGAGAGTAAAAAGTTGCCTCTTGTAGAGTAATGATGATGGTGATGGAGGTGCAAAGTGATATTAGATGACAGTAAAAGTGCTGCCCACGTGAAAAGTGCTACAAACACTTGAAAAAGGAGCAAAATCAGAAACTACAATGCCTGGTTCTTCTCTAACTTCCATGCATCTGAGCTGACCTTTGAGCTAACAATAACGATGCTACCAGCTAACTGGTGTAAAATTTACCATGTTCAAAATCGTTAGCGTGTTACAACTTTCTAATTATCCAGTAACACTGATGAAATTCCTTCCAATTTTTCCATTTTTTATCTGTGAAGTTGGTCGTGGTGGCGGCAGGCTAAACAGGGCTTTGTAGATGTCCTCGTGCCAAGCAACATTTTCCAATTTTTCCTCATGATTCCAAGGTGTTGCCAGGCCAGATGAGATATGTAATCCCTCAGCAAGTTGTAGTAGTCATCTCCTTCCACTTGGATGTGCATGGAAAACCAAAAGTAAGTAATGTTCAGTAAATTCAACTACACTGTGCAAATTCAGTTTAATGAAATTCAAGATTCACAACATATGTCATCTCAAAGTGCTTAGCATAGTAAGGTCCACACCATATGAATTACAAGCACAGAACAGAGAAAACCCAACAATCCAAAGTTGCCTTTGGCTTCCCCATGAGCAACGTGAATGAAAAAACAAAAAAAGCTCTGACAGAACCAGGCTCAGTGAAGGCGGTTATCTGCCTCAACCGGTTGGGTGAGAGTCTGGCTGAGGGGGGAGAGGATAGCAAATGAAAGCAGCAACAGCTGTGCTTAAAGCAGCAGCCAGTCAGCTGTAAAGGTCATCCATAAACATCACAGGGAGCAGAATTACTTAAAATTATCTCTGAAGGAGAATAAGGAGGGAGAATATCTGAACGTATCTGCTTTTCTACACCTCAGTCAGGTGATTTGTCAAACAATGTTGAACATTGAAATCATAATTAAACTATAGGTGTCTTGCCTAGCAGTTAACTTTTCTTCTCTTGACTACTACCCCTATTAGACTATGCATCTCAGATCATCGGTAAACTTCTGTCCATCTCACACTTGACTGCAATGAAGCCCCTCAGTTCACTGACAATTGAGTGTAAATGCAGCCGTAGGAATTGTCTCTGTAGCACTGTAGGAAAGCTGAGTAACGCTGTTCCAGTGTGTTTATTTAGGGATTGTGTGGACTGAAGGGCTGCAGGTATTGACTTTGAGATTACAACTGTAAAGAATCTTTTTTAGTTGGTGCTACCTGGTCAAAAGTTTAATTATGTCAGTATAAAGGCTCAAACATTCATCATAAAAGACAAAATCAATCAAAGTTTAGTGGTTTAATGTTTTGTAATGTAGCTGTAGTGTTCAAATCTTTACAGACAATAAACTTAATGAAGTCTCCAGTTTAGATTAGGCATAGGGTTGGACAATCCACAGATAAAAACTGTTTTATCAGGCTACAAAAGATTTTCGTTGCTGACCAGAAGCAACACATACCTTACAATTTAGTAAACACAGTAATTTAGTAAACAACTATATTTCTGTCAAATAATCATCTAACCCCTTCCCTCAACAAATCAAAACTACTGCTTTATTTCAACTGTGTGTCATCGTATAATGCAGCACAGTACAACGTGTGAACCTGCAACATGTCAGCTAGGATGTTTCATTCCAATTCTATAAAATCAGGTTGCATTTGACAACTGCTGTGTTATATTAATGGAACACTTTCACCTGTGCAATTTACAATAAAAAGGCTAGAATTAGAATTTAATTTCTTTTTAATTTACTTAATATTAGGTGAAGTGCTAACCACTACGCCACTGTGCAGCCCCCTTGATGAAAAGGGGGCTGCACAGTGCAATAGTGGTTAGCACTTTCGCCTTGCAGCAAGAAGATTAGAGAAGATCCCCGGTTCAAATCCTGGGGTGGGCCTGGGATCTTTCTACATGGAGTTTGCATGTTCTCCCTGTGCATGCGTGGGTTTTCTCCTGGTACTCCGGCTTCCTCACACAGTCCAAAAACATGCTGAAGTTAATTGGTTACTCTAAATTGCCCGTTGGTGTGAATGTGAGTGTGATTGTTTGTCTGTATATGTAGCCCTGCGACAGACTGGTGACCTGTCCAGGGTGTCCCCTGCCTTCACCCGAGTCAGCTGGGATAGGCTCCAGCACCCCCCGCGACCCTAATGAGGATAAAGCGGTGTATAGAGAATGGATGGATGTTGATGAAAAGTTAGAAGTCTGGAGAGTTTAATTAAAGTCAAATTAAAGTTATTATGGTGAGAAAGACACCAAGATGGAATGGTTTAATGATAAGATGCAGTTTAGTGCATGATGGGAAATGTAGGATCCAGTGTTTTTGGGTCTTAATCCACACTTATCTGTCTCTCAAACCCCCCCTCCCCCCCCCCCCCCCCCCAAAAAAAAAGAAAAAGAAAAAACAAGTGCAACAACAATAACTGCATTTTTTGTAACCATTTATTTGTCAAGTGGAAAAAAGCAAATGTGATCTATGCATTAATGCCTAAAACAAGTTTATTTACACTGAAAATTCTTGAACCTGGCTCCTGTTCTCCAAACCCTAGAAACATGAGTAAACATAAATGTAGAAAATTAGCAACATGTTAAATTCAAATTCACATCAGGAGAGGTACTGCTGTGCTTTAAAAGCTCTTCTGCTGGAACTTTCTGGCTTCAATAACCCAGATTAAGGCTAATTTATGCTTTCTGTAACCACATGTACAAGGCTCCACCATCTACCATGTAGCTCCCAGACATCCATGTGCAGCCTAGAATGTGTGACTGCTAGCACAACTACACAAATTCCTGTTCTCATTCTCCATACTTTTATAACTCATTAAAAGAGTTGTAATTGAAATAGTTGCTGCCAGACTTTGGAGGAACTTTAGTGTGTACACACAAACGTAGCATGAGTTTCTAAATTCTCCACATTTCTTGTGCTAAGTTAAAATGTCTTCTTTGGGAACTTTCTGACCTGGGACTAGAAAGGACTAGGAAATCTGATTATGTCATCAGCGTTACATATCCTGAGTCTGCAAGTGTTCACATTCAAATTTGAAACTGTCCACAGTGCAAGCAAGACAAAACAAATGCCTGTCCTCATCCTCTGCACCTTTATAATTCATTATTAAAAGAGTTGTAATTGACTTTTGAGGAGTTTTCATTTGTATGCATAAGCAAAGTAGGAATTTCTAAATTCTCCAGATATCCTGTGTGATCCTGTATAAAGTGCAAAGTCCCTGCTTTTCAAAACTAAATCTCCAGAACAATGGTAACTTTTTCTAACAGTTTATTTGTCAAGTAGAAAAAAGCAAATGTGATCTGTTCAGGTACATGTAGCAGTTTTGTACATTAGTACCTGAAACATATTTATTTTCACTAAAAATTCTTGAAGTCGCCTCTCATTCTCCAAATTCCTGCTGTTGAGGAAAGAGACAAAAAATATTAGTTAATGTAGAAGTAGAACATTAGCAATATACATCCTAAAATTCATGACTGTCTGCACTGCTAGCAGAACTAAACAAAAGATTCTTCATCCTCCACACCTTCGAAATTTATCAATAACCGTAGAAATTGAGGTAGTCAGTGCTGGACCTTAGAGGAGCTTTAATCTACCAAAGTGGGAATTTGTAAATTCTCCAGATATCCTGTGCTATGTCAGCACACTGCAGGAATAATCTCTGAAACAACTTTATTTACTCTGAAAAGTCTTAAAATCCCTCCCGTTCTCCAAACTCCTGCATTTCGGAAAGGAGACTTAAGAATGGTAAAAGTAAAAGTAGAACATTAGCGACATGCAGTCCAAAATTTGCTACTGTTGGCATTGCTAGCACAACTACATAAATCCCTGTTCTGCTGAGAGACGGTACAAAGAGATTCTCCATCCTCCACACCTTTGTAATTCTTTGACGTAGTCACTGCCTGACTTTAGAGGAGCTTCAATTTGTTCGCTAAAACAAAATGGGAATTTCTAAAATCTCCAGATATCCTGTGTTAAGTCTGCCTCTGACTCTGTGCAGAATCACAGCAACTTTCTCTAACAGTTTTTTTTTTTGCTAAGAAGAAAAAGCAAATGTGATCTGTTCAACAACATGCAGCACTTTTGTACATTAGTGCCTGAAATATATTTATTTACAATGAAAATTCTTGAAATCGCCTCCCATTCTCCAAACTTCCGCTGTTGCGGGAAGAGATGAAAAAAACATTAGTAAAACATGTAAAAGTCGAATATTAGCAACATACATCGCAAAATTCATGACTGTCTGCACTGCTAGCCATCCTCAACACTTTTGTAATTCATCAGTACAAGTAGAAATTGAAGTAGTCACTGCCGGACTTTGGAGGAGCTTTAATTTGTTCGCACAAAGTGGGAATTTCCAAATTCTCCAGATATTCTGTGTTATGTCTGCCTCTGACTCTGTGCAGAACAGCGATAACTTTCTAACAGTTTATTTGTCTAAAAAAAAAGCCAATGTGACCTGTTCAACTACATGTAGCACTTCTGTACATTAGTGCCTGAGACACATTTATTTACACTGAAAATTCTTGAAATCGCCTCCCGTTCTGCAAACTCCTGCTGCTCATTTCAGGCACCCACTTTATTCTTCTCCCTCCCACACTGGAAATTCATGTGTCTGCATCTTCACATCACACTGCAACAGGCCTCTCCCAGCAACAGATAAGACGGCAACATCTTGGCCAACAGTCATAAAGCTGGGCAGTGCTGTTGGGGCAGCGGTGCCTGGATGTCGCCACAGCGGCAGTAAAAGCTGCAGCCTTTTTCTGCTGACGGTCTGTGTTTTCACCCAGTTCGGACCCAGTCGCCATAAAGCGGAGTTGGAACGCAACCTTTGGTCGACGCTGGCTCAATCAACATGCAGGAGAAAACACACCCTGCTTGTACACACAAACACGAATGAATTTGCACACACAGATTTAAATGACGTTGCGCACCAGAGCTGAAATCAACATGAGCAAATGTACCAAGCATCTATTTAGAAATGCTCAATAGACAATAAAGTGCAGGGTTCGAACTGATAATTGTAACTATTGGAAGATATGGCCACTAGTTGAAGATATTTTACTGGAAATACACACAAGAAACACCTGACAGTTTAAATTTCAGAACGTTTGACTTTGAAATAGTCATATAGTTAACTAAAGTTAGTTTTATATCCATGTATTTGTGCTATGGAGGAAAATAGAGTTACAATTCAAAGTTATCTACCTGAGTCACTGTTGCAACTGCATAAAATAAAAGGCTGGTTGGCATAAATAGCTTTAAAAAATCCTCAGAGGGGAGCTGGACTTTTTGGTTCGTAGATAAGAGGAGAAACATTTTTGGTAACCAAAAAAGAGAAATCTAGTGTGTTTTTTTACTGAAACTTTTAGGATTTCCATGACCTATGTGATTGAGAATCTCAGATATATCTGAAATAATGCATAGCTGTCCACTGTTTGTGTGCAATTAGGTCAACAACACTACAATAATCTGGTCTGCTGAAAGAAAACTCATCCTCAGACTTTTTACACTCACAAAAAACGTATTAATTAGTGATGCTGCTGCAGACCGTGATTCCAATGTATCGTGTGCGTGATGTTCAGAGGATACAAGACAACCCAAAAAACCTGCGTGCACACTATAATGAATAATATCATAAAGGTTTTAACATCACCTGGAAGTTTAACTCTACATGGATCACTCTGTTTAACAAGTTTTCGCCCAATTATGATAGATTAGAAGCAACTTTGCAACGCAAATATGTGAATATTTTCAAAGATAATATTTGAGATAGATTGTAAATGGTTGTCAGAAGGATGCAGGGATGGAAGAAGAACAGTCAGGGGGAGGAGTTAAATCCGCTTATTTCGTCATAAGCGGACCCAACTCAACCATTTGAGCAGGCATTTTCACAAAATGTGGTGTAGCAAGGCAGGGAGGAAACAGACAGTTTTCAAATTCGAACCTCATAATGAGGCTACTGCAACACACACTACTGTAAGAACACTTTCACAACGTGAGTTTTGCATAATGTGTCCCCTTTAACAGGTAAAATAATCAGCAAAAAATAAGCAGTAACTAACAGTTAGCTAAAACAATTAGCTAAAAATAATGCTGTGCTAACATTGAATGCTCTTGAAATGGGTAGCTAAAATTAGTAAATTAACATTTGAAATAGCTAATAGTAATGGCTAAGTGGTTATGCCTCTTAACGAAACATTTAGCTAAAACAGTTGAAATAGCTGAAAAGAGCTGCTGAAAAATGGCCAAGGGTTGAATTATTTAGCTAACAGTAATGGCTCATTGGTTGAAATAGTCCATTAAAATGATATAAAGTTTGAGGAGCAGTTGAAATAGTTGTTTAAATTCAGGTTTTATAATAGCTAAAATAATAATGAGGAAGAGATGGTAAGGAGTTGAAAAAGTTTAAAGTGAAATGGCTAATAAGTTAAAATTAAGAATCATGTTCAGCTAAAGGCATTAGATTAACAGTTTTAATTGTTATTTAAAGCTAATAAATCAATGTTTAAAATAGCTAAAAGTATAAGATTAACATTTCATCATATTAGCTGAATGTAAAGGCTAAACAGTTGAAGTAAACTAAAAGTATTAAATGAATAAAAGTCAGATTCTGTGCCTGCAGCAGCTTTTAGGACAAACGCAAACATAACCAAATTGACCTTAGAGTCATAAATAATGTCCAGTCAAAATTTTTTCATAAACAAATACAATTAAATGGTGCTAACTTGACGTCAGAGTCGACCTTCCTGCAGCAAAATTTGTGCATGTGCATATTAAAACATGCTAACATGCAACACGGCTGCAGGTTCCATTTGCATTTGTCAGACAACAAATTATTTTATTTCATTCTCACTTTTTCAGGCACAAAGTGGCTGTAAGCACACAAGAGATGCAGCACAACGTAGAACATCAGCTAAATGTTATTGCTGTTTGCTGGGAGAGAATGGAGGGAATATGAGTTTACATTAGTGCTGTTCTCAAAGTGCCATTTCATTGTGGTTTTGTTCCTTTACTAAGGAAGAGAAAGTCCTTATGAAACCTCTATACTGAGCTTTTATCTCTGTAGGACAAAAAACATGAAAAATAAATTAAAACTACTAATTTACAACATAAACATCCACCTCTTACCACAAGGAACAAGCACATTATCTCAAATCCCTTGAAGATCGTTGTGAGATTTACTCGAAAATCAAACCAAAACTCTCATAAACCAAATGTGTAAAACGTGAATCACTTTATTAACCGGAACAGATTCCAAAAAGCATCAAATAAAACAGAGGAGACACAGAGAGAGAACACTAAAATTCCCTTACATATTGACAAAACAGATAATAAAATTAGATAATGGCAAGAATAATTTCACACTTTTATTGTTTTGCCTTTAATTTCTGAAAAGAAAAAATACATCTGTCATTATTCCAAAGCAGTAAAATGAAAAACTTCTGATCACTGATCCTGATTTTGTCACAAGACGCCGTTTATACCTGCTGCATCTTGTAAAAACAAATCTAATATAATCTAAGCGTCACAGCTCAGATCCAAATGGCCGCTCGGCGAGGGGGAAACCGTGAGCGGCGGGTAATGACTGGCTGCTTTTAGTGTCCACAATGACTTTTAACTGTCCTTATCTCAACATAAATAATGTGCCTATAAAAGTTAATCATCTACACATCGGTAATGAGACGTGTTCGACAGCCATAAAAAAGGTATTTTCTGTCTGTCTTCTCTCTTGCAGTGAGAATAACATGTTTAAAATGTCCATGTGTTCTTGATAAACCCCACGAAGCAGCTCCAAAATGAAAGTAAACTCACTTATGAGTTATTAAAGGGTTTTCTGTACCCACAGCTTTCTGCATTGCACTTGATTGTCTTTGCATTGGTGTGTCTGGTGTCTCCAAAAATAAACTTTTTTATTTAGCAATAGGTAGTTGTTGTTGTCCTGTTGAGGAAATTTTAGCTTGTTGGATCATCAGCATCCAATGTCTTCGCTGTGGATAATAAACACTGCAGTCCGAGTGTTGAAGTCGAGTCTTACAGAGCCAATGTGTTTATAGCGAGTAGATTAGACGCCCTCAGGTAGCCTTTAGCCTTCAGCATTAGCTCCTTTTGGTTCAACATAGTTCCTCCACAGCTCAAGAGTCACATTGAGCAGCTGCAGGAGGCCGACTGAAGCCAAACCGAGTCATTACGAGGACGGTTCTGCCGGCTCATGCTTGGGACAGAGCGCACCAGGAGTTCTGTGTAGCCATGGAGGTCGGGGTAAAGGGATAATCCTCATATTTAATGTCCACGTGTCCTGATCCTGCGCCGTCTAACTGAGAAGTTGTCTGCAGAGAAGACAGAGAAGTAAAAACTTTTAAGCAAACTTTCAAGTTTACACCATGAGAAGTAGTATTTTGCTTTAAAATGTCTTTCTAAACTTTCTAAAGTCTGAGAAAAGACTAGAAACCCTGATTTTGTCACTGGAAAGTTTAGAAAGATGTAAAAACATTAGTAAACTTTCGAATTCACACCTTGAGAAGTGCTTTTTTTTTTACTTTAAAATGTCTTTCTAAACTTTCTAAAGTTTTAGAAAAGACTAGAAACCCTTATTATGTCACTGGAAAGTTTAGAAAGACGTAAAAACATTTGTAAACTTTCAAATTCACATCATGAGAAGTATTACTTTGCTTTAAAATGTCTTTCTAAATTTTCTGAAGTCCGAGAAAAGACTAGAAATCCTGATTATGTCACTGGAAAGTTTAGAAAGATGTAAAAACATTAGAAAACTTCCAAATTCACACCTTGAGAAGTACTTTTTTTTTTTTAACTTCAAAATGTCTTTCTAAATAGAACAGAAAATAGGGGTTTTTTTGAAAAAGGACACAAAAATAACAAAAAAAAGTTTCTTGAAAGAAATATAGGTAAATAAATAACTGAATGGTGACATCTCCATGTACTAAATAAATGGTTGTATTTATATAGCACTTTTATCCAAAGCACTTTACATGATACATCACATTCACACACACTGATGGTGGAAGTTGCCATGCAAGGCGCTAACCACAACCCATCAGGAACAATTAGGGGTTAGATGTCTTACTCAGGGACACCTCAACAAGCCAAGGATCGAACCAGCAACCTTCCAGTTACAATACAGCCACTCCACCCACTGAGCCATGCCGTATACTGCAGTGGATAGTCTATTAAAGGAACAAGCTAACTCATCCAACTGGTGTTATTAGCAGTTTAGCTTATCTGACACGATAGCTTGACAGACAAGCTAACTCATCCAACTGGTGTTATTAGCAGTTTAGCTTATCTGACACGATAGTTTGACAGACAAGCTAACTTAGCCGGTTGATGTTGTTAACAGATAGCTCTCCATCTGCAGTAGTTCACCTCGAATAACCATTAATGGTTTTGATTTTCTTTTGAATACCAACAGTTGAAAGCATGCTGCATAAATGAGATCAGAGTTTAATTGTCGTGGATGAGATAACGAGATATTTTACTGTAAGGAACTTCCTTTACTGTCTAGTCTCACTTGTTAGATGCCAACTACTGTCCTGTGCCAACACTGTAAGGCTGCAGCAATCAACTATTTCCATCATCGATACATCTGACTGTTAGTTTTCTGTCACAAACCATTTAGAATTCAAAGATTAAAACATCAGGAAATCGTGACATTTACTGAAATATATGCATCATTATTCCCTGAAGTGGGTACATCCACATAACAACTAAAACAACTAATAATTAAATTTGCCTTCATAGACATCACACATTTTTTTAATGTCATTTTAAGACTTTGGTGATACAGCAGAATGAGAAGGACGTTTTTAAGACAGATTTCAAAAAGCTGGGACTGCACAGAGGCTTTTGCCTTGCAGCTGGAAGATCCCCAGTTCACATCCTGGCCTTCCAATTCTTTCTGCATGGAGTTTGCATGTTCTTCCTGTGTATGTGTGGGTTTTTACCATGTACTCCAACTTCCTTCCACACTCTAAAAACATGCTGAGGTTAATTAGTAACTGTAAACTGTCCATAGGTGTGAATGTGAGTGAGATTGTTTGTCTCTATATATAGTCCTGTGATAGACAGGCGACCTGTCCAGGGTGTCCCCTGACTTCACCCCAAGTCAGCTGGGACAGACTCCAGCCTCCCGTGACTCCAATGAGGGTTGAGCGGTGTGTAGATGATGGATGGATGGATGGATGGATGGATGGATGGATGGATGGATGGATGGATGGATGGATGGACTTTGACAGATTGTTGCTAGTATTGCAAGAGCGTTGGGAACAGGTTTTGCTGCATAACGATACTACTTCAGTGGGGATAGCAGCCAAATTAAATTAAGGTAAATTTTACATTTTTACAAGCACAGTCTTATCATTTTTTGATCAACCCTTGCATATTCTCTTTCATTGGAACTGGTCAAATAAAGGGATTTCATCGCCATTGTGCAACAATAACTACCCTTTTGTTTATCAAATGGTCAGAAATTACAGAAAAAAGGAAAAAGAAAAGACAAATGTTCAATGAAGTAACATGGAGTCAATGCCTCTACTGCATGTAGATCGAATATGTTCGCGATCACGCATTGTCCCCCCTTAACCGTCTTGTTGTCCTGTGGGTCAAAATGGACCCGTTTCAAAGTTTCAAAATGTGGAAAAAATATGTATATTTTCACAGTGAAACTTCTGATGTCCACATTTTCAACATTTTTGGGAAATCTTTGAACATTTTTTGGAGAGAAAAAAGAAATGCTAAAAAATGTTTCTTAAGAACATTCACACAAAAAAATCAAAGAAAATCCAGCGAAATTTGTTGGATTTTGGTTGACTTTTTTGTGAATGTTCTTAAAGAACATTAAGTTTTTATTTAGTTTTACTGATATATCTGTCATCCCTTTAAACATTTTTAGGATTTTTTGGGAGACTTTTACTCGTTGTTTGAAAATATTTACAAGAATTTTCTTGCCACATTTGGGGTTTTTTAAAGAAAACTTTCAGGGGAAGCTTTTAAGGAATTATTGGAATTTTCTTCCTGAAGGTTTTGCAAATTTTCGAATTTTTTGGGAATTTGTTTTGCTGAATTTTTTAATTTTTTTCTGCCAAGGAAACAAGATTTTTTTGGTGCCAGTAAGTGAAGACAACAGGAGGGTTAAGGACTGTGATGGATGTATGGATGTATGGATGTATGGATGGATGGATGGATGGATGGATGGATGGATGGATGGATGCTTTAGGGATTTGATGTAGCTGCTTGAGGACTCCTTTTAACTTGCTGTTTAACTCCGTCCTACACACAGTGTGATGGAGAGTCTGGGAGATTTACCCGGGTTGCAGGTGTGACGGTCTGTCCGGCGTACGGTGATGGAGCCATGTTGGGTTCACTCTTTATGGTGGAGGCGTGTTCTGAGACTGACAGGGAGGTCGGGGAGCTGGTGTTGGAGGTGTTGGATCCTAAAGAACCATCAGGGGAATCAGATGAATCGTTCACATCATGTTATGGAAACGCTGCTGAACCTTTTGACCCCTGATCTCACCTGTGGAGGTTTTATTCTTGGGCATCTTGGGTTTGCGCTTCCTGGTCTGGATGCTTTCTTTCTTCATGGCCAGAGGTCTGGGGACCTGCAGGGAATAAAGATACACAAATTACTGTTACAACAGAGGCCACTGTGTCACGTCTGTGTCCTCCCACACAACCCTCAGAGAGGTTTTACGCTCCCCAAATAACAAGCTGCAGCAAGAAATCTCCCCTGAGGAGCTGTTGTGGAGCAAAAAAGCCTCTTTGGCGTGACCTACCCCGTGTAGCTTCATGTAGAGGCCGCAGGCGTTGCACACCGGTTCTCCCTCGGCGTTGCGTCTCCACAGCGTGGTGGTGCTGGTGTGGCAGTTGCTGCAGCAGAGTCCAGCCCGGCGGGACGTGGTCTGCTGCAGGAGGGGACATGTGAACGGGAAACTGTCATTTTTCTGAAACCCAAATGATGAATCGCAGTCAGAAATAGTCTCACAGCGCAGACTTCCTTCACGTAAAGTTTAAGAAACTTGTGTCTCAACTTTTACACTGAAGTAGTACAACAATAATGAACAAACACTCCAATATTTCAGCAGTTCAACAATCTATTTAAGAATCATCAGAGAACTGGAGGACATGTTACATCCCACCCTTCAAATTTCAAATAATTCATGTACAAAATACTGAAACATGCAGTTGTTGTGTGAATGTACTTGTCCTGAGACCAAATGTAAAAAAAAAAGAAAAACCTCGAAGAAAAAAGTATTTTAAAATATTTTTTTAAAAAGACCAAATAAGTCTGGAGTTCCCCCTAAAATGCCATTTTTCTCTTGTCCCACTCCCCTGATGACCAAATTGAATCTCAAATAAAACTCTTAAAATGAAATCGAAATCTTCCTTTTTTGGTATTTTTTTCAGTGATGTCTCTTTTAATTGTGGGAACACTTTTTAATCAACATAATATTTTAAATAATAATGATTATGATTATGGAACGTGTGTCCCACAACAACCCTGTTAGCAAAACCTTTTTAGCTGGTAGAAGAAGAAGAAAACTTGAATTAGCATCATCAAACAGTTTTCCAAAAGAATGAGAAGAGCAAAGCTATGTCCTTTCTTCTATTTTTTATATTTTCATAACATTGTCAGCCTTCAATGTCTCACTCTACCTCATATTATCAGGACCAGACTAATTATTTTGTTTTCCATCAGTCAGTTTGTCCTCTTGGTCAGCAGTAACAGCTAAACATCTAGCTTCTACTGCTGAGAAAAAGCTAGCATTAGCATGGATTAGCAACCCTGTTACTGTGATTAAAGTAGGGTTAGCAAACAACACATAAAACATGGAATAAAAATGCTACCATTTATGTGTAAGCTGAGCTAATCAAGCCTTTGATGATTTGTTATCTATTATTGATGAATATGGAGCAGAAATTTGTAAAAGAGAAGGTTTGTTTTTCAAACATTTTGAAGCCCAAATGTCCTCCAGTCCTGAAATGACCCATCAGTGTTTCTGGTGTGAATATCTGCTGGTTTTGTAGCTCGAGCAGCGGCCGAGAGTCACGTTGCTGCAGAGCCTTGTCTAAAAACGGCTCGTACCAAGGGCAAGGTCAGAGCAGGACAAATAAAAAGCTGAGAAAACAGCCTCGTAGTGGACGGAGATTATTGGGCAACTCGCAGCCACAGCTGCTCTGAAGAGGGAAGTTCCTGAGAAGCAAACAGCCATGGAGCTTCAACACACCAAGAGACAAACACAACTGCTTTTTAATCAGCTAATCTGCCTTCATTTTAGTGAATTTAGTCACAGTAGGCATGAAGAAACTGCTCATATAAGCACAAGTCACATAATAATTGCAAAAAAGACAACAAAAAAACAGAATTAATAGCAGAATATTAGCATTAAATACTCTCAGTGCACCAACACATATTCTATAATCACGTTTTCCTTTTAATTCAGTGGTAAAACACATAATATCTTCTTTAAAGCCCCTCATATAAGCACAACATGCACAGTATCACCATGCAGATTGAATCTTTTTGAAGTAAATCCACTTAGAATGTTATAAAGACTAAATGACAACAATCTACTTTTTACATCAGAAACAATTTTTGAGAATTTTGAGAGAAGCAAAGCTGTTTATATTCACTTACTTATTATCCTTTTATTTTTTTCTCATTCTATGAAAGTAAAAAAATCTAAATTTTCATTTCAAACTAAGTAGTTTTGGTTCTTTTGTAATGTTAGACTGCTTTTAAAGGCATTTTTCACAGTTTATTGACAATTTGTACACCACTTTACATTGAAAAAACACGCTTAAGGTCATCTCCTGTTTTGTTTTAAAGAATCCTGCATTATATTTCATGCATTTTTTGCTGTGATAAGATATTAATCTTTACTAGAATCAAGCAAGACACTGAACAACGTTATATTAGTCTTTTTATGCTGCTTTTCGAAATGTTACGGTTGAAATAAGTTTTTCAGTGGAATAAGATATAGCATTTTAATCATTAACTTCTATTTCAGTGGAGTAGAAGTAATCCCAAGGAAAATACATCAGAATTATTTTATTTCTGAGTTGTTCTTGTTATTTTGGAACTGATGAGCAATTGTTGTGAAAATTACAACAATAACACTAAACAGTGTGTGTTTATGTTAATAGAATCAATAAATAAATTGAGACAATGTTTGACTCTGAAATGTACAAAAGTGGGCGTACAGAGTGTTGGAGTAACGTGCTTCACGGTTTCATGTGCGTAAAATCACCTCTCCGTGCGTCTTACCAGTCGTTTCTGCGGTTTGATGAGCGGCCGGTTGATTCCGTTCATCCTGTGGTAAAGTCCGCAGGCGTTGCACAGGTAGTGTCCGGTACCGTCTCTGCGCCACAGCGGCGTGGACACGGAGCCGCAGTTGACGCATTCTCTGCCCTCGGTGGGCATGTCATCCATCACCTCTGAGAAAGAAAAAACACAGAAACAAAAAAGTTGTACTCGCAAATCACCTCAGAGAATCCATGAACTATTAGTCCAGCGTTTGTGTGGAGCTGGGTGGATGATTTACTTATGACAATATTTTGCACATTTTACTGCAGCTTGTGCAATCTGTGAACCATTTCTCAACTTTTACGCACTAAAATATCTCTCCAGTAATCCAAAACTCCTCCCTTTGTGTTTTTATTTCTGCTTCCTGCGTATTTAGATGCGTAATGTGGCACCATTAACGTTCCAGTTTATCGTCGTCTGTGCGGTTTCTCAACTTTTACGCGTCCATAATTTAGTTTTAGTATTGCCAAATCCTCTCCCTTTTTGATTTAGCTTTTCCCTCTGCACATTTGGTTGCGCAATGTGGCACCAACAACATTCCAGTTTATCGTCCTGTGAACATTTTTTCAACTTTAACACACCATAATATGTATTTATTATTCTTATATGTCCTCTCTTATTGACTTTGCGTTTCATTCTGGACTTTCACGTGCGCAGTGTGGTTCCAACAACGTTCCAGTTTATCGTTCTGTGAACATTATGTCAACTTTTACGCACCATAATATCTCTTTAGTAATCCTAAAGCTTCTCCTTTTTTGTTTTTCTTTTGCTTCCTACGTATTTGGATGAGTAATATGACACCAACAGCACTGCAGTTTATCGTTCTTTGAACATTTTCTCAATTTTTACGCACCATAATATCTCTTTATTATTCCAAAATCTCCTCCCTGATTGATTTTGTTCTGGACTTTCAGATGCGTAATGTGGCTCCAACAACGTTCCATTTTATCGTTCTGTGAACATTATCTCAACTTTCATGCATCCATAATGTCACTTCAGTAACACTAAAACTTCGTCCTGATTGATTTTGCGTTTCCTCCTGGGAGTTTAGATGCCTAATGTGACACCAGTCGCATTCCAGTTTATCGTTCTGTGAACCTTCTGTCAACTTTTACGCACCATAATATCCCTTTAATACCACTAAAACTGCTCCCTTGTTGCTTTTCTTTTGCTTCCTCTCTACGTGAATGCGTAATGTGGCACTAACAACATTGCAGTTTATCGTCCTTTGAACCTTTTCCCAACTTTTACGCAGCTTTATATTTCTATAATATCTCTAAATCTCCTCCCTTTTTGATTTTGCGTTTCCTCATGGACATTTTTGGTGTGTCATGTGGCACCAGTAACATTCCAGTTTATCGTCCTGTCTTTGGAACCCGTGGGGGTTGTTGGGGATGTTCGGGTTCTAGTTTGAGGCCGAAGCGTGATGACTCGCCAGCGGAGGAATTTAACCCGCAGCTCCTCCTCCTCCCTGTGATGAAGCGAGATCAAACCCCCGAGAATGAATCAGCGCGGAGACAGACTGGTGGAGGAATCTGTTTTGGAGGCGGGTGTGCGCGCTGCGTTATCAGGGGTCCCCCTCCATCCATCACGGCTCTGACACACGACGGACTCCTGGCATCAATTGTCCGGATTCCTGATCCGTCAGCTGAGACACGCAGACCGAGGAGGCCGAGCTGAGGCCGAGGCTCTGTTTGAAATTGTCATCGTGGCTCGTTTTATTCCAGAAGAGCAGAATTTAGAACAAAAGTTGAGCAAAAACGGACATTTTTGCTCGTGCGCTTTGGATTGGATCCACTTTTTGGAACAAGATTGACATAGATTTAAAAACAGAAGCAGATGGAAAATGATAAAATCCAGCTCGCTATGAATTATCACACACAACTACATCCTCTATAGAAAGAACATAGAGATAAAATCAAAGCTGCTGTTTTTGCAACCTAACTGGAGTTACAGTTTGCTTTAAGTTTATTTAATGAACTTAAATTTGCTGTTATGTTGTGTTTTGTCACGTCTTTTCCTCCTCCAGTTCTAATTTATAAAACCAGCACTGAAGCTGCTACAATCTGTTATTTCCATCATAAATATATCTGACTGATATATTTGACTGTAACGAAACAATAATTATTAACTGATTCAATTGTCAGGAAGTGGTGAAATATACACAGATTTGTTCACTAAAGTGAATCTATTTCTCACAACAGCCAAAAATCCCACCAATTTTCAATTTACTGTCCTAAAAAATAGAAGCTATTTATATTTAAGAAGCTGGAATTGATTGATAGTTTTGTTTAAAAAGATCACAAGAGATATTCATCTCACATAATAATCAACATTTCCAGACTCACAGTATCTCAGTCATGTTTTCAGTAAGAAATACACATACAGGAAATGTACACACAGCCTGAAATTAAAGCTAATAGTGTTGTTTTTTGTGCTATTGCTGTTTTTTTAATCCTAAATTCAAATCCAGATTGTCTGATGTTAATATCCTTTTAGTGAAAACTGCACATCAAATGAAGTTAAGATAATTAATCATTTATACAGAAAAAATAGGGTACAAAGCCCTCCAATCCAGTATGAACAAACATGTAAGATTTCTGTACTGATAAGGTGTAAAATTAGCATGAAAAGAAGATAAAATGACGTCACTGCTGAGCCTGTCTGTGTGTTAATTAAGGAGAAACTGCTGCTCATTAATTAAACTAAGGACAAAATTAGATTTAATGAATCTGACTGGAGTTTTTTTATAAGAAGGTGCCAAACAGGCAGACCTGTTAAAGCCTCTGATCCAGGTGAGAACTGATGAGTGAGGATTTAATTAACGTTCTAATTGATTGTTTTTAGCAGCTCCTCTCTGTGGACAATGCGTATTGTTTGACTGGAACGTTGGATCGTTTAGAGGACTTTGATTCAATCTCTGACAGGAGCAGCTAATAAATAACAAGCACAGCGTTGTATAAGCTGCTTTTACCGCCTCTGATGAGACAAACGTGGAGGAACCAAACACTCAGATGTTAAAAACGACAATAGAATATTTTCAGACGGCTGATTTCAGTCATTTTGTGAAATAATGTTACTGTATTAAGGCATGAAAATTCAAATTTTGCTGCGTATTTTGGATAATTTAAGACCGATATTATAGCTCGTAATAAAAACAAGAATCCTCATCAGTTGATGATTTACAGTATTTGCAGGAAAGGCCTTCATGTGCGCTTTTTAAAATCGTTGGAAATTGTGGAAATAAACGCACACATTCACCTAAAATCCACACAATTCGACTTTTAGGAACGATTTTTAAAAATGAAAACTACTTTTCCAAGACTAAACCATTTTATGTAGCGCTGTAGCCAGGACAGAATATTATTTTTAGGAATACAGAATGCTTCATTGCTCATAATATTTTTATTTTTAGGGTAATTACACTGATTTCATAACTGGGTTTCAGG
This sequence comes from Acanthochromis polyacanthus, assembly GCF_021347895.1. Classification (NCBI taxonomy): domain Eukaryota; kingdom Metazoa; phylum Chordata; class Actinopteri; family Pomacentridae; genus Acanthochromis; species Acanthochromis polyacanthus. The sequence continues at coordinate 9,529,076 of NC_067118.1, forward strand.
GTTTTCTGGCCTGTTCTTACCCAGACTGGGCCTCCTCCCGGACAGACCTCCCTGCCGGCCCTGCAGACTGATCACTCCGCTCTCAAAGGGTCCCGGTGTCCAGGAGGACGTCGCCATCTCGGGGCTCACGTACGCGTACGGGCTGGAGTAGGAGCCTCCAACCGAGCGCACCAGAGCGCCTCCGTACTGATCCGCCCGGGCTCCGTTCCCGAGTACCAGTGGGCTCTGGTAGGCGGCGTCCCTGCCCGTGTTGGAGCTCACCGGCGGGCTGTGCGAGTAGGAGAATCCGTGGGAAGGGTGAGGGCTGCTGGCCGTGAAGGAAGAGCCGTCCGTGGCGCTCTGAGGCCAGCCGTGGGGTCCGCCGAGGCCGTGGGACTGATGGGGGGAGTCGCAGGTCTGCAGGTAGGGCAGCGTGGGCAACATGGCCGGGACTCTGGTGGTGGGGACGTAGACCGGAGAGCTGGCCGAGGGGTGCAGGTAATTTCCGCTGTCATGCGAGTAAGCGGATTGGTTGGAGGACAAGGTCAGACTCTGGTACATTTTCACGGATTTTTAGGTCCTTTGTGGAAACTGGAAATCACTGAGGTGACTTTTTCTGGGTTGGTCTCAGTCCTGTTAGGGGGATACTCTCCACGCGTAAAGCTTCTTTTAAAGTCTCCTGAAGAACCTTTCTGTTCCCTTTTGAAGATAACAACTGTAGAAGTTCTTGTCCTGGGAAAGAAATATTCAGAGAGATATTTTTATTACGGATGAGAGTTGAAAAAGTTCCAAAGGCAACTGAATTTACGCATTTGTAGTGATTTTTATCCATTCTATAAGCGACAGTTATTGCGCTATAATCCAAAAACAATGGTTTCAATTTGGTCCGTGAGGCACGAAAGAAGCAGAAGGAAAAGTTCTCATATCATCAGTCATATTTCAGCTTCGTACTATCAACTCTGACGGACACGAAACGGATTAAAACGACATTAACAATCGCTGATATCTGTGCGCGCAGATAGAGGCGACTATCAGCGACCCCACATATCCTGCTGCTGCCTCATTAAATTCTAGCTGTAAGGGAAACCAAATCAAACAACACAACAGATAGCGAGCCCCACTCCGTATCTGCAGCGCGTATATTTTCTATCAATAGCCTCAAATCACATAAAAATTGTTGATAAAAGCTCTCCGCTACGTACAGGAGGAACACAATTTATTCCCAAGGGCTCTCAGTGTATTATCTCACCAGATAAGGATGGTCGGTGATAAAGCAGTCCGGTCCTCCAGCAGTCCAAACCTCTATAGAGGAGCGCAGTGGGCAAACTTTGTCACTCCGCGCAGGCACACACGGACGATGGAGCAGCACCGCGGAGCCTTTTCCAAATATTTTTTCGTGCGTAAAAGTTGCGCGCAAAGATCGGAGACGAATGTGTGTTTTTCAGGGGGGTCCCGGATCACTGCAGCGCTGCTCTTCCTCTCGGTGTATCTGCAGATAGTTACTGTCGCTGATAATTGCTGATATGGGTGTGCTCCTATTCGCTCTCCTACTGGAAATTTTGTACGGGAGAGAAACACGTGACGCAGCCCGCAGCTCCGAGGTAGGCCCTAAAGGTGGGGAAAGAGGAGGGAGGGCGGCGAGGAGGGAGGACCTCTGGGTGAGGCAAGGGAGTAGTAGAGGGTCCAAAGCTCACGAGGGAAGGGGTCCAAAAGGCAGCACCTGTAGTTTAGAAAAAGGATAAAAAAACACCAGGTTCGGTTTGTTTTTTTTTGTTTTTGTTTTTTTTTGCGCTTTTACGCACGGAATTATGCGCATTTCTAGGTTTGCCCTTAGGTTGCACAAAATTCTGGATTTGATTGCTGCATTACTTTGCACTTTTCTGGCGGTTCTTAACCTTGTAATATCTCGGCTCTACTAATTATTAAATTAGAGCAGAAAAATCAACTCGTCAAATTTCTTCAAAAGTGACACAGTTAGGGGCTTCATCTGATATGAGTTTAAGCAGCGCTGTTGGAGCTGTAACTGCAGTAAAATGTGTTGAAAAGTGAGAGTTGGTGGCGTTTTATAGGGAAATAAATGCGTTCTCTTTAAAAAACCGCAGTCTGATAAGAAACAACTAACTAGGAACCAGCAGGAAAAAAATCACTGGAACAGAGATGTGAAGAGACTTAAAGAAAATCTGAAACAGAACTCTGTGCTCTGAATAATTTGTGCTAATAATCAGGGCACGTTGATAACGGAAATTGGTTTCTTTTAAAAATCTAATTCCAGTGTTTTGTATCTTTATATTTGGTCACTAAAACAGGCAACATGGACATTTTCTAAATTTAGAAGAAATACAGATTAATTGGTACATAAAAACTTCAGAGGTTAAATTTAAAAACAAATCTGAACCTGACCAGATTTTTAATAAAGAATAGCTCAAAATGAACTAAAGAAAAGCAGAATCTGTACGAGCCTGAGTGAGCTTATATTCGATTAAAAGTTGTGCCAAAAATGCGTAAAAGTGACGTTATAAAGCCAGTTCCTCTGTGGTGTCCATTATTTAGACTGTAAATGTTAGAAAGGGGATTATTTCTGCTGCTTTTCCTTACTTTTCTCTCATTTTAAACGCATTCAGGTGGAACTTGAGCCTCCAAACTGACACTGCGCGTCTGCGGTTCATTAATTAAATTCCGTCCAGGAGCGCAGGAGTCTGTTTGTCTGTCCGCTTCTTCTAATGGTCGAACACTTAGTGTAGATTTGCGAAATGTCTTTAAAAGGCTGTGAGGATTTTTACTCTTTTAAATGACGCCTTTGAACTATTACGCACCATGATCGGCCCTTTTCCACAGAGCAGGCCTTATCATCAGAATATGTCACGGGCCGAAAGATCTAAAAACAAAAAACACGAGAAATCTATTTTAATTTGGAGCAATGTCATTTTAATTTGAACAAATACGCTTTTCATCATGGTGGACAAAAAACATTTCAGGTCCAACATGGCTTTAATTCTGAGCCGAACAGCGTTTTTTACTCTGAATGTTACAGTAAGAAAAGAAAAAGGAATGTAAACAAAGTCTGTAAAGTTTAATACCGCCATTTAGCTCATTTATTATCAAATATAGCTGATAGAGCGTTTTAAATCACATATAATTTATTTGTTATGACCTTTACATTATTTATTATCATATAGAGCTGTTTTATGCATACTTCTAGATCGTTTCTAATCACATTTAATTCATTTAATATCACCTTTACATCATTTATTATCACATGTAGCTCATTTATGATCAGCTTTACATGATTTATTACCTTTTATAGCTTTTTATTGTTCCCTTTATACTATTTATTATCGTGTATATTTAATATGTTTCCACATTTCCATAATTTGTTTTCATTTGTAGCTCTTTTTAAAATCGCCTTTAAGTCACCGATTATCATATATAGCTGATTTATTATTCATTTTACATCACTCATGATCAAATATACTTACTTTTTTTATTACAACTTCGTAATTTCTGATCATATACAGCTCTTGTAATTTCACATTTACATGATTTATTATCATATACAGCTCATTTATTGCGACCTTTGGCTCATTTATGATCATATAGCTTTTTTCATTGCCTTTGATTTATGATGTATACGGCTCATTTATTGTTACCTTCCCAATATTTATGATCCTATATGGCGAATTTATTATCACCTCTACGTTATTTATTATCACATATAGCTCATTTATTGTTAACGTGACATTATTTATTATTGTGTAGGCGATCTACTATTGTCCTTAGCTCATTTATTATCACTTCTATGTTATTTATTATCACACATAGCTCATTTGTGTTTAACTTTACGTTATTTATTGTGATATAGAAGTAATTTGTTACTGCCTTTAGCTCATTTATGATCAAATACAGCTGCTTTATTATGTCTTTTCATCATTTATTTTATATACGCTGAATTTATTAGCACCTCTACATCATCTATTATCACATAAAATTATTTTTGTTAATTTGGCATTATTTATTATTATATATGGGTAATTTATTATCGCTTTTTGCTCATTTATTATCATTTTTAGGACATTTATTATCACCTTTGCAACATTTACTATCAAATGCAGCTGACTTATTATTTTCTTTTCATCGTGTATTTTTATATACCGTTAATTTAGCTCATTTATTATCAACTTTAGCTAATTTGCAATCAAATACAGTTGATTTATTATTTCTGTTGTAGCATTTATGTTATATACAGTTAATTTATCATCACCTCTAGCTCATTTTTTTATCATCTCTATATAATAAAGATTTTTTTTAAAACAATTTTAGCCTTTTTTAATCACATTTGCCTCATTTATTAACACACTGACCAACATATTTACTGTATGAGTTAATGCAAATAATGAAGATTTAAGTTCTAAATTAGTCATTTGTAAATTATAGGTGGTAAAGTCTTCATAAAGCGCATTTAAAAACTGGATAGAAACTTGTACATTATTCAGTTTATCACACTGTGCAGAGCAGGAATTTGGTGAAACACTTTGTTCAGTGAGTGAATCAGTCTTTTGTGTAGCTGCTGCTGCATACCTGCTGTAAAATATGTGACCTTTGCTAAAACATATATGCACAAGTGTCGGGTCTGGAAAGTTTGAGATAAAACACCACAGTCACCATCCCATGATCTCTGAATGTTTTTTCCCCCAAAGCTTTTTTTTTTCAGACACATTGTGCAGTTTGACACATATTTAAACCGCTGAATTCTTTAATAGGTCACTATTGTAAGTTGTTTATCCTGCAGAGGAGCATAAAATGAAAGGATTAGGTTTGTGCAGCAGCTGTTCAGCAGCAAGAAGGCGATTTAAAGTAATTCATGTAAAAATGCATAAAAGGAATAGTAACATAAAGATAGCAGTAGTGATATAAAAGAGGCTAACATGAGCAGATGGATGTCACTAGATTCCTACTGTAAATGTTGCACCAGAAAACAGTTAGCTTAGCATAAAAATAAGCTCCATCCAGAATTTCCCTAAAGCAGCCACATTCATTTCACTGAGCCCAGGACGCAGTGATGGTGCCCCTCATAATAGAAATAGTGATTTAAAAGAGGGCATCACGAGTAGATGAATGTCACTACAGCAGTGTGTGAATGGGTGAATGTGGCGTATAATGTAAAGCACTTTGGGTATCTTTCAGGTACAGTAAAGCGCTATATAAATACAGACCATTTACCATATCCCTATTATACATGTAGCATCACAACAGTTAGCTCATTAGCTTAGCACAAAGACTCGCTCCATCCAGAATTTTCCTAAAACAGCCACGTTCATTTTACTGAGCCCAGGATGCAGTGATGATGCCCCTCAAAATAGCAACAATAACAGCAATTTAAAAGAAGGCATCATGAATACATGAAGGTCACTATATTCCAATTACAAATGCGGCATCAGAAAATAGCTAGCTCATTAGCTTAGCTTATCATAAAGACTCGCTCCATCCAGAATTTCCCTAAACCAGATACGTTCATTTTACTGAGCCCAGGATGCAGTGATGATGCCCCACAAAACAGCAACGTATTTATTTCAGAGGAAAGTAAACCTGTATAACTAACTAACTCTAATACATTATTTTTAAAATTATACATGAAAAAAGACAAATATATTCATGAAACACATTCAGAAACATGAGTTGAACCAAAATGCAGTTAAAAAAGCAAACCATGAAACACAAGAAAGCTTAATGATTAAAAAACAAACATGAAGAAAATAGAACTATAAAATAATACAAATAAAAAGTTACAACACAACTGATCTTTTCCAGTTTGAACATCGTTAAATCTTGTTAAACAGATTTTTTATTGTATTTTTTTTGCCTTCAAAGGGGTCTAAACTATAAGGATTAATAAGATGTGTTTGTTTAGCAACTAGAAGGTGATGCAAAATGGTTGATGTAAAAAAGCACGACAAAAACAGTAAAATATAAGATAGTAACAGTGATTTGAAAGAGGGCAAGATGAGAAGAGGAAACTGACTACATGTTGAGTCAGAGCAGTTAGCTCATTAGCTTAGCTTAGCATCTAGTTTAGCTCTGCCCATGAATTTCCTAAACCAGCCACATTCATTTTACTGAGCCCGGGATGCAGTGATAGTGCCCCTCAAAATAGCACCGTATTTATATCAGAGGAAGTAAAATAATATGATTATTATATTATAGAGATTTTTAAATTATAGATTGTCAAAGTCAAAGGTAGTTGCTAGAGGTACGGACCTGTACTTTCCATTTGCCAATCAGATACGCGAGATCTGGTCACGTGACTCCCGGTAGACGCTGGAGGTACGGACCATAGCATCGGTACTACAGGTACGGACCCTAAACCTGACCCTAACACTAACCCTAACCTTAACCTTTGCTTACCTTTCAACAGTTTGCAGTGGTTAGCAGCTTCTTGACTCGCGTACGGGTCCGTATCTGTCTGGCAAATGGAAAGTGGCGTATCCGTAGCCCACAGGCTACGGGTACGGGTCCGTATCTGTAGACACTACCAAAGTCAAATGTACACCTTTAAAAACATGAGTTGAGCCATAATGCAGTTAAAATAGAAAACCATAAAACACAAGAAAACTTCTTGACTAAAAAACAAAAAATGTGAAAATAAAAAAGCAGCAGCACAATAGATAGATCTTTTACAAGTGCACTGAATAGCTCGAACAGCTTTAAACCACTGAACTGTTCAACAGTTTGTTATTATAGACATAATAAAATATAGGGATTAATGAGATTAGTTCATTTAACAACAAGACAACGGTACTAAGAGAGCAGGTTTGACACTGGTTATTTACGAGGGCCAATAAAAGAGCACAGTTAAGCTTTGATCTGATATCAGTTTAAGCAGCACTGCTGGAGCTGTAACTCTGCAGTAAAATGTGGAGGAAAATCAAAGTTTTATAGGGAAATATGTGATAAAGTTCTCTTCATAAAACTGCAGTCTGATAAGAAACAACTTTATTTGGCCACTAAAATAGGCAACATGGACAGTTCTGACCTCCATGTGTGGAACTTTAATTTATAAGAAAAACAGACTGAACAGAACATAACGGCTACAAACAAGTTCAAAAGTAGCAATAAAATAAGGAACAGGAAAAGCACTCAGGGAGCTCAGAACTCTGCCAAGGCTGCTCAGTCGTTGTATGATTTCCAACAGATGAAATCTTCAAAAGATTCGGGGTCTTGAAAAGAAATGCATTATAAATAGCTCACTGCCTGCACTCCTTTTCTCAACATCCAGCCTGCCCACAGGCACAAAGGTGAACAACCAGATCATTTCAAATTGTCTCAGAATCTGGTTACAAATTCAAAAGTATTGTAAGTTGTCTGGCACCTCCATTCACCACAATCATGCATTCCCTCCATCACTTTCAGATGCAGCTTTTGACAGCTGGAGGTTAAAAGGCATAGTCACTTTAAAAGACCTGTACATTAATAAAAAAATTGCCTCCTTTGCCCAGCTAAAAGACAAGTTCTCTCTCCCATCAACATACTTTTTTAGATATTTACAAATCAGAAACTATGCCCGCTAATGTTTGCCTAATTTTGAAAACCCCCTGAGGAAAAAAGGGTTTACTCTTTCTTATTGGGACCGCCTGACTCCAAAGGTTTGGTCTCAAACTTTGTCAAAATATTTCATGAACATGTTAACTTTAATACGCAATCTTTGAGGTCAGCCTGGGAGAAAGAGTTGGGGTTGCAGATTGATGATAAGGATGTCTGGGAGGAGAGCCTCAGCAGAATACGCTCCTGTTCCATTAATGCTAGGCACCAGTTGATTGAATTTAAGGTGATGCACAGACTACATTACTAAAAAGTTACAGTACCTGTCAAAAGTTTGGAAACACCTAGTTTTTTATGATTTTTGAGAGACATATGCATGATTCTATTGTTTATCTGCAACAAACTAAGTTATTTAACAGTATTAAGATTTATTTTGATCAAATAAATATATAAATGTACAGATATTTGTACAAAAAGGTCAATTTTCATCAAACTGTCACCTCAGTCATTAACAGTAGGTTTTGGATGAAATACATGCAGTTGTATTTTGATCCACTTCATATGTTTCTGTGTACAACAGGTTTTGAGCACATACTAACTCATTATATGCATGTAGGTTAAATGCCTTATCAACCATTATTTAGTGCATTGATGCATGGAAAACTGTTTGGTCTTTGAGCATTGAAACAGGGTAGTATAAAAGGCAGTGACACATCTTGTTTAGTGTTAGTAGTTTCAAAAATGGCAGGAAAGAAGCAAATCTCTATTGAAAAACGCC